>NC_143252.1:134996787-135607100 GCF_984573655.1 Nuphar pumila | reverse complement strand
AATTAGGCCTTCATACCAAAGGTTTTCACCTTTCCCCTCTTATTCGTTTACAAAGTCCTGAAAAACAATTAAGAATGATTCACGGCAATGCCAAAAAAAATTTAATTGGGAGTTCCTTAATTTTCACTGATTAAACATAAATTTACCGGGGCTGCAGCGGCCCATTGAAGGATAGGGATGGCTTTATTGGTGGGCGGTTTTGTCCATCACACGAAGTGAATGCAGTTTGGGAACGCATACTGCATTAGCATGTCAACCATTGAAGAAGTCTGATACCCATGAACGATGCTTGCGTGTTGTTTCCCTATGCAGAAATCAGGTTTTGCATGTTCAGATACAAATTGAACAACGTATTCTGCTAAAATGTGTGCCTATGGATGCCTATAAGCTGTTCTTATCTCCCCATATTTGTAATATAGAACCTGTATTTCAATCTTGTAAACTACAAGAAATCAATTATCTCACACATTTTGACATGAATATTTGGGTCAATCTAACCTTGCTGATAGACTTCAATTTCAAAAGGTTTCATCCAAGTCCAGGGAACACTAGAATTTGAGCGTGACCGAGTGTTTTGGGCATATGTCCTCTCAAATTTGAAGTGGAATTTTGAACATAAACCATTGATGTGTTTTGTTTTTTGTTGATTAACTTCATTTATTGTGGCTCGAACCAAGTGTGGCAGTTTTCTTTTCATTCAAGCTGAACCATCGGTATGTTTTTGTGTCCCAAACATGCTCGATGTGGCTTTTCCATACAGATTTATGTGAAGGGATTACTGATACTTTATGCCTTTTAACACAGACCAAGATTGATCTACATTTGTAATATTTAAACCAAGTTTATGTTACTCATCTATGGTTTGCAACTCCACCAATTAATCTTTATTCCCCTTGACTCCCCAACCAAGTGAATCCCCATAGCCTTGCAGCCACAAGACTCTAGATCTAATGAATGTTACAGTCTTCATGTAAACTTCCTGGTATTGTTTAAAGTGTTTGTTGAAGCAAATATAACTTACACATTCAGTTTCAATTAGGCTCTGTTTGGGAGACGTAGATGAGAGAGGAAATTGGATTTAATAAATACCACTTACCCCCACAAGTGCTTGGGAACCCTGTTTTGGGAGAATAGAATGGTGATCAGTCATTTTCAACTACATCCTCACAAGGATATTGTTGACAACTCCAGCCTTATCTCCCATTTTCTTCTCCACTCCCATCACCCCTCTAATCTCCTCCCCAGTATCGGCTCCAAAACAGTGCCTTAGGTGAGTCTCATTTTTGGAGTTTTCTCGTCCAGGCAAAGACTATGGGAGCAAGCAGTTATCCAGTATGTTCTGCTGCTTAATTGCCCTTTGACCATTCCTTGATTTGGATTAAATTTATAGGTATCATTTCTTAATTGTTATTAAATTCTCTAATATCTTTTTTTTTTATGAATACAAGTAAAAGCAAGGAAGAAAATTTTAGATGTTTGCTACTATTATAGTAAATGTTCTTGATATAACTTTTCATGGAATTATGATTTTGAAAAGTTGAAAAGAAAATTAGTCTTTGTTGTATACTAAAGGTCGCCCAAGTGTGGGCAAGGGAAGTATATGAACTATAAATTGAGTGTTGATCCTGCATTATGAAGTAGCACTCCATCATTGTATTTGTTTGCCAGAATCATCGAGAATCCTGAGAGTCTTACCTTGTTGTTGAGCCTGCATCATGAAGTAGCACTCCAGCATTGTATTTGTTCGCCAGGATCATTGGGAATCCTGAGAGTCTTACCTTGTAGGTGGCTTGAGTAAGATGATTGATCCACTTATTACACCGGAATACCAAGGGTTGGTGTTGGCTTCTTGTTGGCAGTGAAATTGCTTTGTTTGAATTTTCTGCGGAAGAGGATGTTGGCGTATTCGCAAAATCAAAACCCTGTATATGAAAGAAGAGGACGTTGGCGTATTCGCAAAATATGTACCAGTAGATGCCATGAATGTGACATGCGGGTGCTCGATGTTCTTCTCAGTTTATCGTCACCCACGATGAGCCCAGGCCTTAGGTCGATGGTGAGTAGAGCCCTGAACCCTGTATATGAAAGAAGAGGACCTTATGGTTGTTCTCACCAGGCCCTTCTTATAGCCTTCTAAGAGAGGCCGACAGTGAGAGGAGTGGGTGGTTACCACTTAACATGCATGGGCAGTTGCAACAACTGCCCTGTAAGTCCCATGAGTTATGCACCACCCCATGATGTACTCATGTCAAATCGAGTCACATCAGGTTGGTTCCGATCCATATTCTAACATTCTCCCACTTGACCCATTGACATAGAAAAATATTATATCAAGGTTTTATTGGTATCTTGATTCAATTTTTATGAGGGTTCACATGCTATCCTTTATCACAATAATGAATCATATGAATCATGGAGATGAACACTTCTTTATGAAATGTCATATTTTCATGTACTATAATACAATTCACTTTCAGTGCTTTAGCATGTTAAGATCATCTTTATGAATAGGTTGGTCTCTAACACATTTTATTGGTTCTTTAATATTATTATTCTGCTATTCTCTCTAACCAAATGAGAGATCATTTATGTAAAATCAATAATATACAAAGCCATAGATAATCAATTGATTTACACAAATGTGATCACATAATGTATTGTCATACATCAGAAGGAATAAAAAAGACCCATCCCCTTTATATGTTGGGAATATAATCCCGATGCTAGCCCTTTAGTAAGAGGATTCATAGTCATTTCTTTCGTATCAATTGTATCAATACATATCATATGAATCTCAGTTCTTTCTTTAATAATAACATATTTTAATTTCATATGTCAACACTAGGTTGGACTCTTGTTGTTATTTGAAAAGGACATAGCTGCTTCATTATCATAAAAGATCTTCAGTGGTCTTTCAATAGTGTCCACAATACCAAGACTCATAATGAAGTTTCTTATCCAAATGGCTTGAGACGAAGTCTCGTATAGAGCAATAAATTCTGCCACTATAGTATGAGTAGCAGTTGTAGACTGATTTTCACTTCTTCATGAGACGACACCACCTGCTAATAGGATGATGTATTCAGTAGTGGATTTTCTATTGTCGCGACATCCTTATAAGTTCGCATCAGAGTATTCAATGACCTCGAGATGGTTAACTTTTTGTACATCAACATGTAGTCATTCGTTCTTTGTAAATAGCGCATGATCTTTCAGTGCGCAATGTCTAGATTTGACTGATATCTACTAAGCATTCCCACAGTAAATTCTATATCAAGTCGTGTGCAGGTTTGCGCATACTGCAAACTCCCAACTGCTAAAGTATATAGGATAATTGCTATTTGAGCCTTTTGATTATCATCCTAAGGATAGTCCTTTAAGCTCAATTTATCCTCTTTCACTATAGGTGTCGAACTAGGAGAACAGTTCTTCATCAAATATCTTTTAAGAACCTTAAAGATATAGGATTTCTGAGAGAGGCCAAGGATACTCTTAGTTCTATCACGACGGATCTTGATTTTAAGGACATATGTAGCCTCACCCATATCCTTTATATCGAAATGAGAGGAAAGAAAATCTTTTATCTCGTGTACTAGACTCAAATCATTAGTTGCAAGAAAAATATCATCAACATATAAAATCAAAATTATAAACTTATTCCCATTAGTCTTAATGTAAATGCACTGATTAATAATGTTTTCAGTGAATCCAAAGTTCATAATTACCAAATTGAACTTTTTATATCATTGGCGGGAGGCCTGTTTAAGTTCATAAATTGACTTCTTCAATTTGCAAACTAAATAATTCGAGTCATCTACATTGAACCAGGAGGTTGTTGCATGTATACCTTCTCTTCAATATCTTTATTCAGGAAGGCAGTTTTCACATTCATTTGATGTAGCTGTAAATCAAAATGAGCTATGAGGGTCATAATTATCCTTAACGATTCCTTAGTTGAGACAGAAAAAAAAAGAATCATTATAATCAATACCCTCTATCTGTGTAAAATCTTTTGCAACAAGCCTAGCCATGTACCTCTCCACCTGATCTTTAGAGTTTGTTTTGGTTTTATAGACCCACTTATAACCAACAGGTCTAACTCCATCAGGTCGAGGTACATTATCTCACACTTGGTTCTTTGTCATAGAGTCAAACTCTTCTTTCATGGCATTGATCCAATGTGTTGATCTTTTCAATGGCTTCTGCAAATGCGAAGGGATCATCATCAATATCTATGAAATTATTAAACTCTTGTAAATATACCACATAGTCCGAATGGATAGCAGATTTTCTGGTCCTCATGGACCTCCATACAGGTGATACAGGTGGTTCAAAATAAACTTTTGTATCTTGTTATTGTTGTATATTCTCATTAACAACTGACTCTATTTGTGATTGATGTTTATTGACCGAACTTTCCCTAACATTATCTGAATAAACAATGACAGGAAAAACTAGGTCTTTATCCTTCGCAGGTATGAAAACTAAATCTTGCATTTTGTCAAAATCAATATTTTAATATGCATTTATCCCAATAGAACCATTTTTTAAAATCTTGCTTTATTTGTTTTCACTATTATGCATGAGATGGACAATAAAACCTAAAGTCCTTTGACCTTTCTAGATAACTAATAAAAAACTCACTAGTCGTCCTTGAATCAAAAGCTTTTATATGTGGGTTATACAATTTAGGTTCAGCTGGATATCTCCATATACCCATATATGATAGAGAAGGTTTTTTACTTGTCCATAACTCATAAGGAGTATTCTCAACAGCCTTCGTAGGAACCTTATTCAAAATATGCACTACTGTCCTAAGAGCTTCACCCCACAAGGTCATGGAAAGGTTTGGGTGATTCAACATTGCTTAGACCATTTTTTTAAGCGTACAGTTTCTTCTTTCAGTTATATCATTCTAGTAAGCACTACCAGACATGGTATAATGAGGTACAATGTCTTCCTTTGTTAGAAACTATGTTAATGGCCCTTCCTTTTGTCCCATCTCAATAAAATTACCATAATATTTGCCACCTCTATTAGACCTAACAACTTTAATAACTTCACCGGTTTATTTTTCTACTTCTTTCTTAAAGTCCTTAAAAACCTGAAAGACTTTTGATTTTTTAAATAATAATTAAGTAGAGATACGTATACCGTGAGTAATCATATATAAATGTGACAAAATACTTTTCACCTATATAACACGGTGAAAAAGGGTTGCAAACATCCATATGCACTATCTCCAACTTTTCATTGTTGGGTTTGACATCTTTCTTATACGTGTTAGATTGCTTAACCTTTATACAGTCAACACATGGCTCTATATCCATGAAATCAATGGATCCAAGGATTCATTCTTTCACAATTTTTTGGACTCTCTCTTTCAAGATGTATTCTAACCTTCAATGCCAAAGCAAATAGGATTGATCTTTCTTTAGACCACGTTTATTGACAATCATTGTTTTATCAAAAGAATGAGATTCCTGAATTTGGAATTCGGTTTTTAACCGATATAAACTATCACACACATATGCAAAACCTACATTAATAAAACTTTTGATAATAACAAGCTTGTAGTTTTTAAATTTAAAACTAAAACCAAACTTATCAAGTTTAAAAATTAAAATCAGGTTCTGACTATATGATGAAACATAAAATGTATCAACGAAATCCAAAATGAATCGCGATTTCAATACAATTCTATAGGTCCTAACGTTCTTGACATGCGAACACATCTTATTTCTTGAGTAGATGTTTTTTTCATACTCTGTTGGTTCTCTTTTCTTTAAAAATACCTGCAAAGAGTTGACAATGTGTACCGTAGCACCAGAATCAATCTACCAACTATGCAATGGAACATGAATCAAATTGCACTCATAATAAACGAATGACGTATTATCTTTATTTTTGAGTCATTTCTTATGCTTCAAGAAGTCGACCTTCTTATGTCCCTTCTTCTTGCAGAAAAAACACTTTATAAAAAAGTCTTTTGCTTGGGATTTGGTTTTCGCCTAAGAGTTAGAACTCTCCCCAAAGGCTTTCTTCTTGTTCTTCCTTTTAAAGGAACTTTTGTTTGGCTTCGGCCTTTGTTTTTCCTTATGAGAGGTCATATGTGCACTTGGCACTCTCTCACCCTTCAGTCTTTTCTCTTCTTCAACACACTTGGACAAGACGTCATTAAAAGATCACTCATCGTTATGTATGTTATAAGAGATTTTGAAGAGTCCATATTCAGTAGGCAATGAAGTCAAAATTAGATGGATCAAAAAAGAATCAGAAATAGCAAACTTCATGTCATTCAGTTGAGATGCAATGTTCTTCATTTCTAAAATGTGTTGTCGAATGTGACGGTCACTAGTATATTTCATAGATACCAGTTTAGATATTAATGTATTGGCCATTGCCTTATTAGAACTGACAAATTGAAACTCAATGGCTCCCAGAAATTCATTCATTGTTTTGTAGTGAGGAATGGCGCCTTGAATATTCTTAGTCACTTGATATTGCAAAAGCACTAGGCTAAGTCTGTTCGAGTGCTCCCACTTCTCAGAGACAACCTTCTGTTCGGTTGTGCTCTGCTCTGTAAGAGTGGGAGGTTTGTCAGTTTTAAGGGCCAAATCAAGGTCCATGTAACCTAGAGTGAATAATATTATTTCTTTCCAATATAAAAAATTAGATACGTCTAAAAAGAAAATGTTACTAGAACCGTTGATAAGGAAAGAACCGAATACAACAAAAAATGAAAGAGAAGAATTTATTATTGCTCAGACGTGACTTGTGATGAAAAGGTAAAAAGTGAGACCATTTATTATTTGTCTTCTCTAAGACAAGTGTAGTTAAGCTATTACCGTTCCACTTTGGTAGAAATGACAATACGCACAATTGCTCAATCTTTTCAATTCACAAGGAATTGGCTTTAATTAGTGAAACTAGCAGATTATGTAACCAAAGGCAATTCAGCACTGTACCTTTGAGTATGAACATACTTCATAGGCTAGAATATATATCTACTATTACACCCTATGTGAATTTAAAATACAACAACCTACCTTTAGGTAGAATCGTTGTTTCATAAAGTCACGTACAATAATAATAACGAATCTTAATAGGGTCTAAAGAATCCTTAATCAACACAACTCAGATCACTTTTATGAATGCATGAAATGATCAATCAAGATCTTTTACAGAAAACATATTTGTATTATGGACCATGCCCATGCACACATGTTAATGCATATATATTCATGACAAAATATACATTATTTCGTCAAAATACTAGTTCATGCCTCAACTTATATGCATAAACTAATTTTGATGATAAAATATCATGAATTTAGTCATAATTCATGCTTAAAAACATTATGTATAACTTAACCAATATAAAATACATGAATTAGCATGCATAAGTCATATTTTTTTAACAATGAATACTTATAAGGCATGAAAAATAACAAAAACAAGCTCATATGGGTAAAACTCGGGGTCCTCAAATTGGAATCGATCTAAAAATACCTTAAACCAGTCTAAAAATATCCTGAACCGGTCTAAAACAGCTCTGAATCATTCATCTAAGGGTCTGAACTGGTTCTAGACCTAATAAACCAGTGAAAATATGAACAAAAACTCATAAAACCCTATAACCAAATGAGAAAAACCCTATCTTTTTATGAAATCATGAAAATAGGGTCTCTATATCTCAAAATCGATAAAAATTTTAAGGAACCAGTAAAAAATGGCTCTAAACCGATCTCGGAAAGGGCTATATCGATCACTAATCCGGTTCAAGTGTAAATAGTTTCTAGACCATGTTACGAATCCTATCCAATTCAATTCAAATTTAAATCTGATTCATAACAGAACTCGGGTCTGACCCGGTCCCAACAGGATCTGGGTCAGACCGGGTCTGAAAAGGATCTAGGTCTGACCCGATCCACACAAGATCTGGGTCTGACCCGATCCAAACAGAACCTGGGTCAAACCTGATCTGGACTGGACCCGGGTCTGACCTGGTCCATACAGGATTTGGGCTTTCTGAATCCGACCTAGACCCGGACAAAACCGGGATATCCAAAGACCCGATCCACCCAAAATGGGTCTGGATCGGGCCTCGATACCGGGTCGGAATACCCGGTCCGGACCCAGACGGTTTCTTAGAAACCAAAAACCACCATCGCGTCGCCCCTCGGTGAGCCAGCGGTCACCGACAGCGGCGGCCGGCCGAAAGGCCGCTGGCGATGGTGACTCCCATTGTGTCTGATAGTCACCGACGATGGCGACCCTCACCCCGCCCGACTGTACTGAAATCACCTGTCGTCGCCCCCCTTTCAGAGGATGGCACCGATAAGCCCGCCAGGGATGGCGACTGTCTAGGCTGCCAGCGATGGGGATCAGCTTGGCCCCGCCGGCGATGGTAATCAATTCCCTGGCAACAACAACTGAATGGTTGCAGGTAAGTGTATGTTTTCCCCTTTCTTCTTCTTTTTTATAAAAATCAAAAAATAGACAGGACGTCGGGCAGCCACCGGCGTCGGTGGTCGCGCCGGCGAAGGAGAGTGATGCAGCCGGTGAAAAACCCCGTAGCCTGCCACCGTTCAATGGCAGAGGAGGGGAAACCCTCAACAGGAAAAAGGAAGGTTTTTTTTTTTAGCGTTTGTATAGGCGTCGAGGCTGCCTTCGCCATCGGCTGTTCCAGCTGAAAACAGCGTTCCAACGCCGACGGTTTGGTTGGCGACGGCGCTTTCTCCCGACACCGCAATCACCGGTGGCCTAGCCACAATGTCTCCCTGGTCGACCTGCAGTTATCAACACCGGCGGCCAGTAGAAATGCTACCGACTACGATTACCCCCACACGGTCGCTGGTGACAAAAGCTGAAAAACTGAACAGGTTTCTTGTTTCAACAGTGACCACCCACTGTCTCCGGCAACGGATCTTGTATGTTGTCATGTCAAATTGGATCACATCAAGTTAGATCTGATTCATATTTTAATAGAGGAACTTCATTTTTGCAACATTGAATTAAGCTTTATAGAAAGACCCTTTTTCTTTACTTCTCTTTCTTGCGCGTGTGTGTGTTACAGAGAGAAGAAGGTTGCACATTTGCTGATCTTTCTTGGGATCCAGCCAAATCCTTAGCGGTAGAGAAGGCTTTGAATTTAAGGACATCTCTTTATCTTTTCCAATTCCCGAAGAGAAAGATGGATGGTACACTTTGGCAGTTAAATCTCGAGGGTTTAGTTGCATTCCAAGATATGGTTGATTATGCAAATAAAGAAGATGAAAGGAAAAGTAAAGGTAGAAGAGAAAAAGAGGAAGGGGTCTTGGTGGGTCGCTACTATGAGACCAACATGTTGACAGAAAATAGTGTTGTTGGTTAGGGATAGTACATATAAATCGTGGTCATTTTAACACATTTCATAAAGAGGTACGACTTGGCTCAACCTTAGTCATAAGTTCAATTGGGAAAGAATATATGTAATAATACAACAAAATAAACCGAAAATGGGGTTTTGGAGGATTTCGTTGGGTGACTTTAAAGTTGCAGATATGAGTTAGCTGCAGTTTAAGGATGATACCATGTACCCATAGGCGGAGCTGGGGGGGGGGGCAGATCTGGGCTGTAGCCCCGTCTTGCCTCCCGGCCCAGTTAAAAAAAAATAAAAGCTCAGTCGTAGCTCAGCCCTGATTCCATATAAAATAGATTTTTATCCATTTTTGTAGCCCAGTCCTAACCCAACTACAGCAAATAGTTTGATTTGTCCATATGAAATAGAGTTTTATTAATAATTGTAGCCATTTTTAATTTTATCTCAAAAAAAAATTGTGCCTTCACATGAATCCTAGCTAGGCCCCTGATGTACCCTCATATAATGAGTTTCTTTATCAAAAAATGTGAAAGTCGACCTTCTTGGGCGTTGAGAAGCCACTTATTTTTTAAATGATGCTTTTATCCTAAAATGGAGAAAAGGAAGAGGAATACGACAGAGATGGCGGTGGAAAAAGACAAAAAAAGGAGAAGACACTTAAGAAAAAAATCTCCTCTAATTATGGAGTGTTGTCAAGCATTTGTTGTTGTAGCTCTGTCCACTATAGGTATATGACGACAATTTGAATGGATACAGGAATAATCAAAACCAAGGTTGTTAAATGCGATGAGGGGAGGCGTTGAGCCTGTTATGAAGCGTAAGCCTCGAGGCGTTGAAGCGTAAGCTTTATGATCAAAATAATAAAATATATAATATTAATAAAAATATATAATATTAATAAAATAATAAAAATTTAAAATAAAAAACTACTAATAAACCACAATATAAAATAAATTGTGTCCTCACAAGATCAATTAGGGTACGTTTGATGGCTTGTCCAGGGTTGAACGAAATGAACAAAAAGCATCTCAATTTTGAAAAACAAAAAATTAGAATCACAAGAATTTTGTCATTCGCTACGTATACTCAGTTACTGCTACCTGCATCAGATACTGAATTCTCTGTTGCTCACAGCAATGACACAAAAAATCTTGCACTAGAAAATCTTGACACGGAAGCTATTAAAAAAATATGAAGAAGATGCGGCCACTCTCTGTGGTACATATTTGAAACACATCATAATACGTCATTATCAGGAAAACCCCCGAATTTAAATATGAATAACCGCCCGAATTAAAGCTACGAAAAAGAGAGCAACGCACCAGAAATAGCCGCACACAAGAATGAAAGAGGAACTTGACAGGGAGGAGGAGGGGGTCGCAAATCACAATAGAGCGAGAGGACCCTTCTTCTTCCCCTTTACTTATCATCCCAAACGACATCACCACAGCCATCCTCTCGAGGCTTCCCGTGAGTTCCCTCCTCAGATTCAGGCTGGTTTACAGAGGTTGGTGCTCCCTAATCGACTCCAAAGACTTCGTGGAGACCCACCTCCTTCGGGCTAAGCAGAATCAGGAGCCCCCTTTTGTCATTGAAATGGACCAGGAACTTCGTTTCTTCGATACCAACAATCCCCTCTTCCGTGTGGAGAAGGAAACACTCTAGCAGCCCGTTCCGACGCCACCATCAAGCGAGATTTACGATGATTGCCCCTCCATCTTATCCTGGTGCGACGACATCTGCTGTTTGGGGAGCGACCCCTCCCTCGTAACCCCATCAAGTCCCCGAATTTATCAGATCATCAACTCAGCCACGCGAAGGAGCATAAGGCTTCCGAAATCTGGACTGGCCCATCCGAAATTCTGCCAAATTGTTCACGACTCTGCCTCCAGCATGTATAAGTTGCTCCTCATCGAATCCATGGGCGCCCGTTTCAGGTGCGAGATCTTCGTCATTGGCGCCGACGTCTCGTGGCGAGAGCTCAACGGAGCGTATGGAGTGTATGATCCGTTATGGTCGTTGTTCGCGAGGCCTTCTGTTAATGGAGTTGTTCACTAGCAGAATGATCATCAAATAACTAGCACCAACCTGATGCGTACGCCTTAGAAGCGAGGCGCGTTTCAACTTGAAGCGTGCGCTTCACATGAGTGAAGCGTGCGTTTCAAGCCTGAAACGCTTCACTGCAACGCCTCAATACCTTGAGCGTGCGCTTCGCCTCTGAGGCATACGCTTCAGGTATTGAGGTGTACGCCTCTCACAACACTGATCAAAACTGTTGCTTTTCACCACAACCTCAATTTGGTAATGCCATTAAAGGTTGAAATATGGTTGGTCCATCCAAATCAATAGTGGCACTAGAAAATTGCTGTTGCATATTTAGTGACATACTTAGATGCCGCTAAATATAAAGCACCACCTCACATTCAATAGACTATGGTGGCATACGTTAATTGCCACTATAGGTTATTTGTGACAATATAAAATGTCACTATAGTTTTAGTAATTTTTTTAATTGTTTTACTGTATATTTTCAATGCCATTATAAATCTTGCACATGTAATAAAATATACCAAATATGCATTTTATATTGATTGTGACATTCCACGTAAACTAGGATAATTTAAATTATTCATAATCAAATTTTAATAACATAAACAGTTTTGTACAAACTTTACAATGCACCTGTCATCTAGACAAATAAACATTGTATGTTAATTTTAATTTTTCAAATGAACCAAATTACATCATGCACACATGAATTGTAGGCCCACCAAGGCTCTCTCTCTCTCTCTCTCTCTCTCTCTCTCTCTCTCTCTCTCTCTCTCTCTCATTCCTACTGCAAGATGCTTTTACCTGAACTGTATCATGTATATCATGTTGCTTGCTACATGATGGATAATCAATAGGAATATCAATCACTCTTTTCTCTCTTCCAAAAAGTTAGTAGCTTTGGTGATGCACATAAAGGCATGATCCAATACAGAAATTGAAGGTCCTCACAAGGATAAAAAATGAAAGTCTACAAGCTGGATGAAGTTTTAGAGCACACACATATAAAGACTTTTGAAGTAAATAAAAAGGAGTTAAATATTACACGAGCCTGATGTCTATTAAAAAATTCAATGACAACTAGTACATACTTGGATCAACAACAATTTCATAGGTTATACAATTGTATGACCCAACACCAAGAGTCAAGAGGATTGCCTAGCATGTGCGTCTGACGTTCATGTAAGCACAATTTAATGGTATTAAGCAGTTCCATGTTTTATGTGAAGAAGGTCCTAACAAATGAAAACTTGCAGCTGGAGCCATGCACTAGTTATTATGTGAGGCGTGTTCTGCAGAGTTTGCAGACATGTTTTACATATGCATATTCATCAGCTAATCGATCATGTTGACCTCGCATGGGGAGCCGTTTCTTAGATCAAGACAAGACAATCGGCAGTGTTCTCCCTGATTATCCAAAAAAATGCTCTTAATATTTTAAGTCTCACAGAAATTCACAAAATTTGTTAGTAAAAATATCAGGACTATCTCATTGTAGAGAAGATTAAAGAGAAAATGAAATGCAAAAGAAGGCAATTACCATTAAATGCTTCCTCAACCTTGAATACAGTCACCACCTCATATCAGGTTTGGGTGATTTAGTAAATAGAAGAGTCACACCTGCATACAGTAAAGTTACATTGGAAACGAAAAAGGTTGAGACATGCATAATTATAATAAACTCATATTTAGTCATCATCATTATGATGAACTAATACGTTTAGTCATCATCATCATGTCCACATGACCATTTTCAACCTACCAAACAAACAATAATGTAGGTCCACAATGAACCATTCATCAAGCATGGAAGTTACACAAATTATATAATGAGAAATTAAACAAACAATTCACATTAAATGATGATATGTTCTAAAGACAGTAACCAGTCAAATTCTATATTGTTTTAAATTCTACTTATTTATAACAATTTTACCAAATCCATTCATACATAATCTTCACAAAAAGAATAATTCCAATAAAATAGAAACCATATAGTTTTTCTTTCAAGATCTATAAGATGAAAAGATCAATGTTCTCCCATGAATTTGTAGCAACATCGAAGTCCTCCAAAACCTATAAAAAATAAATGTTTATAAGAACATGACTCTTAATATATAATCGAATTTTCTATATTAATAATAAACAATCATTACAAATGAAATCACCATATCAAGGTACACTATATTATCAACTTAATTAGGAAAGATATAGCAATATCCAAAATTACATTTGTTAGTTTTTTCTTAGGCATAGTTCTTAGTAGATAAAAGCTTAGAGTACAGACAAGCAAACCCAAGATTATATGTTCACTAACGATTGTCTATTTCTAAAGTATTGAGGCTATAATTAATGGTTTGTAAGTTATGATAGCAAAATGACCAATATATGATACATGAAGCTGCTTTCTTCAATGACAGTACATAGTCAGACAAAATTAAAGACCTATATATAAAGTGTCAAAATTCAAAAAATCTAGAAACAAAGAGGACGCAAGTTGATTCCTTATATCTTGTATGCTTTTTGTTTCATCTATGTGGACTAAGTTTTTCTTTTAATTTTATTTGGTCTACCTAATTTATTTGCACCGTTAAATATATTTTAATAAGTTTGATCAATTTCACTTTCTCACGACCAACTTTTGGTCACTTTTGTAATCATTTTTGGTTATGAAAACTAAGGTAGCTGGTGATTGACACAATTACGAAGTGCTTAGAGTGTTGTTGGTGTCATAGTCACAATTACAAAATGTTTGTGATATTAAAAAATTGTGAACTTTTTTAATACTTAGGGTATGTTTGGTTGGCCCTCATGAGATTTGGATCCCTGTGAAATCTCATTTGACTGTTAATGTCAATATCCGATCCCTGTGAGGTCGGCTCTGGCAGATCTGGCTATCTGAAGGGGAGTGGCCCAGGGAAACACGCGAGTGCGAAGGTGGCATGACAGCAAGCAGGGTGCAACAGTAGGCTGGTGTGCAGCTGCAGCCAGTGACAGAGAGGAGGTGTGTCCTCAGCGAGGGCATGTTGCAGTCCACCTGCCTGGCGGGCAGCATACAGGGAAGAGGTGTGTCCGGTCAGGCGGACACACTACAATAGGGGTCATCAGTGAGACGTTGGATGTGTCTCACCAAGCAAGAAACGGTAGTGGCAGGTGTGGGCGGAAGCAGGGGTGAAAGACAGGGGCGTGACCCAGGGCTAGGGACACGACCAGAGGAAGCAGGCAGGAAGGCTGAGAGCGCTAAGCATGTCACAAGGCTGAGACATGATCAAGAGGCAATCTGACAAGGAGAAGGAGATGAATGTCTCATCTGGTGGGTGCGGGAAATGAGGTGAAAGGCAAAGGCATGGCTAGAAGGGAGAAATACATTCTCGACAAGCTGACGATGAGCAGTATGGGTGGCAATGGACCCGGGTGGGGGCGGGGAACAAGGTCTCCACCCCCGTTCCGTCTCAAAATCTGGACCTCCATCCATCGCATGGGTTTGGATTTTAACCTCCACCCACGCCTTCGTCCCCGTTTCATGTCCTCCATCCCCAGTCCAAATGGGGGTGAGGCAGGGCGGGGCCATGTTTCCCCTCGGTTCATTGCATCCCTTAGAAGGATTGGGGATGGGACGGGGTGGGGGGAAAGCGTAAGTCCATCCCCGCCTCTATGGATTTTGATTTTAACCTTCATCCCCGCTTCTATCCCTGACTGATTCATGTTCTTCATCCCTGGTCCAAACCGGGCGAGGCGAGGAGGGGCCCCATTTTCCCCCGATCCACTGTCATCCCTAATGAACAGAGATGGACAAATGATTGAGGGAGCAGAGTCTTTCCCTCGAGGTACAATTACACACGAAGAATGAAATTTAGATGTTGAACTCAATTAATCCCATTAAGAAAATAAGGAACTATATATACCTATTTGTTAAAACCCGAACTCCCACGAAGGCCAGATCGAGACGATGACAAGCATGAAAGAGAGGTGAGGAAAAAATATGTTTCGTTAGAAAACAATAACAAAAACTATGAACAAATATTAGAAAATTTTCTTAATAAACTTCATTAAGAATAAACTAAACACGATGCATCTATTTAGGCTGGGCGGGTTTTCTCTAGAGAGTCTTGGGAAATGAGGGACTCCCCCTGCATAGTCTCAATTGGTCGGGACTCTAGATGCGCAAATTCGCTTAGTCGGACCTGGGGTAGAAAAGTGTCTCTAACAATCTACCCATCTCAAACACATCTTTCTCTCAAGGCAAGAACTCTGAGCACTGTTGCAACCATTCATCCTCAACCTCCACATATACGCAGTGGCTGGACTTTGTTGCTCTCCTTCAGACCTAGTGCATAGCTCAGCTTCGAGTATGGTCTATTTTCATTTCTTTTAATTTCGCTTTACTTCTAAGAGCCATGAAGGAAACACAATCTCCAAAGGATGCAGATCAATTGAACAGTGATGCAGAGAAGCTGGCAGTGGAAAGATGCAGTTTGTTGATGATTCAAATAAAAAGAGTATGGTCAACCTCCTTGGGTGGCAAGGAGGTTGGGAGCAACATCAGAACCTTTGCTTGAGCTCATCGTACAATGTCATCAATTTCAACCTGACATCCTCCAGGATTTTCTGTATCAAGGTTTGCTGAAAAGTCTCAGTGCACATCTGCACCCATTGAAGTTCCCATCTAGCGTCTCACTGAATCTCTAATTCTACGATTATGAATTTATCATTGATTCACGCTTGCAACAACTCAAGGGCCTTTCAAGCGCGTTCATTCATTTTTTTATGAAGCTCTTAAGAGGGCTATGATACTGAGCAAACTCAGCCACCATAGCAAGTCATTTAACGATTTCAACAGACAATGAATGTCTATTGTCACCCTATCTTCTTCTTGTCAATTTGATTGATGCAAGCTAGAAACTTTGTGTGGAGTTTGTCAATCATGTCTTGGGTCTGCATCATCTCAGGGCCTTCTAGAGTTTCTAGAAACTGGGGTTTAAGGTTGACTTTGGGTTTGGTCTTTTGTTCATGATTTTTTCAGGGCTTTTACAAGGCCAGAATTAATTTAATTTTGGGCTGGGTCACGACGTTACATGTTCAATTGGTTTCTAGGTTATGATAGGTTTTAAAGATCAAACTAAATCTCAATAATCTAGATGAATTTTTTGGATCTGTAAATTGGGTTTAAAAGCTAACATATGTAAGATTTATGGATCTAGGATCAAACCTACAAAAATTGTTAAAGTTTAAAAAATATTAGGTTATGAAGATCAAAATGTTGGATATGATAAGTTTCGGTAAAACAATAATATCTATAGATCAAGATTTGATTTTTTCATTTCGTAAATTGGGTTCAATTTAGGATAGGTAGGACTAATTAAGATGAATTTTTGTAGATTTTTAGGTATGTCAAACTGTAGGGATGAATTTTTTGAAAACCAAACTTGGATGCATGCCTGAGAAAAAATTCAGCCACATAGCTACCAAGCCAATGATATTGTCCTTTGGCTCTTGGTGACAGACAAAAATGTCCTAAGGAACGTGAATCAAACTGAATCAACTGAATTCGCGGTAGATCTATGTTGGGTTTGATCTAACTCTACACATGGTAAAAAATCTGATGCAATTGAATAAAGTATGATTCAGAAAATAAATACAGGTGGATCCAGTACTGGGGCAGATCAGACCTGGAGTCGAAAAAGGGTTCGTAATAGTTAAACAAACAAAAAAAAGTAGATGGTGTGAGAAACCGAATCATATTTGATTTGGTCTCTCTCCAACCTGTGAGATTTGAAATCTCACATTAAATGTATGATTTTGAATCATATGATTCTAAATCATATGTGATTTATTTTCACTTTTTAAAAACACAACCAAACATACCCTAAGTTTAATCTCATGTTTTACATTTTTCTGAAAGGTTTAATATGTTTTTTTTTTATTTTAAATACTCCAAAATTTTCTCAATACCTTCTTTGAAACAAAATTTTTTGCTCAAAGTAAAAAAATAGTGAAGCTGGTATTTGACATCAGCTGAATCATCCCCTACTCACCATATTGACAAAATATTGGAAAAAGAAAAATAAGATATCTTCACGGTCATTTAAAACGGTAAATATCACATAAAATTGATCTTCCTATTTTTATCAGTTGCTTTGTGAATACTTGTTTTTGCCCAATTGGTTGAATTGTTTTTTACCGTTACCTTCTACTAGGGATCTAAATGGGTTGAGATTGAGTCTTTACCGAGTCCGATCTAATTGGATTTAGAGATGGATAGGATCAGACAAAACCATTTGGATCCGACTAGCTTAAAATCCGATGTTTACACATAATCAGATTCGGATTCGGACTTAATCAAAACTCAATAGCAAATTCAGATCTGATTATTAATTCGGATATGAATTTAGTTATGGAATCAGCCTAATTGGATTTGGAACCCCAGGTGGGATGTTGGATTACATGCAATATTCTGTTGACATCCCTATTTTTACATCAACAAGACAAAAATAAAAATCCCAGTATACCAAAAAATTTGCCATTTTTTCCCATTTTATACCTATTCACTCCTTTGCAGTCTGAGGCATAGGTGATGTTTTTTCTATTAAATTTATTTTATTTTTTATTTATTGTAATGCAAATTTCTGCACATGGACACAACAAAATGATGATGATGAGGATGATGATGCACAAATTTGCATGTTGATGAAGATGCATGGACACAACAAAATGATGATGACGATGGTGATAAGGCTTGATGATGATGCATGGTAACAACAAAATGAAGGATAGAAACAACGTGTTTCCATCGTTAACAATTGATGTAATAAAAGAACAAAGGTATCCAAGATTGGCATGTCCAAATGGACGGCTGCAAATCTTTCGCATGGACACGTGTTGGCTTCTCAACCACCCGCGTTCACAGTTCCCCCTTATAAGGTATAGGCTTCACATCGGGTCAAAATCTTAACCCGAGTTAAACAAGGACGTTCACGTTGGAACTTAGAAGGCGCGGGATACTCGCGGGCGCGGTCTTTGGTCAAACCCGACTGAGATTTACATCCGTCTGATCTCCGTGGTCTCTCTTTTCGAAAATACGTAGTTACCCTTTTTACGGAGGATCATAATTGACTTCTTCTTCTAGTCCTTTTGAGGAAATAGTAAGGGTATTTTCAATATTTATCCATGGATTCTTTCTTCCCCATCTCCGGTACACCCGCTGTCGGATATTCTGGAAATCAGCGTCAACCGTAGGATCTCGGAAGCAAAATCTCCACCGTACATTTGACAAATAGCTTTTTCTTTTTCTGTTTCACGTATATTGCTTTTTGTTTGTGCTTCTGAGCTTTTTATTCACGTTTTTTCTATTTTCGGTTATTATTATTTTTTTTTTCTGGCTTCCTTGAGCGCATTGTTCACTATCGTACTTAAAATTACATATATATCCTCGAAGTATTAATCAAGGTCAAGAGTCGAATTTCTAAACCAACCGTTGAGTAGGCTCTCAACAAAACCTTAGCTCGATCTATGTGCCTCGAGCCAACTCATGCCAATTTAGTTTACTACTCTCATCTCACGAGCCACTCCACTCGATAACCAAATCTGCATGAGAAAAATAAAGATGCTCTTCTGATATGTTCCTTGTTTAGTATCCACATCGGTTGTACCATGCACGAATGCACCCAGTCAACATACTTTGGTTGCATTTTGACTATTCATGGTTTAACATTCAGCATGCTTCGACACACTAATGAACAAGACCCAAACGTTCATTGAAAGTGTTCGACTTAACTAAAGATGTGCCAACTTCGAAAAGGTCCTAGCCCAACCACATGAACAAGACCCAAACGGCATGGACCTATTGAATGAAACAAAGCCTTGGTTCATGTTTAAAGCCGAGACCCAAGTAAAGGGCGTTACCGTCCTTGACTAAAAATGTAAGTGCAATACGGTAATTTCATACCACTAACGAGCTACTATTTTCTGTTTTTTTTTTAATTCTTTGCGCTTATGAAAACCACACGACGAAGACGATCTGAGAGAAAACTGGAGGGCGAGAGGAATTCCGTCGATTTTCTTGGGATTTCCGTCGGGGCAGCCGTTCCTTGCTCCACCGGTTCATGTGGATTCCGTTTCCTCGGAAAATTATGGTTGCAATCCAACGGAGAGCAATGCCCGCGGCCGGAATTGCAGACGCAAATTTGGTCCCTTCTCCCTCTTCTCGAGAAACCCTGATGTATTAATAAGGCTTCACGTTTTTCTCGCCCCAAATTCTCCCTTATATTGGATTTTTCCTCGCGGGTTTCTTGTTTCGGATCTTAATGCCGACGTGAACTTTCTTGGGAGAATTCGCTCCGATTTGTTGGGAATTACGGTGAAGCAGCGTGTTCTTTGATGGTCGTTTTGGGAATAGAAGGTTTGGGTTTCTTTTTTCACTGAATATGTTGGTTTTCGGTTTTAGTTTTGTTCGTGGAGTCGTGGGAAATTGGGTTCTTTGATTGCATGAGGATTTTATGAGTTTTCTGCTTCTTTGCTGTGGTTTATTGTGAGGATTGGGGAAATTGGCTGTGGTTTTTTGTTGGTGGAATTTGGGAAATGAGGAGGATGGATTGTACATAGGTAAAAATTCTGCACGGACCCTTTTTGGGTTGAGGGACAGGTGATCGGTGTGGCGAGCGCGGATTTTTTCGATTGAACCACGGAAGGAGTTTGGTTTTGGGTAATTATTCGATTCATGGAAGGGTGGCTAATGAGAAACGGATGTTGTTCATCCACTATAGATCTCGTTGGCGTAGTGGAACTTGAATTGTTTAATTATTGTGCTTGGAATCGAGTTTGTTGGAGAGTTACTAGGACCTTGAATTCTGTATTTGGGTGAATGTGCTTTCTTGTGTAAGTTTTGTGTTAAGGATTGTATGTTTTTGGAGTTTTGGTGCTTCAAGCGCTCCGCATTGTTGATTATGAGATTGCGGGTTGTTGTTGAGTCCGAGGTTTTTGCGTTTCGGAAGCACGGGGCCATAAGCTTAATGTTGAAAGGATTGATGTAGTTGCTGCTGGTCATGAAAATTACTGCTACCAAGGGGTGATGTTTTGGGGCTTCAGTTAAAGTTGTGATTAGGTGCTATTGTGTGCGTTGAGGTCTTGTGTGTAGGTTAAGGTTCAAGGTGTGAAATACCTGGTCGAATGAAGTGGATTGTAGCCCTTGATTTGTAATATCCGAATTTGCGGATCAATAAAATCTGGGAGTTGGTGTTTTAAAGGAAAAGCAATTTATTGGTGTCCAATGACTGGTTCAGAATGAGTGGGTTTGGAAGGGTTCCCTGTAAATGGAAACCCCCGATAAAAGGTTCTCTGAGTTATTTGATGTAGTGAAGTCGTGGATCCCTCGGAGGACCGAGCCGCCGAATGTGTCGAGGGACTTTTGGATGCCTGACCATAGCTGTAGGGTTTGTTATGAATGTGATTCCCAGTTCACTATCTTCAACCGAAGGCACCATTGTCGTAGCTGTGGGCGAGTTTTCTGTGCAAAGTGCACAGCAAACTCCATACCTGCATCACCAGATGACCCAAAGCATAGCCGAGAAGAAGGTGAAAAGATTCGAGTCTGTAATTATTGTTTTGAGCAATGGGAGAAGGAGATGGCATCTGCTGATAATGGGATCCTTCAGATATCCAGCCCCGGTCTTAGTCCTTCTCCATCAACTGCGAGTTTGTCAAGTAGCAAGTTTAGCGGTCATAGCGGTAGCACTGTCAATTCAATGCCTTATTCGATGTGCCCGTATCAGTGTGTCACTCATGTCCCTGATCGTAGTCCTCATCAATCTGCTAGAACAGAATTTCTTCCTGACAAGCAAGATATGGTCCCCTCAATAATGAATGGTGATTCTGTTTTGGACATAGGAGATCCATCTCCAGCTCTGTCTGAATTCTTTATGAACAGGTGTACACACTTTTTCCTTGTTAATTTGTTGGTGGAATATTTGAAATGCCAATGCATTTTCTTGCATTCTTGGTTTTGGTGCTGTTATCTTTGAGATCCTGTGGCTTCTCTCATTCTCTCAGAAAATTTTAACTTTTTAACAGTTGCAGGAGTTATGATGACGACGACGACTATGAGTATGCCAAATATAACATGGGCTCTGAAAGGAAGCATTTTCAGCAGTCGGATGAGTACTTTGTCCCAGTTGTATTTGATGACATCGACCATTGTTATACATCTCAAAAAGGACTTCCTGCTGATTATGTCAGTGTCAATTCTAGAAGGCAACAGTTCACAGGGGATGATGGAATTGATCGGACAGACCAAATTCTGAGCATCAATGATGATGGCTCAAGATCTCTCAACGCTCCAAATGCAACCTCACCAGTTTCTGAAAGAGTTGAGCAGCATAAAGAGGAGGGGGAGGGGCATGATAATGAATGTGATGCTGCTTCTTCAATATTTAGAGTTGAGGGTCCTGATGATGAGCCTGTTGATTTTGAGAACAATGGTTTGTTGTGGTTCCCTCCTGATCCAGAAGATGAAGAGGATGAAAGAGAAGCTTTCATATTTGATGATGATGATGATGATGATGATGGTGATGATGATGTAGCAACCGAGTGGGGAAATTTACGCTCTTCAAGTGGATTAGGGAATTCTGAGCACCGGACTAGAGATCGCTCAAGCGAAGAGCACAAAAAGGCTATGAAAAACGTTGTTGATGGACATTTTAGGGCATTGGTGGCTCAGCTTTTACAAGTGGACAATCTGCCAATTGGTGAAGAAAATGACAAAGAGAGTTGGTTGGAGATTGTTACATCTTTGTCATGGGAAGCAGCGAGCTTACTGAAGCCTGACACAAGTAAGGGAGGTGGGATGGATCCTGGTGGTTATGTGAAGGTAAAGTGCCTAGCCAGCGGTCGTCGCAGTGAGAGGTATGATTCGTCAAATCTTAATGTTTTTCTTGTTTTCTAGCTTTATACTCTTTTTCCTTTTGGATGCATCATAGTATATTTTCAGCAGGCTAAATGGTTCATACTCCATCAAGAAGCCTTATGCTTCACCTATTTCATTTTTTTCTTTTTAGTATGGTGGTTAAAGGAAATGTTTGCAAGAAGAATGTGGCACACCGGCGCATGACATCAAGAATAAGAAACCCTCGTATACTTCTCCTTGGAGGGGCACTAGAATACCAGCGAGTAGCAAATCTGTTGTCGAGCTTTGATACTTTATTGCAGCAGGTATGCTGACTGCTAAATTCTCTTGCCCTGGAATTTTGTTCTAAGTAGTCGTATATCTTTTCTTTTGTACAGGAAATGGATCATTTAAAGATGGCAGTAGCTAAGATAGATTCTCATCAGCCTGACATCCTCTTAGTAGAGAAGTCAGTTTCTCGCTTTGCACAAGATTATTTGTTGGCAAAAGATATATCGCTAGTGCTCAATGTCAAAAAGTCTCTCTTAGAGCGTATTGCTCGCTGTACTGGTGCACAAATTGTTCCTTCTATTGATAATTTGTTACAGCCGAAGCTGGGGACATGTGAATCATTTCATGTGGACAAGCTTCTTGAGGAGCATGGAAGTGCTGGGCAGACTGGTAAAAAAGTGGTGAAGACCCTCATGTTTTTTGAAGGCTGCCCAAAACCATTGGGCTGCACAGTAATTTTCTTCCTGTTTACCCTGGTTCTCTGTTGTAGATTTTTGCATTGAAGCTTATTATATGTGTTGATTAGTTGAATTACTTGATGCATATCCATTATTAAATTGGGACTTTTTTCTTCTGCTGTCTGCCATGGAAAAAGCTAACAGATAGGTCTGTGTTGATGGACTTTCTAAATTAAGAATAATATGTGGAGGGCATATGTATGAGACTAACTTAAAATCTTCTGGATATGTTTATCTTAACTTTAAATAGGCACATTTTGCATTTCGCTTTCTTTTCTGTTTCATTTGGTCAGTGTGGGGTTCATATTACTTACCAGTCTTACTGTTACATAACTGTAAGTATCTTGTCTTGGAAGTTTAGAATAGTGACTCCTATCAGTTTCAAATACTGATGTACATACATGTTTCCGTGCAATAATTGTTCTAGGATATCTAGATTTTCTGTTTCTTTTCATTTGTTATAAAAACATAGGAGTCTAAAATCATTGCTTCAGCATTTCTGGTCTGGCGGATAACCTTGTCCAGCAAGATTGTCTTATTTGGTCCTTGCCTGTGGATATTGAGAGTAAGGATTTGATGAAAAAACAGCCTGTTGATAACCTGAGCCCTACGTGACTGGAGAGAGAATTTGAACATGTGGTCCTTGAGCCTGCTCTTATTCATTATCCATATCTTGTAAACTTTCTGTATAAGGATAATATGTAGAGATGTTCCCTTGCTTGGGTGTATATATATATATATATACATACCACACACCCCACAAAGGACATAAATACAAGCCACTAGGGCACACAATACATGCCACTAAGGGCCAAAGTGAGCACAAGAACACACTTAAAAAATAAATTATTTATTAGTGTTCAAATGCACAAAGAATGCATATATTTACAAGGGACTAGTCCCATATATATACAAGAGAGGGAGGAGAGCTAGCCGTTAGAGCATCCTAACCAGGGTTACCGGAAGCCCCGTACATGGGGAAGCGCAAAACATGGTGCTTTTGAAATGTGCTGAGAAGCGCCAAAAAAAATTGGAAAGCGCACTTCCCAATTTATGGGAAGCAGGCTTCCCAGTTTAAGGAAAACACACTTCCCATTTTGGGGAAGCTCGCTTCCCACACTCTTTCCTCTTGCTTCCCTTTATTTTTTCATTTTTTTTGTGTTTTTATTTTATTTTTCTCTTTTTTCGCTTCCCCTTGCTTCCTAGGTCACTTCCGGTTTGCCTCCAAGATGATTCCTGGTTTGCTTCTAAGTCGTCCCGCGCTTCCCGCTTCCTAAAATTTTGGAAGTGCCTCGCATCTCGCTTCCGCTTCCCGAATCGCCTCCCGCTCCCGCTTCCCCAACTGGTAACTCTGATAACTAGCCATTATTTAACACTAATGGCTAGTTGGCTAGCCCAACTAAATGACAAAAATGCCCTATAAAGGGCATCAAAAATACAAAAAACAAATAACAAAAAAGAAAAGAAAGAAAATACATATTTATCCTAAATACATTTTATAATGTACATAAATACATATATATACCTAATACATACTTATACATGGTATATGTACATACATATATATGATGTGTGTATATATACATAGATAAAATACATTTTAACAATATATATATATATATGTGTGTGTGTGTGTGTTAAAATTTTGACGTAGCAAGTTTTTTCTGTTGGATGAATGGATACAGCATCCTGGACTGCAATTGAGACATATGCACAGTTGATTTTGAGTAGGCTGTGACAGGACCTTAATTTTTTTCCAATTTTGAGTAGGCTGAAGTAGGAATAAGGAGCTTCTCGGGCTTGGTTCTAGCTCATTCATTTAATAAACAGGATGAGCTCTGGTGCAAACTCATATGGTTAAATGAGTGAAGCTTGAGCCCATGTTTATACTCATTTGAAAGCTTGTAAGCTCATTTAATATAAATTTAAACCATCGAAGATCATACTCAATCAATCATTAATCCTTTACAAAATAATTTTGCATAATAAGATGGTTTTAAATATAGCAACTTTAAGTCAAAACATTGATGTCACACAATCTCATGAGAGCCTATAAAACATTCGTGATATTTTTAAAGATAAATTTAATACTTTTGATTCCTTTAGTATCATCTCTTGTTATCAACATGTCATCAACATATAACAATTCCTGCATCAGATTTCTTAACAAACAATGCAGTGTCAGTATAACATGAAGAAAAACTATTTTTGGTCATTACATTGTTAAGCTTATCGTGCCAAGCTTTGGGAGCTTGTTTCAAGCCATAAAGAGCTTTACGAAGGCGAAGAACTTTATTTTTAGAAATTTTCATACTGTAGACTTCTTCATTAAGGTCTTCATTTAAAAAGGCATTTTTGACATCCATTTGATAAATATTTTATTTTCTAATGGACGCAATGCTGATGAGACATCTGACAGTAATCATACGAGCTACTGAAACAAGTGTCTCTTCATGGTCAATCTCGTATTCTTGAATATACCCTTTAGCTACTGGACGAGCTTTATAATCTCAAGAGATCCATCGCTCTTGGTTTTGATTTGAACACCCATCTTCATCCTACGGTTTTCTTTCCACTGGGAAGCGTTTAAAATTCTCAAGTGTTGGCTTTCCTAAGAGCTTTGAGTTCACTCTCCATGGCTTCTCTCCATTCAGTACATCATTTGACATCTTAAAAAAAAATTTGTTCAAAATATGAGTGAATGACACTTAAGCAAGCCTGATATTTAGGAGAGAAAGAATCAAAGGACACGAATCTGGAGGGAGTTCTTCTAGTTCTTTCGGTTCTTCTAGGATTTGAATCATGAGTGGAGATAGATTCGCTAGGTTCACTATATTGCTCGATAGCACTTCTAAAGGTGCTTCTGTCTCTATAAGAATAGGTGATAGGATCTCTAGTTATATTTTCTTCTTGAGAGGCAGTAGGATTAGAATTATTGTTGATCACAATCACTTCATTGTCACTGTTATATGTTGATTCATCATCACTAGAGATATTATCATCCTTAGATAATAGATAAAAAAGAAATGAATAGTTATCATTTTTTAAATGACTCATTTTTCTCAAAACCACTATCATTTTTCAAAAATGTTACATTCTCTGAGACATATAACTTACCATTCTTAGTATCATAACATCAAAATCCTTTTTGGGTTTCGGAATAGCTAAAAAAAGCATAAGGAATGGCTTTAGGTGAGAGTTTATCATTTTTATCTGTAAGGATAAAGCACTTACAACCAAAAACTCTCAACCTATTATAATCGGGCTCTTATTCATATAGAATCTCAAAAGGAGAGACTTTATCTAGATTTTTGGATGGAAGACGGTTAATAAGATAAACGGAAGCAAGAGCAGCCTCGGCCCAAATTTTTTTTGAAATACTTTGAGAAATAAGAAGGGTTCTAGTGGTTTCAATGATATGCCTATGCTTCCTTTCGGTCAAACTATTTTGTTGTGGGGTCTTATGACACGATCTTTGATGGACAATACCATAATCTTCAAGATATTTCTTAAACTCATTAGAGAGATATTCACCTCCGAAATCGGTCCTAAATATCTTTAAGTTACTATTAAACTGATTTTTTATCATCATATGATATGATTTAAAACATGAAAAAAAAACTTGATGCTTATGTTTGAGAAAATATATCTAATAATATCGTGAAAAATCATCCACAAAAATCACATAATAGGGGAAACCTCCCTTAGATATGACAGGTGTCAGTCCTCAAACATCCGAATGAATAATTTCAAAAGGTTTAGTGGTAAACATAGATCTTTGTTCAAAAGGCATACTTCTCATTTTTTCAAGAATGCAATCTTTACAAAAGAAAGTACTTTTACAAAGATTCTTGACAAAATGCAAATAGGACAACTTGGTAATGTTGAGATGACCAAGTCTTTTATGCCAAACATTTATGTCTTTTTGTTGGGCCACATTACAAAAGGTGGTTTTAGGGATTTGGAGAGAGTCCATATAGTACAAGTCTTCCTTCCTAGAGCCTTCCCCAATCAACCTCCCGGACCGGTGATCCTGTATTAAACATTTATTAGATGAGAATTGAATGTCACACCCAAGGTCCGAGAGTTGAGAAACGAAATGTAAGTTTAAATTCAATTTTGGTATAAATTTAATTTTAGGAATAAAGAAGTTTTGGTTTTCAAAATTTTCAATTCCCTTAATTTCAAGAGAAGTACCATCTGTGGTTGAGACAAAAGATGGTGACAAATTCTTATATTCGGAAGGAAGGTAAAAAAGTTGTTCGAAACGCGAGGGCTAAGGTATATAAGGAGGTTTATGACAAGTTGGATACCAAAGAAGGCGAGAAGGATATTTATAGGCTTGCATAGATGAGAGATAGGAAATCGAAGGATTTGGGTATGGTTAGATGTATCAAAGATGAAACGCAAAGGGTTTTAGTCAAAGATGAGGAGATTAAGGAGAGATGGAAAGATTATTTTGATAAGCTATTTAATGATAGTCATGCTCAAGATCTTGGAGACTTCTCCATTACTTTTCATGAGATAAATCGTGACTTCATGCGCAAGATTCAAAAGAAAGAAATTGCAGAGGCTTTGAAGAAAATGAAATCAAGAAGGGTAGTTGGCCCAGATGGTATACCTATCGAGGCTTGGAAATGCTTGGGAGAGAAAGGTTTAGAATGGTTGACAAATCTTTTTAACTTGATTTGGCGAACAAATAAGATGCCTAATGAGTGGAGGAAGAGTACTTTGGTGCCTTTATATAAGAATAAGGGTGATATACAAGATTGCACAAACTATCGTGGTATAAAACTCATGAGTCATACTATGAAACTTTGGGAGAGGGTGATTGAGTCTAGGTTGAGGAAGGTTGTCATGATATCGGAGAATCAATTTGGTTTTATGCCTGGAAGATCAACTATGGAAGCTATACATCTTCTTAGACAACTTATTGAAAGATATAGAGAGAGGAACAAAGATTTGCATATGGTTTTTATTGATTTAGAGAAGGCATACGATAGAGTACCTAGGGACGTTCTCTGGTGGACAATGATGAAGAAAGGTGTTTCTCTCAAGTACATTAGTATAATTAAAGATATGTATGAAGGAGTAGTAACCAATGTCCGCACTTGTGGAGGGGTGACAACCAATTTTCCGATAACGGTTGGGTTACATCAAGGATCTGCTTTAAGCCCTTTCCTATTTGCGATAGTGATGGATGAGCTTACGATATCAATTCAAGAAAATGTACCGTGGTGTATGTTGTTTGCTGATGATATTGTTTTGATTGATGAGTCTAGAGCTGGGGTTAATGCTAAGTTAGAATTATGGAGACAGACATTGGAAGCTAGAGGTTTTAAGTTGAGTAAGAGTAAGACTGAATATATGGAATGTCGGTTTAGTAAGCAACGAAGTAGTGATGGGAGTGTAGTGAAGCTTGGTGAGCAAGATATACCGGTGAATGATTATTTCAAATATTTGGGATCC
Source organism: Nuphar pumila (assembly GCF_984573655.1). Classification (NCBI taxonomy): domain Eukaryota; kingdom Viridiplantae; phylum Streptophyta; class Magnoliopsida; order Nymphaeales; family Nymphaeaceae; genus Nuphar; species Nuphar pumila. Next base: position 135,578,593 of record NC_143252.1, on the reverse strand, counting down.
ATCATTCAAATGTATGGAGAAATTGATGGAGATGTAAATCATAGGATAAAGGTTGGGTGGATGAAATGGAAAAGTGCTACTGGAGTGCTGTGCGATCGTAGAATGCCATTGCGGTTGAAGGGAAAGTTTTATAGGACGACTATTAGACCCGCTTTACTATATGGTACGGAATGTTGGGCTGCCAAGAGACATCATATTCAAAAAATGAGTGTAGCTGAGATGCGGATGCTTAGATGGATGTGTGAAAATACAATAAAAGATAAGATTCGGAACGAAGAGATACGTAAGAAGGTAGGTGTTGCACCCATTGAAAATAAGATGCGAGAGAATCGTTTACGGTGGTTTGGACATATTCGGCGAAGGCCTAATGATGCTCCAGTTAGAAGGTTGGAGAAATGGAAAAATATATTAGTTAAAAGAGGTCGGGGTAGGCCTAGGAAGACTTGGATGGAGATGATAGGAAAGGATATGAATGCTTTGAACCTCACCGAGGACATGGCGTTGGATAGAAATGATTGGAGGAAAAGGATTCATGTGGAAGACCCAAAATGAATTTCTTTTTTGGTTCATATCGCTGACCCCAATTGTTTTGGGATGAAGGCGTAGTTGTTGTTGTTGTTGTTGTTCGGAAAGAAAAGAAATGTTTGAAGACATATGAAATGATGCACCCGAATCTAAAAGCCAAGAGGTTTTACCTGGAAGGGAAGGAGTGGATACGACGGTGCCAGAAATAGCTCCCTTAAGAAGAGGTTGAAGGGCTTCCATAATTTGATTTAGAGAGAGCTCTACTTGTAGATTCATCTTTTTGTGGTTGAGATGTGGTTGTCATTGCTAGTAATTTCTTTCATTTAGGACAAACTGGTTTGATATGACCCGGTTCCTTGCAAAAGTGGCACACAATTTTGCTATAGTCCCTTCTTCTGCCTTAACCACCATTGGATCCTTGATTTTGGTTTTTAAAATGAGGAGGTTTATATGTCCTCAAGTTTTTGTCGGGCCTAGAAACGACATTTGCTCCATCACATTCTTCTTGATTTGTGGGCATTGCTAGAACACTTGGATTTTGCTTGCTAATGTTCATACAAGTTTCTTCTCCACTTAATTTGGTAATGACATCTTCAAGAGAAAGAGAGGTGAAGGAAGATAGGAGAGAAGATCTAATTTTTTCAAAATCGGGCCTTAGCCCATTCAAAAAGTTAAAAATTCGATCTTCTTCTAATTGTCTATGACGAAGCTCTATGGCTTCACCACTCCACTTGGGTTCGAGCATAGCAAGTGCATCCCATATGGAAGAGAGTTCGGCAAAGTACTCTCTTATAGTCATCTCTCCTTGAAGAAGAGTTAGCGCCCTCTTTTGGAGGTAATACTTATGGGACAAATCCCTAGAAGTGTACATCTTCTCAAGGTACTCCCATGCTTGAGAAAATTTTTTAAACTTTATGATATACCTCTATGACTCAATGAGTAAGTCATTCAAGAGTTTTAAACATATAGAAAATTCACACAATATATCAAGAATTATACTTTGAACTCAAAAAATTATGTAAACACATTCACACGATGATGGAGAGCATGCAATATTAAGGAGTACAAGAATATATTCAAAATATCATGCATATCACAAGCTAAAATTCATCAAAACATCATAATATTAAAAAAATCACAAGACAATTCATGTGAGTACACTCATATCATTCAAGAGTTTAAAACATATACAAAATTCACACAATATATCAAGAACCATACTTTGAACTCAAAAAATCATGTAAACACATTCACACGATGATGGAGAGCATGCAATATTAAGGAGTGCAAGAATATATTGAAAATATCATGCATATCACAAGCTAAAATTCATCAAAACATCATAATATTAAAAAAAATCACAGGTCATGTGAGTACACTCATTAAGCATTGTACAAGCGAGGACATATCATAAAATTTAGTATTTTGCAAAACATGAAAAACATATAAGATTTTAAGAAACCACATACTTTTGCAAAATACACTTATCTATAATCAATGTTTACGCAAAATCCATATGTCAAGATACTATAATTTTTACAAGTTCTACTTTCAATGGATTTATGAAAAAACATATTCCTTTTAAAATAATTTCATTTTAAACACATATGCCATAATGTCACAATGCACATATCGGAATGAGAGAGCCTTGAATCCAAGCCATTTAATAAGTTGGAATTTTTCCTTTGAGGCACGATCACGAACAAGACTTCATGACCATGATGCCTTCACTCTGATACCATGTCACGAAGTGGTGCAGAATCCAAGGCAATCAAAACTCAAACCCAAATACCAACATGCATTACATATGAATGAAAAATAAATACAACAAACACAATACTTTATGAATATGTATCTCCATTAATAATGAACATTGAAATACATAAGCCAAAAGAAAAACATTATATAAAATACCTCACTACACAAATACACTTTCACTCATGAGCCTAAACTACCCATCACTCTCTCACCCACAATAGGCACACACACCCCATATATAGAGAGAAAAAAGAGGAAGAGATAGAGTAAAGAGAGGAGAGAGAAAGTCCTCTCTAGCCATTGGACTAGAAATCTAGCTTCCCAACACAAATCTAGCTGTTGGGCCGAGTTCCCAAAAACTAGTGTAAAGTCAACTTTAATTGACTTTACAATGAATATTATATATATATATACAAAAAAAAAGATAGAGTAATCTTAAGAGATTCAACATAAGAATGGACTAGAGCAAGGAATGCTTGATATTGAGCTGAGAAAGACTCATAATTAACAAAACGAGAAACAGAAAGATGGGAACTAAGCTTGCGGTACTGATATTCCTTGTGGTGACTATTCATTATCAATAGAGGTGAAACCTGACTGAGTACTAGCGGGAAGATTTGCACCATGTATGAATATATCAAAGAAGGAAAGACAATCAGAATCTGGACACCTTTGAGTGTATGTCTAAAGTGGTCCACTCTCCTTGGTATTTTTCTCTTCAAAAGAAAAAAATAGACAAGAAAAGAGATTTTGACCTATTAGTTTTCTCCTTGATACAAATAGCAAAATAGTGGAGATGTTCCAAAAAGGTCACATGTCTAGAAGTCCATAACCTCTTGGACATTGAATCATAACAATGCTATCCTTTTTTACCCTTTGAGTATCCAACAAATCAACAGTTGATAGTCTTGGGTGACAATTTATTCCACTCACGTTGGGGCAATGTCATGTAACGGGTATAACCAAAGACACCGAAGAATAATTTGGCCACAAAAAGACTTGTAATTAATTAAAAAAATTGTTACATATATTGCTTAATATCATAAGAATACTACCAGAAATCAAAATATGCCTGTTGTTGTGCTTAGCTACTCTATTATGATTTGGAGTGCTTGATAAGATTTTTGATGTACTATTCCTTTTTCAACTAAAAGCTATTGTAACTGAGTATTAATTTACTCTTGCCTTATATTTGAGTGCAAGATTTTCAGATGAATTAAAAATGTGTTTTAATTATGGTATAGAATTGCGTGAAGATATCAGATGACTCATCATCTTTTTTCATGAAATAAATCTTTTAAATCTTGTTCAATCATCAATAATGGTAACAAAGTAGACAAATCCACCTTTTGAATTTACAGCTGAAGCCCCTCAATGTTGGAATGCACATGATCAGCAATATGCAAACAACGTTTTGAAATTCAATAAGTCAACACATTGACTCAATCAACTTGACTTGCCTCATTCATTTATTGGGTTAACTTAGAGAAATGACTCGAGAGCCTGCAAAACCTGGTACAATTCTATGAGTCACAACTTGACTCAGAGTCAAGTTGTGACTCAACCCAAATCATGCTGAGTTTTATTGGTTCAATATATGTTTTCTCTCCTTTAATCACTGCACACCTTTACCCAATAGTCAATCTCTTGTACAAGGAACTGGATTACAAACTTGCCTTCGAAGTAGTTATGACTACCTACTACTGTAAGAGGTAATCTTGAATGGGTAGCTACTCTTGCTACTTAAGGCTTCAAGGAAATATCAACTTATTCAGGCTGATTGGTATTATTTCTTCACAGTTTTGATTGCTATGCTGTTTGCAAAGACCTACGGGCCGTGAACTTCTTTTCCCAGAGAAGAAGAAATGAGGGTATTTGAGGAATAAGCATCGGCTAATTCTATGCCAGTAGCCACAGTAAGACAAAGGATGCAAACGTTATGCATACCATGTATGTGTCAAGCCTACAACTGTGACATGTGTGTTGGTTGCATGAAGGTACAAAGCACTCGCAAATCGAAGCAGTTAGACATTATTGAAATTGGTTGCTTTCAAGCTACATAAACAAAATATGGCCTATTGAGTACAGCTAAGCTAATATGCGTCAGAGAAAGCCAAGTGCCGGAGGTAAGCTATTCGGCTTAGGGCATAGATTCGCAAAAAAGGGCTAGTCTCTCTCTCTCTCTCTCTCTCTCTCTCTCTCTCTCTCTCTCTCTCTCTCTCTCTCTCTCTCTCTCATTGAGACTGTTATGAATTCTATGGAGTTTCTGTTTCTTGATTGAACAACCCCAATTTTCATTACTTCAACTACATCAAATGATCTTTTAAGTTGTTAAAGATTCTCCAGTTTATGACCACTTCTCTATGGTACCAGTTGCTTCATTTTAAAGGTAGGCGGCTTTGGAACTGGTACCATAAGTACTATAGCACTACTCTTTCTAACTAGAAAATGCACAGAAACTTTAACATCATTAGTACAAGAACCAGAATGAGAAAGGCAAATGGATCTTGAGAAAAAATCCTCTGAAACTTCTTATTCTTACTAGAAATTCTTCTTATTTACTACAATTAGAAATTATGTTTATGTTAGCAAAGAAGACTTCATTCTTGTTACTTCAATTCTGATAAATAAAACAAACTGAACTACTTTTTTGCCTGTAAATAACCAAATCTATCACTCTACTACTTTTTGACTTGAATTTCTTTTGTTCAAGTTCAAGTCTGCGTCGAACAAAAAGCGACTACTAGTGATTTTACCTTCCGAACAACATAGAGAAAAGAGCAACAACAAGACTTGGAAGTATGGGGAATGAGACTTTGTCCATATCATCTGATGAGTGGAAAGAAACCATGAGACGGAATCCAATGAAGAACGAGCTAGGGTACAGAACTATGGATGAACCAAAACTCCTGTAAAGACTAGCTGTTGAGCCGGATGAAACCTAGCCCTTATACATATAATCTTTCTTAGCACAAATGAAGAGTATGGGATGTCATGTATTTTCAAGGCCATCCCCCCAAACAAAAAAAATAGCGAGTGCTTTTTGGTTTCACGCCGCTTGCCCGGTCGAGGAAGGCAGTTCATTCAATATGTCATCTTCCTTTCCTTGTAAAGTACAATGGCTCCTAATCCTCAGAAGCAAAGGGCTGATTAGGCATGTTTTATTTCATATTTCTGATTCTTATCAGGTTCATTTTTCCCTCGTCTGATGTTCTGTGTGTTTTGAATATTGAGAAAAAGTTGATTTTTGTTAGTTGACTAGTTGATGATACAAATTCCTAGGTCATACTTATTCCCTCTTCTCTATATGTGAAGGATCTTCTCACGAACAAAATGTAGGCTGAAGGGGAGAGGCAAAAAATGTGTACATCATCAAGAAGGCTTCTGTATCATCATTTATAAATCCTATTCTTGCTTCAAAGTTGAAGTCTTATGTTCATGGTCTCAAAGTCTAGTATTTCCCAGTTTGATAAGGCTACTGTATGACACTGTGGCGTAGCATTGTAGTTGCAATTTTGTTGATAATATTCTTTCTGATGGATTGATATCTAAATCAAGTCTAAGCCTTGTATGTAATAAGTAAATGTGTTCTAGTTGTTTGCTTGCAAGAGTCATGTATTACCCTTTGTTTCATGGGATAATAGCACTTCATGGCCATTTAAAAACTTGTTCTTTCCAATCCAACTTTTAATTGACTTATGATAGTCAAATAATGATTTTTCTTGTTATGCATGATTTATTTTAGGAAAAATAAATCCAAAGTTTTTGACATCTTTCATAAATTATAAGCACTTGTTAGACTTAATTCTCTACTCCCATTCTAAATTTTTGGAGTGATGGTGGTGGGGAGTATACATCAAAAGAATTAACTGAATTTCTACAAGAAAATGGTGTCAATCATATATTATCTTACCCACACACACTTTATCACAATGGAGTTGCAGAAAAGAAGCATTGAACATTGTGGAGAGTGCCTTATCTATGATTCATGCCAGTGAGATTCCATTGCTCTTTGGACTGAAGTCTTTCACACTACTGTATATGGCATAAATAGGCTTACATGCAAATTCTAGATTTTAAATCTCTATGTTTCACATTGCATTGGGAAGCACATATATGATATTTTAAGAGCATATAGGTGCATACGTTATGTCCATGTTGATAAGAGTTTGAGGAACAAGTTTGGTGACAAGTCAATAGTATGCGGATTCATTGGGTATGCTGATAATTATGATGGTTATTGCTGTTATGGTTTTGCAAATAAATGCATTAGGATATCCAAAATTGTTGCATTTGATGAGTTCTTTTCAGCATGTCCCTAGAAGCGTCTCACAGGAAAGCATTCCATAAGAAGTTGGACTCTATTAGCCTTGGATGAGTGCAAAATTATTCTTCAATGTTCCAAGTGCATATTACACTTAGAAACAGCTAACTGCAGATCATACCCCAAAAGATGCAGGAGATAATGTGGAGATGGTTCCCAAGAAGGCATGAATCAGATAACAGGACACGTGAAGTTTAGACTCAGGGAAGCTCACGATATGGAAACATATCTGTTAGAATAAGTGCAAGTGATCTTCATGGGCAGCAAGTGGAAGAAGTTGATAGGACTCAAACTGTGAGGAGTTCTACCAGGATTGGACACCCCATATACAGGTGGGTGAGCTATGAGAACTTCTGCCTAGATGATCAAATATCTGAAATTAAAAGGCATTATGAGGATTTTCTGCAAAGGCATAGAAGAGCAATTGATGGATTGAAGCCATGAACGAGAAGCTAAAAGCACTCCATGAGTGCTAGACTTGAGAATTGGTAAAAAGGCCTAGAGATAAGAATATGGTTGGTTTACAAAATCAAGTAAAATTCAAATGGCAGCATAAGGTCAGACTCGTAGTGAAGAGGTTCACTCTAGAATATGACTTAGACTATGAGAAGAATTTCAGTTCTACAATGAAGATAGGGCCCATTTGAATCATTCTATCTCTTGCATTTGATCATAAGTGGTCTTTAAATCAGCTTGATGTCAAAAATGCTTCGGAGACCTCAAAGGAAAAGTTTTACATGGGGCAGTCTCCAGGATATCATGAAAAGCACCCAAGAGTATATTTGCAAATTGAAACGATCCATATATGAGTTGAAGCAGATATCTAAATGTTGGGTTGAGAATTTCTTAGACGAATATAAAAGCATGACTTCAAAAGGTTGGCACTGGACCATTTCCTATTTGTACATAAAGGATGAGACAACATGGCATCACTTATATATTTGTATGAAATCATCATCACAAAGAAATGGGGAGATTAAATCTCTCTCTCTCTCTCTCTCTCTCTCTCTCTCTCTAGTAAGAAGTTTCAGACGGAGGTTCTGGGAAAACTCGAATATTTCTTAGGTGTGGTAGTGGATAAAAGATATTACGAACTTGTTTTGACTCATTATAAATACACCAGAGATTTATTTGCAGAGACATGTATGAAAGATTGCAAACCCTTGGCCCTCACAAGTCTCATTCACCATGGGTTGAGCATGAATGAAGGTGAATTCTATGAGGAGCCTATTGAAATCTATGTATATATGTAATATAATGTTTTACATTTTTTTGTGTAATACATCTTTATTAGGTCTGATTGTACATTCCCTATGCTCGGGGTATTTTTGTCTTTTTGTGTCATTATTTACTATACTCTAACGGGGTCGACCCTTTTTATTTATAGAGACAAGCCCTCTCATTAGGTATTTTGATATAGAGAAATATATTCAGCTGCTCCTTTTTTTGTGCTCTTTGTAAACTCTAACATATCTCTTCTACTTTTACAAATTCTAACATGGTATCAAAGCCATGGATTCAAGCTAAAAAGGAGGGGTTTTGAGTGTGCTGGGTTGAGGAAGGAGAGCACGCTGCTGGAACTTGTGCACAGTCCCTGCTGATGTAAGCTTTGAAGACTCAGGTTGTACGATCAGTTGAGGTTTGAGGACTGTGACTTGGGCATTTACTAGTTTATGATTTTACGAGATATATGAATCAAAATTTAGGAGATATTTCTGATTTTTCACAGATTTTCTGGATTTTATGATGAACAGTGTCCAGATCGAGAAAACTGTTGATTCTGCCTTTGTTAAGGGATGGATTTGAGAGTATCCATGAAGGCTATGGTATAGGAGAAAGAAACGAAAGTGGAGAAAAGATTTTAAATTTTGGTTTGTCCCATGATATGATCTTAGCAAACACTTGGTTTAGGAAGAGGGAGTCAAAAGTGGGGTTAATACAAGTCAGATGGATTTTTTCCTACTTAGAAAAAGAGATAGGGGTTGTTGCATCGATTGTAAGGTTATATTGGGAGAAAGTGTAGCTACACAACATAGAGTCTTAATTTTAGATCTTAGAATTAGAAAATGCCGCAAAAGGGATAGACATAGGATAGATCCTAGAATTAAGTGGTGGGCACTGAAAGGAGCTAAACAAGGAATGTTTGTAGAGCAGATAGTTAAGGAAGTTGATTGGTGTCTCAGGGAGGATTCAGAATCAATGTGGAATAAGATAGCGGGTGGCATGAGAAAGGTGGCTAAGGAGATATTAGGTGAGTCTAAAGTCGGTGCACCGCTAGGTTAAGGATACATCATGGTGGAACGAGGATGTCAAATTAGCTATTAAGGTTAAAAGAGTGTTATAGAAATCTAAGAGTCGTGATAATGAGAATTTGGAGAAGTATATGATAGCAAAGAAGGAAGCTAAAAAAGTAGTTTAAAATGCAAGGGATAAGGTATATAAGGAGGTTTATGACAAGTTGGATACCAAAGAGGGCGAGAAGGATATTTATAGGCTTGCGAAGATGAGAGATAGGAAATCGAGGGATTTGGGTATGGTTAGATGTATCAAAGATGAAACGCAAAGGGTTTTAGTCAAAGATGAGGAGATTAAAGAGAAATGGAAAGATTATTTTGATAAGCTATTTAATGGAAGTCATGCTCAGGATCTTGGAGATTTCTCTATTCCTTTTCATGAGATGAATCGTGACTTCATGCTCAAGATTCAAAAGAAAGAAATTGCAGAGACTTTGAAGAAAATGAAATCAAGAAGGGCAGTTGACCCAGATGGCTTGGAAATGCTTGGGTGAGAAAGGTTGAGAATGGTTGACAAATCTTTTTAACAGGATTTGGCTGACAAATAAGATGCCTAATGAGTGGAGGAAAAGTACTTTGGTGCCTCTATATAAGAATAAGAGTGATATACAAGATTGCACAAACTATCGTGGTATAAAACTCGTGAGTCATACTATGAAACTTTGGGAGAAGGTGATTGAGTATAGGTTGTCATGATATCGGATAATCAATTTGGTTTTATGCTTGGAAGATCAACTATGGAAGCTATACATCTTCTTAGACAACTTATTGAGAGATATAGAGAGAGGAACAAAGATTTGCATATGGTTTTTATTGATTTGGAGAAGGCATACGATAGAGCACCTAAGGATGTTCTCTGGTTGACAATAATAAAGAAAGGTGTTTCTCTCAAGTATATTAGTATAATTAAAGATATGTACGAAGGAATAGTAACCAATATCCGCACTTATGGAGGGGTGACAACCAATTTTCCTATAACGGTTGGATTACATCAAGGATCTGCATTAAGCCCTTTCCTATTTGCTATTGTGATGGATGAGCTTACGAGATCAATTCAAGAAAATGTGTCGTGGTGTATGTTGTTTGCCGATGATATTGTTTTGATTGATGAGTCTAGAGCTGGGGTTAATGCTAAATTAGAATTATGGAGACAGACATTGAAAGCAAGAGGTTTTAAGTTGAGTAAGAGTAAGACAAAATATATGGAATGTCAGTTTAGTAAGCAACGAAGTAGTGATGGTAGTGTAGTGAAGCTTGGTGAGCAAGAAATACCGGTGGATGACTGTTTCAAATATTTGGGATCTATCATTCAAAAGTATGGAGAAATTGATGGAGATGTAAATCATAGGATAAAGGTTAGGTGGATGAAATGGAAAAGTGCAACTGGAGTGTTGTGCGTTTGTAGAATGCCATTGCGGTTGAAGGAAAAGTTTTATAGGATAACAATTAGGCCCGCTTTACTATATGGTACGCAATGCTGGGCTGCCAAGAGACATCATATTCAAAAAATGAGTGTAGCTAAGATGCGTATGCTTAGATGGATGTGTGGGAATACAATAAAAGATAAGATTCGAAACAAGGAGATATGTAAGAAGGTAGGCGTTGCATCCATTGAAAATAAGATGAGAGAGAATCGTTTACAGTGGTTTGGACATATTCGGCGAAGGCCTAATGATGCTCCAGTTAGAAGGATGGAGAAATGGGAAAATATATTAGTTAAAAGAGGTCGGGGTAGGCCTAAGAAGACTTGGATGGAGATGATAGGAAAGGATATGAATGCTTTGAACCTCACCGAAGACATGGCAGAGTTGAAAGCTTTTTGTGATGCTGATTTTGGAGGATTCCCTAGAGATAGACTTTCCATTATAGGGTTCTCTGTTTTGCTTAGAAGCTCTTTGATTTCGTGGAAGAGCAAGAAGCAACAGAAGTTGAGTAACTTTTTTAAAAGGACGAGGCGTTAATTCCCCCAGCTCTGTTATAAAAAAGAAAAGTTGATAAACTTTTCACCATTGGGGATTATCACATCAATCATGTAGAAAGCTGCACAAGCAGAAAGTATGTCTCTTAAGTAGTAATGCTTGCTTTCTCTTGTTCAGTCCTGGCCAGCCTTGCTCTTTGTTTCTTTCTTTTATCTTGAAAAGGGATAAAAGGCGGGATAATCTGCTCATATCCAGAGTGTGGGGAGGAGAACTCTGCTATTTGCTTTAAACTAGATTAGTTGACAAGACATGTTAAAACATCATCAGAAGTTAACAGTTGTATTCACGAAACAAAATGCCCAAACCTTATTGTAAAAAACTAACGATCATTGTGGGATACTTTTTCATGGGGGTGTAATGCATAAGTCCATGTTGCCAGCTTTAAAGATTGTTGATGAATGATTTTTATTTTTAATGTGTTTTAGAGTTCTATTTTGGAAATAATGAGTGTAAAGCAGGTGATTCACATATTTGCTTTTGTGTTTCTGTGCTGTTACAGGTTCTGCTGAGGGGTGCCAATGGTGACGAGTTAAAGAAAGTAAAACATGTGGTGCAGTATGGGGTTTTTGCTGCTTACCATTTGGCTCTGGAAACTTCTTTTCTTGCAGATGAAGGTGCCTCTCTTCCAGAACTACCCCTGAAGTCTCCAATTACTGTTGCATTGCCTGATAAACCATCAAGTGCAGAAAGGTCCATTTCTTTGGTGCCTGGCTTCACGGTTCCTGCTGCAAGCAAACTTCCTCCAGAGAATGAGATCAGATCGATCAGGTACCAAGCCCCTCAGCCATCTTTTCTGGGCAGCAATTCTAGTAGCAATCCGATGATTTCAGGATCAACCTATCCATATAATGGTGCTGTTTTTCCTTACACTGGAACTGCTACTTTCTATACAAACCCATCCGTTTTGTCCAATCAAAATCAGATTCAAAATGTTGAGGGCTTGTCCCAGCATCCTTCATCAGCAACTTTTTTTCCAGAGCAGTTTTCTAAGTCTTACCATGAGTTTACTCCATATTATATATCTGAAAAAGATAAGAGTAATTCAAACCATGAAGAGGCATTTAATCCTGAATCTCTTGCAATGAATGTTCAAGATGTAGCTCAACGTGAGCCTCCAAGAAGCTATTGTGAATGTGTGGATGTGTTTGATTGGAGGCATATTCAAGCTACCGAAGCTGATATGTATGGGCAGGAGGTTATTGAAAATCAACTGCAGCATTCTGATGGAGGCCCAATCCATCAAGAGAATCGTTGCCGTGATTGGCGTGCTCCCTTGAAGGAAGAGTTTCCTCCTCCTTCTGACCATCAGAGCATTCTAGTGTCTCTATCTACTCGTTGTGTGTGGAAAGGGACTGTATGTGATCGTGCTCATCTTCTTCGCATTAAATATTATGGGAGTTTTGATAAGCCATTGGGTCGTTTCTTACGTGATGACTTGTTTGACCAGGTTTCTCTCTCTCACGTACATACACATGTTTGCATTCAGATACCTTGGTCAATACATTTTAAACATGTTGCTTATGGCAGGGTTACCAGTGTCCTTCTTGTGAGATGCCAACTGAAGCCCATGTGCATTGTTATACTCATCGGCAAGGGAGTCTCACAATATCTGTTAAGAAGCTCCCTGAGTTTATGCTACCTGGAGAACGTGAAGGAAAGATCTGGATGTGGCACCGATGCCTGAAGTGCCCACGGAATAATGGGTTTCCTCCTGCTACCAGAAGAGTAGTGATGTCTGATGCCGCTTGGGGTTTATCTTTCGGGAAATTTTTGGAGCTTAGTTTTTCTAATCATGCTGCTGCAAGTAGGGTGGCTAGCTGTGGGCATTCTCTACATCGTGACTGCCTTAGGTTCTATGGGTATTGGTCCTTTTATGCTTCCATACTGTACATTGTTGATGTCTTGTGGACAAAATCTGGTTATATGTTTCAATTTTTTTTTATGTTATCTACCTTAAGCAGGTTTGGGAGAATGGTTGCTTGCTTCCGATATGCATCAATTGATGTTCATTCTGTGTATTTGCCACCTTCCGAACTTGATTTTGACTACCAGCAGCAGGAATGGATGCAACAAGAAGCGAATGAGGTAGGCTGTGTACATACATTTGGTAGATATACCCACACCCACTATTGGTTTTGGGAACTGGATTGACATGCTAACGCTGGCCTGCCTTCAAGGGAAACAAATTTGGGATAAGACTGAATATATTTGGTGGATGTCATGCAATATGCAATGTCTCTGGGGAAATGATTTTGTCCACTGGTTTTTTATTTTCTTTGAAATGGAGAAAATTACTACTGTTACTAGTAATAGTAAAGAGCTATATGGTGACAAGTCCCTCAGCATTAACAGCAGATGAAATAGTCATTTTTTTAGAAAATGATGCTATAAACAACAATACTTAATGCTCTGATTCAAGATAAATCATCCCCAGTCTGTCCCTTGACTCCCTTCTTTGTTCCTAGAATGATATTTGTCTGAATTCTTCCATGTAGCATAGGGATGATATTTAATCTCTTTTATTGAAAGGGCCAAACTCTTGCAGAAATAATAGGAAAGGTAAAGATCTTAGTTTTCTATTTTCATTTTTCTGGTTGGGTATGCTCTCAGCTGCTTTGGGAAAATCCAGTTGGTTCATATTGATTGTAGTATTTTTAACAGGAGGAGCCTCACAAGTTGTTTGGTGCTTATTACTCTCTTAACTTAAAACAGTATAACTTTTGTCAAGCTTTTTTTTTTGGTATATTGGGAACTGAAACTATTTTCCACTAACAGATTGTCAGCAAGGCAGAGCTTTTCTTTGCTGAAGTTCTCAATTCTCTTCGGCTGCTCTCTGATAAAATTTCAAGCATTGGATCATGCCAGAGTGGCACAAGAGTTGTTGAATTGAGACGGCACATAGCAAAGTTGGAGGAATTGCTGCAAAAAGAAAGGGGTGAATTTGAGGTGGAAAAACAAGCCTTTCTCGTCTTATTTTAGGGGTCTGGAAATGTTTGTGTGATGCTGATCTGTGTGTTGTGTTGTCCTTGATTAACTTGGCACAGGATTCACTTCAGAAAGCACTGTCAAAGGAGTTGCATAAAGGTCAACCAGCAGCTGATATTCTTGAGATCAATCGATTAAGAAGGCAGTTACTTTTCCATTCGTATGTGTGGGACAATCGGTTACTTTGCTTGGACTCTTCATTCAAGAAGATTTCAGCTGCTTTTTCTGCAAATGATCTAACTGAACACCTCAGTAATTTTGCAACCATAATAAAGGAAAAACCCAGTTTCATTGATAAGATAGTTGAGAAAAAATCTGCATTAAAGCAAAATGGAAGCCTCACAGGCATAGAGTCTTTGATACTGGACACAAAGGTAGATGAGACATGTAAAGGTAGCTTACATACGGTCAATAGTCATGGCAGCCTCAGTGAACTCTCCAATTCTCTTGTCTCAAGTATTCAAGAACAAGAAGGGGATGAGGCGTCAATTGATGAGACGAATATTAAAGACCAAACTAATCCTCGGAAAGATGGTATCATGGTTCGAAGGGCTCTTTCAGAGGGACAATTCCCAATTGTGGCAAGTCTGTCAGATACATTAGATGCTGCATGGACTGGTGAAAACCATCTTGCCATTTTAGTGCCACAGGAACTGGAACCTGTGATACCTGATTCTGTCATGGTGGATTCATCAGGCAATGCTGCCACTGCAGAAGCTGATTCAGGGGAACATTTAGCAGCTTCAAGAGAGAAGGTTGAAGCAGATGCCACCCATTTCATTCCAACCGAATCACCCAAAGTGGGCACTGAAGATGGTGAGGATTTTGGGAGCTGGTTTGAGTCACCGTTTTTAAATTACCAAGCTTATGGAAATGGATCATGTTGCAATGCTGTAAGATTTGATGTACTTGGAGAGTACAACCCAACATATCTTTCATCTTTCCGGGAGTTGGACCGTCAAGGTGGTGCTAGGCTGCTTCTTCCAGTTGGTGTCAATGACACTGTTGTGCCAGTTTATGATGATGAGCCAACAAGTGCAGTTGCACATGCTCTTGTCACTCCTGATTATCATAGTCTGCTATTGGATGATAGGGAAAGAATGAGAGAAGGTGGTGATTCTTTATTTTCATTGCCTTTTTCTGAGGCTGCCTCTTTACTTCCTCTTCAGTCACTTGATGAAGTCTCAACTGAATCCTTTAGAAGCTTTGCATCTTCAGATGATGGTGTATCAACTGGATCTGGAAGCAAGAACTCCTTATCTCTAGATCCTGTTGTCTATACCAAAGCAATGCACGTGAAGGTATCTTTTACTGATGAAGGTCCTCTGGGAAAAGTGAAATATGCCGTAACTTGTTATTATGCAAAGTGTTTTGATGCATTGAGGCAGATCTGTTGTCCATCTGAGCTGGATTTCATAAGATCAATCAGTCGCTGTAAGAAATGGGGGGCACAGGGTGGTAAGAGCAATGTTTTCTTTGCAAAGACATTGGATGATAGGTTTATCATTAAGCAAGTTACTAAGACAGAGCTGGATTCATTTATCAAGTTTGCTCCATCATATTTCAAATATCTATCAGAGGCAATTGGCACTCGCAGTCCAACATGCCTGGCAAAGATTTTAGGGATTTATCAGGTAACTTTTTCTGCTCCTGGCTATTTATTCCTTGTTGCTGTTTAAACATTCTTGATTGTAATAGCTACTGCTTTTTCCACCTTGTGAAAAATGTAGTGCATGCGTGATATATATGATATGCTGAATACATTAACTGCACCAAGATTGTTTTGAGTCCAACCAATTGAGTCTTTTTAGACATTAGTTGAAATAGACATGGTGAAATTTTGTTGATAAACATGGATGACTTCATTCTTAAGATGCATTTTCCATGATAAGATTTGCTTTGCCATAATTTTGATGCTAATTTTTGTTGCATGATGTGCTCTTGTTTTTGTTGCTATAAGGTTTCATCAAAGCACTTGAAAGGTGGAAAGGACACAAAGATGGACTTTATGATTATGGAAAATCTTTTGTTCAGACGAAATGTTATGAGGTTGTATGACCTTAAAGGAGCTTTGAGGGCTCGTTATAATTCTGATTCAAGCGGAACAAATAAGGTTCTTTTTGATCAGAACTTGATTGAATCAATGCCAACTTCTCCAATTTTTGTTGGAAACAAGGCAAAACGCCTGCTAGAGAGAGCAGTGTGGAATGATACTTCTTTTCTTGCTGTAAGTATAAAAAATCCTCCTTTTTCTTTTCCTCTTTGAGCTGGGAAACCATCTGTTCAAGAGTTCTTTTTCAACCTACCCAAATCCCATGGCTTTTCTGTGTCGGAAAGCACCATGCTATCTCTAAATTTTTAGAAGGAATTCCAAGCAATCTCCTGTGAGATAAATGAATCTTGGTCTTAAGAAGTTGCCATAATCCGGAAATCTTTGGAGTACATGTAGGAACATCTAGATTTCTTTCCAACTGGTGGAGTATAAAAAATGTGTCATATTGGTTCGTCTTGAGGATTTCTGCTTGATAAGCTTGTGGGTACAATTAATTCATGGTCTCACTTCACATTTCAAGTGAAGACTAAGTTGGTTAGCGAGGTATCTGGAACCATGAAATCAACTAGGTCTGCAAATGCTGAGTCAAATCTACTCTGTCATAGCTGGTATTGCTTTTGGACTGACTTGAAACCTAGCTGATCCTCAGCCTTTTCAGAGATTTGGAACATAATGGTCACCTTGAATAAACAAAAACTGTCCTATGCTTACAACTTACTTTGTGCATGTCAATTTTACTTTCAGTCAATTGACGTAATGGACTACTCATTGCTGGTGGGAATAGATGAGGAGAAACACGAACTGGTTATTGGTATCATTGACTATATGAGGCAGTATACTTGGGATAAACACTTGGAGTCATGGGTAAAGGCGTCGGCCTTCTTTCGAGGGACAAAGGACTCATTGCCGACTGTGATTTCACCCAAGCAATACAAAAAACGTTTTAGGAAAGCCATGTCTACGTACTTTTTGATGGTCCCAGACCAATGGTCCCCACCTTCCATGATCCCCAGTGTATCTCAATCCAATCTTTGTGAAGAAAGCTTGCAGAATCTCTCACTCGAGTGACATACGGTGCCACACTGCCTCCTTGTATATGTAAATTGTAAGTTGGAAACCTTCTATATGTTCTTTTCTGTAAAAAAATTTTGAATGGTAGGGGTGCTTGTATTTTTAGATCTGCAAGTGATTCATTAAAGATGCAGAAGAAGGCTCTTTGCCATGAAATTTTCGTTTTAGATGACCTCATTGGGAGTTCGCCCCATCAAGATTTGTACAAATATTGTTGTCATCTATTTATAGTATATTAGAGAATATGCTTATTTCAGCACCACTTTCACATGTATTTGGTATGTGCAATGTACGTTTATCTTAACTCCGATTTGTTCAATTGAGCCTTTGACATTAATTTCTTCTTTTAACTTGGCTTGAAATTTAAGATCAGCAGCCTTCATTATTTGGAGATGCAGAACTTGGTTGCTATGGTGTATGTCTTGCCTTTGCACGTTTGTCACAGCCAGCAACTTTGCGATGCGCTTCACTCTCTATAGTGAATCTTGTATAAGGAGTTTGAGTTTTTCATTGAAGACTCCCTAGGGTGTTTGTTGGATAAAAAATATAGATGGTCATACTTTGTCTATGGTTGTTGGATGTGAAATTCATGAACCTGTCCATTTTCACGTTGGAGGAACGTTAACAACGTTTCTTTTGTATTGCAACCTGATGTTAGCAACAAGCGACATGGTCATAATGTTTCTCTTGCAGCATCAATTTAAATTGTGTTTCTCATCTGAGAGAACTTTGCTACGGTTTGCTATTAATTATTTCTTCATCACAGACTGGAGTTCCGGGTGTCTTGAACGATTTGGCAGATCTATGTCAAACTGTATGCTTGTCATAATTTGAAGGCTTCCTCTTACTATTTTTTCTAGATTTGTTTGGGAAAATGTAAGCTGCAGTTTTTCATATGGCTTTTTCTCAATGCCCAGCTTGATGCGTTGCAGCACCGGCTACACGCTCACCTGTTCTTTTGAGCTCACCTAGAAAGCAGCTCTGCTCAAGTCTCCCTTGATCCAACTTCAAGGTTTCTCTTTAAATAGTCTGGTCGCCCTTGATCATTGATCAACCATGCTGGATGCACACACATTCACCAAGGAATGTTTTGGTTGCTTTTGGCGGATTGCTTAGATGGGGTCGGATGTCAACCTGTGGAGGCACTATTTGTTACTATTGGGGTGATGTTTGCTACCATCGCCTGTAAGGAACTTCCTAATGAAAAAATAATTTTTTTTTATTTTTTTTGCACATCTGACCTTTCAGATGTGACTTACATGTTAGAGTAATCCCCTCCCAGAATGGGCGTTATAGCAAAGAACAAGAAGAAAACTATCATTCCGTGGAAGCAAAATTGGGTCACCCCTCCCGCTGAAAGGGGGGTGCTCTCGTTGATTTTGGAGCTCTTGCCATGAGGAAAAAAATCCTATGTTTGCGTTGTCATGGTGGGGCCCGTGAAAACCTCACAATTTCTGACACACAAACGCCCCCTTAGAGTGAGGGATGCACACCCTGTGTGTCGAACTCGCAACATTCTTCAACTAAAAGTGCCTTAAGCCGACCTGCTTAGCCAGGTGTCTCGGGCCTTCATGGGCAGTGATTGCCTTGAGTTAAATAAAAAACATAGCCACGTTCGGTCAAATATGGGTGTTCCGAAGAGGTTCTTGCATATGGCTCATGGTGATGCAGCTAGTTGTCACCGGCGCATGGTGCTGCTACAGAAAATAGTGTCTGGAAAATGAAGCATTCTAGCAGTGTTCTTTATTGGGTAAAAAAAAGAAAAAGGTCATAGAGAAGTCATCAGGTACTCAGCCTTCCATTATGTGGGTACTTGACCCTGGCTTTGCATTTGCAGCCCGAGTTCTCGCTCAATTAGTCAAGAACTGGACTAGATCATATCTAAGCCCCGGGAAGAAATGAAGAAACATCACGAGCATATCTAACCTCCCTTATGATGCCCCCAGCGACGCTTCTCTGGTGCCTGCCTGTCCCCTTCCAATAGCCTCACTCATAGGGGAGGTCAGAGAAAGAAGAACTATGGATGAGAATCGAAATTTTGGACATGGGGAGGATTTCGGCAAATTGAAACTTACAAACAAATCAAATTCAAACAAACAGGTTGCAATGTGTTTACGTAATGTGAGATTGCATCCAAGGGCAGCTTCTATTGCAAGCGAGAGGCTGATATTAAGGTGACATGATTTTCAAACCATGATCAAGTCCCAATCCTGAAAATTAGAACAGTTTCAGCAGTCTATCATGCTATAAGATTGCATTCACTGGCATTTTTTATTGCAAAATAGATTCCTAAATTGGTGAAATGATTTTTAAACTCTGCACATTTCTGATCCTGTAAATTCAAACGGAGCAGTTTTCAATTTTTGCGTGACCTACTTGCTGTCAGCTTCTTGTTGGCAGTACTTTAACAGAAGTTATTAGCAGCATTACATTCTTGATCCCCCTCATGCACAGCGGTACACTTTCCAATACAGAGGAAATCAACCCCTTCAACTAGTTGAATCTGGCTTTGTCTGAGAAGCTCGAGGATCTGAATTTCCCTGCTGTTAGGACAAAGGCAGAGAGTGAACATATGATCATTGTACCATTCATCTATCAGACCATCATTTTAGTGGCAGAGCTTGAATTCTAAACAGTTCTTGACTTTATAACCAACCTGTGTTCGATAAACGTTTTTGTCGCCGGGGGTTGATGCCGAGGCCCTTCGTCGAGCCCTTCACAGATCACCTCCCCATCCTCACCTCTGTAGCAGACGATCCCTGTCTCATGATCTTCATATATCTGCACCAGTCAAGTTTAGCCAAAGAAGCGTTTTATCATTCAGTTTCAGATTCAAAAAACAGATGAAAATTCTGATGCATTGTTTCTGAGGTGGGAGATCGAACGGATTCTATAATTGACCAGAAACTAGGACAAAAGTTGCAGACATGAACCTTGTTTTTCGTGGTTGATTTAAGCTTGAGGGAGTGAATTCTGGTGGTTGGGAGATGTTTGGTTTGAATCATGGAGATTCTATTTACAATTTTGCTGGCATGACTGTTGATGGGTAGAATGCGGGGATTACAGAAGCTAGAGGCCATTAGTGAAGCCTCTATGGAAATGACCATGAAAGGGAATAAATTGGAGGGAGGAGGGTGAGAGGGAGGAGGAAAGAATAGTGGGTGGGGGGTAGAAAGAAGGTTTGGCAGATGGGTTGTTTTTTCAGAGCTACATTCGTAATGGAAGTGTGCATATGATATAGATCTGTACTTCTCATAGACATTGTTTAATGAGAATAAGAGCATTTACAGAATAAAATAAGTAATCTGATTCCTTGTGAATAATAATAAACTAACCGTAGTTGTTGCGAGAATCATTGATAAAGTCATTATTAAATACTTATCTTGTTACTGTGGAGGGGTGTGTCTCTCTTCTTAGTTGGCGTTGGCTAGTAGATTATGCCTGCATTATCAAGTATCATCATACAATTACAATAGTGGCCCTCATTTTTAAACGTTTGTGTACTTTTAAAGTAGGAAAATGAGATGTAGCCATGTAGGTGCTCCCCCACGTATGAAGGCACTCAGTATACTATTACCACTTTTAGCTAGGAATGCAAACAGATCGGATTCGGAACATCTAAATACATGGGGGAGTAGGATCCGAATCTAGAAGAGCTAAAAATCACAAAACGCCCAAACTGGATCCGACCCATTTTCATCCCTACATTTAGGGCATGTTTGCACCCCCATTTTACACACTGGACCCCCCTTTCCATGAAGACAGTTGGGGGGGGGGGGGGGTCCTATTCATTTTCCGGCGAAGAAGGTGCCGCGGCAGCGTCTTCCATTACAGGCAAACGCGCCTAAGGGAAAATTTGATAAATCTATTTGTTAATTGAATGTTGAAAGAGAATTTTAAGATGGCAATAGGGAGGTCTACTTAACCAAAGACAAGCGCCTCGTTTGTACAGAGAGAAAGAGAGAGAGTTGGTGAAATACAAGACTAGATGTAAAATTCTGGTGTGGATGTAGATGCTGTATCAGTGAGTGGAATCTCACCTGTTCAAACATCTTTTCAAGTAGGTCGGATCCTGGGTTTGGCATGGTCCATTTTGGACACAAAAATGCCTTTGCTATTGTAGTATTTTGGGTGCAATCTGAACTATTTGAAGCTGCAGTTGCTTTATCATGGTTGGGGCACATAAGGCTGGGTGGTCTTGTCCTCAACCTGGAATTTTTCCTCACAGGAGGCGGGCTCATTAAGTGACCTGGTTCTCGGTGAGGTTCCTTTGTTATTATTATTATTATTATTATTATTATTATTATTATTATTATTATTATTATTATTATTATTATTATTATTATTATTATTATTATTAATATTATTATTATTAATATTATTATTATTATATATTAGTTCAAATTTTGTTTTAAAATAAATGAACCATGATAATTCCATCTGTACGATCAAAATTCCTAAAAACTGCATGCGGATTGAGTTTTACTTATAACATATTTGTGGAGTATATACATATAGAGAGAGTATTTTTGACTGTCTACGTACCCAGTGGCTAGCTAGGATTCATGCGGGGGGGGGGGGGGGGCAAACAGGGGTGTAGCAAAAAAAAAAAATGGTGTGATAGTGGACAAATCTATTTCATATGGACAAATCAAACTATTTGCTGCAGTCAGGGCTGGGCTGGGCTTTTAAAAAAAAAAAAAATTAACTGCCCACCCCCCCCCCCCCCCCAGCTAGGCCTCTGTACGTACCATACTATCTAGTTAGAAAACATGGTTTTCAGGCTTTGTGTAGTCAATTTCGCTTGGTAGATGCATTCGACGTGGTTTGTTTGTTAAAGATTGTATCTTGGATAGTGTCATTTCAATGTACAAACAAGTTTTCTTTGTTGTGAAATTTGAATGCATTGTGAGCTATTGACTGTTTAAAATACTTGAAAAGTCTACCTGCAACGCACAATCACATGATCCAGAGCATGTTTTTTACTAAACAAACCATCAAATAACATTTGTAAAATAAAAAAATAAAAAAACATAGTACTTTTTACTAGGTTGTGCATAATGTTGACATAGCAGGTCGTATTCCTGTCTGGTTTTGAGGCAATTTTCATGGCCTTGAGACTAATAATTGCATTCATTATATATAGGGTAAATATTGGCTACTAATGACTGTATGGATCCAATGAGCTAGAGATCATAGGTGCAACGTAGATCAGCATGGTTTGTTTGCTAAGGATCCCGTCTTGGATTGTGCTTTTCTGATGTAAAAATGTAAAAATGTAATCTTTTGAATTATAAAATTTTGGTACATTGTGGACCATTGATTTTTGGATCCCTTTAAAAACCTAATTAGTTGTGATAATCACATGATTTAAAACAAGTTTTCTACTAAACTAACCATGTAGATCACAACATTAACATTTGATCTATGAAAAAAAAGAGTGATTTCTACTCATTAATTTTGCACCTTCATTAATAGTCAATATTAACCCTTTATATATAGGAAAGGGAGACTGTCCAACCAAATGAAAGTCCAAAGTCTACAACCAATTATAATCTATGGCATTCCTTCTCTAATGATCGAGTTTTTCACATATTTGATTTTTATCATTCATTTAGTGAGTGATATATTTTGGAATATGAATTTTTGGTGTTTAGATGCATTTTTGAAAGCACTAAAAATTGACTATACACAATACTTTGTATTGTAAAGTTTTAAATGCATTGTGAGTTGTCAATTTTTCATGTTTTGAAAAACATGCCTATATGGCGTATAGCCTTTGTGTAAAGCATGTCTCCTTGTGGTGGGACTAGGAGCTGTCAGTGCATGTCTCCTTGTGGTGGGACGTTGCAGGTTCAAACCTTGAATAATAACTGGTGGGGTCTGCCTAACCCCAGCTTGCCTTTCAAAAAAAAAATGCACGCACCTACACGCGCCAGCAGCAGCCATGTCAGCGCCTAACGCTCCAGCCAGCTCAGCCCACCAGTTGGGCCTATGTTAATGTGAAGCCTCTTGTTGGGGTGGTTAAGTTGGAGTTTAGAAGTAAAAAAGATATGGTTTTCCTTTCTCATATAGACAATAACAAACACAAGTTAGATGACAAAAAGGGAAAAGAAAGAACACCCCTAAAAGAATTAATTTGAATGGACAACATAAAGCAAAAAGATAGCAAAAGAGGTGTTAAATGCATCTAATTAAAAACACTGAAAATATAATAAACAAGACAGAGAATAAGATATAGATGTGAGAGAGTCTAATTTTAAGCAATAATTGAAAAGATCAAGGGCTTAAATTGTCACTTATGGAATGTAAATAATGTTTGATAAGATTTAATAAATATTTTCTTTGTTTTAATTAAAATATATAAAATCAGGTACATTTGTCAGCTAAAATGAAAAACGTGTACATCTCTCATGAATACCTTGCATGCAGACTGAAAAGGTTAGATTAAGAATGAATAACACCGATTTAAGAGAAGGTTTGCCTCTAAGCTGCTTAAGCTTTTTTTTTTTCGTTAAAAGTACATAACGCCATTGGTATCCCACGTGGTAAGCCGTGTTTTGTGTCAAGCTGAAGGCGCAGGATCGAATCCCTCTGGTCACATGCGGCGGCTGTTAACTTCTGGTAGAGGGCCCGCCTAACCCCAGCTTACTCATGCCAACCTATTTACTTCTGACATGTTAAGTCGTTGGAAACATTCCAGTGTCCATTTATTTGAGCATTTCTCTAGATCTCAAGAAATGTCAAGATGAACCAACTAGGTGGTATACCATGTGGTGTGGTAAGCTGGGTCCTGTATCAAACTGGTTCAAATCCCTCTTACCACCCACATCAGTCTGTCCAACCCCAGCTTGCCTTTTAAAAAAAGAAATGTCAAGATGAACCGGCATGCAATGCAATGAGGCTGTATATAAGGTGAATTCTATTTTTAAATGGTTAAAAAAAAAAAAAAACAATACAACAAAATTATAGAAACACATTCACGCATTGTTGGAAAACATAGTAGGTCGGG
Source organism: Nuphar pumila (assembly GCF_984573655.1). NCBI lineage: Eukaryota > Viridiplantae > Streptophyta > Magnoliopsida > Nymphaeales > Nymphaeaceae > Nuphar > Nuphar pumila. The sequence continues at coordinate 135,554,592 of NC_143252.1, read as the reverse complement.
ATTTAAAAAATAACATATGAACTTTATGAAATTTAAATACTATAAAAAATATTATTAATTGAGTATTTGCAATTAAATATAGAATTGCATTACTTTGTTTCACGAGAAACAATCACATCTTATTTTTTTTTTAAATAATTATAATAACAAGATAAGTTATACACTTTTATACATGATTCATATGACATGTCAAATTAAATATGCAAATGAAATATTTATAATCAAATTAATATTCTAAATTAGTATATTTGATCATAAATAATAAATTAAAATATCTAAGCTTATCTAAATAGATCATTATAAGCTTATCTAATCAGTAGATGTATTAATGTTTCGCATTAATATAATGTGTTCATGTTAATTATCATTATGAGCATCAGAAAAACTTTGTTTACTTAGTACATAGATATATGGTACCAATATATGATACAATGATTATATAATACCAAAGTTCACGTAGCCAATCATATATCGATGGCTACTAAAGAGTGTGGTTATCAATCATTGTCATTTAATAATTAGAAGAGAGACAATGTCAGGTGCATGCTCTACGGTCTCTGTCAATTATCGAGTGATTTTCCCATACTAGCACTGTGAGTAGGCCTATCTCTTGAAGGCCTCATCTTCAAGGAGCCCTACTAAAGAAAAATAATAAGATACACTATATCACCCCAACTCACTCAGGCATATACCCATAACCTGATTTATGAAACATCAAAGGTAGTGCATCCAAAGTTCATGTTCAAATTGATACAATTTATAGAAGTTTTTAGATGAGCTCATCCTACAACCAAAATTGATAAAACCATGATAAGATCTTACATAAGTTATAGTTGCATGTAATACTAGAACAAGAGTACATGAACATAATCATGGTCATATTTGAATATTCATAGATTTTATTACAAGTTATGAAAAGCATTATAAAATATCTAACATGCATAATCATAGCCATATTTAAATGAATTTCATTAAAAAGTTATGCAAGGTCATATAAAATACCCAACAAGCATGATGAGTGACAACCAAGAAATAAAACCTCAAAGTGAGGTTTTGTACTACACATGTTTGGTTGCATACAAATGTGATTCAGAATCTCATGTAAACGAGAGAATGAATCTCAATTATGCAGCTAACTAAACATGTGACTTGGATCTCATGCAAATGAGCAATGAAATGTGATGTGACTTGGAGCCATGTGATTTCAAATTGCACATTCCACCTTGTGATTTGAGATCGTATGAGATCCAATTAAATGTTATCTCAAATCATATTTAGCTTTTTGTTTTCATTTTTTGATGTTTGGTTAGTTCTACAAATGAAATTGATTCCCTCATTTGCATGAGATTCTGAATCTCATGAAGGGTTACCAAACATGCCCTTAAGTGAATCTAGTGATTCCAAATCACATGGTGGAATATGTGATTTGAAATCATATGACTACGAATCACATTTGATTCTCCCATCACATGAGATGCAACCAAACATCAAGTCAAGGAATTTTGACCTTACAAAATATGCAAAGATCAAGTCAAGAGTTGTGTTGCAGCCATGTTCAATTGTGTGCAGTTAGGGCATTTAGAGCATTTGTCAAAAGGTTGAGGCTAATTATGAAAACAAATACACTACAATTTGCCGCGGGAGAGACGGGGCAAGAAATTGTTTGAGATACTTTTGGCAACCAAATAACTAAAGAAATATATGTGGATAAAATAGCCAATTTTTCTGCAATATATAATGTGGCTAGGGGTGTAACTGGGTTTGGTATACCTGACTTGATCCGATGTCCCAAACCAATTATACCCGACTTGAATCCTATATTGGTGGACCTGTGGGTTTGGGTCAAGTCCAAAATATAGACCTATAGTGAAAACAATTCAGGTCTTGGGTATTATAAATGAAAACTCGAACCCAAAGGGGCTCGACCCAATTATATATTTGAACCCAAATGGTTCTCTATATTTTTAAACTGAACCGGCCTGATTATGTACCTGAACCCACTTTGTACGTGAACCGATTATATATTTGAACCCAACCTACTTCATACCCAATCCATCTTAAAGCTTCTAATTGGTAAAATATTATTCAACTAAACATTTAAAGATGTTGATAAACTTATAATTAATATGCATTGCATTTTAGTAATCTAACTTTTAATCTATTTTTTCATAAATTTTCTACTGCCCTTTTATCTTGAAAATTGTAAGATCGAAGTGAATCCCAAAATAATACTCGAGAACCCATTGAATTTGATGCATTTTGAATATGATATATTATTGGTTTTTTGTTTCAACTTTAAATGTTTGGTGGGCATGGATATAAATTTTGACATTATTTAGAATAGTTATTAAGCATCTATTTTGTTAGCATATAATATTTTAAATAAATAGTTTCTTTCTTCTTTTTTTTGAAAGAGAGAAAGTTGGGGTTAGGTGAGACCCCTACCTGTTTATTAATCAGATATCAACAACTTACATATGAGGAGTCCACTCAGGACGCATGTTTGACCAATGAGGGTCAGAGTTCCAAATAGCCAATCTATCAAGGAGTTGGGCCAACCTGTTCATATCTTTATGAGTAAAACATACCCTGACATTGTTAAACCGAAACAATCGATAAATTAACTCATACATTGCTTCATCTTTAGGACCACATCCTTCTCGAAAGGACTCTGAGAGCATTGTCCAACCTTTTATTGATAAGGTGCACCACATCCTTTCGAGAAGAATCAATAACAATGCTCTGAGAGTCTGATGTATGATCCACCACCTTGATCCACGCCTACCATTATCTAGCATCTGCCCCTAAAAAATGACCTTTTGATGATCATGAATCGAATATCCAATCTGCCATTGTGTTCTGAACCAGCTATAAATATTGACCTTGCACCACTGAAGCGGGGGAGGAGACCAATTACCCTGATTGTGCCATCTCCACATGATTGGGTGGTCTTGATTATGGAAAATCCTTAAAACATGTTCTCAGACCACCATTTGGCACAATTTCATAACCTGAATATAGGATAAGAATTTATTGGAATGGTGAAGGTTCTTCCTGTAGTACCACCCAACCCTGCTTGGCCAAATAAGATAAGTTGTGATCACGCAAGGATTTAATCCCCAATCCCCCTTCCATCTTTTCGCCTGCAACCTTGTCCCACGCAATTTAGTGAATATGCATGTAAGCAGAAGAGTCATACCATAGAAATTGGTTCATCATATGTTTCATTTTCAAAATCATTGTGCTTAGAAGAAGACATCATGAAGTCCAATAAATAAGGAAAGAGGTGAGAATAGATTTAATAAGGACCAATCTTCTTGCCATCGATCAGCAATGATCAACTGCACCAGTTTTTGAGTCTTTCGTGGAACTTTGATACGAGTGGTTCATAAAGGGCGAGACTAAGATGACCTTAAAAGCATCACCAGTGTTGTGAGAGGCGTACCGCCTCAGTACTTGAAGTGTACGCCTCACAGGCGAGGCGCACGCTCAAGGTACTGAGGCACACACTCAGTACCTGAAGCGTACTGAAATGTACGGTGCCTCCTCAACAAATGTATAAGTTTTAAATTTTAATTAAAACTTATATGCGTCCAGGCTTACATGTATAAGTTTTAATTATAAAAAAAAACTTCTAAGGGGCAGGGCGGGTCTGCCGGCGGTCTCATGGGTCTGCCGGCGGCCCTTTTTATATATACATCGAAAAACTGCTCTCAAGATCAGACTTAGCCAGTGAGGGTCTGCCGACAGCCTCATGGTACAGACTACAGATCTTCGTCCTCCAATGCATAATTTGGTACACTCTCCTCCTCTTCCTCTTTGAGTATCGCGGCGCGCGGCTTCTCATCGGCGAGCAGTTCTCGAAAAATGCTGCAAGCATTGTCTCATTCAAGGTCGATTCTGACGTCGTCTCCCTGTTTGGCCCTGGTCAGTTAATGGTGGACGCAGGGATCAGTGATGAATCTTTATTTTATTTTCTTATGATTTTGTACTAAAATAACTAAAAGCAAATTAGTAGTTCTTATTTAAAATTTTCATTATTTTATTAATATTATATATTTTATTATTCTGATCATGAAGCTTACGCTTCAACGCCTCGAGGCTTACGCCTCACTTCGCCTCATCGCATTTAACAACCTTGAGCATCACATTCTCTTCTGGAGAAACAATTGGAGTCTCTACCCCATCGAAAGGATCAGGATTAATTAAGGTCCGAGTGAATAGATTGGAGAAGAAGTTTGTGACCTTGCTAAAAATTGATTACCTGCCAATCACATCTGAACCATCCTCCCACTCAATCCAGTGAATACGTTTTCTCTGCATATTCCTAGTAGCCATTAAATGGAAGAAGCGGGTGTTATGATCACCGTCCTTGATCCATCTGCATCTTGACCTCTGTCTCCAATTTGATTCCTCTAGCTTCAAAATATCTGATAACTCATCCTGTAGTTGAAGTTAATGAACAATCAACGAAGGACAACCATGATCCAACCGAGGTTGGAGATTCTCAATATCAACCTGTAGTTGCTCCTTTTTGTGTTGAAGATTCCCCACTATACACTTCTTCCATTCTCACAATTAACGTCGGACCCTCCCAAGCTTAGACACGACTCTGAACGTAGGACAACCCTGAATGTCTGTGTTCCAAGCTCTTCTGACCACCTCCTTGCAACTAGGAATATGGGGCCAAGATGAAAAGTATTTAAAAGGTCGAGGTGTTGGCGTATTCACATAAACATAACCGAATTGTAAATGCATACTTGTAGATGCCATTAAAATGATGTGTGGGTGCTTGGCGTTCTCCTCAGCCTATCGACGCCCACGATGAGCTCAAGCCTTAGGTCGATGGTGAGCAGGACCCTGAACCCAATGCTATTACCAGAATGTAGGCAATATGGGGTGTTGGTGGTTGATGGCTCTCATCATGCGTACAGCCCCACCCCTCTCCTTTTATAATGGGAGATAGGGGTGGTTACGTGAACATGGTCGCTCCATATTCACGTAACCTCCACCCACTAACTCATCTTAACTCTACACTAACCAGCCCACTAATAGTGTCAAACTGAATCACCTGATGGGTTGGACCCTGACGCAAAATGTCCAACATTCTCTCACTTGACTCATTGACACTAAAGTGCACTAAATCGAGGTTTATACTGTTATCTCAATTTAATGGATTCACATGCTATCATGTATCATAAGAATGAATCATATGAGTCATAGAGATGAACACCTCTTTATGAAATGTCATATTTTCATGTATTACAATACAATTCATTATCACTGCTTTAGCATGTTAAGATTACCTTTATGAATGGGTTGATCTCTAACACATTCTATTGGTTCTTTAATATTGTTATTATGCTATTCTCTCTAACCGTATGAGAGATTCTTTATGCAAAATCAACATTACACAATCTCATTAATATTGTTATTTTGTTATTCTCTCTAGCCATATAAGAGATCCTTTATGCAAAATCAATAATATACAAAGTCATAGAGAATAAATTCATTTTCACAAATGTGATTACATATAATGTATTGTCATACATCAAAAGAAATAAAAAAGTCTCATTCCCTTTACATGATGAAAATATAATCTCGGTGTTAGCGCTTTAGTAAGGGGATCCACAATCATTTTCTTCATGCCAATTGTATCAATACATATCAGATGATTCTCAGTCTTTTCTTTAACAATAAAATATTTTAACTCCATATGTCGACACGAGGTTGAACTCTTGTTGTAATTTGAAATGGACACAGTTGCTTCATTATTATAAAAGATCTTTAGTGGGCTCTCAATAGAGTCCACAATCCCAAGATCCATAATGAAGCTTATAATCCATATGGCCTGAGATAAAATCTTGTATAAAATTAATAATTTTTGTCTCAATGGATTTCAAAAATTCTTTCATTTTTCTGCAGTGAGAGATAACACCTCAAATATTCTTAGTCACTCGCGATTGCAAAAGCAACAAACTGAGATTTTTGAATACTCTTATTTCTCATGAACATCATTTTAAGCGCTCTCACTTCTCATAGACGGCCTTCAGAACGGTTATTCTATTCTTCGTATAAGTAGAAGATAAATTGCACTATATGAGATTCATATTGAGAAGGTAAATATGAGACTCCTTATTATTCATCTTTTTTGAGACAAGCATATTTGAATCATTATTGTTTCACTTTGATGGAAACGACAATACTCATAATTGCTTTGTCTCTTCAATTCATAAAGAATTGACTTTAGTTGGTAAAATTAGTAGATCATGTAACCAGAGGCAATTCAACATTGTACCTTTAGGTACAAACATGCTTCATTGGCTGAAATATACGTCTACTATTATACCATATGTGAATCTGGAACACAACAACCTACCATTGGGTAGAATCATTGTTTCATAAAGTCACACATAGTCATAATAATGAATCTTAATGTGATCTAAAGAATCCTCAATCAACACAACTCAGATCACTTTGGTGATTGTATGAATCAGTCATGATCAAGATCTTTTACCGAAAATATATTGGTATTATAAAGCATGCCCATGCACACATGTTAATGCGTGTATATTCATGACAAAATATATTTTATATCACCAAAATACAAGTTTATGTTTCAACTTATATGCATAAACTAATTTTGATAATAAAATGTCATTAATTTAGTCATAATTCATGCTTAAAAAATATTATGTGTAACTTAACCAATATAAAACATATGAATTAACATGCATAAGTCATGTTTTCTTAATAATGAATACTTATAAGGCATGAAAAAATGATTAAAATAAGTTCATATAGGTAAAACCCAGGGTCCTCAAGTTGGAACCGGTCTAAAACGACTCTAAACCGATCATCTAAGGGTCTGAACCAGTTTTGAACCTAATGAATCGGTGCAAAAACATAAACAAAAGCTCATAAAACCCTTTAATTGAATGAGAAAATCCTTGTGTTTTCATGGATTCATGAAAATAAGGTCTCTATATCTCGAAACCGATGAAAACCGTAAGAAACCGATCAAAAATGGCTTTGAACCGGTCCCAGAAAGGGCTGTATCGATCACTCATCCGATTCAGGTATAAATAGTGCCTGGACCCTATTTCGGATCCTATCCGGTCTAAATAGGATTTGGGTCCTACGGATCAGACCCAGACCGGAATCCCTAATGGGTTTGGGTCTGGTCTATACAGGACCCGGTCCAAACAGGATCCGGGTTGACCCGGTCCATATAGGATCCGGTCCTGGTTCAACCTAGACCTGAAACCTTAAATGGATCTGGATCATATCCGGAGCTTTGCAGCCGGATTGAAACCCGGTAAGGTCAGGTCGAACTAGACCCGTAATCCAAATGGGTTTGGTTCTGATCCTGTGGGGTCGGATCAAACCCAGACCCTAAATCATAACGGGTCCGAGTCTAGTCCGAGCCCACTATGAGGATCCGATACATGACTTTAAACTGAAAATAAATCATAGCTTTCGGTTTTCTCAAAAACTGAAAGTTATAGGGTTTCTTTCTCAAGGGTAACGATGACCCACGTCACTCATGTCGCCCCACAATGGCTGACACCGACAGCGGCGCATACCAGTGAGAGGTAAGGTTCTGTATTATTTAGGAATTTTCATAAACTTAAACAGAGAGTTCACATCGATATCGTGCTGCGGACGCCACCGGTGAGATCGCCGGTGAATCAACGACCTCTAGCAATGATCCCCTCTTCTCGATCAATGACCTAAGTCCAAGAACCCCTCTGACAGAAAAGTGGAAATAGGGTTTCGATGGTCCAACGACCGATCTTGAAAAATGGCATGGGGATTTGACAACCAGCAGCGCCGGCAAGGCCGCTGGCTGACATCGCTCCTCTCACCTTCCGACGATGGCACAGTGCATCCAGTAGCACTGACAAAACCGTTGGCCATCCTCAGCCCTCTCACCGACAGGTAAAGGGTTTCTCTAATTTTTTTTATCCGCCGACAGGGATGTCTGTCGCCATCGGTGACCAAATGACATTTCCGCTAGCGACAGTGCCGGCAGCAAGAAAAGGGTCGGGCCACCATATGGACGGGTCCTTCTGGTATCTCTGCAAAGAGGACCAGATAACAGACCAACCCCTGCTCCCGTCGGTGATCGATCGGTAGCAATCGGTTTCTGTATGTCGGCCCTGATACTGCTACCCACTGCCGATCGATGCAAAAAATGCAACAACAAGCATGTCTGCATCAGCAGCGAAAAACTGATACGCCGACGTCGGTGAGCATAAATTAATTGCTCGCGATGCACCCACATGCTCAGCGGAAGCATGGTGGGCCCATAACCCAATAAACATAACCAAATTGTAAAATGTGTACCTGTAGATGCCATTAAAATGATGTGTAGAATGTGTACATGTAGATGCCATTAAAATGATGTGTAGGTGCTCGGCGTTCTCCTTATCCTATCGACTTTCACCATGAGCTCAAGCCTTAGGTCGATGGTGAGCAGGACCCTAAATCCAATGCTATTACCAGAATATGGGCAATAAGAGGTGTTGGTGGCTGATGGCTCTCATCATAAGTAGAGCCCTACCCTTCTCCTTTTATAATGAGAGATAAGGGTGGTTACCACCCACTAACTCCTTTTAACTCCCCACTAATAGTGTCAAATCGGGTCACCTGATGGGTTGGACCCAGACCCAAAATGTCCAACACGAGGAACTTGGGAACGATGATTTGTGGCCAAGAATGCATTGTGGCCTGATATAGATTTGGGAAGGGACAAATCCGTGGTGGGAAACTTAAAAAGCCAGTGATCGTTAATAAAACCATGATCAAGTTTGCTTGTCGCACTTGTTTATTATGCCATGTAAATTGATGTGGGTTGTCAACAATTTCCATAACGTCGGATGAGTCTAAAAATTGATTGAATTCCTCTGCACCAACATGATATGAAGATTATCCCCATCTCTCAGACAAACTACCAGTGACATTCCAGTCACCTAACACAAGCCAAGAAACATCCACCAGGTGATTGAGAAGTTCATGCCACATGGTCCTGATCAAGATATGGGTTATGACCATAAATTCCTGATATGAGCATAATGTCAGAACCGTCTTCCACCATAACACAGAGAGTTTGTTCCAAGTTCCACAGCACCTCTACACAAATCAGATTTGGTTTCCATAAACATAAGATGTGACTCGTCGGAGACGTCTCAAAATTACCAACTATATTGTACATGAGAAAACTCATTTTGATAGAGTCAAGACCTTCCTTAGAAATTTTGGTTTCAAAGAAGAAAGCTACCTCTGGTTGATGAAGCGGAGCACATCGGCTATGTGCCGCCTAGCCCAGGTCTTACCTAAGCCCCTTACATTCCAACTCAAAATTTTCATTTGGAACTGAAGAAGAAACCTGATTCATGGCCTGCTCCTGGCCCTTTGGCTTGGCTGCCGATCCACTGGTGCCATCTCTTGTCGTTGTTACAGTGTTGTTTGGTTCAATTCTTGCGATAGAACTGTCAGAATAAGAGGATGGATGATGAGATGTTGTTGTCCAGCGTTTAAGCAGACGCTCAGATCGTACCAGTTTTCTAACAGAAGCCTGTTCCTGGTGACTAAAGTCAAAAGCCCCCATCTTGTATTTTCGATGTGAACATGAAGACGTCATTCCTTGAACTCTAACTAAATCTCCCATTTGCATCGTTGAATTATTTTCCTTGTTCTCAGCATTTGTTGCTGTGAACTGGAAACTCTGAGTTAAAGGAGACTGCAAACTTGGTTTGTTGCTGCACAATGGAATTGTTTTTTCTGTTAGTTCGGTTGATGTGGAGTTATGCTCCATTAAAACTGAAGAGGAAACTGACGAGGCAGGTTGTTTCCTAGGAACTGTCATGGAGAACAATAACCGACTGGCTAGGGTTCGTGAGCGGTTAGGAAGTTGAGCACACGAGTCCTGGTTACCGGTCACTGGAGAACAACTGGATTCTGGCCGACTATCAATATCAAATGGAACAAACAACTCTGTGGAGGAGTTAGTATCCATGGCAATCAGCGATTCAGTAGGAAGTTTCTGCGCAGGAGAACCTTCAGACGTTGCAGGAGGATGGAAACCTTCCTGCTGATTGGCCTCCACTAACGTCTGATGATTATTGTCCTCTATCTCCATACTTGTATCGTGATTACTGGTGTGATTACCAGATTGTAGAGGATCTGTAGAAGAAGGATTTTCGTGTTTATCCCAATCAGATAAAACCGAGAATCGATTAATACGAGAGTCAGGCAACTTTAAATTCCGATGTGGTTGCACCCTGCGATGGATTTTGACTTGTTGCCACTCATCACTTGGTGACTATTTAGCATATACTGATTGCTCGATCCTCTATAATGGACATGTCACCAAAGAATGGTTTGTAGATCCACATTGCGAATAGAAACGTATTTTCTGTTCATAAATTATTTCTTAAGTAAAACTCTGGCGATTTAAAATCGCTATTTTGATTGAAGACTTTGGCGAGATGTTCAAAGGTACAGCAACGCAGATGCGGGCAAATGCTCCCCTCTCCATAGCCCGTGTGAAGCTATCAATCTCAATGAGATGTCCTTTCAGATATTGAGCGACAACCTCGAACACATCTGATGTCCAACACTCCATAGAAAGTCTGGGAAGACGAATCCAACGGGGAACTCGATTTGTAGCCTGCAACTTAATCTCCATACCAGGCTCCCATTTATGAGCCACCAAGGTGCGACCAGAAACTTGCCATGGTCCACCCTAGAGGACTCGCGACATATCTTCCGCATTGCTTAAACGAATAAGGAACAATCCATGATGCAGGCATGTGAGGTCCTGCAATTTTTCAAAGAGAACGGAGGCTTTGAAACACAAACTGGTACTCAAGTTGTTTACGAGGGTTCCCCCAGAAAAAACCCAGCCAATACTGTTGTTGAAGAACGTATGTCATCGTGAGTGCCATTAGGTGGATGTTGGCTTTTCGACGGTTGGAAAATTTAAGATATTTATAACATGCTGGGACCTGTTGACAAGAATGCTTGTTTACAGATACGAGAAAGGACCTCTACCCCATCTGGTATCGTTCATTCACTCAGTATATGCAATGTAACGCAAATTGTAGTTGTAGTAACATACTACCGATTTATGAGATATTATTTTGTTTGTTAATAGCGATTTGTAAGCTATTATGCTGAATTTTTGTATTGATTTGTAATATATTATGTGATATGTATATCGATTTATAAGATATTATGTGTTTTGTAGTGTCGATTTATAAGGTATTATGCTGAATTGTCGTATCGATTTGTAATATATTATGCGATATGTATATCGATTTGTAAGATATTACGTATTTTCTAGTATTGATTTGTAAGATATTTATAATGTGATTTTAAAATATGTGTGCAGAATTTATATTGTTGCGCGCTTGCGGTGGCGATTTGCATATTCAAATCGCTGCTCATTTAGCGATTTCTATTGAAATTGCTTCACAACATCATAGATATAATTAAATCGTTGTCATGTGAATCGCTATCATCAACACACGTATATGATAAATCATTTCTTTTATTGGCATGGTAAATAACAACTCGATGCATAGTATAAGCAAATACCAAATCGTTGTTGCTTTTATATTGTGATTCATTCAATCATTTCTTTGACTTGCTTAACTAATTGGTATTTGTTGTTATATGCATCTTGAATAAATTGTAGTAAACGTATGTACTGGCTAACGCAAATTGATATCTTGCTTGTGACAGTGGTGAGCTTATCATCTGGTTGCAGTGAAAAAGATGTATCTCAATCATTGGAAAGTTATGGAGAAGAGAACATTTGAACTAATGACGTACCTGAAGAAGTGAACATGTGCACTAATGATGCACATGATAAGAAGGGTGTAGGCATTAGATTCACTCTTGACTTGAATGTTCCAGCAGAAGAAATGCAATTCGATAATAAGGTAGACGATCATGACAGTACACTTGATAAATGTGCAGACACTGGGAATGTACATGATAGTACACTTGACTTTGTTTCCGTAGAAGAAATGCAGTTTAATAATGATGAAGCTACATATAAATTTTACAATGATTATGCCTTAAAACTTGGCTTCAGTGTTATAAGGTATTCTTGGTCAAAAAATACACAGGGTGTCGTGGTGAGAAAGACATGTTTGTTCTAAGGAAGGTTGAAAGAAGTCAAGTGAAAATCCAACAAGGAGCAAGCCAGATTCAAGATGTGGATGTCCAACGAGAATGGTGTTAAGAAGATTTCTGAATGAGAAATATGTAGTTCGTACTTTAATCAGTGATCATAACCATGAATTAGCAGCTTCATTTATGACTCCTATGTTAATGTTACATCGTAAAGTAACTGAAGTGCATGCTATAATTGCTGAAATAGCTGATAGTGCTGGCATTACAATAAGGAAGATATACAATTTGTGTGTGCACATAGATGGTGGTTGCGAGAATGTGTCATTCACACATATGGATCTAAGAAACCACTTGAGAAGAAAGAGGACAGATAACATGAAGAACGAAAAAATATGTTCTTTGGTTGATTACTTACAGAAGAAATCAAGGATGGATATGTTGTGAATATGTTTTGGGCAGATTCAAAATCAAAAGTAGATTATGAATGCTTCAATGATGTGCTTATTTTTTATATGACAATGAAGATTAATACTGAATAGTGGCCATTTGCGCAGTTTGTCAGAGTGAATCATTACTCATAGAGTTATATATTAGGCAGCGCTTTTTTGTATGACCAGACCAAGGAAAGCTTTAACACTACAAGAAAAACCTTAATTACCGACGAAAATTTATGATAGAACATTTTTGCCGCAAATTTGTGATGGATTAGCAAGAGAAAGCTAGTTGTCCCTAAAATTGGAATTAGCGATAGAATTAGCGACAGAAAAAATTCATTTTAAAATCCATCGCTAATTAGCAATGGCTTAGCGACGAAAAAAATCCGTCTCAAAATCCGTCGCAACTTCGTGATGAAATATTTTTATCGCTACGTCGTCACTAATTAGCGACAGATTTTGAGATAGAATGTTTCCATCGCGAATTTGTCGCTACTTTTCGATTTAAACAGGGGCAAAAAAAAAATTTCGTTACTTTTGCACTTTTCCCCCTTTCACTGTACACAACCTCCCTCGAGCCTTCTCTTCTTCTCCTTTCTCTTCCTCGTCTGCCCCCCAAACCTGCAAGTTACTCTGCCGAAATGGGTGCACGATAAAGTGTGCGACAAATGGAGCTGCAATGCCACAGGAACGGTCGAGTGGTCGGCAATGATGTACGTGGTGCTGAAGCGTGCAAGGCTCACGACATGTTAAAGGGAATGGCCAAGCATGAAGTGCGCCCTTCGAGCTGTGGTGTGTACGGGCATCGACTGCAGCAAGAGAGGAAGGTTGCGCGTTGAGAAGCGCGGCGCTGGGGGGAATGTCAAATTCTTTGCATTTTTTGCTTTAGGGTTTTGAGGAAAAGCCCTGCCTCTCTCTTATTCTTTTCCCCCCTTCTTCGCACTAGGCTTTTGGCTTTTCAGATTGATGCGTCGATGAACGTGGTGAGGGAAGAAGCGCAGGGCCAGAGCTGCAGCGCTTGCCAGTCCTTCGGCGAGCGATGGTGCCACGATGTCCGCCATCGTGGGATCTACCATCGCCTCTGTGATGCTTGTGTCCTTAGACTTCACTCGAGCTTCTTCTACCCTAACTGTCTGGAGGTTTATGCTGACGGGTTCCTGCCAAAAAACAGCATCAAATGCCCCAATTGCCCTTCGTCTGTGCATGTTGCTTACATTGCCCGAGTGGCAGATAAAAACTATTGGAAAAACCACTGGAAAAACCATTCAGCTTTGAAGTTCAGTCTTTTATTATTTATCAGTGGCAAATAAAAACTAAAAGCCTATTATTGCATATACAGAAATTTATTCGAACAATGTGTGGAACACAGGGTGCCCTGATAGTCACATCTACTCTCCAGATTATCTTTGGCTTTAGTGGACTTTGGCGAAATGTTACCAGGTATGCTTATTGGCTTCTGCAGGGAAATGATGTTTCAAAATCAATGTAATTCATCTAGCAGTACTGAGTTTATGCATTTATATTCACTCCAGGTTTCTTAGTCCTCTTTTAGTGGTCCCTCTTATAACTTTAGCAAGACTTGGGCTTTTTGAATTTGGTTTTTCTGGGGTAAGTATGTGACTCTTTTGTTTCATGTGTCTTGGTAGAAAAATGAGATTAACATTCATGTGGTTCATTTACAGATATCCGAAAATAAAATGAGACCCATCTAACAATGGGATATGTGCAACTGAGTGTGTCTAAGTTTGTTGTTAGCCTCACTAACGTGAGCTGATGATGTAACACTTTTGTAGGTGGCGAAGTGCATTGAAATTGGGCTCCTTGCACTTATTGTGCTAGTGATATTTTCACAGGTAATTGATATTGCTTTTCTTTGATGATTCTAAATGTTCTAGTGAGTTTTGCTCCACTTGAGAATGAAACATTACATTCTGAGCTCATTTCTTTTGCTTTTATCTTATGAAGTTGTTCCTTTTTGTTAGTAGAAAGTGAATCTTTAAGGTAGTTGGGAACTTTTGTCATAAGATAAAAGGAACTAAACTCTCTGGCAATGCAAGATAACAACTTTAATGTAAATTCCAATAATATCTTCACCTGTATATTGTCAACACTTTTATGCAGTACATCCCTCACTTAATACGATCAGAAAGGCCAGTTTTTGATAGGTTTGTTGTTATATTTACAGTAGCCATTGTGTGGATTTACGTTCATCTCCTAACAGTTGACAGGGCTTACAAGCATTCACCACCAAAGACAGAATTTCATTGTCGCACTGATTGAGCTGGACTTATTGGTGTTGCTCCATGGTAATTTCACTATTTGATGCCTATATATGTTGCATTATACATGTTGTTAGAATTCTCAATAAGCTTTTCCTTTTCTTTCTTTCTTTCTTTTTTCCCCTTTTTTCTGCTTCAATTATTCTCGTCCCTGCAACCCTTGATAACAAAATTCCTATGCACCATCTGCTTCATTAAACCATTTATTTGTTCAACCTTGTTGAGTGCTATGGTGGTTGGTACGATGAGGTGCCCTTTCCTTTCAACTCTTGGGTCAGTTCACTTCTAATATAATTTCCTCCATCCACAATCCCGACAAGATGTTATCCATATGCTTTTGATAAGTAGCCTTAGTTCTCCACTTAATGTTTCTTGTATAGCTGGACCTCGCAATCGTTGTCCCATGTTTCCTGAACATGTTTTTGTTCTTTGAGCATCAATACTTTCTTCACTTAAAATTCAAGGCGTGTACGGCTCGGCTTGAGGTGCACCTTGCCTCGAGGCATGTGCCTCAAGGCATATAAGGCGCATGCCTCAGGGCTCTTTTTAATTTTTTTTTAAATTTTGCAATGAATTAGCGATGGACTAATATTCATCAATGAATTTTTGATGATGTTTTGCGACGGATTATATTTCATCGCTAAAATAGCGACAGATTAGCGACGAAATATAATCCATCGCAAAACTAAATATGTGCTTATTTAGCAACGGATTAGCAACGGATCATGATTTGTCGCTAATCTGTTACAAAATTAGCAACGAAAGTAGCGACAAAATAGTTCTATAACTAATTAGCAATGAGAAATATGCGACGAACGCTATCCGTCGCTAAATAGTTTAGCAACAGATTAGCGACAGATAGCGTCCGTCAATAATTCATGTTTTTCTTATAGTGTGAGTGGTTGTTCAGAGTATTTACACAGGCAATGAATGGGAAGCAACCTGAAGTTGTACTTACAGATGGTGATCACGCAATTGCGGCTGCAGTGTCTCATGTATGATCAGATGCACATCATCGCCTATGTTTATGGCATATCTTTCAAAATGCAGCAAAGAACATAGGACACATATTTAATCAGATGACAGGGTTTGACAAGAAGTTTATAAGGTATGTACTTGAGAGCGTAGATGAGGTCACCTTTATATCTGATTGAGAGGAAATGATTTATATGTACGACCTTGAAGACTGTGTGTAGTTATAAAATTTATATGCAGACAAAGAGAAGTGGGCTTTGGTATATGGAAGATAATACTTTTGTGCAGGTATGATAAACACACAAAGAGCTGAATTTATGCATGTCACACTGAAGAAAACCTTATATTCATGTTAAACAATGTTTCGCTTTATGGAACAATATGAATTATTTGTAGACGGTCTTACACATAATGAGTTTGAACAAGATGTGAAATGCTTCAATACACGCCCTATAACTTTGAGCATGAAAATATTGATGCGACCTGCAGATTTGTATGCACTAACTGTATTTGAATGGATTAAAAAGGAGGTTATACAGGTCATGAATTGCAACATAGAAGGATATATGCAAACCGAGAATATGCATAAATACCATATTGTATGGGAGGGTGAAGAGCATTCCAAAAGGCAAGAAGCACATGTTGACAATGTAAGAGTTGAATGTACGTGCAAAATGTATAAATTCAAAAGTATTTTATATCGCCATGCATTAAAGGCACTTAATTAAGAGAAGATACAAGAAATACTTGAGTCATATTTAAAGTGAAGATGGACGAGATATGCAAAGATTAAACTGTAGGATACATATAATGTTTGTTCATTTGGTGTTGATGAGAAGTGTCGCATAGCCTCCCATTACCAACAACTATGTAGGTCACTTATGCATGTTGCAGATTTGACATCGAAAAGTGAAGAAGCTTATGTATGTATGAGAAAAGTGTCAAGGGAGTTACTTGAAAATATGTAGTTAATTCACCATCAGTTTTTTGCAGCTCATGAAGACCAGTCCAAAAAAATGAGAGCGAACAACGAAGGTAAAAATCATGCTTTTCTTGACCTGCATGAAAAGTTACGCCGAAGCATAAACATCATCTTCAACGAGTCAGGAGTCAACATTGTAAATTATGATAGAAAAATTCACCTAGCGAAGGGTATCAAAAGAAAACTTGCCTTTGATCGCAGTCGTCGGAGGACAAAGGGTGCATTAGAATTGGTTGACAAGAAAAGGTCTAAGAAATAACCAACTCCTAAGTAAAAGCAACCAAGCCCTTCGCATGAACAGGTATACATTATATTGCTTTTTATGTAAATTGCATTACGTGCAGCTTATCAATATCTAACTTGTATAATTTTCAACATACAGCAATACCCTACAGACATGCACTACAACGTTGGAACCTTTAATCCAAACGACCAGTTTGAGTGGAATGATAACATCAGCTTTACAAGTCTTTTGGTATGTAATCAATGTTGGGAGGATGTTTGCATTTCTTGTGAAACTTAATATAGTGTCTTATATTGTTTTGTTTCATGACAGACTCAGTTCAATTCGAAAGTGAGCAATGGAACACATGAATCACGTATGAATTTTGTTTAATAATGAGGAAGTTGTATACACATTTTACAATGATTAAGCCTACTTGAATAGGGTAAGCATCCCATCATGGCAAGCAGCAGAGATTGCTAGGTGCAACGACTTACCATTATGCACCATGGATGCCTTCGGAGATGAACCTTGAAACGAAGAACCTTCCACTATGTTAGCCCAAGAACGTGTTTTTGGGGATGTCAGATGAGGCCCAGGTCTATGAGAAGCATCATGCTTCTCTTCTCCTAGAAGGAAGTTGTTTACTTCTTTTTATTGATAGATAATTAGGTCTAGAATATTGTTTATATCAAGATTTGAGCTGAAACTTGGACCCGTTGAGAGCCAAATCATTAATACTTGAACTCGTTAACCTGTGTCTACCTTTTTTTCAGCCATACCCAGACTAGGACCTGAATCAAAATGGGTCTACAAAAGATCCAACCCGATGTATACCCAAACTCAATAACCCATATGATTCCATAATTTTAGTTTTACCCGAACCTGAATTAGATTTGGCCAGGTTTGTTCTTACTTTTAGACTCGATTCAGAATCAAGTCTAATAAGACCCGCCCCAACCCAAACCGAACCAAACCAGACCTGGTTACACCCCTAAATGTGGTTTACGCTTGTCTCCAGTTGAAAAACTTTTAGGTAATTTCCTGATATAGGATTGGTGGGTTGCACAACTACCTAAAGAACGCTCAGCGTCTTTTCCGCGAAAAATGTTGAAACAACGTCAAAAAATGTCAAAATTTGAATATAGCGGTGCTTGAAACCATGGCTAATTTTCTTTTTAAAAAAATGGGTGCATCTTTATGGGCTTTAGCGTCTTCTAATTCAAAAAAACACAGAAAACTCGCTTTTAAGCACTTTTTACGCTAATCATAGCTGCACACCACTTATCATCTTTTACTTAAAATTTACTGCCTTTTCTAAAATTCTTGACATAGTCCCTTACATTCAAGGAACTTACGATTGATTGAAACGGATCAGAACTAGGTCAAAAATGGATTTATCCACATTTTAGTTTTGTGTAATATTTGGCAAAGGTAGGCCAGGTTTCCGATAAATACATGTAGGGTAAGTCGAGTCATTTTTCAAGTGAAAATCAATAGGTATAACTTTTTCTTAGTGGACTCCATATTTCAAGGACTCATTTTCTAACCGAATTCCAAACTTTATTGTGAGACTTGACTAGGATATCGGTCTAAACTCAAGCCAATACAGAAAAAACAAATCCAAAATTGGATATAACCTATATGTTGGTTGGATAGTTAACCAATATATTTGGTACTATTGGGATACATTTTGATTTAGGTTAAAATCAAATACATATTAAAGTTGGAGTCAAAATTAGGTATTAAGAAACCCATTTTTTTACTTGAAATTAATAGGTCTACTATGAATTTTGAGTTTGATTCGTATCTAAAACTAGGACCAAAATTTCAAAGTCAGATTCAAAACCAAATTTGATATATATTTTCATAGTGGAGAAAATGTATATAAGTTTGTGTCAGATCTTGGTGTGTCAGCTTCACGGGTTGGTATGACCCAAACCCTACCCATACCAAGTCCAATAAGATCCAGGTTAGTAATAAAGAAGGCAATCCAATTAAGAATTCAGGTTGAACCCATAGGGTCCAATTGAAATATAAATTTGGGTGTGGTTTATAAAATTTCATACCAGATTCAGTCTGACATAAGTCCCTATTATGATCCAAAGTTTTCATATAAAAAACATACAAGATATTATTTTACTCATCATGGAACAGATCTGGTTTATGTAACTCTTATGGTGCATTTGATTACCTTGGATCTAAGATCCAAGGATTTTAAAATAGAGATCTGAGGATCTTTAGTCGGAATACCCTCCCCTCAGAATTGAAATTGGGGGGGTGGCGGGGGGTCGCAGATCTCAAAACCTCAGGTTTTTAGACCCTCCATTTGCATAGAGGTTGGATCAAGGCATGGGCCCAACACTTCAATCTACAAAACCTTAGCTCTTCTCAAAGATTTGAGGTAATCAAACTCACCCAAGTCCTGTCTATAGTTTTTCCTATGATAGGTTTGGATAGATTCGGGTTTAGTATCCATAACAAATCCTAAATATTATAAAAGCAGAAGCAAGGGGATGGTGTAGTGGGGTGGGGCTTTGGTTGCTAGACAGACAGTCAAGGTTCGATTCCCATGAACATCAGGCCTCTACGCAAGCCAATGCCTAGCATAGGCCCCGGGGGGAGGGGTCCTAGCCTTAGAGTTTTACGTTGTCGGCACGACCACTATAGGTACGGTAGGTTGAGCCAGTGCGACTAGGTCTTTGTGCTGAGTGCATTTTTTTGGTTATAAATCCAAGAAAAAAAGGTAATAGGTGCAAAAAATTAGATGCTTTATAATTTTTTCTTAAATAACGTTCTTGCCAACTAATTTGAGAATGTAATAAAAAAATTGTATGGTCATTTTTATAGAGTTAAAAAAAATAAGTGTTACATGGCACTTGTGTAATTTTTTGCACAAATTAATTTAAGAAACGGTTCATATTGAAACTCTATGTAGGAATCTACAATTGAGGAAGCGTGGATTCGGCGGTTTGAAGTGTACACTATTACTCTCAGAATCGCCAAGGATAGTTTGAACTTCTCTACCCTCTTACAATGCAGTAATTCTCTGTAAATTCAAAGAACTTTATTTTTGTTTTTCTGTATGAATTTTACACATTTCTTTTTCTTCTGCATTTTCTGGCTTTACTTAGCCATATTTATAATCCTATAAGGGGTTCAAGTTTGAGACATATCCCTGGAAGAAATTTCTTCAACCCCAAGAGACACATCTCTTAGTGTTCATACATGCAAATGTATTTTAAGTATACATTAATTATTTGATTAATTTAATTTAATAATGTTTATAATTAAACATTACATGTATGAACAATTACATCCTTGGGGAGAGTGATTGTTGGAATGGCCTCCCAAGAGTCCTCTTAGGGCCACACGATCTGACATCTCTCACTTGGCCATAAGAGATACCATGTGTTTCCATGCTTGTTCTCAACTAGAGCCTTGCATACACATCTTGTGTTTTCATGTTTGTTTTCAATAGGAACCTTGCATGCACACTTTTGAGTGATATTTTATTCACATAATCTATGTGAGCTTATACACTCACCACTTAGAGATACCTGAGTATCATCTGACTCACATGTATAGTGAAAACATCCTTGACTCCCGTGGTTAGCGGATCTGCTATCATGTCACCTAAAAGAATATAATCCACTGCTATTTCATTTTTCATAAGCATATTATGAATATATTGATATTTAACTTATATATGTTTACTTTTAAAGCTATCAACTCTTATTTGAATCAATTTTATAGCAGCTTTATTATCACAATAAAGTTGAACTGGATCTCTTGGAATATCCAATTTCAAATTATTTAGGAAGTGATTTATCCATACATCAAAGGTGACTGCCATGTTACAGACAATGTACTCAGCTTCCTAGGTATGTCGTAAAATACACCCTTGCTCCTTGCATGACCATACAATAGCCCCACCTCTTAACATAAATACATAACCAGAGGTAGACTTTGCTTCATCTCTATCTCCAGCAAAGTCAGCATTGAATAACCCACAAGCTTTAGTCTATTTGATTGATAGCATAACTTAAGTTTCTTAGTTCTCTTTAGATATCAAAAAATCTTTTTCATTGCTTCCCAATAAGAGAGCTCAGCATTGCTTTGATATCTACTCACTTGACTTACAACGAAACTTAAATTAGGTCTAGTGCAAAACATTACATGCACCAGGCTTGCAATTGCCTAAGCATAAAGAACATTCAACTTTTCTTATTAATCTTTTAGACAATGTTTTTGCATAGCTTTAGGCCTTTTACTATAGGAGTATCATTTGCCTTGGTACTTTTTATTCTAAATCTCTTTAAAATGTGGTTATGATATCTCTCTTGATTTAGACATAGCATTCTTGATTTTCTATTTATTTGTATTTTAATTCCAATGATACATGAGGCTTTACTCATATCCTTCATTTCAAATCGAGAACTTAACCAAAACATGGTCTCATTTATCGCGTTTATGTCATTTCTTACAATTGATATGTCATCAACATAAAGGGATAACAAGGTAAACTTACTCCCACTATTATTGGCATATACACAGTGGTCTAGATCATTTGCCTCATAACCCAACTTGCTTATAGTATTATGAAATATTAAATACCACTGTGTTGGTGATTGCTTAAGTCCATACAAGGATTTATTCAACTTATATACTTTCTTCTCTTGACCTTCAATTTCAAAAACTTTTGGTCACCGTATGAAAATAATTTCATTTAATTCACCATTCAAGAAAGTCATTTTCATATATGTTTGATATAGGTCAAGATCAAAATAAACTACCAATGTCAAAATAATATGAATAGAGGTCAATTTGTCCATATGAAAGTAAGTTTCCTCATAATCAATCACTTCTCGTTGTGAATAGCCTTTTCAAGTAATCTTGCCATGAACTTATCAATAGTTCCATCTGCCTTGAGTATTTTCTTGAGAACCCACTTACTACCAATTGCCCTGCATCTATTAGACAAAGTAGTTAGTTCTCAAACTTCATTCTTTTCTATGAAGTCCAACTCATCTTTCATTTCTTTCATCCAATGTTCAGATTCATTAAAAGCAAATGCATATTCAAAACTCAAGTTATCAAGAGTTTCATCCAACTCTATGGAATAACATAATTCTTTGCTCAAGAACGTATATATAATAATCATTTAAATAAGAGGGAGGAGTTCTTATTCTTTTATGTTCAATTACAGGTTATGAAGTTTGCTCACCATCTACAACTGGATCATTATAATCTAACTCTTTATTAGGTATCCCAAAATCATTTATGATATCAAGAAGTATACCATCATCTTCATGATCAAAACCACTTTCTTTGGTTTTCAAAAAATCCACTTTTCTGCTTTTTATAAATCATTTCTCATGATTATATATAGTCTATATCCCTTTGATCCATTTAGGTACCCCATGAAAATACATTTGATAGTCTTATTACTTGTCTCTCATCTGATTAGGAATCAACACATGAAAAAGTAACCTCCGCTTTCGCAGATGACTCAAGTCTGACTTCCGGTCAGTCCTCAACTCATGAGGAATCAGCTCCATAACCTTAGAAGGAACCTTATTTATAATATATATGGCAGTGCATATTGCTTCTCCCCAGAATTTCTTAAGAAGATTTGCATGTGCCAACATGGATCTTGTCATATCTATTAAGGTTTTATTTCTTCTTTCTGTTACACTATTCTGTTGAAGTGTATAAGGAGTTATGGTATTATCATTGTAGACGGTCTTAAACTCATCGGAGTTATATTTACCTTCTCTATCAGATCTAATAACTTGAATTTTTCTTCCTAATAATCTTTCAACTTCATATTTATATGCTTTAATCTTTTTTAGAGCTTCGGATTTTCAAGAGATTAGATAAGTGCATCTATACCTAAAATAGTCATATATGAATATAATGAAATATGATTTTTTTTCATGTGTTTCTATTGTTAACGGTCCACATATATCTATATGTACTAGAACTAGTAAGTCGCATGCCCTACTACTCTTAGAAAATGGTTGTCTAGTCATTTTTCCTGATATGTATAGTTCATATTTTTTAAATTCTATATTTTAAAGTGAAGGTAATAATCTCATGCGAATTGTTCTTTTCATTTTGTTAACATTTACATGTCCTAACCTTAAGTGCCATAAATATACATCTATATTAAGTAAACAATCAATATAACCAAAAACATTCATTGTGCTATTTATAAAAGGAGTTGCATTCAAATGAAAGAGACTATGGTCGGCATCATAGAGACCCCTAAGCTTCACTTTTCCATCTTTTTCAATATTGTCCTTGTCAATCCGAAAATGGATTTTGAAGCCTTTCTTAGCAAAGTCTCCTACTGCTAAAAGATTTTTTCTCATAGAAGGTACATAAAGTGCATTTGTCAGCAGTAGACTAGTCTCTTCTATTTGAAGCTTGTAGGTCCCTATCCTAGCCATATTTGTGTATGTGTTATTTCTCATTTGCACCTTGTAATCCCCAGGCTTCAGCTCTTTCATTTTTGCAAGTCCTTCTTTTGTTTTGGTCATATATTGTGTCGCCCTTGAGTCAATCCACCATCCTAGGAGATCGCCATCTGTGATCAGTGACTCAAATACAATGCAGATCACTTCATGTTCTTTAATTACTTGTTTTTTTAGATTTTCTTTCTCAGACCTGTTTGGGCAATCTTTTTTGAAATGCTCAACTTTTCTACAAGAAAAGCACACACCCTTGATTGCAGTTTAAGGTTCTTAGATTTCACTGGACATCCCTTGGTTAATTTATTCTTCTTAAATTTCTTGAAAAATGGGTCCTTAGGCTTGAACCTTCGAGAGGTTTCTAGAAAGGACTCTTGGGTGTTCATGATTTCTCCCTTCTTGTCTTTGTTCGTGTGCTCTTGCTCAAGAGACAGTTGTAGAGGGAGCTCAGATAGGATGAGACGTTTATGGTTTAGTCTTATGGAAACTGACATCATCTTCTAAGTTGGAGACAAACTACTCAATTTTATGGAGATCTGCATTCGCTCAGGAATATCACTCCTAGTTATGGCCAGATCCTTGGCCATTACCAACATTGGATTCATATGATCGACTACATTATTTGACGCATTCATCTTGCATAAGTTGTATTTTTTTAGGAAGAGCTTGATGTGAGTTTCTGAAGTCATATCATACTTCTTCTTAACTGCCTTCATCATTTTCTTAGCAGTGTCATAGCATTCAAATACCCGAATAAGATCATCTTGCATAAATATGAGGAGAGTAGCCCGTGTAAATTGAGCATCCTCTACAAACTTATTGCATGCTTTATTTTCTTCTTCACTAGATTTAGCAGTCAATGAAGATTTTACATTTGTTAACACATGCATGGTCTTGTCATGAGTTAATAAATATTCCATCTTCCTCCTTCATATTTCAAAATTTGTCCTATTGAGTTTTTCAATTTTGAACAACTTAGCCATGACTATTCGGTTTGCCATTAGCCTAATTATAAATAAATATTAGGATTAATAAAAATTATTCTAACTAATATTTATGAATGCAACTAGTTTCAATCCTTCTAAACTAGTTTAGCATGCAACAAGATCTTTAAATATGCAAAAAATAATAAAAAATACTAAATTTTTAAGCATTATTGACAAAAATAAGTACTAAGTGGTTTTAAAAAACTCAGGATCACCTTTTTGTAATTCCAAAAAATAAAGGAAGAGGTTCTGTGTAAACAGAAAGACAAAAACTTGTTTATGCAACTTTCTAAGTTAAACAGAAAGTATAAACAACTTTTTTATAATTTTAGAAAAATTCAGTAGCACTATTATGTAATATTCAACAAAACAGAACCATGTTTGAAACTTTTTGTGGTTATCAAAAAACTAAGATCACTTTTCTATAATTATCAGAAAAGTCAAAATATTGTTTCTGAAAACTAATAAATAGAAACCTTGTTTATGAGTTTTCCTATAGGAAAGGTCTATTTTTAGAAATTTCATAAACCAAACCACAAAACAGTAAATAACTTAGGTTCTTAAATATAATTTTTGATAATAAAATGGACTGAAATGAAATATAACAAATGATATTATATAAACTCATTTTTAAGAAAAATGAAGAAGGGTCTCAACCCTTCTTTCTCAAAAACTGAAAACCCAAAAAACCCTAACCCCTTGATGCCTTGACCTCCCACCTTCGCCGCTGCGGGTTTTTTCGGCGATGGCCCGCCGAAGTGGAGGTGCTTGTTTGGCAGGCAAAGGTGCTAGCTTCTGGCAATGGCGTGATCCAACAGAGCTGTAGGTAATCTTTGGTTAATCGAGCTCTCTCTGGCTGAGTGTCGTGCCTCATGGTGGGCCAATGCCCCTTTCGGTGGGCTATCGCCTTTCACAGCAGGTTGAGCACCTTCAGCGAACCAACGAGGCATCAACCATCTATCTCTTTCTCTCCCAAACCCTTTGTTTCCTTCACCCCTTTCCTCCTTTCTCTCTCGCACCAATTTAATCATCGTCCCCTTTCTCTTCTCCTTCGATTGACCGCCCTACCACCTCTAGTGGTGAGGCTTCACCATTGATGGAGGGTCTGGCAGTGCCACTGTAAGGTCGTCCACCTCTTCGAATGGTTGGAATGGATTGAGCATGCAGAAGGGGTTCAGGGGAGTAGGGGTTCTACTTCGCGGCGGCAACCGACGACAAATCTAGCCCTACCACCACCGGTTGGATCCCTGTGTGTGAGAGGTAAGCTAGTAACAAAGGACTAAAATCCATCTTCATTTTTTTTAATGTGTATAGAAAACCCTGGTTGGGGCAGTGCACTAGTTCTTCTCCTCTCTCTTTTCTCTTTCTATTTCCCGACTTTGAGACTGTAAAATTTTTATGTCACATAGATCAGACACGTGTGGGTCTGTGTCGCTAGATAGGGCTCCATCGATTTTCGGTGATGGGTCTGGATGGTCGTCGATCACCAAAAAAATAGGGTATATATGTATATATATATATATATATTTACTTGATAAACTTTACCCTAATAAATATGTTTTACTAAACAGTGATTTTTTATCATTGTTTGATAATGCAAAACAGAAAATGTATGACTGACCTTAATCGCTTCTTTTTCCTGTTTTAATTGTTTGTTTTTCTTTTCCCAGTGATGAACGAGATATCGACTAGCACCCACACGTTCACTGACAGAGATCTATCAAACTCGCTCTGATACCAATGCAGGAATCTACAATTGCAGAAGCGTAGATTTGGCGGGCTGAATCACCAGAGACAGACTGAACTTCTCAACCCTCTTACAATGTAGTATTTCTCTATAAATCCAGAGAACTTGATTTTTGTTTTTTCTGTATGAATTTCACACATTCTTTTTTCTTCTGCATTTTTTGGTTTTACTTAGCCATATTTATAATCCTATAAGGGGTTCAAGTTTGAGACATAGAGAAATTCTTTCAACCCCAAGAGACACATCTCTTGGTGTTGATACATGCAATTATATTTTAAGCATACATTAATTATTTGATTAATTTAATTTAATAATATTTATAATTAAATGTTACATGTATGAACAATTACATCCTTTGGGAGAGAGTGACTATTGGAATGACCTCCTAACAGTCCTCTTATGGCCACACGACCTTACACACACTCTCTCTCATAAAAAACGCCTTTAACTTTAACTACTTTTCTTTCCATAATTGAAACACCCATGTGAGAAAAAAGATCGTGTGCAATGTGATTGTACACCTTTATTATGTTGTTGCACTTGATCACCCTCCATCCCTCTCCCTCTCTCTCTCTCTGAAATTGAACCATCTCTTATTGCCTCTTTTTTCTCTCTCTATTATCAAAACGCCCTTAAACACCACTCTCTAAAATTGAACCATCTCTTATTGCCTCCTTTTTCTCTCTCTATTACCAAAACGTCCTTAAACACCACTCTCTAGAACTGAAGTCTCTCATTGCCTTTTTCTCTCTCTCTCTAATACCAAAATGTCTCTAAACATCTCTCTCTTGGTTAACTCCAGTGTTCCCACTATTGTCGACTATGGCAGGGTAGAATCAAAGATTGCACACATGGGGTAAGTCTTAGTTGTTTTTTTTAAATATGGAAGTCTCTATTTGTAGTTAATTGTGGCAAATCATTATATTCCATTGCAATTTGGTGATTGCTTTTAAATGAAAAAAAAACTCTTAAAATTGCCTATTTTGTTGAATCTGTAAAAGGTTTTATAGTAAAACTATTCTGGATAATTTGTAAAAGGTTTTATATCTATAACGATGATATATAAAGTTACCGCTATTGTGGCAATTCAACTCTATCAATAGCCATGACTTTTTGTGTCGTTAATGAGTTGTCGCTATTAACCCAAATCCTTGTAGTGAACTAGATATCATGTAGTGCATGGATGCCATGAAATTGTTCCTTAAAAAATGTTATACAACTTTGATAAATATAGAAAATTAGGGATGGGTTGCTTTCTATATTAACATAATAAGGTGATTTTACTTATGTGGCAATGGCACCTGTATTATGACTTGGTTGCAAAAAAACACTTCAAACGGGTTGATGAGTTTATCTATCAAACTGAGGATCTTATGTTTTGGAGGATGTTCCTTCAATTAGTTGTCTTTTCAAAGTCCCTTCCCTTCTCTAGCTAATTGAGTAAGGTGTCTAGATTATTTCTAATTTTGTGAATGATAAGCACCAATTGCAATGGTTGCTTGGGACTGCATGGAAAGACATTTGATCCAAACCATCTGGATTTCGGCTTGTGTTAAAATCGGGTCTAATATGACTCTTTTTTTTACTTGAAATTCAATAGGTTTACTCATTTTCAATGGATCCAATATTACATGGGTCTCATTTGCTGACCAGATTCAATACTTTATGGTGAGATTCAAAATTATATCCAAAACAAGATCTGATACACATTTTCATAATGGATAGCTTATATACAAATTTAGATTATATTTAAGTTTATTCGGATCTATGTTGGAATAGCATAACCATTATAATTGACTTTGCATCAAAATTGGGTCTAACCTGACCCACTCTTTTACTTGGAATTCAACAAGTTTGTTTTACCTTGTTTTCAAGGGACTCGATATCATAGGGTCTCATTCTTGGACTAGATCTTTGAAATTATATTATAAGATCTAAGTCGAATCTGGTTATGATATATCAAAAGTAGATCATGGGCGAGATTTTTTTTTTACAATTGTATACTTCATCATCATGTTTTAAAACCAAAAAATGTTTGTAGGCATACTTTAAGGTTTCATAGGGATGTCATTGATGCAACTTTTTCAATAAAGCATTTTAAAATTATATATTCAATAAAAATGTTTGTGCAAACTGTGCATCAAATAATAAAAACCGGTTCACACTAGCGGTGAAGTTCGGATCGAACTTAGGGAACAAGAAAAATACTTTGTATTCAAGCAAACAATTAACTACTCTTTATTGTAAAAAATAAAAAGAATTAATTAAATAAATAAATAAGAGAGTATGGCCCTTTGCGGAGGGCTGAAACAAATAAAATAATAGTTAAGTGCCTTATTACAAACCCAATTAATGAAATAAAATAAATCATAAGCTATAAAGAAGAGAAAAATCTTTAGTGTTTCGAGTCTTTAGTCCCCTTGATGTTTTTGCATTATGCTCTTTCTTGCCTATTTGAATTTTTGGGAGCCCTTTAGGGGCTCTGAGGGGCCTGAGAGGCCTTTTAAGGAGATATTTTAGGGACCTCATAGGGCTCTTTAAGGATACTTTTAAGGGCTCACCACGAAAAACTACAAAAATAGTAAGGGTTAGTTTTATGAAAAATCACAAAAACACTAAATAAACTATGAAATAACATTATACTAAAAGATAAAATAACATAACTAATTCTATAACTAACTAAAAACTAACATGAATCAACTAACTAAAAGATAAATTAGCATAACTAATTAACTAACTAACAAGGAATAAGAAACAGGTTATGGAATTAACTAATGCAAATAACAAGAAATAAACTAAACTAATTAACTACTAAAAGAAAACATAAACTATAAAATAAACTAAATTAATTTAACTTACATGCTATACTAACCGAATTCTAAAAAGAAATTTAATCAGCTACTTAAGCAAGCAATCAACAAATTAACTAATTAACCAAAATCAATAATTTAATGCAATAATGAAAATCGGCTAATGTAATTCAAATAATTTAAATTAACTAATTAATTTCTAATTAATCTACTGACATAAATTGAACTTAATTAAATTTGATTGATGTAAAAAAACAGATTTAACATGAAAGTAAAACTAACTACTTGTTGGAAGTTAAATCTACCTAAATTGGCTACTTAATCTATTTAACGAAAAATACTATTTGAATGCAAACACGATTTTCTAATTTAACCTATTACACATTAATTTCTGAAAGTACATAGTTATTTAACTAACCAATAAAAATAGTAAATAAACTATCTATTCAACTGGAATAATAAAAAATAAATAACTAATCCATTTATCTGCCAATTTATCTAATTTAAACTAATGATTAAACAAAAACTAATTTAAGAAATTAATAGAAAGTAAGAACATAAACTAAACACTAACTACAATAATCTAATACTAAAAATAACAGAAATTATTCAGATCTAATTAACAAAAAATAAATAAAAGAAACTATAAAAAAAAAACTAAATCGATTAATTAGGAAATTTGAAATAATTTAATCTAATAAACACAAAAAATAAAGAACATGATCTAAATTAAATCTACCCTAAATCTGAACCTAAACTGAAGTAAAACTCACAAAAAAACATAAAACTACTCTATATTAGATCTACCAATTTGAATAAAATAATCTTATTTTACGCGCAAATCAAGAAAAATGGCTAAACTAGATTAAGCTATATATTTTTTTTCTTTTTATATTTCAGATGTTGAATCTAAACTAATCTAATCTAATTATGATTAATATGCAATGATTAAATGAAACTACATGCAATGCTATGATTCATGATATGCAGAAACTAAAACTATGGTGAAACAGGGGAGAAAAAACAAACCATGTGATTTACCTCCTATGGAAGGGTTGAGAAGAAGAAGAAGTGGTTTTTCTCTCCGAGCTGCATGTACCTCCATCGATCAAGGTAAGAAGAACCGGCGATAGAAAAATGTTAGAAGCAAGATGAATCAAAGGGAGAAAGAAAGAGATCAGGGGAGAACCGGTTGGGAACGAAGCAGAGGAGGAAGAGAAGAGAAGAGGGAGAAGAGGCATGTGTTTTCTCAAAAGGGAAAAACATGGTGGTGTGCTGAAAAAATATTATTTATACTAAAATATTAGGTTTACAAGATTTCTATGAAAGTCCGGATAATTTTCAAAAATTTCAAAAGCGGTCTCCTCTAAAAAATGTGTTTTTCAAAAGAGGTTTTTTCTAAACTAATTAAAATTAGTAACTACTCTCCTAATCTAATTAAATTACAAATTAAAAACTCCTAAATTAAATAAAACACTGAAAAACACAGAGCAAGCTTTGAAATTGACAATTTTTCTGTATTTTTTATTTTAATGCAATTTCTCAAAAATAATGATAAAAATGGGTTTTGAATACGATTTTTCTATAGATCATGCATAAATATAAATGAATAAAATATAAAATATATGCATGATTAGTCATCAAATTATATTTTTGGTAAGATCTGGTCATCTAGGTGGATCCAAACGTATGCCCCTCCAAGATAATGGTTCATGTGGACTCAAGGTTGGATTCAAACATCTACTAATTTGGGATTTGGATCCTCATTGGTCCAATTTGATGGAATAAGGCCAGTTAAAAAAAATCAAAGTCATTCAGGTTAGATCAATCATTTTCTTTTGGCATTTTATTATTTTCATTTAGGAAAAAAGTGAGATTCAATCAATGTTAATGTCAGAACCAAAGCTAACATATGATTGAGTTGATCTATAAGATCAGAATCGCCATGTATGATTGAGCTGATCTATAAGACCCAAATCATCAGATCCATGTCCAACCTATTCAACCATTTCATGTGGAAGTCTAATCCATGATATTGAAGATAAGAAATGACTATTGATGATCGCAAAATGAATACAGGACAGCCGTTTATGTCATTTCATGGTAACCGGATTTAAGAATTTATCACCACAAATTGGAAATTTTCAAATACCGCTCGAATTTTTTGGTCTAATTCATGCACATACCAAAAGTTTAAAAGTTTGCAAATTCACACCAAAGTTTTTACTTGGGTTAATCAAATTGCCCCAATCATCAAATAACATTGTGTTGGTCTTGGGTTAGAACTAACTCACATTTTGAAGTTACCATTTTACCCTTGTACATCTTAGATGTCAGAACAAAGTTTGATCGTAGGGCTGTCAATAGAATATATACAATGTAAAAGGGGTTTATTGTTTATAATGACATTTGAACTCTTGACCTCCTTAACATGAAAGGAAACACTAACCACTACAACAAATTGCTAATCATTATAAATTTTAGAAAAAATTATATAATCATGTTTAAATTCTATCAAGTCAATTAACCCAATAATGACCCGACCACTGATAACACAACTTGGTCCCCGTTTGGTATGCATGAAATTTCAAATTTTCAAACATGGACTTGGTTGTTCTATCCGTGAGCTGGGTCATTATTATGTTGATTGGCTTGAGGGCAAGGACGGGTAATACTCAAACCCAACTAAACAATAAATTGAAAGGTTTGGGTTTTGTGGAGTCACAAACATATAATTCCAAACTAGAACCTGCAAAATTTCATAAGTTTATTTTTATTAAACAAACATATAAAAAGCACTCAGGTTAGGTCAAGTATTCGCCCAAAATGATGGAACAGGTCAGGTTCTTGACAAAAATCACTAACAAAACTCGACCTCCATATTGCTTGGGTCAGCATTTTTTCATGCCCATACCTGAAAATTCAAGTTCGGGTCGGGTACCTGATACCAACCTGACCCACTGATAGCCCTTAAGGTGAAAAGTTTGGAGGGTATCTGAAATTTTTTCTAAAAGTAAATTTAGGAAATTATGTGAGTTTGGGTTTGGGATTCCATTTTTGTGACCCACCCACACTCACAATTTGTTATTCGTTGGGTTCTGGTATACACTGATGGGTAGGGTACCTGACCCGTTGAAAACCCTAAAGTCAATCAACATAGCAATGACCCTAATAATTGGTAGTACAACTAAGTTCGTATTCGAAAACTTGAAATTTCATGTGTACCAAACATAGATACGGTTGTGCTATCAATGGGTGTAAAAATTGTTAACAACTAGTCATTCCATGTAGTGGTTAGTTTTTGTCGGATGTTGAGGTGGTCAAAAGTTCAAGTATCATTTTAAAAAATAAACATTCTCTATATTAAATACATTTCATAGACAGCTCTATAGTCAAACTTTGTTTTAACATTTAGAATAAGGGTAAACTAATAATTTTATTTCATGAGTTATAGGGGTAAAATGGTAACTTCTAAACATGAGTTAGTGTTAACCCAAGAGTAAACCCAACCTTAATTTATCATTGAGAAAATTTAATTAACCTACATAAAAACTTTGACTTAAATTTGCAAACTCTCAAAGTTTTGGTGTACTCATGAATCAGACCAAAAAGTTTGGAAGGTATTTGAAAATTTCTTCCATTGCCAATGTGACCCGTCCGTATGGGCTGTTTTCTAGTATACATTAATGAACGAAAAAAATGAATTGATAGAAGGATAATTTTGGCATTTTCAAATATCTAACTTAGTTTAACTAAGTGAGGGTAACCGTAGGTTAGATCAGATCTTTATTTGACCATCATAAAAAAAGTTAGGTCCATGTCAGAAATTTCATAAAAGCTGATACCTAACATTTAATTTTAAGTAAAAAGTGGGACTCTATCAGGAAATTACCCTAAAAGATGTATGTCGCAAATCCGGATGGCAGTAGACTTGGGAAAAATGGGTCCTCGCTCCGCCTAGCCCCGTTTGGACAGGGATGGAGAACATGAAACGAAATGTAGGGATGAAGGTTAAAATCAAAACCCGTGTGGGGATGAAGGCGGGGATGGATTTACGCTTTCCTCCACCCCGCCTCATCCCCATCATGATCCCCCCCTTGCCCCATCCTGCCCCGTTCCCGATCCCTCTTTAGAGATGACAATGGATCAAGGAAAAACGGGGTCCCACCCCACCTCGCTCAGTTTGGACTGGGAATGGAAGACATGAAACAGTGATGGAGGCGGGGATGGAGGTTAAAATCAAAACCCGTGCGGGGAATGGAGGGCATGCTTTTGAGATGGGGCGGGGTTGAGACTTTGTCCCCCACCCTCGCCCCAGTCCACTTCCATCCCTAAACGCAAATGCTACGATAAAATATTAATA
This sequence comes from Nuphar pumila, assembly GCF_984573655.1. Lineage (NCBI taxonomy): Eukaryota > Viridiplantae > Streptophyta > Magnoliopsida > Nymphaeales > Nymphaeaceae > Nuphar > Nuphar pumila. The sequence goes on along the minus strand of NC_143252.1, from coordinate 135,521,170 downwards.
TTTTCTTAAAAAAAAAATACTACCATGATATTTTGGAAACATTATAGTATTTTAATGTCGCATTTTTTGCAGTATTTTCAAATTACCCTGGATATTTGTCATTATGGCCTACAATATGAAAAGTTTCATGTAACAAACAAATGAAAAATGGTAGGAAGGATCTCATTAAATTTAACAATGTTATAATCAATATTGGGCCATATCGACTTTGAAAACGATTAGAGAATCATCCAATTCAAAATTGAGGACCAAGCCAAATTGGCCATTTTTTTACTAAAGATGATGTGCCATTAAAAAATTAAAAATACATGCAGTGATTTGGTGGATCACTCCTAAACCCTGCAAAATTGATACCCTAGTGCAACTAAGAAACTATGAAAAAATAGAGAACTGCAAAAGAATTAACTAAAATTCACTTATATCATTTATCAAGCTCACTTCTGTCTCTCTATAATGAATATTTATAATAACGAGGGAAAAATCCTAAACTCCTTAATCCTAATGTGGATCTGAGATAGATACAATCTTAAACTAAGATTCAAATATAACTAAAGAACCACATTTATTTAAATAATTACAAAAACTCAAATAATCTAAATGAATATGAATGGACTCTAGACCCAGTAGTGTGTCGCTCCCGCTCCCTAATCAAAATATTAAACCAAATTTGACCTTTGTATAATTAATTTTGAGCAAATTAAGAAGGAATCACCCCCTGCCCGATTCACAACGATTCTTACAACAATGGGTTTTACCAACAATAAGTCTGGTAATGTGTAATAAGTGATTGAAACCATTTATTATGCAGCGGCTTTGCATGCTATGTGATCACCCATCACAATATTTCTTGAGATAGAAAATGCACCCATCTCGAAAAATGCCAAGATGAATAATTGTCAGGGTAATTGGTAAACAAATCGAGTAGCTTGTGACTTGGCTTGTCACTAACTCATTCGTGATTGGATGCAACTTTGTTACTTTGTTATAGAGAGTTTGTATAGAAAAAAAATCTTTTATATATAATATATATTTTAAGTATAATATATAAAAAAGTGCATAAAATATATACACAAAGAAAAAGATGTACAAAACATATGTACATAAAATATGAACTATTATGTGCAATATATATTTTAATATATAAAAAAATATTCAATGTACAAATAACAAAATTATTTTTTTTTTTAATTATACGAGACCACAGGTAAACCAGCCATATTTGGCGGCACGCGGCGGGATGCTTCTTTTTAAAACCCACCAGAATGAAAACCGCTTGCACGCGTGAGTTGCGTCGTTGGCTCGAACGAGACCATAAACGCCCGTTACGACTTTCTCTGCTTTCACGCGCGTCTTTTTGTTTCCGACATCCCCTACGATGAGAAGCTTCTCCTCGTCTTCCTCCTCTCGCTGGTGGTTGGTGCTTCTCTGAGGAGATAGGGATGTACGGAGGAATGTGCCGAAGATTGTTAGGGGGCGGACTCTCGAGGGGTTTGGGCGCCTCCAAGAGATGGGCGTCCACGGATTCGTCGAAGAAGAAGTACGCGGCGGTGTGGGGGAATGGCGATTACGGGAGGTTGGGGTTGGGCGATTTCAACTCACAGTGGACTCCGGCCGTCTGCCAACGCCTCAATGACGAGAACCCATCTGCGATTTCTTGCGGTGGAGCTCATACTCTCTTCCTCACAGGTGCCCACATCCTCTTTCTTTCTCTCTCTCTCTCTCATATTTGATTTACTACGTGGAATTGTGAATGAACAGAAGAAGGGAGAGTTTTCGCAACGGGGATGAACGATTTTGGTCAATTGGGGATACCCACCATCACGGATCATACTCCTGTGAGTCGTCTCTGTTTTCTATTTGGAAAGAAAGTAAAACTTTATTATTGATAGAAACATTAGGCTCAGATTGCAGAGAAAAGTATGTCAAGTGGGTGATGAGAGATCACCCCGAAATAGAAAGAAAAGAAAAATCATCTCTGATGGTTTCATTGTTTGGGTGGTGATCTTTAATTATGGTCCTATGCATTTTCTTTCTCTGGATTCATTCTTGATGTATGTCCTCTTAAATTCTGGCGCAACCTTGCAGGAGCCTTGTGAAGTGGCTGGATTTGGTGAGAAGGTTGTCAAGATATCCACGGGCTATCGGCATTCTGCAGCAATCACAGGTTTGGCTCTTAGTGGTTCTCTGATTCTTGTTTCTTTCTTTCATTTTTTGCCGTTTGGGTTTATGGTGGGGAGTTGTGTGCTTAAAATTCTGTTGTTGATCTTTTGTCATTCCAATGTAATGTTTTAGTTAGTAGGCATTATTAGGCCGTTAGGAGTTTTGTATGTATGGGCACAGGAAGATTTATATGGGTTTACCTCTTGAAGAAGCAATCTTTATCTTGGTTTGTGGTTCCAGCCATATAAATTGTTGAAGAATCATGATAGATGCACGTCGCGGGCTTACTGTTATCAGTATCTGTTGGTTTTGTTGAGCCATTTCAGTTAAGATGGACTGTGTGATAGAGTGGGAGTATCTCGTTTCTTGTGCCTTGAGGATGGATGAAGGGGAAAGAGTAAACTTCATAACTAGAAACCGAGTTTATAGCTCAAAGAGACAGTTAATATCCATGGGAAGTGGGAACTTATTGCAGGCTGTTATTTGTTAGTTTAATCTCGTTTTTTATGGTTTACTGACTATATACAGATGTAGAAGGTCAATAGGTTGCGAAATTGCTTGAGGTTTAAAGCGTCAATTAAATTCATGCATGAGATCGACCGGACAGCAACTCTGTAATCTTAATTCTTACACGAACATATAAGATTTTGTATCTTCCAGGAAGCTAGGGCTGGGAACTGTTTAAAACAGATGACAAAACACATGCCTATGACACAAGACTGCATGAAGACATGGACTGGATTGTTTACAGGAATTGTCTTTTGCAAACACCATCCTAGGTTCACGTTTATCTGGAAGAAATACCTTCTATATGACCTTTGCATAAAAGAAAGGAACACGCGAGGCTTTTGCCATTTTTAGGTTTGATGCAAGAAAGGACTCACTTGACTATGGAAGCCCAACCCTTTATTTCATCCTGGAAGAAGAAGTTTCACATTTGAGTTTGTTCTACCAATTTACTACAAAGGTAGCAGCTCATGGGGCAGATATAAATGGAAGAACATGTTGCTATCCTTTTTCTTTTTTTTTCTACAAATTATGGGGTATTATCTTGCATGTTTGATCCAGACAATGTCCTGTGGGCAACTTCATTGAGTTATAGTAATGTCAGTTAAAAAGTGTATAGATATAACTATATAATATTTATATTATTTATATTTATTTTTAATCCTTTCCTTTTTGGTTGTCTAGTTCTTTTTGAACTAGACACAAACTAGTCAACATATTAATGTTGACTAGTTTGAATTGGAAAGCCATTGGAGCTAGTCCAACGGCTACAAATAGAGCCGTTGGACTAGCTCCAATGTCTCTCTAAAAGGCCTCTTCAAGGCTTCTCTCTCTCTCTCTCAAATGTGTATAAATAAGAGGTAACTCTCTTCTCTTTGAATTAATGTTTTTTAAGCATTTTTATGTGAACGAATAAATTTATTATTTTATTCTTGAAGCTCTCTATTTTATACACTTTTGTGGGTTATGTTGAAGGTGTCTTTAATAGACACTTGTTATAAGCCTTTGTGCTTTTGTGAAAGATCTTCATTTTCTTACATGGTATCAGAGTTTGGAAGCTTCTAGATCTTGAAAAGTTGCTACCTCAATTTCTGTGCCATTATAACAAGAAGTTGATTTATCTTCTTGTTCGTGATTCAAGTATTCTTGTGCTTGCATAATTGAAGAAAGGAGTGGTTCGTTGGTTCAAGAGATCATTAATTCTACTCAAAGATCGTGAAATCGTGTTCTTTTTCTTTTCATCTTTTCTTTCTTTCTCTTTCTCACCCTTGCAAGAATGGATGAAAATGATAAAGTCACCATGATGCCCATAAAACAAAATGATACCAATTATGTGATGTGGGTTTCAATTATGAAGCACTACATTTGGGGAAAGGGGTTGTAGGGGTTAGTAGATGGTTTTGATTTAGAACCAAAACTAATTCTCACAAAAATAGAAATTGAAATAGCGGTACCTCTCAAAGAAGGAGAGAAAACTAAGGTATTAGCTATATATGAGAAAAAATGGAAAGAATAGACGATGGGGCATGCCAATATTATGTCTTGGCTAATTAATAGTGTAGATATCGAGAAATGCTCTAGTTTTGCAAAGTTCGAGCATGCTAATAAGGCTTAGAAATACCTTAAAAATATGTATTCACTTAGAAATATTGCGCATGTTTGCAATTTACAAGATAAGGTACGAACTATGACCCAAAGGGACAAAAGTATTAGAGAATACTAAAATGAATTGTCCAAACTTTGAAAAGAGTTGGCTCTCCTTGAGCCAAAATGGCATTGTCCCAAAGATATCGAGCTTCGCCCAAAACAACTTGATATGGAACATTTTTACCAATTTGTAAATGGTTTGAGACCGAAATTCGAAACTACTAAATCAACCCTTCTATATAGGGAAAAAACTCTTTCTATTGTTAACACTATCGAAGAATTAACTATGGAGGAAAATAGGTTTTAAAAAACATACTTCAAAGAATGAAGATGATTCCATTCTAGCCGGATCTAGACCGGGTAATTATATGAGTACCTATAGACCACCTAATTTCAGAAGACAAGACAATGATTATGACAAAAAGAGGGTGATTTGTCACTATTGTCGTAAATTGATACATTATAGGTCTCAATGCCCTAAATTAAAAAGAAGAGATGAAAAGAAAGTTGCATCGGTAGGCTCATCACAAGAGTCAAAAGACCAAGGTAATCAAGATTCATCCATATCTATGACGCAACTAATGAAAATTCTTCAACCTCTTGTCAAAGGAGCATCTCCTTCAACTGAAGCATCAACCGGATTAACTGTTTCATTCTTTTCTGATCCTGGTAAATCTTCTTGGCTCCTTCACTCTGGTGCTTCTTTTCATATGACCCCAGATAGTAATATTTTGTTCAAATGTCATAACAACTCAAGTGTGTCAAATGTTTTAACAACCGATGGTATATCTCTTGAAATAAAAAGAATAGGAAATTTAAAAAAAAATTAAAACTCAAAAAAATTCTTTATCCCAAAAGTTAGATATATTCTCAAATTAAATTGAAATCTTTTGTCTGTCTCTCAAATATCTGATTGTGGGTGTAATATCTTCTTCTCTTTTAATGGTTATTGGGTACAACATCGCCAGTTAGGGAAGCTGATCGGGAAAGACCATAGAGAAGGAGGTCTCTACTATGTGGATTTTTTGGAATTACCTAAGAATATTTTTTGTTATAATGTTCAAAAATTGGACTTGGATCTATGGCACAAAAGACTTGACCATCCTCATATATCCAAAATCCAACACTTTTCAAGTTTAAGAAAATTTTGTAATTATGAAAATTTTGCTTATAAAGATTGTATTTTTGGTAAAACAAAAAGATTACCATTTCAAGATAGAACTTTTGTTTCTTATAGGCCACTTGAGTTGATATATTTGGATGTTTGGGGTCCCGCACAAGGTTGCCAGACTAGGAAGCGGAAGCGGGAAACAATACGGGAAGCAGAAGCGAGAAGCGACACATTTTAAAATATATAAGAAGCAGGAAGCGAGAAATAAAAAAAGAAATATAAGAATTAAATGAGAATTATGAAATATGCATGTTGTGACGTGCATTGCTTGCTTGTTAGCTTGGTAGTTCGGTACGCTACTCGTTGAGCTATGTACGCCTGTCGAGGCGTTACCCTTGTTGGTTAAACTGCTTGCGCAGTTCTGCTAAGTATGTAATGAAATGGTGGTCTTCAACAAATGCACAAATAACTCACAAACAAGTGTCTATTGGAGACACTACAAGCATGACCCTTGAAAGGGTATAAAAGGAAGAACACTTGAAAAATAAATAATACTTTATTCATGAACAAAATGCTTAAGAAGCATGGTGATTTACATTGAAGGAGTTCACCCCTATATATACAAAAAAGTGGAAGAGAGAGGAGAGCTCATTTTGAGCTCTCCAAAAGAGACGTTGGATTCCAACGTCTCTTAATATAGCTGTTGGACTACAATCCAATAACATTTATTATTATAGCTGTTGGACTATAGTCCAACAACATTTATTATAGTTGTTGGACTACAGTCCAACAACTATTTGCACAGTCAAGTTCCAACAGGAACTTGACTGGATCAAATATCTAGTTTCTATTGAACTAGATGCTAAAAAAGAAAATAAAGAAAAATAGAAAAAGAAAATAATAAAAGAAAATATAATAATATTAAATAATATATATATATATATATATATATATATATATATATATATATATATACAGTTTACATTTTAACACTCCCCCTCAAACTTACGGTACAATGAGCGAAAGTTTGTCTAAGAGGAAGTGAAATCTGGGAGCAGCGAGAGGCTTGGTGAAGAAGTCTGCTAATTGATATTCTGATGTAACATATGGCAGATCAATGGTTCCATGTAAGTATTTCTCTCTGACATAGTGACAGTCCATCTCAATGTGTTTAGTGCGCTCATGGAATGTCCGGTTGCTTGCAATGTAGATCGCACTTTTGTTGTCACAACACATCTTTGAAGCTTGCGTTGCTTTAGCTCCCATATCCGCTAGCAATCGTCTGAGCCAAACAACCTCCATAGTGGTGGTTGCCATGACTCTGTATTCAGCTTCGGTGGAGGAAATAGAGACTTTCTGCTGCTTCTTGCACCTCCACGAAATTAAGGTTTCACCTAGGAACACACAAAAACCAGTAGTTGAGTGTCTATTATTGGGATCACCTCCCCAGTCAGCATCAATATATGCAATTAAATTTAATGAAGATGAAGCAGACAAGAAGAGTCCTCGTAAAAGAGAGGATTTTAAGTATCTAATAATACGCAAAATCGCTCCCATGTGCATGGAGGTGGGAGCATGCTGAAACTGACTGACTTTATGAACCGCATGTGTTATATCTGGCCTAGTAATGGAAAGATAAGAAAGAGCTCCAACAAGCTGTCTATAAGGAGTAGGATCATTAAGAAGTTCTCCATCATCAATTTTCATTTTAACATTGACAACTTCTGGAGTGTCTACTTTTTTATCATCTGTAATTCCAGACCTGGAAATGATATCAAGAGCAAATTTAGATTGAGATATCAAATACCCCCGAGGGGAATAAGCAACTTCAATGCCTAAAAAATATCTTAATAAACCTAAGTCAGTCATTTCAAAGTGAGTTTTAAGAAGAGATTTGATATTTGCAACTCCCTGTTTGTCGCCTCCGGTGATGATCATATCGTCCACATAGAGAAGAAGAATAATGATGCCTGTATCAGATTTCTTAACAAACAAAGCAATGTCAGTTAAACAAGGTTGAAAACCAATATCAAGCATAACATGACTAAATCGGTCATACCAGGCTTTTGGAGCCTGTTTAAGACCATAAAGAGCTTTTTCTAGACGAAGAGCTTTACCCTTAGGGATACTAATACCAGGTGGGGCTTCCATGTATACTTCTTCAACGAGATTCCCATTCAGGAAAGCATTTTTGACATCTAATTGAAAGATATGTCATGTTCTAATAGAGGCCAAGACTATTAAAGTTCTAACAGTGGTCATACGGGCCACAAGAGCAAATGTTTCTTCATAATCGATGCCATACTCTTGGGCATATCCTTTTGCTACTAAACAGGCCTTATATCTTTTCAGGGTCCCATCACTTTTGGTTTTGACTTTGTATACCCACCTACAACCTATAGGTTTCTTACCCGGAGGGATATCTTGTATCGTCCAAGTATTGGCCTTTTCTAGTGCATCCAATTCTATTTTCATGGCTTCTATCCATTCTATATGATTTTTTGCTTGAGAATAGGATGATGGTTCAACATATGATTGTATTAATGTAATGGGGGCCCTATACGTGGGTGAAAAAGATTCATAAGACACAAATTTTTCTGGAGGTTTAGAGATTCTAGACGTTCTTCTAGGTGAGACTTCAGAGTATTTTTGTAATGCACATGAAAGATTTTGCTCTCTACGTCTTGAATATTGTAGACTAACATCCCTATGGATTTGCTCTTCATTATAATCATTTTCAACAACAATAGGACTTTGATCATTGTCAAGGTCACATCCAACATCACATTCATTGGATTTTGAAGTTGGATCAATTAAAAACGAGTATTCAGTGACATCCTTGGATTTTTCAAATTCAAAGAAGCTTTCTTTTTCCAAAAAAGATACATTTCTTGACACATATAATTTTTCATTTTGAAAATCGAAACACCTGTAGCCTTTTTGATTATCAGCATATCCTAAAAAGGCACATGGGATTGCACGATGAGAGAGTTTGTCATTTCTGTTAGTGAAAACAAAACATTTGCATCCAAAGACTCTTAATCTAGAATAATCTGGAGTTAAATTAACAAGCTTTTCTATTGGAGTTGTATTCTTTAATGAGGAAGATGGCATCCTATTAATGAGGTAGGTGGCAGTTAGGACCGCTTCAGCCCAAAAACTTTTTGGAACTTGATTTGCAATTAGCAATGTCCTAGTAGTTTCCATAATGTGCCGATGTTTGCGTTCGGCTAGGTCATTCTGTTGTGGAGTGTCTGGACATGATCTTTGATGTGTAATACCATGTAAATTGAGATAGTCTTTGAATTCGTTGGACATAAATTCTCCCCCTGAATCAGTGCGAAAAACAAAAATATCATTTTGAAACTTATTTTTAACCATTTTATGAAATATTTGGAAGTTAGCAAAGACATCAGATTTATGTTTAAGAAAATAAATCCAAGTATGTCTAGAAAAGTCATCAACAAAAATGCCATAATATGTATAACCACCTTTGGAAATAACTGGTGCGGGGCCCCAAACATCCAAATGTATTAACTCAAGTGGTCGTGAGGAAACAAAAGTTCTACTAAGAAATGGTAACCTTTTCATTTTGCCAAGAATGCAGTCTTTACAAGAAAAATTTTCAGAATTACAAAATTTTTCCAAACTTGGAAAATATTGAATTTTAGACGTATGAGGATGGCCAAGCCTTTTGTGCCATAAATCCAATTCTAATTTCTGAATATTATAACAAAATGCATTCTTGGGTAATTCTAAAAAGTCCATGTAATAAAGTCCTCCTTCTCTATGGCCTTCCCCAATCAGCTTCTCTGACTGGCGATCCTGTACCCAACAACCATGAGAAGAGAAGAAGATATTACATCCATAATCAGATATTTGCGAGACAGATAAGAGATTCAAATTAAGTTTAGGGATATATCTAACTTCTGGGATAAAAAATCTTTTGGATTTTTGAAGATTTTCAAAACATCTTATTCCTTTTACTTCAAGAGATGTGCCATCAGCTGTAAAAACCTTTGACACACTTGAGTTATTTTTAAGACATTCAGATAGACTATTAACATTTGGGGTCATATGAAAAGAAGCACCAGAATCTAAAAGCCAAGGAAAGTTAACTGGACCGGAGAAAGATGCAACTGCCGCTCTAGTTGAGGCTTCGGTTGAGGAGGATACCCCTTTGAGAAGAGGTTGAAGGATTTCCATCAGTTGAGCCATAGACACAAGTGCATCTTGATCTTTTGACTCAGATTCAACAGATTCAACTCTTTTTTCTTCTCTTCTTTTTAACTTTGGACATTGAGGCCTATAGTGCCCCGGTTCATGACAATGATGACAAATAACTTTTCTTTTATCAAAGTCGCTGTTTTGCCTTCCAAAATGAGGCGGCTTGTAAGTACGAGTATGATTTCCCGGTCTAGATACAGCTAAAACGGAGTCATCATAAACTTTTGGAGTACTTTTTCTAAGTCTATTTTCCTCCATAGTGAGCTCTTCTAGAGTATCAACAATAGAAGGAATTTTTCCACGATGTAAAAGGGCCGATTTGGTGGATTCAAACTCCGGCCTTAGACCATTCACAAATTGATAGAAATGTTCCATATCGAGTTGCTTTTGGCGAAGCTCGATGTCTTCGGCACAATGCCATTTGGGCTCAAGAAGAGCCAACTCTTCCCAAAGTTCGGACAACTCATTATAATATTCTCGAATAGTTTTATCTTTTTGAGTCATTGTCTGAACTTTATCTTGTAAATTGCATATATGTGCAATATCTTTAAGGGAATACATGTTTTTGAGGTATTCCAAAGCCTTATCGGCATGCTCAAACTTAGCTAGACTAGAGCATTTTTTAATGTCTATGCTATTGATGAGCCATGACATAATTTTTGCATGCCCTATCCTCCATTTTTTCCATTTCTTTTCATAAGTGGCTAACGTCTTACTCTTCTCTTCTTCCATTAGAGGAACCTCTTTATCACCCTCTTTCTTGGTAAGAGATAGTTTAGGTTCCAAATCGGAACCATCCACTATACCCCATAAACCTTTTCCCCAAATGTAGTGCTTCATAATCGAAGTCCACATTACATAGTTAGTATCATTTAGCTTCATAGGAATGATGGTGATCTTATCATTGTCATCCATCTTTTACAAGGGTAAGAGAGGAATAAATAGGAGGAGAGAGAAAGAAAAATAAAAAGAAAAGAAAAAGAGTAGACAAAGGAATAAGAGAGGATACAAAACCAAAATTTTTTGTAGCACAAGCTCGCCTTTCTTCAAACAAATCTTCTTGAGCCAAGAACAAGGTGATGAAACACCTTTTGTAAATGTGGCATGGAAATCGAGGCAGAAGCACTTCAAGATCTAAAGATTTCGTAGCTCTGATACCATGTAATGAAATGGTGGTCTTCAACAAATGCACAAATAACTCACAAACAAGTGTCTATTGGAGACACTACAAGCATGACCCTTGAAAGGGTATAAAAGGAAGAACACTTGAAAAATAAATAATACTTTATTCATGAACAAAATGCTTAAGAAGCATGGTGATTTACATTGAAGGGGTTCACCCCTATATATACAAAAAAGTGGAAGAGAGAGGAGAGCTCATTTTGAGCTCTCCAAAAGAGACGTTGGATTCCAACGTCTCTTAATATAGCGGTTGGACTACAGTCCAACAACATTTATTATTATAGCTGTTGGACTATAGTCCAACAACATTTATTATAGCTGTTGGACTACAGTCCAACAGCTATTTGCACAGGATCAAATATCTAGTTTCTATTGAACTAGATGCTAAAAAAGAAAATAAAGAAAAATAGAAAAAGAAAATAATAAAAGAAAATATAATAATATTAAATAATATATATATATATATTACAGTTTACATTTTAACAAAGTAATGACTAGCTTCTCATACTAGTCAATTACTTATAATATCAGCATTATGCTAGTTGTTATGTATTGTGATATAACTGCTACCGTATGATTGTTTATCATATGTAGCTTATGAATTGTTTGTGATGCAATAGCTTGTGCCTTACGATTAACGTAGTTACTTGTTGATGGACTGAACTATCTAATGATAATTGTATGTATGACGAGCATTGTTATGAATGCTTGTCTTATTCAATTGCTTTGTTTGACTGGTGGATAGAGTTAGTTACTCTTCACCTATAGTATCTGTGAGATTGCTATAGTTGCTTGTTTAGCACTATGATCATTATTGCTTTTGTATGTAGCTGTTTGCTTTACTAGAGCTTTGCTTACTCCACAGCACGTTTTGTCAGATCTGCTAGTCATGCTTTTCCTGCTTGATCTAGCGATTATCTTGCTTATTGCAACATTTGTTCTTTCTTATCTTTTGCACCCCTACTAGTCTGTTGTGAGACTGACCCATTCCATGGGCAGGTGGTGGACAGGTTGAGACAGCTTGCGATGGCACGATGACGTGATGCATTCAAGGCAAGTCCCTTTCTTGACGTTGCGCTCCTGGGGACACTTTTGATAGATGTGGTATAAAGTTTCTTTGAAAGCATCTCTTCTGATTTGAACTCTGGATTTCTAAAACTGTATTACCAAAACGTGGTTATTCCTTTCATTTCAATAAAATGTATATTCGAATTGCAAATCGGTTTATAAGGGGGAGATTGCATTTGTGTTGTAATGCGCCCAAAGTCTAGGGATTTGCTATTTTAAACCTGATCTTCCGCTGAACTTCTGTTTCAAACTCTGATAAATGATTGATTTCAAAGCTTTTAACCTTTCTCATAAAAGGTTTCAAATCCACGATTTTGGGGCATTACAGAAATAGTCTGGGACTTATGTGATGCTTTTATAATCCATCACATACAATACCTTGGAGCATGTGCAGGAACAACACTAGGCTGTCAATTTTACGTGGGGAATGCATAAAAAGTGCATAGGTAATGAAATGGTAATGTTGTTAACTACTAAGCTATACTGTCTAAACTTCAATGTTGGTATTGAAACACAACCTGTTCTGAGCAGCATAATTTATGAGAGCCACAAATATTGCAAAATTTGTCTTTTGGAGTTTAAACTTGGAAGGTTACAGAGGTTAAAATTCTTTTATCATTTTGCATTTGAAAATTTATTACTCTATGCTGTTGTAGACTTGTAGTCAACTTTATACTTTCTTGAGCTAGGTCATTCATTTATTTTACCATGTTGCACTCTGATTTTTCTTTTTGGTGCCTTTATTAGAAATCTGCAGTTGTGCTTGAGTCCTTCATTTTTGGTTTTCAAGTTCCACTTATATGAATTTTTTTATTTCTGACAGTCGATGGAACACTCTATGTGTGGGGGGATAATTCAAGCGGCCAGCTTGGCCTTGGAAAAAGTAACCCTCAAAACTCATCCTAAAATTTCTGTCCTAAGATTTGGTCAATTACAATATCTGTATGGATAGTAAAATTTTCGTTGGCCTAAATGATAGTTTGTTCTCCAAACTGCTATCATTCAGTATATGCTGACTTCTGATGTGACTTGTTGGATGTTCCAATTGTCTCCAATACTTATAAATGAGCATAGCAAAGAATGTTGTGGGATAAATGTCACTGACTTGGAGCAACATTGTTTTGTGAATTACTAGAGAAAATCTCTATGAAATAGCGTGTTCACGGTTCTGCTAAATTTTTTGAAGAATTTGTAGTTCAGAATATTGATGTTGTTGGCTTCTTGATGCAGACATCCATTTTCCGTGATCTGTAGTTCACTTCAAATACAATTTTAAGATCTACTAGCTATACTTTTCATATTTGGAGGTTTTGTCGTTTCATGAAACTGATCAGAGCCTAGTTGTTTGTAACAAATGCTTATAAATGAAATTTAGATTTATATTTTAGTTGTACATGTATATATATATGTATGTATCTTGATACATATATATTTATTTCATATTGTACATATATATATGTATATATATTCTATTTACTATGATGTAATAAGTAATACCCTCTAAGGGTATTTTCATCATTTCACAAATATTGTAATAGGAAGTGCCCATTAGGGACACATTAGTACTTTTACTTTATTCTTTTCTTTTTGCCCTTTTTTATTTTTATAAGGACTATTTGGTCAAATACCAAATAGAGTTGTTGGGTTCTTTTTTGACTAGTCAACATAGATTTGACTAGTCATTGGAACAGTCCAAGAGCTCTATTGAGACTGCCCCTTGTGTATAAATAGGGGCTTTGTCCCCCTTAATTATGTAATACTTCTCTTAAGCATTTATGTTCAATAAAGATGAATATTTTTTATGTTTTGTATTTTTCTATTTAGTTTTTTGATGTCTTATATGCACTTAGTGCTTGTGTTGTGCTTTGTGCTCTTGTGTTGTCCCTAGTGGACTTGTGGTTGAGCACATTGCATTGTGCTTTTGTATGCCCTTAGTTGGCTTGTATTTATCTTCTGCTCATTTCATTACAGTAATGCATCTTAGTGATTGTTTTTGGTATTTTTTGTCGACATTTTCTATATTTGGTGGTTTTATAACAGAAATTTTCTTTACATACTAGCATTTGCAAATTTTATGGAGGCTTTTCGGTTTTGGTCACCTAAATTGGAGACTTAATTTTGAGAATCTGAGAGGAATATCAGAGAAGATTCATCCCAATCACCAGATGCCGATTTTTTGCTCCTCTTAAAGAAGATTCACTCCAATAGCTAGATTTAGATTTATTACTGTCTTTTACTAAATTTTGTTTGACTATCTTTCAACTAAATCAACTGGAACTGCGGCAGGCATTCTGAATATGTGCATGATATTATAGAGGTTTTCTTGTGTCTTAGCTTGGCCCATCTTCCAACAATTATAATGCCAAATGCAAGTAATGGCTATCAAAAAGTGCAGCTTCTATTGGGAAGCTTCAGCTCTGCTCATGCTTCCTCATTTAATAAATGGACCAAACTCAAAGCTAAGACGGGTCTGATTAAAGGCTCATCAGCTTTTCAAAAGCTATTTCCCCGGAGCGAAAAAAGAAATAAAAAGCTATCGAAAACACTACTTTTCAAAACCTATGTCTGTTTTTAAAGCTGTGTATGTTAGCAATACTTTTCAAAACATATTTGATTATATTTAAGTATATTCAGTATCAGACGTTCATAATGCATTTTACAAAGTCTCCATGCAATGATTTAACATAAAGCATAGTGCATGTATGATGGTGCTTTCTTCACTTTCAAAAAGGAGGTCACTGTTCAGGCACTCAAGTTCGATCCGTCTGAGTTTGGGCAGCTTGAGCATTAACTGCCAGGATCAAGCTTGAAAAGCCCAGCTCAGGGCTGGATTGGCCCCTCAATACAGGTGCACAAGCATCTGGTCAGATCCTTCATGCTCTCAGCTTACACAACTTCCTTTGCGGGAGAGAAAACTTTTCGGTTTCCACCAGGGAGGGGGAGGGATGAACTTAGGGGAATCTGTTAGGCCCCTTTTATATACAGGCAGATTCTGGAAGTTCATAGCTTCAGGTTGATTGTGAATGACTGAAGCTGGGATCGTCTGCGAGTTGACTTGTGGCACCACCAATCCTAGCAAAGTACTTGTGAGGTCCATCTTATAGAGCAGGGGAAGAAAACACTTTTTGTTTCATGTGTATGGTGATCTTCCTTGACTGTTCTGTATGTGTAAAGAGGTAATGGAGGAGAAAGGGGATACTTTTTTGGTATAAAGTACAAAATGGAGGCAATGTTTTCTTGGGGCAAAAGATATCATGGGTATCGTCCTTGAGAGCTTGTTATCATTGTCATTATCATCATCATTATCAGGGTGATACATCAATCTTAGGTTACCATAATTTGCATGAACAGGCCTAACCATATCACTACTATGGGCATGTTCTGGGTTCTTACATTATATATTTATCATGTCTGTTATAGTTTAGAGCTTTTGTAATGCTGTTGACAAAAAGTTCTCTTTTCCTATATATTTCTTCCCATGATGGATTTTGCTAGATGCGAACATGCTTTGGCATTTTCTGGAAATTATTTACCTAAATATATAAAGGGAATAAATATGGGTAGCTACTGTAGGTTTGTAGCTCATATAGGTAAATCAAAGGTGCTTCATCAATTCTTGAAATTGGGGTAGTGCCTCTGTAAGCTTCATGGGTTCATTATATCACTGCCTATTACATGACAACATGTGCTCTCTCTCTCTCTCTCTCTCTCTCTCCGTGAGCAGGCCCTGGAAAGCACAAGCACTTTGCTAGTACTGAAGATGTTAACATAGGAGTTTTCTTTAAATAGATTAAACATTAAACTTACATGCATTTCAATGACATTAGGATACACGTTATTGTCAACTTCTTCCATGACCTCTGAGGCTAATTATTTCATTACTAGCATCTGATACTTTATGCTGAAATATGTGAGATATTGGTTTATATCCAACTCGTCAACTTGTGGAGCAAATATTATGATATTTTTTAAACACAAATCCTCTTTTCAATATTTGGTTTTTTCATTGAACTGGAAGGTTAGTGCAGCAATGAGATGATGACATTTCAACCTGTTTTGCTGAATGGTTGTCCCACTGTACTGATTTTTCAGAGGCAGAGAAAATAGTTACAACTCCAAGTCCGGTTGACAGTCTGAGGGGATTCCATATTGAAATGGTAGCTCTAGGATCAAAGCATTCAATGGCCACCACAGGTGAGAATGTAATGAGTTTGAGGTTTTGGCTTGTTATTTCTTACTTCTAACCTTTCTGGGGTGAATTATTAACTTATTTTTGTTTGTTAGTAGTTTTCCTCTTATGTTCCTTCCTCAAAAATCTTTAGAAAGTAGATTACTGTTTCATCCTAATATCTGGCTGTTAATTCATGTAGAAAATGGTGATGTGTTGAGCTGGGGAGTAGGGGGCTCTGGACAGCTTGGTCATGGCCATCATTCGAGCATGTTAGGTTTTCTAAGAAGTTCGAGGTTAGATGTCGATGGTACTTATGAGAATAATAGTTAAATAATATTGCATCAATTCAAAGGAAGTTGTGTGAAGAACTTATAATGCTCTGGTGGTGAAGATTTAAATTGGTAAACTAATTCTGCTCTTCCACCTGAAGATTGGTAAAGAAATATTACATGCATAGACTTTATGCAGTGGATGACCAAATTAACCTCCAAGATCTATGTTTTATATTTCCTCTTACAATTTCATGTTTATGCACCCCAATTTGACGTGTATGCTATGCTTGCATTTGTAATCTCTCATGTTTCACTTTTCAATTTTCAGAGAATAACGCAATCTCCATTATTTTGCATGCTGAACATGCTAAGAAGAATGGTCTGAATAAATTAGTAAACTAAAGAGGGGTCGTGGCATTCTTTGCACAGTCAATTAATACCTATTTTAGATTCCCTTGGGGTCTAGGAGGCACATTAAAGAAGCTTATGCACTCCCCTTAAAGTAGAATCTTGGCACATTTTCTGAATAAACATTACATATTGGTCTTGTTCTGTAATTTTTTATTTTCATTGGCAAGTATTGAATCGAGTTTAATATTTACATCTGTTAATAAAAAATTGCGCAATCAACGCAAAACATTCATCTTATCCCACATTGAAACTGGGGAATATATATACTAGAAATCAATCTTTGATGTTTTAGAAGCCTGTTCATGATGATGTAGCCCTGTTGAATAACTTGGTTTAACATGCAATGCAACTCATGAAAGTCTTAAATAGGAATTTTGCACCTAATGTCTCTTAATTCACTAAATATCTTTGTACACAAGAGAAAGACTCTCTCTCTCTCTCTATATATATATATATACATACACATCCTAGTCAAACAGCTCCTTATGGAGGGTGCTAATCATGAAGTTGTTCAGGTTTCTTAATTATTTAGAAGAAAAAGAACTTTGTTATTTTATTTTATCTAAAGGTATTTATGGTAAAGACAAACTTGATATAATTTTTGGGTTTTCCTAAACAAGGTTTTCATTCTATAGTAGAAGGTTAGAACAAAAAGAACCAAAAATGTGGGGGAGAGATTGTATGAGAGGGAGAGAGTCGGAACATCTAAATACTGAAATCCAGGTCTCCAACTGTTATTTCTTTTCTTCCTCAAAATTAGGATCATAAAAGATGAACTCTCTCTCTCTCTCTCTCGTGCATTACAACAACAACAACAACAACAACAACTGCGCCTTCATCCCAAAACAATTGGGGTCGGCTATATGAACCAACAAAGAAAATCATTCTGGGTCTTCCGCATGAATCTTTCTCCTCTAATCATTTCTATCCAATGCCATGTCCTCGGTGAGGTTCAAAGCATTCATATCCTATCCTATCATCTCCATCCAAGTCTTCTTAGGCCTACCCTGGCCTTTTTTAACTAATATATTCTCCCATTTCTCCATCCTTCTAACTGGAGCATCATTAGGCCTTCGCCGAATATGTCCAAACCATCGTAAATGATTTTCTCTCATCTTATTTTCAATGGGTGCAACGCCTACCTTCTTACGTATCTCCTCATTCTGAATCTTATCTTTTATTGTATTTTCACACATCCATCTAAGCATACGCATCTCAACTACACTCATTTTTTGAATATGATGTCTCTTGGCAGCCCAACATTCCGTACCATATAGTAAAGCGGGCCTAATAGTCGTCCTATAAAAATTTTCCTTCAACTACAATGGCATTCTACGATCGCACAACACTCCAGTTGCACTTTTCCATTTCATCCACCCAACCTTTATCCTATGATTTACATCTCCATCAATTTATCCATACTTTTGAATGATAGATCCCAAATATTTGAAACAATCATCCATTGGTATTTCTTGCTCACCAAGCTTTACTACACTCCCATCACTACTTCGTTGCTTACTAAACCAACATTCCATATATTCTGTCTTACTCTTACTCAACTTAAAACCTCTTGCTTCCAATGTCTGTCTCCATAATTCTAACTTAGCATTAACCCCAACTCTAAACTCATCAATCAAAACAATATCATCAACAAACAACATACACCATGACACATTTTCTTGAATTGATCTCGTAAGCTCATCCATCACTATAGCAAATAGGAAAGGGCTTAAAGCAGATATTTGATGTAACCCAACCATTATAGGAAAATTGGTTGTCACCCCTCCACAAGTGCGGACATTGATTACTACTCCTTCATACATATCCTTAATTATACTAATGTACTTGAGAGAAACACCTTTCTTCATCATTGTCCACCAGAGAACGTCCCTAGGTACTCTATCGTATGCTTTCTCCAAATCAATAAAAACCCTATGCAAATCTTTGTTCCTCTCTCTATTTCTCTCAACAAGTTGTCTAAGAAGATGTATAGCTTCCATAGTTGATCTTCCAGGCATAAAACCAAAATGATTATCCGATATAATGACAACCTTCCTCAACCTATACCCAATCACCCTCTCCCAAAGATTCATACCACGATAGGTTGTCCACCCTCTCGTGCATTACATTCACATAAATTTCATACTCTAAACAAAAGAAAAAATGATATTATAACAAAAAAAAAATCATATTATTTATGGAATTTCTACAAAGAAAATCAAGTTTTTACCAACTGCCGCTATTTCAATTTTAATAGACAATGTATATACTTCAGAAAAAAGGTATTATTTAGATAATCTTAGGTTAAAGTTCAAGACTTTGTCTGTCTAATGCCAAGTCTGTGCCTGTGGCATGAAAAACCAAATTGCTTTTTAATACATTCACAGGTGTGGTCCTAGATTTCAAGCTTATGCCTCACACTTTTAATGTTTGTGCTTATCCTATCCCTCGACACATCCTTTAGAAGCCCACTATGTTGTGGATACATAGCTACATTTGCAGTTTTGACATTAGTCCAAGTAGCCTGACCCGCCTTGCAAACACAAATAATCTAAACTCAGGATATGCTTGGGTTGGATATTGTGTTGGATCTGCCTTTGGATTAGAGCATCCAAGCCATATCATGACTGTAATTCACTCTTTAATCTCAACTCCATTAGCTTATCTGGTATGCTTTTGTTGGTCCGAGTTCAATAATTAGTGCCCCCACCTTATACTTCTGGTAGAACCAGCTCCTCTACCCATGAAAGCCATTTGGAACCATGGCATTTTTATGGTTTATACTGTATGGTTGGTAACTCATCACAAACTCACAACATCCAATGAGGATATTTGGTGGTTCGATTTACACCTTGTCATGCAAGTGATGAAATGCCATCACATGTGTTTTTAAATTCTTGTTTCTTTGGGGAACTTTTTTTACTTGCCTTATCTGGTTAAAGAGATTTGATATCAAAGTCTTTAAATTATGTGGAACTCATTTTTGGTTGGTGAATTGGGCTACAAGAAGTAAATGGTACTATAGTTTATTCTTAACATGATGTACCGTAGTTAACACCGACATGATTGGTTCTTTAAAGCACCAGACCATTCTCTCTCTGTCCATTCACCCATCTAAAGAATAATTTTCTCTTAGGGAAAGAAAAGATAACTGGTGATATTCTCTGATATGTTTTTGCCACATGAGGCCTCTCCTGCCTGTCCTCTCCCCTCAATATAAATTTTGTGTTTTGTAATCTTTTCAGTGGCACCTGTGGCAGCTTCACACAGACTACTTCAATAAAATTCAAAATATTTATCTTAAAAATCTTTCCATCCACTCATCTTGATTTGGAGTATGTGAGCTGATGCTGATTCTTTGAGTATATCTTTATTTCTAACTTTGCTTGAATATTCTTGGGTATAAAGATCATTTCGTGGTGGGCTACAAGCATGATATACTAGTTTCCGAGCTCACTTTGTTGACATCATTCAATGCATTGGAAACAGTATGATGCAATGAAGTATGTTATCTCCTCTACTTTTAATTTGGTGTTTGACAAAAAATCTCAGGCTGCTTATTTGTTTATGTCAAAAGCTGATCTAACACAGATCCTTAGTTGTCAAAAGTGACACTACTCTAGGCGGTCCTAGGCATAGGTGGTAGGACATTGTTTTCCCACCTAGGTGGCGCTCAGGTTGTCCCTGCTTAAGTCGTAGGGACATGGTTGCCATTTTTTTTGTATCATTCTTCCTTTCTTTATTTTTTTTTTTCTCCTGCCCCAAACACTTTCTTTTTTCTTCTTTTCTTTTTCTTTTCTTCTCCTTTTTTTCCTCCTCCTTTCACCCCTCTACCTTCTCTTTTTCTTCTTCTTCCTCTTCTTCCTTTTTCCCTTTTCTTTTTTCCTTTTCTTTTTTTTCTTTTTTCTTATTTTTTTCTTCTTCCTCCTCTCACCCTCCATTCTTCTTTTTTTCTCTTCTTTTTTTCTTTCCTTTTTCTCCTATTTTTTTTTCTTTTTTCCTTCTTTTTTATTTTTGTTCTTTACATATATGCCTGTGTTTTTCACAGATATATGTGCGTGTGTATGTGTGTTGTGCAGACATACACACACACGCACGCCCACACACACACATATATAATGTTTTATGTTCAATGGTATGCAATTTTATATAATGTTTTATGTTCAATATTATGCAATTTTATAAATTTTGTGATATTTTACACTTCATTCATAGTTACAATCATATGTTTGTTACTAAATTTAACTATTTATTGTAATATTTTTGCTTTTCTTGGTGTTTTATTTTTTTTGGTTCTGCTTGGGCCTCAACTAGTCCTTTTATGGGTCGTCCGCCTAGTCTCCGACTAGAGCTTATGACAACTAAGCACAAAACTGGAACAATGTGAAAGCAAAATATTGATGCAAGATAAATGAGGATACAAAAGAGGAGAGGCGAAATGATGAAGGATGGGGAATAAATGGTGGAAGAAGTAGGGATGTCAACGGGTCAGATGTAACCCAACATCCGACCCGATTCCAAATCTGATTTTTCGGATTCGGTAGCCAAATCTAGATCTGATTAGAACTTGGATGCAAGTTCGGTATTGAGTTTTTCATTGAAACCCATTCAAATCCGATTAAAATCTGAATCCAATAAACCCGGAACCTGATTAAGTGTAAATATCGGGTTTTAAGCTAGTTGGGTCTGAATTCGGTTTTAACTTTTTCCATCTGACTCCAAATCTGAATCCAAATCTAATTATGTCGGATCCGATTTGGTTTCAGTATTGACCATCCAAATCTGACCCATTGACATCCCTAGGAAGAAGTTTTTTTTTTTTTACCATAGAGGCCTTATGAGTGGTTTAGCCGAGCTTTTTGATGTATCATTTGTTCATTCTGTCAAGTCTTAATGTATATAGAACTGGAGAATAGATCTAGTAGGCAAGAGGAAGAGAGTGATGACCACCAACTCTGATGGTGGATAATCTAATGACTACAATCTATAACAATTTTGAATTCTTGGCTAACTTTACTGTTCATAAACGTGAAACACATAAATAACCATTGGAGAAAATCAATAATACTATTATAGAGAAGCATGTATCACATACCAGGGTTTGAGAGAACAATGAGCGGTTCATCAATGTAAGCATTGCGGTTAGTGCACAGTGGAAGCCTAGCAGGTTCATTAATATAACAGTTGTTGGTAATGTAATATGCAAACGGAATGCCTACCCAGATGTGCTTCTTTCATTTTATGCTGAATTGCATCCTTTTTCACAGACCAAGCCTAAATTACAAAACTAGTGTTCTATTTCTCAATGTTGGAATCATGGATGATTTTTGTATTGGTGATCAAGAATGACTAATAGTGAGGCAGTTTGCAGAGCTATAGAATATAAGGTGCAAAACACAAAGAATGTTATAAAGGTAACCATTTGAAGTATATTAATGAAGAATGGAATAAAGTGATGTGACCAGACATTTGGCCATATGTGCAGAAAAACTGCACTTAAAATATAGAAATTTTGAATGGTACAAGGGTGCCCTAGTATTTGTTTTGATGTGTCATTACCACTCTGGAAGCATACCTGGTATTTTTATTTGTCAACCACAAGCAGATGTGGTACTTGATCCATATCTGTTAGTTAGATAGTTGTTTCTTTTTCTGTCTTTTTGTTACACGTCATGTGTTACTGAGCCGATCTGTTTCATGCAGTGAGTATACACCCAGGCTTATCAAAACTCTTGAAGGAGTGAAGGTGCCCATTTATTTGTTCTTTTGTTCTTTGTTGGAGTATAATTATGGTTGGACATAGTTAATGCTTTAGGATGGTTCATTGTTTGTTTGTTTTTCTAGGTCAAAACAATTGCTGCTGGACTGTTGCATTCTGCCTGTATAGATGGTAAACAGCAATGCTTATTTTTATTCTGTTCCTTTTGTCATGATATTAAATGCGGATTGTTATCCTTTTTTTCTCATATTTATACTTTTTTAATGTTCTTGCAGAAAATGGCTCTGTTTTCATGTTTGGTCAAAGAACAACAGATAAACTGGTAGCTCTAATGATTGCATGATTTCATCATTCAAATTCTTTTTGTACAGAAAAATTCAAAATAAATGCTAACAGATGTTTTGTTGCATTTCTGCATCTTAAATAAGGGTTTTGGAGAAGCAAACACTGTATCATCACCATCTCTTATCAGCGAACTTCCATTTGCTGAACAAGTTTCTTGTGGTGCATATCACACGTGTGTTATAACAAGTACTTCCTGAAACTTTTGATGTTTCCTTTTTTTCTTCAAGGTTATGTGAATCTACAGTTGGTTGCTCAATTGGCCTGACTATCAAACTTTCACCCTTATTTGGATCTCAAGACACTTATTAAATTATTGTGAGACTAGATTCTTAATATCCTCTGGGTCAGGGACATTTAATCATGCAGCATTGTGAGTATTGTAGTAGTCAAACAATTGACAATGTCGATCTGCTTGCTATCAATTTTGAGTTTCTCCGTAAAACAATCATGAGAGTGATTGGTTTCTTAATGAGAATTCATGCTTTACCTGTGATAGAATTCAGTATAAAATATGAGTTAGTTCTGGGGTCATTACAAAAATGTGAGCGTATTGAAATGAGATGATGATCTTCCAAACACGAGCTGAGATTCAAAATGATGTCTTAACAAGACATTTAAGCATAACCCTTAAGAAGGGTATAAAGGGAACAAAAAGAAAAAAAATATTCTTTTATTGAACAAAGAGAAGGCAATGCTTAAGAAGCATTTTACAATACATTACAAGAGGGGCTGAACCCCTATATATACACAGTATGAGAGGGAGAGAATGATAGACTCAATAGAGTCGTTGGACTCACTCCAACGGCTCTAAATAGAGCTGTTGGACTAGAGTCCAACGACTTTATTGCTAGTCAAGTCTTAACTAAGACTTGACTAGTTATGTCATTCTAGTTCAAATTGAACTAGATGACAAAAAACAAAACAAAAAAAACAGAAAAATAAAAATACAGAAAAAGAAAAGAAAAAATATTATTTATATATATAATAATATAATATTATTATATATATATATGTTTACAAATTTATATTTTAACACTCTCCCTCAAACTTACGCTATAATGAGCGAAAGTTTGCCTAATAGAAAGTGAAATCGGGGAGCAGCGAGAGGCTTTGTAAAGAAGTCTGCTAACTGATATTCTGAAGTAACATATGACAGATCAATTGTCCCATGTATATATTCCTCTCTGACGTAGTGACAATCCATTTCGATGTGTTTGGTGCGCTCGTGGAATATTATGTTACTTGCAATGTAGATCGCACTTTTATTGTCACAATACATCCGTGAGGCTTTTGTTGCTTTAGCTCCCATGTCAGCAAGCTGTCGTCGGAGCCAAACTACTTCCATGGTCGTGGTTGCCATGACTCTGTATTCAACTTCGATGGATGATAGAGATACTTTCTGCTGCTTTTTGCACCTCCATGAGATTAATGATTCACCTAAAAAAACACAAAAACCAGTGGTTGAGTGTATGTTATTGGGATCACCTCCCTAATCGACATCAATATATGCAAGTAAATCAAGAGAGGAGGAAGAAGACAAGAAAAGTCTGGATGTATCTGATAATACGCATGACTGCTCTCATATGAACAGAAGTAGGAGCATGTTGAAACTGGCTTGCTGTGTGAACAACATGTGCTATATCTGGTCTAGTAATAGATAGATAGGAAAGTGCCCCGACAAGCTGTTTGTAAGGAGTAGGATCAGCAAAAAGTTCTCCATCATCAATCTTCATTTTAACATTAACAACTTCTGGAGTGTCATCATCGGTAATACCAGACCTGGAAACAATGTCAAAAGCAAATTTAGTCTGAGATAATAAATATCCTTTCGGAGAATAAGCAATTTCAATGCCTAAAAAATATCTCAATAAGCCTAAATCAGTCATTTCAAAATGAGATTTAAGAAGTGTTTTGATCGTTTCAACTCTCTGTTTATCGCTTCCAGTGATGATCATATTATCCACATAAAGAAGAATCACAATGTTTCCTGCATCAGAATTCTTAACAAACAAAACAGTGTCAGTTAAACAGAATTGAAAACCAATATCAATCATAACACAACTAAACCTATCATACCAAGCTTTTGATACTTGTTTAAGTCCATAAAGAGTTTTTTCTAAGCGAAGGGCTTTACCCTTAAAAATACTTAGACCAGGAGGGGGTTCTATGTATACTTTTTCAACTAGCTTTCCATTTAAGAAAACATTTTTGACATTCATTTGAAAAATATACCATTTCTTGATAGAGGCTAAGGCAATTAAGGTTCTGACAGTTGTCATACGAGCCACATGAGCAAAGGTGTCTTCATAATCAATGTCATATTCTTGGGCATAACTTTTGGCTACTAATCGGGCTTTATATCTTTCAAGAGTGCCATCACTCTTGGTTTTAATTTTATAAACCCATCGACATCCTATAGTTTTCTTCTATAAAGAAAGATCTTGAATAGTCCATATAGAAGCCTTTTCTAGTGCATCTAATCCAGCTTTCATGGCTTCTATCCATTTGACATCATTTTTTGCTTGGAGATATGTAAATGATTCTTCATATGAGTAAATTAATGCAATGACTGCCCTATATGTAGGTGAGAAGGACTCGTATGACACAAACTTTCCTGGAGGCCTCGAGGCTCTGGATGATCGTCTAGTTGGAATGTCAGAATATTTTTGAAGTGCACATGGAGGATTAAACCCTTGTCTCCTGGAATATTGGATATTAGTGTCTCTATGAACTTCTTCATTGTCAACATTATGATCAAGATCAATAATTCCTTGATCTTTATCAAAGTTATAATCAATATCATATTCATCAGATTTTGATGTCAGATCTAATAAAAAAGAGTACTCGGTGTCATCCTTTGGTTTTTCAAAATCAAAGAAACTCTCTTTTTCGAGAAAGGAAACATTTCTAGACACATATAATCTATTATTTTTTAGGTCAAACACCTATAACCTTTTTGATTTTCAACATATCCTAGAAAAGCACAGAGAATCACACGAGGGGAAAGTTTATCATTTTTGTCGGTAAATATGAAACATTTGCACCCAAATATTCTCGGTCTAGAGTAGTCTGGAGAAACGTTCATAAGTTTTTCAATGGAAGTGATATTTTGTAAAGAAGAGGATGGCATCCTATTAATCAGATAGGTAGCAGTTAAGGCAGTTTCTGCCCAAAAGTCTTTCGGGACTTGAAGTCCTAGTGGTTTCCATAATATGGCGATGTTTATGTTCTTCCAGCCCATTTTATTGAGGTGTACAAGGACAAGATCTTTGATGTGTGATGCCATGTGACCTAGGATAATTTTTAAAATCTGTGGATAAAAACTCTCCTCCTGAATCTGTGCGAAAAATGGTAATATCATTTTGAAACTTGTTTTTAACCATTTTATGAAATGTTTGAAAGTATGAAAATACTTCAGACTTATGTTTAAGAAAGTAAATCCAGGTATGTCGAGAGAAATCATCAACAAAAATAACATAGTAAGCAAATCCTCTTTTAGAAATTACTGGTGTAGGACCCCAAACATCCGAGTGTACTAATTCAAGTGGTCTTGAAGAAAAAAATGTTCTGTTCTGAAATGGTAATCTTTTCATTTTGCCAAGAATACAATCTTTACATTCAAATGATTCAGAGTTACAAAAATTTTCTAGATTTGTAAAAATTTGGATTTTTGCTATATGTGGATGACCAAGTCTCTTATGTCACACTTTCAACTCATTTTTCTGAATATTATAGCAAAAAACATTCTTCGACATTTCCAAAAAATCCATGTAATAGAGTCCTTCTCTATGGCCTTCCCCAATCAGCTTGCCTGACTGACGATCGTGTATCCAACAACCATGAGAAGAAAATGAAATATTACACTCATAGTTAGAAATTTGAGATACAGATAAAAGATTTAAATTCAATTTGGAAACATATCTAATTTCTGAAATAGAAAATTTCTTTGTTTTATAGATTTTTTCAAAATTTCCTATTCCTTCTATTTTAAGAGAAGTCCCATCGGCTGTAAAGACCTTTGACACACTTTTGATGAGAGGCTGAAGAATCTCCATTAGTTGGGCCATGAAAACTGGTGCATCTCGATCTTTGGGCTCCGATCCAGCAATTACAACTCTTTTCTCTCTCAACTCCTTAAGTTTGGGACATTGTGGCCTGTAGTGTTCCGGTTCATGACAATGATGACAAATAACTTTCTTCTTGTCATAGTCACCATTTTGACGATTGAAGTGAGGAGGTCTATAAGATCGAACATGATTCCCTGGTCTAGACACAGCTAGAACAAAATCACCTTCAGTTTTAGAAGAACCTTTCCAGAGACAATTTTCTTCCATTGTTAATTCTTCAATAGTTTCAACAATAAAAGGAATTTTTTTCCGGTGAAGGAGGGCCGATTTAGTGGTTTCAAATTCTGTTCTCAAACCAGTTATAAACTGGTAAAAATGTTCAGCATCGAGTTGTTTCTGACGAAGCTCGATATCTTCGGCACAATGCCACTGAGGTTCTAAGAGGGAAAGTTCTTCCCAAAGTTCGGACAAACCATTGTAATATTTCTCCTTGGGTCATCATTCAAACCTTTTCTTGGAGATTGCACACGTGTGCAATATCTTTAAGGGAATACATATTCTTAAGGTATTCTCATGCCTTATCGGCATGATCAAACTTGGCAAGACTTGAGCATTTTTTAATGTCAACGCTATTGATAAGCCATGACATTATCTTCGCATGAGATATTTTTCACTCTTTCCATTTTTTCTCGTAAGAGGCTAGAGCTTTGATTTTCTCTTCTTCCGATAGAAGAACCTCTTTATCTCCCTTCTTTTTAATAAGTGATAGCTTCGGTTTCGAATCAGAACCATCAATAATCTCCCATAGGCCTTTTTCCCATATATGGTGCTTCATGATTGAAGCCTATGTTACATAGTTTGTATCGCTCAATTTCCTAGGTATGATGGTGACTTTATCATTGTCATCCATCGATTACAAGGAGAGAGAAAGAATAGGGATAGAAGAGACAAGAAGAGAAGTGAGAAAAAGAAAGAGATACAATACAACAAGACGTGGAATCTTTCCCAACGAAGTGATAAAACACTTCTTCTTCAAGTGATGAACACTTTTGCAAGTGGGCACGGAAACCGAGGCAGCTTTTCTTCAAGGACTAATACTTCCGCGGCTCTGATACCATGAAATGAGATGATGATCTTCCAAACACGAGCTGAGATTCGAAATGATGTCTTAACAAGACATTTAAGCATAACCCTTAAGAAGGGTATAAAGGGAACAAAAAGAAAAAAAATATTCTTTTATTGAACAAAGAGAAGGCAATGCTTAAGAAGCATTTTACAATACATTACAAGAGGGGCTGAACCCCTATATATACACAGTATGAGAGAGGGAGAGAATGAGAGACTCAATAGAGTCGTTGGACTCAGTCCAACGGCTCTAAATAGAGCTGTTGGACTAGAGTCCAACGACTCTATTGCTAGTCAAGTCTTAACTAAGACTTGACTAGTTATGTCATTCTAGTTCAAATTGAACTAGATGACAAAAAACAAAAAAATAAACAGAAAAATAAAAATACAGAAAAAGAAAAGAAAAAATATTATATATATAATAATAATATAATAATATTATTATATATATGTTTACAAATTTATATTTTAACACGTATTACTTCCAAAAAGGTATGTAGGACATAAGCGTTCCCACTAAAATAAATCATGGTTAGTAGGAACTGCATTTCTGTTTCTGAAAATATGTCAGTTCAGAGTTCAGATGCCATTAGCATAACTGGTGTATAAGTGGTTTTCCCTGTAAATTGAAAAATTGATTCTGGCCTAACTCTCCTTTGTATCTGCATTTCTGGCTTGTGGCTCTTTATCAAACTTCTTTCTCTTTCCTTCCATAAATTTTGTACACCTTCGCTAATATAAATAACAGTTACTGATAATTGCAATTTGTTTCTGAAAATAATGTTTGTTTGATATGCCATTGCCAGTTTTAGTCGCATTTGATAACCACATTTAGTCAATTCTAAACTAGCTCACAGTAAATTAAAAAAGGGTTTTTTTGCAAATTAGTCCCTGCCTTTTCGCTGATTTGCAAATGAGTCTTCTTCTTTTGCGCATTTGCAAATCAGTCCCCGCATTTTTATTAACTCTTGCAAATTAGTCCACGGGGTTAACCTCTGTTATATTTTTCTGATGGAAACCGTTAAGGGCAGGTAAATAAATGCTTCTACCCTTATGGAGGACCATTTTGTAAAATGTAAAAAAGGTAGGGACTAATTTGCAAAAACTCAACAAAATGACTTGTACCCTTATCCAAGGACCATTTTGCAAAATATAAAAAAGGTAAGGACTAATTTGCAAAAACTCTAGAAAATGACTCTTCTACCCTCGTCCAAGGACCATTTTGCAGAAAAAGAGAGTCAAAATGATCATGTTACCCTTATTCAAGTTACCTTGTTTTCAGCAGGTAAAATCTCACAAAAGTATTGAAGTCTTAAATGTTGTTTTGAGTTGGAATACCCTCTTTGCATATAATCTAGCGATCCAATACTCATTTCTATCTAACTTCAAAGAAGTATCAGTGTTGCATAGGCTGGAAGTATACAGAAATAAATTATTCTATGATACCTAAAAATGTTAAATGGTACATAAACTAATAATCTTACATAAACTAATAATCTTACACTTAATAAAGTTAATGCAGGTTTACTCTGGTGCCAAATTTGCTTGCTTGTTTGAAAATAAAAAATAAAACTTTTTGGGTTATTGCATCAGCAGTATCTTGCATTCAGATAAGTTTCTAAAAGTACCTAAAAATCAATGGTTTATATTGTCTACAACTATCCATTTCAAGCTGGTCCATGCCAATCCATTCATAACCTGGTTAGGATGAAAAAATTACCATTATACGTACCTGTGTATGCGTTGGGTTACATCAAGGATCTGCATTAAGCCCTTTCCTATTTGCTATAGTGATGGATGAGCTTACGAGATCAATTCAAGAAAATGTACCGTGGTGTATGTTGTTTGCCGATGATATTGTTTTGATTGATGAGTCTAGAGCTGGGGTTAATGCTAAGTTAGAATTATGGAGATAGACATTGGAAGCAAGATGTTTTAAGTTGAGTAAGAGTAAGACAATATATGGAATGTCGGTTTAGTAAGCAACGAAGTAGTGATGAGAGTGTAGTGAAGCTTGGTGAGCAAGAAATACCGGTAGATGACTGTTTCAAATATTTGGGATCTATCATTCAAAAGTATGGAGAAATTGATGGAGATGTAAATCATAGGATAAAGGTTGGGTGGATGAAATAGAAAAGTGCAACTGGAGTGTTGTGCGTTCGTAGAATGCCATTGCGGTTGAAGGGAAAGTTTTATAGGACAACAATTAGGCCCGCTTTACTATATGGTACAGAATGTTGGGCTGCCAAGAGACATCATATTCAAAAAATGAGTGTAGCTGAGATGCGTATGCTTAGATGGATGTGTAGAAATACAATAAAAGATAAGATTCAAAACGAGGAGATACGTAAGAAGGTAGGCATTGCATCCATTGAAAATAAGATGAGAGAGAATCGTTTACGGTGGTTTGGACATATTCGGCGAAGGCCTAATGATGCTCCAAGGATGGAGAAATGGGAAAATATATTAGTTAAAAGAGGTCGGGGTAGGCCTAAGAAGACTTGGATGGAGATGATAGGAAAGGATATGAATGCTTTGAACCTCACCGAGGACATGGCATTGGATATAAATGATTGGAGGAGAAGGATTCATGTGGAAGATCCAGAATGATTTTCATTTTTGGTTCATATGGCCGACCCCAATTGTTTTGGGATGAAGGCGTAGTTGTTGTTGTACCTGTGTATGCGTCTCTGTAATCATTCATGTACAACTCTGCCTGCCCATCTAAAAGTGACTAGCCCCGGCATTGTCTCTCCCTCTGTAGATTTGTTACAAGGAAGCTCCACTAGTGTCACTCATATGCATTCTTTCTTGCATTAGTGTGGATCTAACTTGAGTAAATGGAGTGAACTCCTTTGACAATCATTGTTTGGGAGAAGCATTGATGAGGTACTTGACAAATAGAGGGAGCACTAGGATTACCCAATAGAGGCATTGGCAGTTTGGCACCTGCCTCCTCATCCATCAATTTCAAGAATGGCATTCACTTCAATCCCCAATCATCTATGATTCCCATCTCTCAGATGGTGAATACCTTTACATGATAACTTATGGAGATCTGTATATCACAACACGCTAACTTATGGAATGACACCAGAAAGCGGGTGTAACAGCCAGTACCAGAGAACGGTAGGGCGTTGGAGAGCAGGGGTGAGGGACGGCTTATGGTTAAGGAGAAGACAGGTGAGGCTGAGGGAGGGTTAGGGGCCTTGGGGCATTAGTGTGGGTATGATGGTCAGTTTGCACAATTTTAACTGTAGGTTATAATAAAACTGTGGTTAGATGGATGGCTTATTAACGGGGGGACTACTTTTCAGTTTGCACTAATGGCAGGAAAGTTGGGGACTGATTTGCAAATCCACAGAAGGCAGGGACTAATTTGCAAATCGGCAAAAAGGCAGAGACTAATTTGCAAAAAAACCTTGAAATTTTTTATTTTAACCACATTTCTGATTTCTTATCTTTATTGAATTTTTTTTCCTACTACTTTCCCAGTCACTGAATACATGAAGCTCTAGATCGAGCATTCCGATTGAACTTAATGTGCAAGTTCATCTATGAAACAATCATTAATCTGAATTTGTAGGAGGGCTGCTGTAGTTTTTATCTACCACTTAGTCCTTGTTACTACAAATACTTCAAGTAGTCTAGAACTGTCTGTATGACCAACGTATAGGGTTTAATTGCATGGAATTCTTCCATTTGCTTTGAGTGAGACATTTCTCTCTTAATATTCATCCGACACAAATAAAGCTGCAGTCATAGGATTGGCCTTTCTATGTTCTTTTCTTAATCACTGTTTTCTGTATGTGTATGTCAGTATTGGTGATGGGAGTTTGACAAACTTTTTTTTGAATTTATAACCCGAAGAAACGCACCCGGCACAAAAACCTTTTCGCGTTGGCTCAACCTGCCATACCTACAGTCGTCGTGCCTTCTGCATAAAACTCCAAGGCTAGGACCCCTGTCTCTGGGCCTATGCTACACATTGGCTTGTGCAGAGGGGCGACGTCCATGAGAATCGAACCTTGACTGCCAGTCTAGCAGCCAAGGCCCCACCCCACTACGCTAACCCCTCTTGGGGCAAACAACTTGAATGCAAAAAGATTGGTGGTAATGATTAAATAACTATGATATGAATTCCTTGTGTTTTCTTCATGTTGTGACCCTCATATGAGTTTATAATTGAGTTGGAATGTGTTAAATACCAAGGCAACTCAGTAAAGCAAACAAACCCAAAGTAGAAAATCCTTTGGCAACTGGTGATGTTTGGAAGAGGCTTGTTGCGTCTATCAGAATGCAATAGTACAGATTTGTGCTCTGCATGTCAAGTGCGAAGATAATCAACCCCTTTCCGGGGGTTAATCTAAAGTAATTTGTGAACCAATAATGGGATTTTAGCTTGTATTTTTTTCTGTTGGATGAGTAAAGGATGTTCAGGTGATGCACAACCCTATTTACTCTCTCTCTCTCTCTCTCTCCACACACACACACACACATCATCATAATTGTCGCTGTCATCATCTTCTTCTTCATTAACACTGCGACCACTGCTACATCGTCTTGATCATCTTCGTCTTTGATACAATCATCATCATCATCATCCTATGACCATCAACTCATCTCTTTTACATCATCATCATCATCAATGCTTTGTCACTCTCATCTTATCTCTCTCACTTTGCCATCATCACCATCCACACACCCTGGCCCCCAACTCCAACATCCCAGCTCTACAAAACGATGGGAAATGATGATGATTTTAGTTCTATCTGTCCCTAACTGCTACCCACTTCAGTTGAAAACAATTCAGTAGAAGGCCTCACAATTTTAAAATCTTAATAAGAAAAATGGCTGGAATTTTCTAGTGAATATACTTTGTTTTATGTAACAGTGAGGAAGGGTGAAATGTGGAATTCATATGTTATGATGAGTGTAGTGGTAGTCCTTATGAAGGAGAAATTGAAGCATTTTATTTGAGATAGTTTCTGCATGTTAAATGAAGACATCAGATGCCTC
Source organism: Nuphar pumila (assembly GCF_984573655.1). Classification (NCBI taxonomy): domain Eukaryota; kingdom Viridiplantae; phylum Streptophyta; class Magnoliopsida; order Nymphaeales; family Nymphaeaceae; genus Nuphar; species Nuphar pumila. The sequence goes on along the minus strand of NC_143252.1, from coordinate 135,488,139 downwards.
ATTCTCTCTCCATCTCATAGGTTAACCACTCAAAACATCAAAAAAACTTTAGTAGAAATCGTGGCTATTGAGTAATCATAGCTCACATTAGTAAAACCTATTGGTCTATGTCAAAATTGAAAGCAACAATGCTCATCTCTTTGAATCAATAAACTACTAGAATAAATTTCAAATCTGTACTTCTAAATTGTTTTACATCTTAAGTAGTGTCTAAACAATGGTATTTACATGCCCGTATGAGCTTCCACACATGATAGTATTTTCTATTATATTTCTTCTCTAAGAAATATGGCCATTTGTATTTAATGTATGAAATGTTGCATTTCTTTTGGCGATAGGGCAATTATATAAGCGACTGAGGATTCCTTTTCTGTGTGAATATAGGAGGTGGTGAACTCTACACTTGGGGCACAAATGAAAATGGTTGCCTTGGCCTTGGGTAGTTACTAAATGAATTACTTTGCAGTGTCTTTCTTAAAAATTGGTTGCATTGGAGTGAATACTTTCAAATCTGTGTTATGAGCTAAAGAGATTTTTCTATATGGCGTCAGTTACAAAAACCTGGCTCGCATACCTGAAAGAGTGGAAGGGCAATTATTAGAGTATGCTGTATCTGAAGTATGACTATTTAAAATCTAAGTTGTGCTTCTACGGTTCAATTTTTAGCTAGTATAAGCTCCCTATGGGTCGTTATCTTATATTGCAAAAATTTTTTGTGCTTGGCACAGGTTTCTTGTGGTTGGAAGCATACAGCAGCAATTTGTGGTAATCTTTGCCCCGAGATTTACTGATATTGCTATCTTCACTTTTACAATGCCTTTTACTCAAAGCAACATATTTTCTAAGATACTATGTGTGAGTTTTCTCCAGAACCTGCGAATGAGAAACTAAGAGGAGGAAGAGAGAGTGAGGCTGCAACGAGTCACGGTTTTTCATAAATAAAAACCGTGACCTCTTTCTTTAATATATAGACAAAAACCTAATACATGGTCTTCACTATGACCTTGATAAGTTGAGGGTATTTACAAGTATGTCCATTATATGTTGGACATGATACACACAAGTAGTTTGGATCCGGATCCGGATCCAAACTTAAATACAAAACAAGAACCCTGTCTAATAGTCTCCCTCAAGTTGTGCATGATTTTGGATCATGGACAACTTGCTCTTTAGGAACCAAAAATGGCACTTTGTGAGTCCTTTAGTGAACAAATCAGCCACTTGGTCTTTTGTTCTAATATAATGAGGCTCAATCTCTTTTTCTTCAATCTTTTGCCTGATAAAATGCTGATCAATCTCAATGTGCTTGGTTTTGCTGTGATGAATGGGATTAAGAGATATTTGAATAGCACTTTGGTTGTCACAAAAGAAAAAGCAACTAGCAATCGACTCTTTTAGCTCTGTTAAGAAATGTCTAGTCCATGTTACTTCTGTCGTAGCAGCAACCATCGCCCTGTATTCTGCTTCTGTGCTAGATCTAGCCACTGCTTTCTGTTTTCTACTACTCCAGGAAATAAGATTGGCACCAATGAAAACGCCATACCCTAAAACTGACTTTCGATCATCAGGATCTCCGGCCCAGTCTGCATCTGAATAAGCAATGATGTCATGAGCAATATTTATGAATATGCTTTTGGTGTACAAAAGTCCATATTCAACAGTACTCTTCAAGTATCTTAGTAACCTTTTTACTGCATCCATGTATACTGTCCTTGGCTCATGCATAAATTGAGAAACTTGATTGACTGAGTATGTGATATCGGGCCTAGTAAATGTAAGATATTGAAGCATCCCAACTAAACTCCGATATTTGGTGGGATCATGATACAAGTCTCCATCTTGCTCACTTAATTTCTGGTTAAATACACTAGGAGTAGCAAGAGGTTTGCAATCCTTCATTCCACCCTTTTCTAACAGATCCAAGGTGTATTTATGCTGGGTCAAAATAAGCTTATTTCCTTGATTATCCACCTCTAATCCAAGAAAGTATCGAAGATTTCCAAGGTCCTTCATTTTGAATCTTTGGCTTAATAAATCTTTAGTTTCTTGAACATGGTTCTCACTACTTCCTGTAATAATTATATCATCAACATATATCAACAAGAAGGTAGTAAACTGCTTACCTCGAAGAATAAAAAGGGAATGATCCAATTGTGACCGATAAAAAACATGTCTTTGAATTTCTAGGGAAAAACTCTCAAACCAAGATCGAGACACTTGTTTCATGCCATAGAGTGCTCGATTTAATTTGTATACATACTCTTTTGAATCTCCTTCTGTATATCCTGGCGGTTGTTCCATGTAAACTTCTTCCTTTAAGTTCCCATGAAGAAAAGCATTCTTCACATCTAGCTGACTTATTCTCCGACCATAATCTACAACTAATGAAAGAACAATGCGAATTGTGCACATTTTCACGACTGGACTAAAAGTTTCATCATAATCCTGTCCAAATTCCTGGGTAAAACCTTTTGCTACGAGACGAACTTTGTATCGCTCAACACTCCCATCCAGTTTGTATTTGATCTTGTAGACCCATCGTGACCCAACAACATTCTTATATGGAGGTCGATGAACAATTGTCTATGTTTGACATTGATACAAAGCTTCCATCTCTTCATTCATGGCTTGAATCCATTTTTTAGAGTTAATAGCTTGATGAAAATGTCTAGGCTCGGTTTCTTTCTCGATCTGTGATAGAAATAGCTGAAAATCCATTATGAAATTCTCATAACTAACCCACCTTTCAATAGGATGTCGGGCTCTCTCAGATCGTCTGATCGGGAGTGCTATTGCATTAGAAACTGGAGAAGTGATGTCATTGGACGAATGAGATGCAAGAGCTTCTTGTTCAACATCGTTCGGGGTCAGGGGAGAATCCCTCTCTCTTCTTCTATAAACTTGCCCAGCAAACTTATCAATCTCTAATGGGTTTTCTATTTCAAGTTCCTGAATTCCATTGTTTCTATCTTGACAGAATACTCTTTGAGCACAGGAGGAAGAGCAGTCATTATTTGTTCCAGGAAAAAGTTTGCACTGAGCCATGGATCATAAAAGGACACATTCATATTGGTTTGAGCATAAACATGTTCTTCATCTCCAAAAGCATTTTCATCAAAAACTACATTTCTAGATATCTTGATTCGCCTACTGTCATGATCATAACATCTGTACCCTTTGTGATGATCTGCATATCCAACAAATCTGCACTTTGATGCCTTAGCCTGAAATTTGTTTCACAGAGAGGAGTCAATATGAACATAGCACATGCAACCAAAAATCTTTAGTTCATCATAATTAGGATATTTTCCAAATAGGACGAAATAAGGTGGTTTATTTTCTAAAAGCTTCATGGGCAGATGATTAATAATGTGAACAACTGAGTGAAAGGCCTCTGTCCATAATCCTATGGGAACACGACTTCCGTGCATCATGCTCATAGCACTCTTCACAATGTGACGATGTTTCCAATCTGCAACTCCATTCTGTTGAGGCGTATGCGGGAAAGATACTCTACGATTTATTCCACTATCTTGGAGGTAATTGATAAATTCCCTGGCGGAGTATTCCCCCCACCATCACATTGGAAATGTAAGATATTACAAGATAAATGAGTTTTGATAAATACATGAAAACAACGAAAAATAGAGAAGACTTCTGATTTATTCTTCATGAAATATATCCAAGTGAAACAAGAGAAACTATTGATAAAAATAATATAATATCTGCTGCCAAAATTAGAGGAATTAGGGGCTGGTCCCCACACATCAGAACAAACGATTTCAAAAGGCCTTGAAGCTCTCTCATTTATTGAATGAAAAGGAAGAACATGACTCTTACACAGTTGACAACTGAAACATATTCTATCATCTGATCTAGGAATTAAGCTAGATGCAGGAATAAGATCATCAGATACTAGTCGCTCAACAAAGACTCAACCACAATGACCAAGATGCGAATGCCAAAAATCAGGTTTATTACATTTATTTGAAGATTGCAGACTGAACACATGAATATTCTTTGTCGACATAGATTGAGGAGAGGACTTCAAGGTAGGTCGAACACAAGTAAAAGGATCCTCTTGGAAGACATACATATTTCCCCGGCGTTCCCCTCTAGCGAACGTCTCCTTCGTTTGTAGATCCTTAACATAAACAAAAGACAGTAAATTCAATGGAAGAATTGGTATGATCACAAGCTTAGAAACGAAAACAATATTTTTTGTAATATCTGGGGCATGAAGAACATTGAAAAGATGAAGTGGGGATTTAGGCAAGGGAATAGAAACATTTCCAATATGTGTGATGGGATGGTGTGACCCATCTCCAGTGACGATGTTACTTTTGCCAAAATAGGGAGTTAAAGTAGAGAATTTATCCGCATTACCTGTGACATGAGTAGCTGCCCCTGAATCAATGTACCACACTCCTTTATCATCGCGTTTCAGACCAACTTCAGACAATGTGGCCAAAAGAAGCTCTTTCACATCTCCACCAAACTTTGTAGGGTTCTCCTTTCATCTTGACGAGCTCTCACCTTTCTGGAACTTTCCTTTGTTTTGTGGATTATGCCAACAGTTGGCTTTGACGTGACCTCACTTGTTACAGAGATAACAGGTGGGCATGTTTTTCACATTATAAGGAGAAGCATTCGGGGTGGATAGTAACCCACGCCTCCCTGGAGTACCTCGTCCTCGTCCTCGTCCTCTGTCTGCACCAAAATGACTATCACCACGTCCCTGGCCAAAAGAAACACCAATAGCAAGAACCTGTCCACCAATGTCATGTGACATCCCCTTTAAGGTCATCTCATATTGAAGTAGTTTCGCTTGCAAGTCCTCAAACGATGGTAAGCTGGGTAGACATAACAATGAGGTCGAAAGAACATGAAATTCCGGTCCCAATCCATTCAAGGCTTGCCTGACTTTATCTTTGTCTGTTACTTCATACCCGACAAAGGCTAGTTGATCACTTATGTTCTTAACCTTGTTCAAGTACTTCATGACAGACATGGAACCCTTAGTGAGGAGTTGAAATTCACGCTAAAGGAAGGAAATTCTAGCCTCTGAAACATGAGAATATGTCTTCACTAACCTGTTCCATAATTCTTTTGCTGAACACTCATCTAGAATTCCCACCAATACTTCTTGAGAGATAGTGGAGATAAGAAAAGCAACTGCAACTTGATCATGCTTCATCCAATTCTCATATTGAGGATTTGATATTCGTTGTATAAAATCAGCCTCGTTTCCATCCTTAGTTTCTTGTATGATAAATTCTGGAGCGGCTGAAATTGATCTATTTAGATGTCCAAAAAGACCTTGACTTTTAATGAATGGAAGAATTTGTCTCTTCCAGATCAAGAAATTGGAATTGGTAAGTTTTTCAAAAATGAGTTGGATGAGAGAAAAGTTTGAGAAGAAGAAGAATCCATGAATTAGAACAGGAAAAATATTATTGGCGTGTGCAATCAGTATATAAATGCAACAAATTTTTTTTAAACTAGTAGAGAGCTGAGTATTCAGCGTGAATCTGATTATCAGATCTGATATCCAGATTATCAGGTCTAATATGATTTCATCAAAGAAGCTAAGATTTTTCCTTTTTTTGTATATATATATATATATATATATATATATATAAATTGCACACAGCAATAATAAAACACAAACAAAAAAAAGGGACAGATTTGATGTACAGATCTGCGAAATCAAATGGGAAGGGGAGAGACAGATCTGCGAAATCAAATGGGAAGGGGAGAATGTAATTAAAACGATAGATCTGATGTACAGATCTGGAGCAGCCGATAAAACCTCAAAAGAATATCGCTGGAAATAGGGAAATCGTGAAAACTAATTTGGCACAAACCCAAATCAGCGAATCCAAATCAGTTTGAGAGATCAACTGATTTGATGAACAAAAGTATCGTGAAAACTGATTTGGCCCAGACCCAAATCAGTTTCAACAATCAAATTTGACGCAAAGCGAGGTGAAGAAGAATGGGAAGGGAAGACGTCAGATCTAATACGCAAATCAGACTGACTTGTTGCAGAAAGAAACTAGCAGAGGGAAGAAGGATCTGAGGCTCGTATTCCAGCAGATGAATAGATGAAGGAAGATCTGGGCTTGTATTCCAGCAGCCACACCGAATAAGAAAAAAGAAGAAGAAATATTTGAGAGAATACGAAAAGAAAAGAAGATCTCGTATGGACGTACCTGTGTAGAAGAATTTCAGCCCTCGGATCAGATGTGCTCTGATACCATGTGAGTTTTCTCCAGAACCTGCGAACGAGAAACTAAGAGGAGGAAGAGAGAGTGAGGCTGCAACGAGTCACAGTTTTTCATAAATAAAAACAGTGACATCTTTCTTTAATATGTAGACAAAAACCTAATACATGGTCTTCACTATGACCCTGATAAGTTGAGGGTATTTACAAGTATGTCCATTATATGTTGGACATGATACACACAAGTAGTTTGGATCCGGATCTGGATCCGGATCCAAACTTAAATACAAAACAAGAACCCTGTCTAATACTATGCAATTAACCTGCTGCAAATCATCATCTTAATTGAAGGCTGTTGTCGACTTCAGAGACCTCTGTAACTCCATCAGATTGAGAATATTTTGGATCATCACTGCTAGTCTACTGAAAATTGTGTACGACTTTTATGTGCTGCGAACCTTTCCAATACCAATATATCAAGCCTTTTAAACATATTAGTAATGTACTAATGTTTCATTGACGGGATGTGTGCATTATATATTGCACAGCCTATCCCTTTCTTCTGTTTTAATGGATAGATGTGATCAAACAAAGGAAACACCAAGACAGAATTTTGTTCATTACAAAGATTGGTTCATGACTAAGGTTTAGTACTTAAAAGGGCAATAAGGCTAGTTCATTTTTGTAACCTGCACTTCATGTTGCTATCTAGAAGCAAAACTGATAGGCATTACAATTCAAGACTGTTTGGTAGAAAACAAAGTGCCCTTGCTAGATCATATAACTTCCATTATATCTAGCATTGTGATAATTTTCTCAATGCCTGTCAAGTATAACTTCTTCATGTTATTTCTTGTATGTATTGATAGACTGGTTATTCGTGAATCACCGATTTATACTTGTAATCACCTCAGTTATTTTATTTTATTTTTTTATGGTTAAAGCCTTACTGAATTTCATCCCATACTATTTCAGGTGGCAATGTCTTCACATGGGGTTGGGGTGGTTCATATGGGACATTTTCGGAGGACTCTCACTCCTCTGGAGGACAACTGGTTTGCTTTTGATCTCTCGAAATCTGCATATAGAAAGCTCTGTGCAACTATATCATGAAACAAATCTCAGACATTTGTAATGTTGATGTGTTACACGTGGAGTCATGTGCAAGTAGGGCTATGACCCAGTTGAGTTGAGCCAACAAGCTTTATGTTGCTTGTCCTTGGTTTATTTACAGAGTATCAAGCTCAGGTTTCTCCTAAGCCTTGTTACTCAAGCTTGAGATTGGTTTCCAGTTGCACCAATCTTACTTTTATATGTTAGCAGTTAACAAGGGTATTTTTTTTGAACTTCTATAGCTTCCATTATTTGATCTATCATTGTCAGGTTATATTTGAAAGAGCAAAACTTGAGAAGTTGTATGGTGCCATAAGCAAACCAAGCCAAGGGAAATAAGTTCCACTGGGAAGGGAATTTCAAACGAGTATTGCTCAAATGGTTTGAAATTCATCCAGTGGGAAACATCAGAGATGTATATCTGTGTTTCTCTCATTATACAATATCAAATGTTTGATTCTATACACATACAATATTCACAAATTAAACTAACTGTCCAGGCAAACTCAAGCGTCAACATGCTCAACTTTGTCTGGCTAAATGGCATTGGTCATGGAAACATACACACACACATTGCTTGACACTCAAGATCCATATTTGAGCCTGAATCATTAATCTGTAATTGATATCTAGGCAGGCTTTTAGCTATCTGAAATGAAGCTGAACTTTGTGGCTTGATTTGATAACCATCTCTATGTTCAAGTTTAACTTTTCTACTTTGAAAATCCTAATTGAGTATTTTTCTTAATATAGATCATACAGTTTTACTTTCTCAACCCCTTTGAGAAAATCAATGCTAAATCCTTCAGAGACAGAAGAAATCTCATGTGGACTCCTGAATCCAGAAAAATTGTTGTGAAGTCATTGTCTGTTGTCAGGCCCTGTTGAAGGATCTATTGTAGGTTTCCTTGCCTTCATCTGAATGTGGTCTGTCACACCATTGACATTGAGTTGAAATGTACGGTTCCATGTGTTGAATAAAGAAAATGATTCAAGGAGGTTTTACTTTTTGTTTTTTTTTCTTGCTATGATAATAAATCAGATCATGATTTTAGTTTAGCAGACAAGTGGCTTTATTTGTCTGTAAGCATATTCTTGCTTATTTAGTTGTGATGGGTACCATATAGTTGGGTGGGTGAATAACGATGTTAGGATGTGTAGTTGATATAGGGTTATTCAATTATTCTGTGATGATGCTGATGTAAAAACTCACAGCAGGTTAATTCTAGGCTTCGTATGCAGTAGAAGAAGATGAGAAGATGCAAAAGAGTGGGTGAATAACGATGTTAGGATGTGTAGTTGATATAGGGTTATTCAATTATTCTGTGATGATGCTGATGTAAAAACTCACAGCAGGTTAATTCTAGGCTTCGTATGCAGTAGAAGAAGATGAGAAGATGCAAAAGAGTGGGTGAATAACGATGTTAGGATGTGTAGTTGATATAGGGTTATTCAATTATTCTGTGATGATGCTGATGTAAAAACTCACAGCAGGTTAATTCTAGGCTTCGTATGCAGTAGAAGAAGATGAGAAGATGCAAAAGAGGGGCTGAAACTCACAATTCCCAATGTGAGAAATCGTGGGGTATGGATGCATATATTTCCAACAAATCAAATAACCCGATCCAAATCCAGTCTTGTCTCAATAGCCTCCCTCAAGTTGTATATGGTCTTCACCATGGACAACTTGGACTTCAATAACGAAAACCTCTACTTAGTCAGCCCTTTTGTAAAAAGGTGTGCTATTTGGTTCTCAGTTCCAACAAACTTGGCTTCAAGTTTATTGTCTTCAATCTCTTATAAAACGTTGGTTGATCTCTATATGTTTTGTCCTTCCGTGATGAATTGGATTCAATTTTTTTTTTATGTCACTCTGATTATCATAGAACAAAATTGATTTTAGAAGCTTCTCATTCAAATCATACAATAAATTCCTTATCTATGCTAACTCTGTAGTAGCTGACATGGCTCGATATACTCATTCAGGCTACTGCTCTTTGCTTGCGATTAGACAAAAAAACAAGATTGTTTCCAAAGAAAACACAGTAACCTGAAATTGACCTTCTTTCATTTGGATCTCCTGCCCAATCAGTGTCTGAAAATGCGATAACAGTAAGAATGTCCTCTCCTGCAGATCTCTTATAAAATAACCTATCACACAATGTTCCTTTCAAATAACGTAAAATCCTCTTTACAACTTCCATATAACTAGATCTTGGCTGATGCATGAACTGAGAAACTTGGTTTACAACATGTCACATCCGACTGATTAAACGTGAGGTGCTACAACATTCCCACTATACTTTGATACTTTGTGGGGTCCTCATATATAAGTCTCCATCAATCGCATAGAGACATTGATGTATTGGAACAAGAGTTAGCAGAGGCTTACAATCACTCGTACTTGTTTTATGCAGGAGATCAACTGTTTATTTATACTGAGTTAAGACAATCTCATCTTGTCTTCCATCTACTTCAACACCCAAGTACTTTAGTCGATAAAGGTCTTTCATCTTGAAGCGTTTACTTGCACTTCTTTTATCTCTTTAATATGACCTTCGGAACTACATGTGACATTGATATTATCCACAAAGATAATTAAAGTCATATATCCCTTACCTTTATAAATAAATAGAGAGTGATTAAGAGGAGATCTATAGAATCCATGCTTTTGAATCTCTAATGAAAAGCTCTCGAACCAGGAGAGAGAAGACCGCTTCAATTCATATATAGCTATTTTAAATATGCACAGATACTGATTCAAATCACTTTCATTACAACGGGGCGGTTACTCCATATAAACTTCCTCCTTTAGATCTCCATGGAGGAATGCATTATTCACATGAAGATGATTCAACACCAACCGTGATTGATGGCCAAAGATAGAATAATCTGGATGGTTCTCATTTTCACCACGGGGTTGAAAGTTTCTTCGTAATCCATACCATTCTCCTATGCGAAACCCTTTGCCACCAATCATGCTTTGTATCTCTCTATACTTCCATTTGGTTTATATTTAATTTTATAGATCCATTTTGATCCTCCAACATTCTTATCTAAGGGTGGGCAACCGGCCCGGCGGCCCGATGGGCCAAGCTGACCCTTTCTGTCATGAGTGGGGTTTGGGCCATAATTTTAGGTCCGGGCCCGTTAGGTACTAGGCTGAAACCCAACCCGTTAATAAGTGGGTCGGGCTGCAGGCTACCGTACCGACCTGATGGGCCTGAGTTATTTATTAAATTTTTTAATAATATGATTTTTTTTATAAATGAACTATTACATTTAATCCATTTTTTGTTAATTTTATGAATGAGTAACTATTACTAGTTATTAATTTTATGTTTTTTATTTAATTCAAATTTTTTGGTATTCTAAGAATTATTGTATTAATTTTATTAAAAAATAACCTATAAATGGGTTTGGATTGGGTTGGGTTGGGTCCAGAGTTACCGGAAGCGCCTAGCTAAAAGGGGAAGCGCGCTTCGGAAGCGCGGAACGTCGCGCTTCCGAAGCATGGGGGGAAGCGTCCCCCTTTTTTGGGAAGCGCGTCCCCCTTTTTTGGGAAGCGCGCTTCCCTTTAATGGGGGACACGTTTCCCTTTAATGGGGGACGCGCTTCCCTTTAATGGGAAGCGCGCTTCCCCCTCGCTTCCCCCACGCTTCCCCCTCGTTTCCCCCACGCTTCCCCTGTTTTTTTTTTTTATTTTTTTGTATTTTTTATTTTTATTTTTTTCGCTTCCCCCTCGCTTCCGAGACGCTTCCTAGGTCGCTTCCGAGACGCTTCCTAGGCCCCCCGCTTCCTAAAATTTTGAAAGTGCCTCGCTTCCCGCTCCCGCTTCCTCAACTGGCAACCATGGTTGGGTCGGACCTGACCCGCTTCACATTGGCCCATTGGGATAATGGGATGGGCCACGGGCTTCTCTTCAAACCCGAGCCCATTAATAATTAGGCCAAAACTTGGCCCATTAGTAAATGGGCTGGGTTGTTGACTGGGCCGGCCCAGTCCATTAGGAGGCTGGTTTGGGCCAGGCCTGTAATGCCTCAAAAATTCAAAGACTGAAAATTTCACTAAAAAAATTTGCTTTTTGAAACACAACGGAAGATATAAACTAACTCTGAATCTTCGGACTCATCACAAGTAAAAGAAATACCACAATAATTATTTTAAAAACATTTCATTTAATTGAACAAATATCAGAGTACATACAAGTCAAAATCACGAAAACTCTGATACAGTTCAAATTAACGTAATCTACAACAAAATCACAATTGAGTCCTCATGTATTGTAGCATCCGCTTGTTCATCTCTGTGAACCTGAAATTTTTTAATAGAAACAAGTGAGACAACTTAATGTCATCGTATGTACTAGTAGACCTCTCTCGGGTCTCTAGTGTGTACAAAATTATATACATAAAATATATCACAATACTCATAAATACATCTAAAAGACCTTTGTTTCAAGCATTTTTTCACAATCATAATAAATATTCATAGGGAAATTTCTTTCTTTAACTGAGCCGAATCAAATTGTAATTAAATAATCATAAAGAATTGTTTACATCTCACAATCCTTTATGAATTACGTATATAATCAAAATAATCATAAAGAACTACTTGCATTTCACATTTCTTTTGTAAATATAAAAATCAATTTACAAAATTAATAAAATAAATAATTATATATTTACATGCCTATCCTATATGCATTAATCATATTATTATCTTTCAAATTAGATTGGTTTTATATTAAATGTCATGCTAGCAAACAATTCACAAAATTTAAGTGACTATCCCGATTCAACATCCTGAGGCACCACTCGCTCATTCTATTGTGAGCATATATACTTCCACCTGGTATTCATTTACAAATTTTCATTTCATATTTTACCCATAGCAGTAGAGAGGCCGACACCAGAGTAAAGGAACATTCATCAAGGCTTCCCGTGACTGTCTATGATCGCAGTCAATTGCTACACATGTACATGGTTTGACTGTTGACATCTTTCATCCGAGTCCATCCCTCTTTATATCAATCGTAGATCAGGGACCAGATCACTCGCCCTTTAGATTTCTTGATCTTGGGTTTTCACCTCACAACCCTTCTCAGGGATAGATTATCTGCTCTTGGGTTTTCACCCTCACAACCCTTCACAGGGATTCCACGGGATGGGTGCAAAGCCCCGATACTACTTGACCGACTCGCTAGTTGTTAAGTTTTCACCATCAAACTAGCTCCACAAATAATAGTGCAACTTCTCTTATCTTTTTGAGATTATCTTTTCAATGCATGCCATTAAAAATAAATGCAGCAGACTCAAAATTCACAATAGTTGCACTTTTGGGTCAATACCCATAAAACATTTCATACAGTCAAAATGCATTAACATGCAGTTACAAAATTTGTCATAATTATATTTAAACATAGATAAGATGATTTGTCATCATGAAGCATGTATTCAATTATAAATGGATCTCTAGATAATTCCAGAATCCATGGTTAACACTCATGACCCAACCACAATCTTGTATGCAATTTTTAGCATACATATTACATACAAGTCTCATAAATAATTCAATTAGATTTAGGGTTTTGAACCCATAATCCCTACAAATAAAAGTGTTGAGTATTTTTTATTAATTTAGGAAAAATAATGCCACCTCAGGACCTTATGATAATAATCTAAATTTCTTAAACTAACTGTAATTCCCTTTTGAGTATTTTAAATTCAAATTAAACAAAATTGCTCATTCGACATTATTTACCCTATAATAGATTACAGTATAAAAATTTGGACAGTATCTGCATTATTTTAGTACAAAAAAAATCTGAAATTATTTTTGAAAATTTTAGCAGTCCTAATTGAGTATGAAAGATCTCAAAATTTATTTAAGAACCTCATCTATTTATGAGAGTAAATGGATTGAGATTTTGACATAATGACCGCATTTTAACTCATAAAGGAAATCCTAAGGGTAGGTACATAACTTATTTGTGAGAGTTTAGGCAGCGCTTTTGCAGCGTGGTTTCAAAGCCTCTGAAAATTTTGGTAGTGCTTTCGCTACACGTTATCAAATTTTCTGATGATGAGCAGAGATTTTCGCAGCCTAACGGTATAACATAAGCATATTGCTCTATTTAAACAAAGAGACGCACAACTAGGTGTAAGTTGTTTTGGTTTATTGCACACGAAGTTGTGCACAGAAGCAATAGTGCAGGTGTGTAGAGAGGTTCACTAGCAAAGGAGAGATGCCGAGAAGGCCACCGGTGCCTTGGGTGGACCGTGAAAAGCACCTTAACAAAGGTGAGGGTGCTAAAAAAGGTACACAGTGGTGAGGGGTTCTGCAAACAAAAGTGGGTGTCCGGTTAAGGCCTCTGGTGCTACGGGTGTCTGTGTAAATACGCCTTGACAGAGGCATATGCGCCTAGAAGTGCACTCTAAGGAGTGCATCCGGTGTCGTGGTTGCACCATATGCAGTGTCTCGAATACGCTTCAAGGATTAACCTACACAAGGGGCGTGCATGTGCACGGCCAAGTCGTAGGAGAGCTCAAATTTACTTACTGTGCTTTGAATCAGACAATACTCCTGCTAGCGGTGCTCCAAAAGCCGGATTTGTTTGGGCAGAGCTCACCCAAACAAATTGAAACCGTAGGAATGTAGAGGTCGAGGTTACGAGTCTTTCTATCAGAACAGATTGAAGAAATAAAGGGGTTTGGGTAGAGTTGTCTAGATAAAGAACCTAGTTTTTAGAGAGAGAAAGAGGGAAATTGGGAGATAGAGAGCTAGAGAGAGAAGGGGAAACAAATTTTTTTAAGGAGAGAGAGAGAGCCCCAAGGGGTATTTATAGCCCAAGGAGAGAAAGAGCTCCTTGCTAGGTGTCCTCTTCTGATTGACCTTCCTCAAAACCATGTTCTGGACCCATGGTTTCTGGAACATGGTTTTGTAAAACTACATTCTGGGCCTATGGTTTCTGGAACATGGTTTTGCAAAACCACTTACGAAAACCATTGGCCTTTGATGGTTTTACAAAAAATGTGAGAATTTTGATTATTATTTTATTTATTTATTTTATAATTTTTATAAATTTCGTTTATTTTTACCAAAATTTCCTTGGTCTGATTCTACATAACCAAGTTGCCACTTGGGTTATGAAAATTACATTTTTACTCCTTTGTGGTTTGGGCATTTACCTGAATATGCCCCTGAGGAGGTAAATTATCATTTTACCTTTGTATAATTTAACTATTTTCCTGAAAATACCCTTGAGTCATAAATTATCATTTTACCCTTAAGACAATTTTATTATTTTTTAGAATATACCCTTGAGTTATGAAATTACTGTTTTGTCCCTGAACAATTTAAATACTTTCCAGCATATATCCCTGAATTTTGGATCTAGATTAACATTCAGATATGTTAAAAATATCCATTTGGATATTGTTCATATCTGTTTAAAGGATCCACTCACTATGGATTTGGATCAGTATCCAGAACAAACAAAGGATTCAGATCCTTATCTCACTTTGTTCGAGCTTCTGAACCTCGAATCTCACTTAGATTCGACTCAAATTTGATAGGGTTCAAGCTTACTTCAAATATTTCAAACCAGAATAAAAGAATTTATTAAACCTTTAAAATTTTCAGGTATTACGAGGCTGGCCCGATGCCCACCCCTATTCTTATCATGAGGTCTTCTCATTACTTCCCATGTCTAACACTAGGGCAAAGTTTTCATCTCTTCATTCTTCGCTTCAATCCATCTTTTATTTCGGGCTGCCTAATTTTAAAAAACGGGTTCCTCTTGTTTTTCAATTTGCAATAAAAAAACCTGATGGTCCTATTGAAACTCTCATAACTAACTCATCTTTCAATAGGATGTCTGATTGGAGCTGATCTCTTTAATTCTAACATATTTGGGGCTGATTCATGATATATCGCTGTGTCATTTGCATTATCTTAATTGTCTAACCGCTGCATATGCCTATGTTAGCCACTACATTTTTTTTCTTTTAATGTATACCATTCCTTTATATTTCCCATCTCATCTGTGAAGATTTGTTTGCAGTTGCTTGAGTTTCATCAACATTCAAATCCTTGACTTGCTGTCCATGATTTTCTGAGGCCTCATGAGGAATAGAGAACAACTCTTCACTCAACTGTGGATGATAGTACTTTGCATTCTTCTGTCCCTGACCTGCACTAGAGTTATATTCTATGTCACATGGTTGCGGGTGCGGGTGCGACACGGGTGCGGCGCAATTTTAAAAATTTTGGACACGGGGACTCAGCTATATATATAATAATAATAATATATCCAGTGTGTGCACATATCTATATAAATTTTGGACACGGGGACTCGACTCGTGACTCTTCCGAGTTGTCTCAGATCCTGAACTAACCGAGTTAAAATAGTAGTATAACTGGGTTAGAACCAAACTCGACTGAGTTTATCATTGACTCGGCCGAGTCTTAGCTACCATGGGAATAAAGCATCATCAAGGTATTAATTAAAAGCATTAACTAAAAGCATGTTCTGGTAAATACATTAAACATCTTTTGCAGTTTTGCTAAAATTGATAACATTAATTAAAAGCATTAAAAGCTTTTAATTTTTCAAAGCTAGATTTGAAAAAGAGAGAGAGATCTCGGTGGATGAAAAAGTGTTGCTATTCGTGAATGATAATATTAGCTTTTATAAGAGAGAGAACTCAGTGGATGAAAAGTGTTGGTACTCGTGGATGAGAATTTATTAGCTTTTAAGATTGAGAGAGAGAATTAAATGATAATATTTAAGAATAAATTTTTTTTCTGGGGCTTATGTTTGAGACTCATGCTATATATATATATATATATATATATATATATATATTTAAAAAAATATATAAAAAGATCAATTTTTTTTGTTTTTTGCCCTAAAAATAGACATTTTGGACTAAGTCAATGTTGACCGAGTCCAAAACAAGGACGGACTCGGCCTCGACTCGTTGACCGAGTCTGACTCAGCGTTGACCGAATTCGGTCCGTGTCCGTGTCCGCACCCGTGTCGGGGCGTGTCGACTCGGGTGCGGCGCCTCCCTAGCCGAGTCCGTGTGACATATGTTATACTTAAAACAAGTTTCATCAAATATAACATTTCTACATTATAGTATAGCCAACAAACTTATAAACATGAGCTCTGGCTTCAAACTTATTTCTTAATGTTCTATCTACATGAACATAACAAATGCATCCACAATCATAATTAGAGTGTTTGCCAAACAAAATATAGTAAGGAGACTTATGACCCAAAGTCCTCATGGGCAACATTTTTATGATATGCACGGCCAAATTAAAAGCCTATGTCCAAAGATAATAGGGATCACTATTCTCATCGCCAATGCACTTTCAGCAACATGGTGATTCTTCATTTCAGCAATGTCATTTTGCTGCAGGTGCGAGGGCAAGACACTCTTTGGTTGATTCCATTACTTTCAAGATGGTTTATAAAATCTTTTGAAGAATATTTGCCTTCACCATTGCATTAAAAATTAATGATAGGCATAGAGAAGTGGTTTTTAACTAAAGCATGAAATTTCTTGAATATACTAAAACCTTCATGTTTGAACTTCATAAAGTATATCCAAGTATGGTGAGAATAATCATTAATGAAAGAAATATATTAACGACTACCATAAGATGGAACAATGGGTGCTGGTCCCCAAACATCGAAATCCACAATTTCAAAAGGCTTCGAAGATCTTTTATTTTATGAATTAAAAGGAAGAACATGATTTTTTGATAACTGACAACTAGGACAAATAGAATTAACAAACTCATCACATAAACTGGACTCATGAGTAAGACTACTGAAAACTAATCTCTCAATAAAACCACAACTACAATGGGCAAGTCGATTGTGCCAAACATTGCTCTTATTGGACTTAGGCGTACTAAGTAAAATTGGTGAACTCAACGACTTTGAATCAGGCCTTGAAATAATACTGACTAATTTGGATGAGGGACCTTCCTTGAAAATGTACATATTGCCTTGAAGATCCTTGACATAAATGGAGGTTGGAGTAAATATAACACAAGAATTGGTATTATCAACTAACTTATAAACAAACAAAATTCTTTTGAATATTTTGGACAAAGAAAATACTTGATAGATCAATAGATTTAGAATTAGGCAAAGAAATAGAAGCATCCCCAGTGTGTGCGATGGGGTGACAAGACCCATCTCCAGTAAAAATACTATCTTTATCAAAATAAGGAACCAACATAAGAAGCTTACCTTCGTCCCTAGTGATGTGGTCAGAGGGCCCCAAATTTACATAACACAATCTTTGATCGTTCTGCTTCAAATCGAGTCCAAGAAGAGCTACTAACATCAACTGCTTATCCCCAATTGACTGTCCTGCAGAGGTTTTTCCTTCACTTGCTTGGGTAGCAGGCTGAGTTTTTGTATGATTCTTATTTTGAGCAGTAGCTTGAGTATTATATCTTAGATCATCCTTAAACCAACAACTGGCTATGACATGTCCAGGCTTTTTGCAAATATAGCAAGGGAACCTCTTTCTTGATTATTTCCCATTGGAAGTGTGTTAGGCAATGACAATAAACCTCGACCTCCTTGATTTCTTCCACATCCACAACCTCTACCACCCATTGGACCTCTTCTACGTGTCACTACAATAGCAAGGACATCATGTGAGTCTCCTAAACCATTAGATGATTCTCCATCCACACTATTTAGGGACATTTCATAATGAAACAACTTCCCTTTAAAATCATCAAAAGAGGGAAGTGAGAATAAGTCATGGCAAGAACATGGAACTCGGGTCCTAGGCCATTGAGTACTTGGTGAATCTTGTCTCTCTTTAAAACTTGATTCCCAACTAGAGTCAGCTGATCTATGCTGAATTTCACCTTATTAAAATATTTTAGAACCAACATTGTTCCCTTCTTGAGGCTTTAAAACTCCTTCAAAAACATAATCCTCCACTGTGAGATCCGAGAGTATGTTTGTGCTAATTTTGCCCACAACTCCATGGCAGCACAGTCATTATATAAAGTAGATGTGATATAAGCAACTAATGCTTGGTCTTTCTTCATCCAAACCGCATAATCTGGATTTATGACAACAATAGTAGATATAACAACCCCTTTGTCATCTTTTTTTTCCTACATTAGAAACTATGATGTGATCATAAAGGTCCCATCAAGATGCCCTGAAAGGTCATGACTAAGAATGAAAGGGACAATTTGACACTTTCAAGTTAAAAAATTTGAGTGTTTCAGCTTCTTAGAAACAAGTTGGGTGAGAAGATTAGAAGATAGAATGGATTGAGAAGTATTTGAATTTATATCAACAATAAACAGGACCCAAGGAGAGAACAAATAAAGAAAAAGAAGAAACAGAGATGAAAATAAGTAAAATCAGGTCATGGCCCAAGTTATGAAACAGGGCACGACACAAAAGTATTGAATTCATGCCTCAAAATTTGATATGTGACAAACAAAAATATGTGGAATCACAAAAACCAACTTGCTCGGACTGATCTGTGTTTTTTTCCTCAGATCACGACTACTAGAGATTAATCACAGGTCTGACATGAGCCCAGAAAATAAACAATTTCCAATAATAAAAAAAAGGATCGATAGCCCAAAATAAAGATAGTGTATTTCGTGAAATAGGAAATTCTATTTCATGTCAATAGGGCTACCTTCATCTGGTCTATGAGGATATCAAATCTGATCAGATTATCAAACACCAGAGATGAGTAGATTAAGGAAACAATAAGATCAGAGTCAATAGTTCGTGAGAAAACAGATTGGGAATCAAAGAAAGAAAGAACAGGCCAAGATTTTTATAATAAAGAAACCCAATAAGGAGACAAGAGAGGAACATTCAAAAGAAGAGAAATAAGAAGGAGAAGACACCTTTCAAGGCCTCTCTTGATGTGCTCGATGTGGATCCTCGTGCTCTAATACCATGTAAGAACGCACATCAGGTTGATTCCAGGCTTCGTATGCAGTAGAAGAAGATGAGAAGATGCAAAAGAGAGGATGAAACTCATGATTCTCAATGTGGGAAGTTGTGTGGTATGGTGTATATATTTCCAAACAAGTCAAATAACCCAATCCAAATCCAGTCACGGCTCAATGGCTGATAGAAAGGATGCTTTTCATAGTAGCAGATTTTACTTTTAGGCTAACGTTTCTAGAATAATGTATAACCTATCTATGCCATATTCTTGGTGATAACCTATTGTGGTGGCTTGATTTCTATGAACTAGTATAGAAGTCCATGTACTGTTCTTTTTGGATCATGAACAGTAATCCATAGCATCTTTTCTGGATCTCAAACTTCTTTCTAGCTTTCAAACTCTGGTTATAACTGATGCATAACTCCTTACAGAGGCAAGCCTCAACATAGTGTGCGTTGAGATTTTTGAAGTTCCTGGGGGAGCTGGAAATACAAGAATGAATTGCAGTCCTTTGACCCTATCATTGTGCGATTCCTATGAGACAGGTTTTTGTTTGATATGACAACCATGTCCTATTTGATTGTGGAATTTCTGTCTCATTAGTCTGGTGATTCAAGGGCGACTTGCTGAAGCAAAATGTTATTTTGGGTGATAACTTATTGAGACAGCAAGCGTACACTATCATCACAGTAACCATTTGTTCTTTTCTAGAATTTTGTATGAGTACATTACCTATTCTACTGCAGACCTTGGAATAGCCTTCAATAGTCAAAAGAGGAGGCTGCTTTGTACCTGAACTGGTGATAAGATTGTTTCCGCTTGTCAGAATTGAGTTGCTTCCTGTGATAAATTTCTATCCTGGACCTAGTAGCTTGAGATTTTAATTATCTCATATGAATTGACGTTGAAGCTACATATTGCAACCATCATATCCTGCATACCAGTACTACTTTTATCATTCTGGTATGGTGTGAGCACCAATGCTAGTATTAGCATGAGTTTCTGTCCTTTCCCGGGTTTGGACGATTGGATGCTTTAAATTTGATAGATGATTGATTTGTTTAACCATAAAGGTTTGTTAACATGGAGTGGTTTTTTCATCCATTGGATTATCCAGTGACAGATTTTCTGCAAGTTCCAACTTCGAAATTTGTCTCAGTCCATGATGCCGTGTGCACAGAGAACCAACCACATTCTCGGCACTGTCACCTTTGATCTCAAGGGAACCAGCCACATTCTCTTTGACTGTCTTCATCATGAGAACATGTATATTTATTTGTCAACCTTTCTTCTCTTGATAGTGATGGGAGGGGATACACTACATTCCTTTATAATTGAAGCAATTAGTGATTGGGAATTGTATATGGAGCATCAGTGTTGGATGGGGTTGCCAGGCGATTCCTATTGATAGTGTGTAAGCCTTTGCTCTCCAGATCTCACTTGGCACTGGATCTTATTTTAGCATAATTTTTGCATATTCAATCTCCCTGAGCTCTCAGCAATAGATATGAAGAATATCCCCGTAACAATTTACAATTTTACATTGTCTCAAAGAAGTTTCCTCAGTGTCAAGTTTAGTTGAATGGTATGATGCAACATATTTCTACTAAAGGAAAGTTCATGGGTGGATGATGTTATTTGGCTTATGACAAATCACAGCTTCAGAAATAGAATGTGAGAGCAGTTCAGGAGTCAAAATTGAAAAAATGGACATATTTTAAGAGGACTCATGAATCAAGACACGAGAAAACATTGGAATCAACACAGATTTAGCCTGGAGTGGTGGAGAAGCAAGGAAAACATAAATTATTTTAATTGCAATCATAGTTCTAAGCTGCATTTGGGAATCATTGGATCACTTTATTTAAAATAATAGCATGAAAATGTGCATATAAAATTATTATGCTGCATTCAAGCCTACGTCACATGGATATGGCTGCGGATATGGGGATATGTCCATTTTATGAAGTTTTCAATATGACTATTATATAAGGGATACGATACAGGGGCCAAACTGTAGTATCCGTGTGAGATAAGATTCAAAGTTTCAAACCATGATTATGCATACAATTTTCAAAGCAAAAATGTTTACAAGCAATAAGCTTAGTTTGTAAGCAAACATATTAGAATTAATAACTTGTGTAACATTTGATGTGTATTATATTTCTGCCTTCACACCTAGTTATGGACATGTAAATCATTTTTTGCATGCTTTTGATAATAACAGTACTTCCTAACAGAAGTTCGTTCAAAAATTGAGGTTTTCCTTTTCCAAGAATCATGATTCTTTAAAACTCGAGAATTTGTGATTCTTGAATTAATAAATCATAATTCTTGGGTTTGAAGAATCATGATTTCCAATAGCAAGAACCATGATTCCTCACTGCTTTCTACTTGTTTTGTAAGTGGGGTGCATTCTTCATCTTCTGAATTTGTTTTCCTATGAAGCAGGCTTTCCCAATATGCCCAGGCACTTCCGATAACAGGGTGTCAAATATCTTAACTTGCATCCATTCTTATTACCTTTGAAATATGTCTAATTACATTAGATTCACTGATGCGCTCTGTTGAGTTTCATGTTCGTATTACAGTTTGTAGATAACTTTTTTATTTATTTATTACTCAAAGAAACTGCATCTGGGATCAAAGACCTAGTCACGCTGGCTCAGCCTGCCATACCTATGATCATCGTTCCAGGTGTAAAACTCTGAAGCTAGGACCCTTGCCTCAGTGCCTATGCTGGGCATTGGCTTGTGCAGGGGTGATGCCCGTAGGAAACGAACCTTGACTGCCTGTCTGACAGCCAAGGCCCAACCCCACTACGCCAATCCCCTTGGGGCTAGTTTATAGATAACTTGCATGCACATTTTTTTGGCTAAGCTGGGTAGTGCCAGTATAACTCATAACTGAGGCCAACAATCCTCAGTTAATAATAGGCCAAGGCACATGATTAATGGATAAGAGACCATTAAGACATTTAAGGTCTTGCTAGTTGCATTGTTATTACATGATCTGAGCTCATCACTTCTGATTAGTATTGTTGAAAACCATGAGTCATCGAAGTTCACTATCATTAGCTGCAATCTAGAAATTTTACTATTATTTTTTTGGGCATTTCCTATATGGTTTCTGATTGGCCAGTTCAGTAAGTTTTCATTGTTTGCAGGGGCATGGGAATGACTTTGACTACTTTGAGCCCATGATGGTAAACTTTGGCAAGAGTATCAGTGTACTTCATGTTTCATGTGGGTTCAACCACACTGGTGCCATATTCATGTACTTGTAGTATTCATTCCACCTTCCATTTATATGCGGGAACAAATTCTTTTTCATCATAACTAATTTATCCATAAAAAAGTGGTCCTTTTGTAAAGGCTGTACCATGTAGATC
The DNA here is from genome assembly GCF_984573655.1 of Nuphar pumila. NCBI lineage: Eukaryota > Viridiplantae > Streptophyta > Magnoliopsida > Nymphaeales > Nymphaeaceae > Nuphar > Nuphar pumila. The sequence goes on along the minus strand of NC_143252.1, from coordinate 135,465,440 downwards.
AGCAAGCAATCATCTTGTTTGCCTTGGAAATTGTGGGATGTACTATTGTTTCTTTAAATGTGATTTCCTAGCCAAACCATCTCTGGTGAAAGCTGTGATAGCATGATTGCAGAGACTTGAACAATCAAGCTGGCACTCATGCTGCTGGGGTTTCTGGGGATTAACAAAAACTATTGGAGAATTTTGGCGGCGGAATATTTTGGTGGGCTTGTATTTTCGAATATTAAAGGTGGTGAACAACTTTTATATAAAAAATCCTTATTCTGAAAGGAAAACAGTTACCACACTATGGAAGCTTTAAAACAGATCGCCATGACTTTGTGCTGCAAACTGTAAAGGTGTAATTGTGAATTTGCAAAAAGCCTTCTTGCTCTTTTTGTTAATCTCTTGTTTCAATGGCAGAACATGATGGGAAGAAGAGGGAAAGTTTGAGATAGAAATGGAGAAGATAAGTTGTCTGTTTTTTTGCCTTCTCTTTGTTTTCTTTCTTTTACTCTAATTTTTTTCTTACCCTTCTTCTTTGTTAAAGAATAAGATTGTGCTTTTCCTCTTGATTTACTTTCTTCTTCGCCCCCCATCTTGATTATCAACTAGTAAACAAGTTAAACTGTGTGACTGAACTTGGTCAATAACTTCTCTCCTGTGTCCGTAGGTTATGGGCCCCAAGCTCGTTTGAAGTCATGTGAGGTGTGTGTTTCATTAGGTTGAAATAAAATATTTTTCAATAATGAATAATATTTATATCGCAAAATTTGTGTGCGAAATAGGTTATTATATTATTTTGTGGAGTTCAATTTCTTGTGGTGTTATCCAAGCTACGCTAGTCTATGACAGGGAAGTTTTTTTTTTTTTTGGGGGGGGGGGGGGGGGGGGGTGGGGGGGTTGGTGTGGTGGTGGTAATCTAGGGAACTTTGAATGCAAGATTGGAACTACATCTACCATGCAGTCAATACTGTGCATGCCTTGAGAAATGGTGTAATTTATGCCTATTGACATGTTTTTTTTGTTTTGGGGTGGTAGGGCCGCTGCGTATCTTATATATGGCATACATATGCCATGTGCATATAGGAGCTAAGTTGGGCGAAAATGAAAACCTACACAATAGAAAACCTCTCAAATCTACCCAATAAGAAACATTATTAGATTTTAGTCTTTTTTCAAAATTCTGACCTTACAGATGTATTAAATAGACACTTGAATCATGCATTTTGGATGGATAAAATGGTATTTGGAGCTTCAAAAATTTATAAACTAGTAGGCCATTGACTTTTGAAACCTTATAAAAACATATTCATACATCAGAATCAAATGCTTCCAGAACTGATTCTTGTAAAAACAACCGCATATATCACATCTGAAAGGGCAGAATTTAAAAAAAATATATCGAAAATCTGATAAATGTTTGTGTGTAGGTTGTTTGGGAGGTTTTCTATTGGGTAGGATTTCATTCCCCTCCATATTGGCACACTTTGTTTGAAGACAAGAAATTCATTTATTACATATTTGTTGCTCAATTGCAAATGTTTGGTAGTGCTGTCAATGGGTTGGATTAAGTTTGGGCTGGGTCGGGTCGGGTCAACCCTGTTCTGTGCATATAAAATAACAATCAGGTCCCTGTATTACTCGGGTCAGAGATCAAGGAAGCCATATCCGACCAAATTACTATTGTGACTTCCCAAATCCGAATCCGGATAAGCCTATTAACAGATTGGATTGATGTTGGGTCTGGTTGGAATCTAGATTTTAAAATATAATGCTTACACTTTCGACAAAAGGCGTCTTGGTATACTGGTACCTGCCTTCATTATAAGGGGTTTGGAGTTTGATTCCTATCAGCGTTCTTTGTTTTTTATATTCTTTTTACTCGGTTGGGTCGGATTTGATATCTGAACAAATCATTCTTTCACTGTATTCGACCCTATTCTTTATCATTATGAACATGCCCAGATCCAAAACTGGCCAGGTTTTAGAAAACAAGCTCAGACCGGGTAATTTTTTATACAGGTCAGTTTTTTGGGCCAAACCCAGCAATACAGATCCAGGTTGGGTTGGGTATCTGAGACAAACCCGACCCATTGACAGCCCTAATATTTGTGCATTTTAGGAAGGCAAGGAAGAGGCGTGATTTAAGTACTATGTTATTAATTAATGTTCATTTAACCATTTATTTTTTATCAATCTTATACTTTTCATCGCAATTATTTTAAGTATAAAAAAGCTTACAAATAGATATTATTTTTTAGTAGGAATGTTTATGTCTTAGTTTTTTTTAATGACAAGGAACCCTCACCAAAGCAAGGAAAACCCCCGGTGGCATCCCACAACCATGCCTTACGTGGCCCACCTCTGAACAGATACACCCATGCACCAGAGGGATTTGATCCAGCGTTTTTCATATCAATGCACTCACAACCACCCTGCTAGCCATCCAGGAGACTCCCGCAGTGCTTATTAAGCTCTTAGTTATACCATAAAAACCTAAAAGGATGCAGCAAAAGGTGTATGTGTGTGTGTTATGTAGCAGTTGGCCTGTGCTAACCAACTTATGTGGGTGAGGAAGATGCAACTGGAGGCGCCACCAGTAGGATGTAGTTGGTCAGTAGGAAGAATTTGTGGACCCTGTGACGGTTGGGAATAGCTGGTGGTGGTGAATGCTACCGATGACAGACCCATCTTTTGCCGGATTCAGGTGGTGGGTAAGAGGGGAAAAGATGAGCGACCACACTTTGCAGTTTGTAAGCAGAGCGCGATGGAATGAATGACCAGAGATTTCTATTTTCAAGGAATGGGGAGGAAGATTTGCTTCACCATTGTTAGGGAGTGGAAGATGGGAGTAGGTTATATTTGAAAGATCCTCGGGTGGAGAATATGACTGTTGGAGTAGCAACTTGGCTGAGATTTTAACGGCTAGATTTAAATCTGTTGGGAGGAAGGAGTTTTTCCCCCAAAGTGGGTAGTCTTGCTTTTTCTTCTGATTGCGTTAGCCCTATGTTTCATGAGAAAAATATCACCATCTTTTGTTGAAATATAAGGGTTTTTTTTTTACGAAAAAATGATCGTACAAATAATTTGACTTGATTTCCTAAAAACCTTATAATTTTTTATATTCTCTCGCTGTCAAAAATCACAAATACCTGAAATCGTTAAAACCCTTTTATTCTTCACAATTATAAATTTAGGCCTTATTGCGATAAAATTATACCGTCCATGTCCAACTCTCACTTAAATCCAGAATCATGTTTTTTTAAGCGGACCTCATGAACTTGCATAGATTTATTTGCAAAATTTTGATAAAAACTGAAACCACCAAAATTGTAAATATCCTACCCTTTCACATATATGTCAATATTTCACATAAATATATTTGTGAAACACCTCTCGCAAATATCCTACTTTTTCACATATACTTCTCGAAATCACATAAATTTATGTGTGAAACTTTAAAGGAAAACAACAAAATCATAAATCTCCTACTTAAATATTTGCAAAATTTTTATTATATGTAGGTTTTCTTAATATTTGCGATTTTGTCAAATCATATATTCAGTTTTTATTTAAGGGTTTTTTCTTCTTGTTTATGTCGATAAAAAAATTCTATGTAGAACTCATCGTTCTACCTACTCTTATCGCTACACCTACTCTTATAGCGGTATATCTATCAAAAGTGGTTTGCAAAGCAAGTCGACCTAAGGTTAATAAACGAATAACAAAATACAAAGATGTTTTGCTATATAAGTGTTGTGTATGTGGTGAGGTTTACCATAATAGGCGAAAACATGAATGACAATATATATATATATAGTATTGTTTAATTAATTGCTTCTTTGTATGCATAATCAGTGTTGTTTAATTAATTGTTTATTTGTGTATATATCTAGTATTTTTTAATTGATTGTTTGTGTATATCAAGGTAGTTTGAGATGTATAGCCATACCTGTTCTCGCACTACGAAGAAATTCAAACAGCCCCAAGGTTCGAACAACAATGAACAAATGTTCATACATCAGGTATAAGCAATATCTTGAATCATGTGTGTATATTTGATATTAATTATATATAATTTATTTTATTATTAAGAACATGTTAATGAGAAAGGAAGAACTATAAAAAAGAACACCTAAAGCCGAAAGAGTATGAGTTTGGCAAAAAACTCTCTTGGCAAGTGATGTAAGTTAGTTTTGCACATTCTTTTATTTATTTATTTTTTTACGTTTGCAAGTTATTTTGTTTTTTCTTTTGTTACTACATTGGATTTACTATGTAGCACCTAGCAATATTCGTAGAAAGACTCTCACAAGGGAGGTCAACTGACTGATTGAAGAGGAACGACTTGTCGTATCATTTTCTTGATGCTGACAAAGTATGTTTTTATATAACTTTGCATACTTACAAATAAATTTTCACATGCACAATGACATTACACTAGATTTATGTTGCACCTCTTAATTTCTTTCAACTGGAGCAATAAGCAATGAGTTCTTTAAAAAATGAATATGAAGAAAAAAAACTTCAAGCTATATAATTACACGTCAAACACATATTTAGCAGATAAAAACTTCAACCAAATAATACGATAACATAACTTACTCAATAATGTGCTTGTTTTTTTTGTTTATATTTGTTATCTCATTTTCATGTATATGTGTTGCAGGTTTATTTTTTTAGCGAAATGTGTGTAACTGGTATAAAGATTGGATAATGCAGAACATGAAGAGTATTCCTCAACAAGAGAATGAGTAACTACTTTGCATTTGTTTGTTAACTCATTTTGTATATGTACATGTTTTTTACTTTATATTTTTTCATTTTACATGTATGACTGTGGTATATTTGTCATACAATATATGCAGTACTTGAACAAAAGTTAGAGATTGAACTTCACACATGTATGTATTTATATATCAGTTGTTAACTAGTTTGAGATGTTCACTATAGTTAGTTATTGCTAATAAAGGGTTATTTTCAGCAAGATGGCACAAATATAAGTAATTGTATGATAAAGTTCTGCAAACACACAAAAAAAAGAGCTTCTAAGAGCACGAAAGACAATAAAAAAATGAAGACATCGGTTAAAGAGGTGTCAGAAGAGTCTGTCCAGTTAGCTGAGCTTTGGAAAATCATGCATCTTTGTGATAGATCAAGTTAAGCTTACATTTGTAATTAGATGGATCAAATTAAACTTTGTAATTGAATGGATCAAGTTAAACTTTGTAATAAAGCCCATGTATTGAATGTAACTTTGTAATTGTTAAACTTTAAATTATCTAATTTCTTGTAAACCAATTGTATTTAATTCTATGTTAATCATATTGACTTGTCTATACATGAAAAAACAATTTTGCAAAGCTGTCAATTTTTTGTCAATCAGTGAGATTTTTGCAAATATATATCATGAGTTTTTGAAACATATATGAAAAAAAAGTATGATGTATGCAAATGAGTTGATAATAATTGCCATAAATAGTAGCCAAAAGGAAAACATATTGGGGACCACTGGTTGAAGACAAAAGACAAAAAAAAATCCTTTATTATGTGAAAATAAGTAGGTTGGAGACCACAACAGGTTTATATATTATTTGAGAAATCTGTAAAAAATAAGAAATATTGTACATTTGTCATAATTTCACAAATATTTAACTACAATATTTGCGATATAAAAAGATTCACAAATAATTTTATGTGAGATATGCAAATAAATAATATATTTGCAAATTTAGTGGTAAGTGGTTTCATACATAAATTTAAGCGATTTTAGAAAGTATATGCCAAAAAGATATTTGCGAAAGGTGTTTCACAAATATATTTATGCAAAATATTGACTTATATGCAAAAAAGTGGTATACCAAAAATTCACAAATAAATTTATACGAGTTCGTAAAGTCCACTTAAAAAAACCTGCAATTCCGTATTTAAGTTGCAATTGAACCTAACCGACCAGCATTACAATTTTATCAATTCTATCGCAATAAGGCCTAAATTCACAGTTGTAAAGGATAAAAGAGTATGTCGAATATTTACAATTTTAGACATCAAAAGAATATAAAAAATTGTAAGGTTTTTAAAAAATTAGGCCAAATTATCCATACAGTACTGCAATTTTCCATTTTTTTAATGCAGTTTTACATTTTATATTTATGCAGATATTTCCCCATGATTTTCTCCAAAACTAAGTTTTTTTTAGTTTCATCGCAGAAATTTCTTTCCTTATTGACAATTTCTGGTTATAAAATTTCACAAACTATACCCAGGTTCATGTATTAATCAGACCTTCGGATCCCAGACCCGGGTCTTATTCAGCTCGTTTTATCGATCACCATACCGAGACCCTATAGGGTTTGGTTAGGAACCGGTCCGGTAAACCCAACCAGTTGATACCCCCAGCGACAACGTTAAATACAGCTGAATGAACCAACTGATTGTGGATGCAGTTGATTAAAACAAGTAAAAGAAATCATGACTAATTAGTAGCAAGAAACCAAATAATTAGCTGGTATCACACCACTAGCAACAATTCAAATAGGACGATACACCTGTGAAAGAGCCTAACAAGATTGAAAAATACAACTTGACAACAAAGAACATGAATACGCTTTGCACCAAATGGCCACTCAGTTGGCATTAACTTCGTCCCTAGAACGCACACAATAAGGAAAAACTTACCAAGAGAACAATCCTCTGATAAGCAAATAAACTTATGCCACAATTTTGAACATCAACAAGACATGCAAGGACACCTTCAAAGATTTCTCAACACAACGAAAAATAGTTTCAGAATTGTATTGGTTTGCTACAAGGGGCATTTTTTATGACAAGAAAAATAGGGAAAAAAGATTTTAGCTATTTTCCGACATACAGATGAATGGAGACTATTCTTCACATTCACACATGCTATGGGCAACATTCTTCACACAGCAAAGTCATAACGCAAAGTTTTGATACAGGTGAGAGAAAATCAGAGTGGAATTTTCCTGTTAGGATGCACGTGAAGATAAGTTATCATAAACTTTGAATTTCATGTAAAAGGAATCTTGCCCAATGGATATCACCAAAAGGAAAACCTTGTGTGTCGACAACCATCTGTAAAGAGGAAGTGGATTGCATGAAGCTCTCATGCGATAAGCAATAAAATCATGCTCACAAACAAAATCTCTACAATAATAACAAAAATGCATCAGCCAACAGGTGAAACGCAAAGGACCCAACTCTGATTTAGTGACTACATCAAATGCTCAAAAGCATGAATCAATCTGATCTTAGCATGCTCTGGATCATCAGCTGCATTCCAAAGGGACGCAAGGTGAACACCAAATATACAATAGAAGGTTCTCAGATAAATGTAAAGGAAAAAGAAGGTTGCGATTTGGGATATTTAAGCATGAAAATACCAGCATGTTTCACTCCCATAGTAGATCAACAAACAGATTTGATTCACAATCTTTCAAGCCTAAACTAGCTTCAACTATGCAAAAATAGATAGCTTTGCACTAAATTGACATTTAAAAGGAATATTAAATGGTTCAATTCACTTGACACAAGCATTCTGGATCATGACCATCACGTTCTGCAAGTTCTATATACTTTTTAGCAAGATCCCACATATAATGGCATACCCATATATCAAAGTATTTTCTGACTCAAAATATTCAGATCCCACATTTTAAACCATTCAGATGCCGTCCATCAGAAACACGAATGACATCAGGGAAAAAGTGGGGCCCATCCAGTGATGGGGCATCTCATTCGTACAGGTTTGAATGTCATTCCTCTTGAGATCAACGGCATCCAAAGGAGCTCTGATGGTATTGCCTGATCCCATCTCCTTAAAGTAGGACACTATCCATTCTTTTTTTTCTTTAAATTCCTTGAATTTTGAAAGTAGCTGTTCCATTTCCTAACCTCTTAATCATTTTGATTTTGTTGAATATGCTAAACCTACAGCTGCAGGAAGTTATCTCACAGCAGGATAATTGAAGACGGGCATAAAACACCACAAGAGATAATAAAATGAATTTTTGGTGAAAATGTTTGTCTAAGCATGATAGAATGCTATTACAAGATATGAGAACAAAGGAAGAAAAGGCTCATAACCAGAATAAAGATTTTTCTTTCGTTTAAGTGCACCATAGCTTTTGCATGAAACAAGAATTAATTTTTCTTTTGGATGGTGCAGATAAAGTAGACTGATTTGTGGGAAGACAAGGGTGAGATAGAAAATCATTATTTCTTTTTAGAAGCACAGTAGTTTAAGAAAACTTCATATGTTTTGTCCAATCTGCTTAGCTCTTAGATTTCATAGGAAAACTGGATTCATTCATGAGGCAGGGTTATGGGAGTAGTGCGCAATACACAAGATCAGATGGAGTAATACAGATTAAGTTACTGCATAGCACATTCAAAGGGAAAAGAAAACAGTATTGACAATAATGTCACCCAAGCAGAGAAGGAAGACAGTCACAAATTTAATAAGTCATTCAACAAAGTAACAGTCAGCATTTCTTATCAGATCCCTCCTGTATAACTGAAACCTTCTGTCTAATCCAAAAGTGTGGAATAGAAACTGATGAATTCAATCAAATCAACATAAAACTCCTCAATGCCAATGGCAGGTAGTCCTAGTTTTCAGCAATTAGGCCTAATTGTGTTCCACAAAATTAGCAATTCAGAACAGAAAATTTCAAATGATTATCTAAGTACGCATGCATGTGGATAACCCAAAACAACCAAATCAAGGGCTTACAGTTACAGCTAACTTTCACAATCAAATGTAACAGTCTATTCCCAACTATAAATTCATTGTGCGAGCTGTTGATACACAGAGTTGGTTTCAATCTCACCCAAGTATATCTGCTTATCACTGCTGCATGAGCCAATGATGGGCTCAGTAGGGTGAAAAACGGTCTCATTTACTGAGCCATTGTGACCTGGAAGCTTATACAAGATACGGCGTGAAGTTGTATCCCAAATATATACCATTCGATCAGCACTACCAGCTGTGACCTTGCTTCCATCAAGAGACCAGCTACATTTCAGTAAGTTCTTCTCAAAGTTATGCTGGTGCCCAGATAAAAATTTGACACAGCGATTTTGTGGGGCATATGGGCGCATATCCCAAATCCTTAACGAGCAGTCCATGGAATTAGTGAGAAGATAAGAACCATCGGGACTCAGTTGCATGCCCGTGATCATATCAGTGTGCCCCTGAAGGGTCATGTTGACCTCGTTTCTACGCAAATCCCATATTTTAACCACATTGTCCATTCCACCGGTAAAAATCTTATCAGACGCATCGGAGAAGCCGACTGCCGTGATCTGGTATTTATCTGGAAACGTTTGCAGGGCTCCTCTTTGCCTGAGGTCCCAAAGCTTGGCAGTGCCATCATCGGATCCGCTAACAACAAGAGGCGGACCTCTTCGCGAAGGGCAGCATGAGTTCACAAAAGAGGAGTGCTCTGACATCTTCTTGATCTGCTTCCCTGTCTCCACATCCCACGCCCTCAGCGTCTTATCAGGACTTGCAGATACTATCTGGCTACCATCCGTCGTCCACTGAAGGTCCAATATCGCATTCTTGTGACCTTTCAGGACCATAAAGTTCTTGCAATCTCCTTGAACATGCCAAAGAAATATCTCTTTATCGTGCGACCCAGATGCAATCACCGTTCCAGAAGGGTTGAATTTCATGGTGTAGATGGCGCTGTGGTGGCCCGCCAGCAACATGATCGGCGATTCCAAGCTCGACTTCCGTTGTTGTCCGGGTGCTGGGCCTTCTCTTGGTGCTGATACGTGGCCAGAGGCATAGGGAGAAACAGTCCATTCCATCCCTGGCCTCTGTGCCACAACCATGGCATTCCCTCCTTCTCTTGGCACACCAAGCATCTTCGTATAGTGTTTCTCTTGCAGAAAAGCCTGGAAGTTGTTTCAGCACAAGTCCTGAATGAGGAATAAGATTTTTTTAACACCAAAGAAATGCAAAAACAGTATACGGACGTAGAGAAAGCATTTTTTTTAAGAGATGGAAACAATCCTGGACATAGTTGAATCAACTACACCCATAAATCAAGTATGATGAGAGATTTCACCCCGTTTCTCACCAAAATTCAGCGACTTATGAGCTACACAACCAATAAGCCAGCATGTGTAATGACCAAAACCATTTCTTTCTACACAAAGAATATTCATGACTTCAAAAACCCTAGATTTCCTTTATTCCGGAGGTAAAAGAACGACCAGTACCAAAAATCACCAGAAAATATGCAAAAATGGTGATCGCCGTGATGTGTTTATTGCTACCAATCTCGACATTTCTTAATAAAATTTGGGGCTAAACGTCCCAAAACCATGGGTGATACAGAAACACACACAGAGAAGACGTCACCTACAACGGAGACTGAGAACACCGGCCGGCACTGTCGCCGGAAAACGCTTTCAAGCAGGTGTTGCGTCGGGCCGTCGGAGACGCTAGGGCTTTTCCCCGAAGAAAGAGGGGAGCAGGGCTTTGACGGCGTAGACACAAATATAGGCGAAAATCTCTTGATTTTTATCGTGTGCTTTTAAAAACCCATATGGCCCTGGAAAAAATAACGCATTTTTAAAAGTATTTTTATATTTTAAATGCTTTTACATGTGAGCATATGGGTTTATGTTTGGTACAAATGATTGATTGCACTTACACTCGAGTGTGAATATCACTGTCACGGGCTTAGCTTTTCAATAAACCACTGCGGCACGACTTCCTTACTGTCGCAAGCCTTTTCATCGCTCTCTCACGGGTATAGAATGCTTCACAAACCTGCGATAAAGGCCGCGTACCAACACCTTTCCATATGCTGAATCATTTTCATTGGCTTTGTGCACCACCCCGTGTGTAGCTGCTTATCGAAAGCTGATCAAACACATTTTCAAATGCATATTCCAAGTAATCCATGTCGCTTAGTGCATAGTCGTTCAATACCGATCACTTTCGAAAGATGCACAAACTTATCTTAGACTTGCGTGCTATGAAGCGTATTGCGACTCCATGCGCACGATGCAACAAAACCTTGCCACTGAATAAACAAGACCTTGCAGCCTCCAGTCCGAAGATCAGTTGTTATTGAACACCATAGCAAAGAGCACCATCCATACTCGTTCGTCGATGCCTAAGCATTCACTCACCTAACCCCGAGTCACCATACTCGGTTGAAATCACCTAATGTGATTTCTGAGATAATTAACCCTAACCCACATGCACTCCCGTGCATCCAACCGTTATGCGTAGGACCTCTTGCAAGCCGAAAGGTCCTTAACCAAAACTCCAAAGGCCACATCCTCTGATTTGTTGACACTGCTTAACCAAACAACGCTCCACCACTGTGCCGTCATACAGCAATGCACTAACGATGATATTGATGCCTATCACGTGCCATGCTACCACCTCATATCACCGATCAAGCCAATGCACACCACATGTTCTTACACTCGATGCATTTTCCACTCAGTAGAGCTTTACATTGCAACTGCCCCATTTCGAAAGATCGGTCAGGGACTATCATAGTGCCATTTATTTTGACCAAGGTTTCTAGCCGAGAAAGTGAGAGTGTGAGGAAAAAGTGTTTTAAGAAGCGAAAGCGATAAGAAAATCAAATAGGAAGTAACCTAGAAATCGAAGTGAAAGCAAAAAGGTTTTGAAAGGAAAACAAAGAGAAAATCAAGTGATAAGCGAAAAGAGAAAGAGAATAGGAATAAAACAAGAAGCAAAAATGTAATTATATCTTTTTAATTTATTAAAATATAAAATTTGTGCTATCATAGACAAAATAATGCATGAGTATGTAACATTAAAGCTTATCTACTGATATCAAAACTAATTGTATATGCAAGTGCAACCATTTAACAAATATATCCTATTGCAAGCATTTAAATCAATAAACTAAAAGATTACACTGAGATATAGTTAAAATTTTCAATGCACAAAACAAATCATGCATTTAAGCACTAAAAAATATAAATTAAATTATACATTTCAAAGTTTAAACTTTAAAACTAACTTAGTTCACTACTTTACTTCAATATTCAAACTTCAAAGTTTAAACTTTAAACCACCAAAATCAAATCAATAAAATATTACAAGTCTATGACAAAAAAGTCATCGCCAAAGCAACTTAAAAGTTTCACAAGTCCAACTACATAATCAAAAGTTTGTACTCAATAATTTGCCATTCTTCTCTTTCCCTTCAAATAAACAATAGATTTTGAGGAAATTCCTGCCTTTCTACGTCCTTCACACCTTTCATTCCTTTTATTTTCTATAATGAATATGTTAAAAACTTAAAATATTTAAAAATATTAATTTAAAATATAAATAATACATATGAAAAAAAGTGAAAAAATAAAAAACACAAGATACATAATACATAGATCACCTTGGTCAGCTGCCAAAGAAACAATCAACCCTACCTAGGAGAACTGATAGTCACGCTTGTATACTACTCCTACCCCTAGCTTTATTTAATTAATTTAAATCCTCTTCAACCACATTTCTATGTGTGATTGTAAGAGGCAATGAAACTCTTGTATGTATCTTTGGTTCTAAAAATAGTTTTGGATTGTTGTGTACTATCATCCAAATTTCTTCAACGCATGTCCTCCATTCTCAACATATTTTTTTTACAACAAAAATCTTTGGATTGATATCTCATCTTCGAATAAGTCCTTTGAAGTAATTTTTGCACATTTTTATGACAATAGAAAAAACAAGAATGCTAACAAATGATCAACATAAGTATTTTATAAGATATTTAAACAAAAGTATAAAATATTTTAATTATATATGTCAATCAATTAAATATTTGAATGGATATAGACTAAGGTATCAACACGTTCTTTATTGAACCTATTTCTTTTAACATTATGAATGTAGTTATAGGTGTTCCACACTCTTTCAGCAGATGTGCTGATAGGTTGAGATAAAACTTTAATGGCTAATACTCTAAACTCGGGTGTATCACCATCATAAAGATGCTACCAATTAAGGATTGACATGATTGGATTAAATGCATCTATTATTTTTGCAGCCCGACTAAATATTTATGATGTGCGAGCATTGCGTTGTCTAAGATATCATTATCTTTTTTTGCAAAACAAAAGAATGTTAAGTTATAACAACAAATTTAAATGAAAAAATACAGTAATTAAATCATTAAAGTTTAAACTTTATCAAATAGATAAAATAATGTTGCTTAGGAATGGGTCCTAATTTCCTTGAAATAAGGGGAAAATGCACCCTTATTTATAATTTTTTAATAGATCTGAATATGTTTTTTTATGTATCAGAGATTCAAAGATAGATCTAGGGTTGAAATTCAAGTTAATTTGAACCTTGGGCAAAGATTAGATCTAAGAGAGGTTATTTAGGAATAGGATCTAGTCTTAATGAATGCAATTAAGACTAAATCCATGGTTTGGGAAGGCTGAGTGGAGTGTGAATGAGGTTTGGCGTGAATGTTCTGAAACTGTCAAAAACCGTCAACGACAAACTTAGGCGCTAACGATAATTTTTTTGTTGTTAACATCAATGATAGCTACAATATGAGGTGTCGACTTCTCCACTAACGACAGTATGCTGACATCGTACCAATATAAGGTTGGACCAATGACAACAAAGCTTCAATCAATGACGACAAAGCTTGGACCGATAAAGAGAAGTAGTTTTATATGCCAAAATTCATATTGAAGCTTGTTTTGGTGAAGATGTATTTTTGGTATGCAAAATATCTTAGTCCAAATTTTGGTATCTACAGAATGCCCCTCTTTGTTGTCGAGTGTACGAAAATCAATCAATAACAAAAAGGTAAATACATTAAAAAAATGAAAAGATTGGCTTTGACAAAGTTGAAAAAAAAAAAAAAAATCTTGATAAAGACAAAGACAAAGACAAAGACAAAGACAGTCAATTTGATACAAGATAATAGCTAAAAAGCATGCACATTACTTAACACACGGGTCTCTCTATGATGCCTGTCATATAAGACAATATTTGTGACTAGGTTTTATATGTAACCAGGTCAAATTTAAATTTGGATTTGGATGAAAATTGACATCCCAAGTCAGAATCCCATTATTAATGTGATGCTGCTTTGTTGGCCGAATCCAATTAATTGGGTTTCGCGATATCTAACCCAAACCCGATATGTAGTTATTCTCATAATCTTTTTTAGGGGTGTCAACCGGTAAGACCCCCACTAAAATGGGTGAGTCCAGACCTAGATCCAATTAAGTATTGCAGCTATTGGATCTGAATTCAGGTCCAACTGGCTTTTTATAAAAAAACCATACCCAAATTCAATAAGAATTACATAAACCAGACCCAGTTCATACCCATTAAAATAATATTTTTAAGTGTTTTACATTGAAAATTTTTGGATCTTAATCGGAACTCGGTTGGGACCCAGTTTTATATAAAATTCCATAAACCATACCCGACCCATTTAATAATTGGATCTCATGAGTCCGACCCGAATAGTTAATCGGTCCCCTTCTTTGTAACCAAATCCTATAGGATCTGGTACGGGTCGAGATCGGGTCATACCTGATCCGTTGACACTCATACTCCTCCTATTTGTGTGTGTCTGTGTGAGAGAGAGAGAGAGAGAGAGAGGGTTGAGTGGTAGCCAACTAGCCATGCCGTGCCTGAACATCTCAACGAACGTGAGCCTCGACGGCGTCGACACCTCTTCCATCCTCTCCGAAGCCACGAAGAACGTCGCCAATATCATCGGCAAACCTGAGAGCGTAATCATTCTCTCTCTCTCTCCTCCTTTTGTTGGTTCTACTCTTTCTCCCATCACTGGCGATGTTTTACCCAATTAGGTGTTCCTCCTGTTTCATGTTTTCTTTGCTATCTTTCGTGATTATTATAGCAATACTGTTCTCATATTGCATGCTTTGATGTTGGTGGATTGGGAAACAAACGGAGTTTGCTTGATGGCAGTGGAGATTGACTAATAAGTAATAACCACTATTTCTTGTTCCACATTTGATGCATCTGAATGATGATTTGGAGAAGTTATTGTTGGGATTAACCACCACGTTGGTGGTGGTTACCCACGATGTGGGTAACGCTCGCCATGAATGTGCTCCCTTCGGTTAAACCTGCATTGAAATCAGAGGGAACCGTTATTCAACAGTTCCCATTTTGTGCCTTATAAAAGGGTTTCATGAGCAACCCTTCAGGTAAGCGCAATACAAAAATTTTAGAGGGAAAAGGTTGACTCACCGGTAGCATTCGGAGGCCTGCGCTCTTGGTGGCTGCATACCGGCTGAGTTGAAGATCGACCCTCTCTGGCAAGCACAACAGCTCCATCAATGGCAGCATCAGGTACACATGCTCTGTATGTATATTTTCATTTTCTGCAGGGGCTGTTTGCATGGTGATGGCAGAACCGTCGGCGCACAGGACTGGCGGTGGAAACTCCGGCCGTCCCAACATTGGGTTATGGGCCCACACCCCGCTTCCGCTGCGGGGTGTGCTTTTGGCAGTTCAGCAAAGCAGGTCACCGTGGGGTGACGCTGCTGTTGGTCGCCGGAATCCGGCGACTGTCGCCATTGGGCGACAGACATGCGTATAAAAAAAATCATCTTACCTCTTTTTTTTTGGGGGTTTTCTGTCGGCGAGGACACCGCCGGCGTTTCCTTCTCCATTCGCCATTAAAAGGCTGCAGGAACCGTCGCCGGCGACTATTGAGTCGTCTGATTTCTGAAAAAGCTTATGCGGCATCAGTTTTCGCCGGCGGTTGCTTTCGCTGGAGGAGAAACGCCATCAGGAGCGGCGGCGTTGGTCGTCGGTAGGGGGCATCGCCGGCAGGCGACGTTGGTCGCCGACCGGCGACATTGGTCGCCGGCAATGAAAAGGGGAAAACCCCTGTTTTCTAAAAGATCGGGGATTTCTGCCCCTTTTCGTTTTTTTTTCTATCGGGTAGAACCGGATCGGATTCGGTATGTACCGGGTCCGACCCGGATCAAGAAGCCCCCGGGTCAGACCTGGATTTGGTAGCAACCGGGTCAAACCCGGATCCGGTTAAACCTCGGGTCCGACCCGGATCTAGTAGCTACCGGGTCAGGCCCAGATCCGGTAAAATCGGATCAGACCCCAGATCCAGGTCTTAACCGGGTCTGACCCAGATCCAGATAACCCCAGGTCCGACCCAGATCCAGTCATTAACGAGTTCGACCCAGATCCGGCCAGTACCGGGTCTGACCCAGATCCGATCAGTACCGGGTCCGACCCGGATCCGGTCATTACCGGGTCCAACCCGGATCCAGATAATTCCGGGTTTGACCCGGATTCGGTTACAGTTGGGTTTGACCCGGATCCAGAAAGGTCCAGGCACTATTTGGCTTGAACCGGATCAGGGACTGACTCAGCCCCTTTCCGGGATCGGTTCAGAGCCGTTTTTGGCCGGTTCCTTCCAGTTTCTCACCGGTTCCGAAATGCTAAGACCCTGTTTTCTTAAATATAAGAAAATATAGGAATTTTGGCATACGCTTATAGGGTTTTTATGAACTTTTGTTCATACTTGACCCGGTTCATAAGGTTCAGAACCGGTTCGGACCCTTGGATGACCGGTTCAGGGCTGTTTCAGACCGGTTCAGAGTGCTTTAAGACTGGTTTGTGAAACATACGACAGGTTCATTCAATTTTAGAACCATTTCGAGAGTCATATGTCTAGTCCATTCGGTTTACGGACTATTTTCAGATATTATTTTATATATAATATTGGCATTAAAGATAGTCAGATAACTTAGTGTATTCATGTCACCAAAGTGACTGAATACACGTATGTTGTCAAAATGTTGTACTATCATATGGTTTTAGTCAATATTAATGTTGTACTTATATTCATGAAACGATAAACGACCCAAATGTAGTTTTATCGTGTTTGAAATTTAAGTAGGGTAAAATAAGGTAAATGTGTCGAGATACATCACACATGAGTATCCAAAGGTACCTTGTGTTGATGGTTTAACTTCACAAGAACCTTAGTTTTACCGAATATGGTTGGTAGGCGAAGTGATTTCGCGTGTCGGAGC
Organism: Nuphar pumila; assembly: GCF_984573655.1. Classification (NCBI taxonomy): domain Eukaryota; kingdom Viridiplantae; phylum Streptophyta; class Magnoliopsida; order Nymphaeales; family Nymphaeaceae; genus Nuphar; species Nuphar pumila. Next base: position 135,448,373 of record NC_143252.1, on the reverse strand, counting down.
TCTTACCAAAGTAGGACTCTGATGACCCCCTTCACTCGCCTGGAAATAAGCATATCAAGGGTCTTTTATTATTTGTTTTTTCCACTAAAGTTTTAGTCTCGTATGAATGCTTCTTGATACGTGTCTTTTGTCATGCAATTTCTAGTTCTGTGATTTTAGATGTCTCTAGTTCTATACCTTTTCTAGATAGATCTAATTTTAGTGATTGGAAAGAAATTGTTCTTTTTGCATTAGGGTATATAGATCTAGATCTGGTCCTAAGGATAGATGAACCCGTTGCCCTCACTGATCAGAGCACTGCTGATTAAAAGATTGCTTTTGAGAAGTGGGAACGCTCAAATACGCTTAGCTTGTTGCTTTTGCAATCTAAAGTAGCTAAGAATATTCGAAGTGCTATTCCACAATGCAGAACAGTGAGGGAATTCATGAATGCCATTGAGGCACATTTTGTGAGTTCAAACAAGGTCTTAGCCAGTACCCTGATGTCAAAACTGATATCTATGAAATATACTGGAGGGGGAAACATTCGCCAACACATTTTAGAGATGAGAAACATAGCGTCTCAGCTGAATGACATGAAGCTCACCATCTCTGATTCTTTCTTAGTGCATTTAGTTCTAACGTCCTTACCTTTGGAATACAGACCTTTCAAAATCTCGTACAACACACATAATGATGAATGAACATTTAATGAACTTATGTCCAAGTGTGTTGAAGAAGAAGAGAGGATGAAAGGTGAGAAGGTGCAGAGTGCACATATGACTTCTCATACATCCAAGGTAAGACCAAGGAAAAATGCATTTAAGAGAAATGCTAGGAAGAAGCCAACTGGGGATAAGTCATCCCAAGACAAGCAATCAAACTCTGCTCCCATAAAGTGCTTCTTTTGCAAGAAGAAGGGACACATAAAGGCATATTGCATAAAGTACAAGAAATGGTTGGAAAAGAGAGGTAATTTGTCATTAGTTTCTCATGAATATAATTTATTACATATTCCTGAAAATAGCTGGTGGATTGATTCTGGTGCTACTGTTCATATTTCCAACTGTCTACAGCTGTTCCTGAATAGAAGGGAACCAACAATGCATGAGAAGAGCATCTATTCGGAAAACAAGATGCGTTCACATGTGAATGGTGTTGGAACCTGCAAGATTACTCTGGATACGGGCGTAGTTTTAGATCTTCATGATGTCTTTTATATTCCATCGTATAGTAGAAACTTAATTTCAATTTCAAAGTTGGATAAATTTGGATATTGTTTTAAGTTTGAAAATTCCAAATTGTTCATATTCAGAAATTCAATTGAAATTGGTTCAGCATTAGTTTATGATGGTTTATATAGATTGAATGTGAAGATCCAAACTCAGGAATACGCATTAGTTGAAAATAAACGTAGCATGATGAATGATAAATCTTACATGTTTTGGCATCGAAAGTTGTGTCATATCTCTGAAAAGAGAATAAAGAGACTGGTAAATGAAGGGATCTTGCAATCTCTAGATTTTACTGACAATGACCCCTGTGTTGATTGCATAAAGGTTAAGCATACAAACACATATAAAGAGGGTGTCAAACGCAGTAGTGTGATATTAGAAATAGTCCATACGGATGTATGTGGACAATTTTCTCCCTGTTACACAGGCGAAAAATATTTTGTCACCTTTATTGATGACTATTCATGGTATATGTATCTCTACTTGATTTTTGAAAAATCTGATGTTTTTCAGATGTTTAAGGAATTTAAGAAAAAAGTAGAGAAACAAACCGATAAAGTTATTAAGATAGTCAGGTCTGATAAAGGTGGCGAATTATGGTAGGTTTACTGAGATGGGGCAAAGGGAAGGACCATTAGCGCAATTTCTTAAAGAGGAAGGCATTGTGCCTCAATATACCATGCCTGGTAGTGCCTATCAGAATGATGTAGCTGAAAGGAGAAATCGTACGCTTAAGGAAATGGTGAGAGCTATGTTGAATTATTCAACACTTCCCATAAAGTTGTGGGGTGAAGCCTTAAGGACTGCTGTGCATATTTTGAATAAGGTTCCTACGAAATCTGTATCTAATACTCCTTACGAGCTATGGACAAGTAGGAAACCATCACTGTCTTATATGTACATATGGGGATGTCCTGCAGAGGCTAAACTATATAACCCCTACATTAAAGCCTTTGATCCAAGAACAACCAGTGGATATTTTATTAGTTATCCAGAAAGATCAAAAGAGTACAGGTTTTATTGCCCATCTCACTCACCACAGATTGTTGAAACGGATAAGGCTAAATTCCTAGAAGATGGTTCAGTAGGATTAAGTGCACTTCAAAGCATTGGTTTTGAGGAAATATAGGATCCAGTTTCATCACCTGTTAAAGAAAACATCGAAAGATACCACATTGTTATTCCTAATGATGATGTGGTTGATCATTCGATTGTTAATGCACAAATCCAAAGCGAACCTATTGTGAACAATGCAGAAGAGCACGGACATGATGATCAGATTCAATCTGAGCCTGAGGAACGACCTGTTGTGGAGATCCACAAGGATTAGGAGATCTGCCATACATCTTGATTATGTGGTGTACCTTCAGGAGCCTTGTGATTTCATAGATATGGATGATGACCCATTGACTTTTATGGAAGCTGTTGAAAGCAAACAATCTTCCCACTAGATAGAAGCCATGAAAGAAGAATTAGACTCTATGGCTAAAAATCAAGTGTAAGATCTTGTCACGTTACCTAAAGGAGTAAAACCCGTAAGGTGTAAATGGGTCTTTAAGACCAAGAAGGACTCCAAAGGTAACATAGAGAGACATAAAGCAAGATTGGTTGCTAAAGGATTCACCCAGATGGAGGGCATTGACTATAATGAGACATTATCTCCTGTCTCAACTAAAGAGTCAATGAGGATTATTCTGGCCCTCGTAGCTCATTATGACTTAGAGCTACATCAGATGGATGTGAAAACAACGTTCCTCAACGAGGATCTGAATGAAGAGGTATACATGGAACAACCTTTTGGTTTCTCTGAAAATGATCGTTTGGTTTGTAAGCTTAACAAATCAATATATGGACTTAAACAGGCCACCCGACAGTGGTATATTAAATTTTCCTAAGTCATTGTGACTTTCGGGTTTACAGAAAACATTATTGATCAATGTATATACCTTAAGGAAAGTGGGAGTAAGTTCATTATATTGATGTTGTATGTGGATGACATCTTACTTGCAACCAACGATATAAAATTGTTTTCAGAGACAAAACAGTTTCTTGCATCACATTTTGATATGAAAGATATGGGTGAGGCTGCTTATGTTATTGGCATTGAGATTCGTCGAGACAGAGCAAAATGTGTTCTAGGTCTCTCTCAGAGATCCTATATAGAAAAGGTGTTAAAGCGATATGGAATTGAGAATTGTTCTCCTACTTCTACACCCATATCAAAAGGTGACAAGCTGAGCCTAAAGGATTGTCCACAAAACGATATTGACAAAGCATAGATGAATGCTTATCCATATGCATCAGTTGTTGGCAGCTTGCAGTATGCGCAGACATGTTCTCGACCAAATATTTCTTTTGCAGTAGGGATACTTGGCAGATTTCAATCTAACCCAGGTTTACCCCATTGAAAGGCTGCCAAGAAAGTCTTGCGGTACTTGCAAGGGACAAAAGACTGTATGTTAACGTATCATAAAGTTGATTACCTCGAGGTTATTGGCTACTCAGATGCGGATTTAGGAGGATGCCTTGATAGTAGAAAGTCTACTACTGGGTACGTCTTCTTACTTGCTGAGGGAGCGATCTCTTGGAGGAGTGGAAAGCAGACGACTACTGCTGCCCACACCATGGAGACAGAATTCATTGCATTGTACGAGTCTACTTCGCAGACTATATGGTTAAAGAACTTCATATCACAGTTAAAGGTGATTGATTCCATTGGGAAGCCACTGAAGGTCTACTGTGATAATGAAGTTGCGGTGTCCTTTTCGAACAACAACAAAAGTACTACGTCATGCAAGCATATGAAATTGAAGTATTTTGTTGTTAAAGAAAGGACGGAGAATCATTTAGTGCATATTGTCAATATTGGTACAAAAGAGATGATCGCTGATCCTCTTACTAAAGGGCTAGCACCGGGATTATATTCCGAACATGTAATGAGGATGGGATTGTTAAACTCTTTTTGACATATGCATATAAATAAAGTGATCACTTTCAGTCTTTTGATTCTCATTATGGTTGTTGTTAATCTCATAAGGATTAGAGATTCAATTAAGGACCTATAGAATAGAATATAAAGGCCATTCTATTCATCAAGTTATTCCCATAAGGTTTTCTAGTTAAAGGGTTTATCGTCGGAGCAAGTGGGAGAATGTTGGGATTAACCACCACGTTGGTGGTGGTTACCCACGATGTGGGTAACGCTCCCCATGAGTGTGCTCCCTTCCGTTAAACCTGCATTGAAATCAGAGGGAACGGTTATTCAACCATTTCCATTTTGTGCCTTATAAAAGGGTTTCATGAGCGACCCTTTAGGTAAGCGCAATACAGAAATTTCAGAGGGAAAAAGTCGACTCACCGGTAGCATTCGGAGGCCTGCCCTCTTGGTGGCTGCATACCGGCTGAGTTGAAGATCGACCCTCTCCGGCAAGCACAGCAGCTCCATCAATGGCAGCATCAGGTACACATGCTCTGTATGTATATTTTCATTTTCTGCAGGGGCTGTTTGCATGGTTATGGCAGAACCGCCGGCGCACAGGACCGGCGGTGGAAACTCCGGCCATCCCAACAGTTATCAGATAACTGTATGGTCTAGTGAAATGTGAGATACCCAAGTTATTGAAACATTTTCTTGGTATTCTTCACCTCTTGGTATCCCCTTTTTCAGTTTAGTAGTTATCTTGCTAGGAAGTGAGGATGGTTACTATGGGTGGATGCCTAGTTGAAAAACAATAAATGGTCTATGATTGTTTTGTTGAGTTTTTTCAGTCTCGCATAATCAGTTAACAGTAAGAAATGGGATGTATAAGTGCCGATGATTAGTCTTTTCGCACAATGTCTATGCATAGTTTCGTTATGAATTTCATTATCTACAGTCCGTCTGTTCTTCTTTTCCTTGTTTTGTTTTTCTGAGTTTAGTTGATTTATATATTGTATATGTCATATCTGATTTAAGGGAACCATTTGGTTCTTTTTTAATTGAAATTATGTGAAGACAAAAAATATCCATGCAAGAAACTGGCTATTGACAGACCAGATGCTCTCAATTTCTGGTTGAAAATAGCGGGGTTGATGTTCACGTGTCTATATATTATATATATATAGAGAGAAGGGGGACCTGTCCAACTAAAGGAAGGTCCAAAATCTACAACCAACGACGATCTGGCAGCTACCCTTCTCCAATGCTTGAGCATCTCATCGATCAGATCTCATATATTTGTTTTTTATAATTTATTTTGTAAGAAATATGCTTTACATGAAGGCTTTACAACATATAAACATGTTTTTTGAAACGAAGAAAATCAACGGCTCACAATGCATTTAAAAATTTACAATACAAGTATTGTGGGCCGGTGATTTTTAACGCTTTAAAAAATGCATCTGACCATTGAAAATTCATAATCCAAAACATGTCACTCACTAAATGAATGATAGAAATCCAATATGTAAAGTCTGATCGATGAAAAACTCGATTATTAGAGAAGGAACACCGTCAATTATCATTGGTTGTAGATTTTGAACCTTCCTTTGGTTGGACGTGTTTGTGTATATATATATATATGTATATATATATATATATATATATATATATATATATATATATATATATATATATATTCTTCTCTTTCTATCATTTTCTAGCTATTACCATGAAGCATTGATATTTGCTGCCATGAATGTTGAAATGGACAAATATTTAAAGATGTTCCATGTTCTCTACTTAGTGCCAGACATCTGTGAAGCTGTATTTCCCAGAAAGTTCATCCATCAATGATGCATTCTGTCCTTTTTCAGCAACCTGGTCTTGCCATTTTCCTGTTAAGAGGTGGTTGATCATAGTGATCTAGAATAAAACAAATTTTAATGCAATGGGACTAGGGTTTCAGTTTTTTAGGCTGTGAGTCTGTAAACGGGATATTGCTTCCATAGATTCCCCCTATATCTTAGATAGCATTGAATTAGTTGTCATGGGCTATGAAGATGATTACCTTTAATTCTAGTGTCCATATTATCTGGATTCCAGCCATCCCAAGTCAGATCTGTCCAATTCTTTTACTGGTTTATGCTCAAAGTCTCAGTTAAGGCTTGATAAGTTCATATTGGTTTCATGTGCTTGCTAATGTTATTCATTCTAAGTGATTGCTGCTATGCGTTTTGCTTATATGTAGTTATGAAGAGATTGGGTATGATCTTATGGGTATATGATCTCTCTATGGTTGCTATGCATCAGTCTGTCACAAACTTTTTTTCATGTTTAACGTTTCATTTGGCTTGTATATATTATTGTTGTTGATTTACAAATTAATTTTAAAAATATAATTTTAAATAACCAGTTTATGATAAATGAGGTTCTCATCATCCTTGCTGCCCAATTTGCCTCCCCTTGAAGGCCTTTATATTGTGGGCAAGTATTGTTGAAAAATATCATGGTAGACTGCTTTGGTTTTTTGTTGCCATTGCAGTGTGAATGTTGTTATGTTGCGCTTGTTTGTAAGTTTATGCAACTGGCATAAATGTTTGGATGCTCATGTGCACTTCTGTTTGATGGTGGAAAAACTGATATTCTGGGATCTGTGTTTTCTCAATGAAATTTTGATTGGCTGTACAGTATGTGATGATAGTGCTGAAAGGATCCGTACCCATTTCTTTTGGAGGAACTGAACAATCTGCTGCATATGGGGAGCTGGTCTCCATTGGCGGCTTGAACCCAGACACAAACAAAAAGCTTAGTGCTGCAATTGCTGCCATTTTGGAGACCAAGTTATCTGTTCCAAAGTCGCGCTTCTTCCTCAAATTTTATGATACCAAGGTAACACATTGCAAGCATTTTGCCTAATGACCCGTTGTGGGTCCCTCCAAATTGTATGTTTCTCATATGCCTTTTCATGTTTGTTAGGCACATCATGGTCAAGATTTTGCACAGTGCTTGCATGCTTTACATCAGCACTAGATCATGTAATTAACTCTTTACTGACAGAAGTTTGTGTCAAGCTTTTTGGTCGAAAAGCTCATCAAACCTTTCATTGTATGATTTAATGATTTGCATCTGGTTTGGAATATTTTCTTCTGAGTTTACAAGGTTCTAACGTTTGTATTTGATAACTTGCAGGGTTCAAACTTTGGATGGAATGGGTCTACCTTCTGATGTCTAGACTAAGTTTTACTTGGGTTTTCATTTCTAGAAGTGATACTTTGTTCAGTCTTTTAGGTGTTGGGGGAGAGGAATAACATATGCAAGTTGCATTTTCATGCCAGTGCTCTGCAATCTTGTGCTGTTGCGGAGGAATGCATATATCCCCCTTTATTTGCTTTTTTGACTTTGGCAATGTGAACTGTTGAGAATACTCCACCATTTTCTTTTTATATGCAAGTTATTAGGTAGTTCTAAGACTAAAACGTCATCTCCACGTTCTAGTGGTTTCTGCGGATCTGTTATTGAAATTGCTGTTTATGGGATACATCATGCTGTTATCCGGATGTTTTGCTTAAGAAATATGTGACCAAGTTCATCAACTGCGCATGTTGGTGCCATTTTGAAGCACCTGAACACTGGCTTCTTGAACTTGGGTCATGTTTCATTTTATGCCAAATATACATCCTACATTGGCTTGATTATTGGCATTGAGCAGGTTCAGTTTGTCGATGGAAACTTTGCACCCCTGAATGAGCCATGTCTTGTGCTGACCAATCTGAAATCTTTTAAAAAGAAACTGTTAATGATGTAAGAAGTCATTTGAGTTACGAGATCACATCAAATTTCTCCTTTCTTAGTGGTCTTGAATTGTTTGCTTTAGGTTTAATATAGTTATGGAATATCACTTCTGATATCTCCAGTTCTTTCCCCGAGGACAGTTCTAGATCTTTCATTTTCTGGTAGTGAGGTTTTCTTAGCTTCAAAGTTATGGCTGGCAAACGAGCCAGTAGATGTTCGAGCTTGGCTTGTTTCTTGTGTCGAGCCAAGCCTAGCTTGAGCTCATGAAAAGCCCGAGCTAGCTCATCCACAGAAAAATATATTTTTTAAAATTAAAAATAATAGAATTAGACCCTACCTAGACCTCCTAGGTCAAGTTCTCCGTTTAGGTTCCTCATAAAATAAATAAATAATGCATGATCGAGTGAATAAACCTTTTATAAGCACTCTCCAACCCAAGTATTCTACATTGTCGTATGTGCCAGTAAATAGGCTTGTATTAACTTTGCTTAGACAAGTGTTGTTGAGCTTCCATTGTTCTTTTTCCTTTTAATTTTTTTTCTCAATAACAAGATGAAACCATCATCATCCCATTATGGGCTGAGGGGGTATCACATTTACCATGGTCTTGTTTCGGTATAAAACTTTGGAGCAATGTTGTCAGTATCGTTTTTGGCCCTGTATCGTTTGGCCAATGATTCAGGTCAATCGGCGGATACCGATACTCAAGTGGATCGTTCTGAATTGGCTAAAAAATAATTAAAAAATATTACGTGTTAATTAGAATATGACACGTGTTAAAGCTATTAAAATAATATTTAAAATAATTTTAAGTATTTTTTGCATTTATTAAAAAGCAGCCAATTTAGGAGTGAAGTGTATTGATTTTCAGTCGATATGATACTTATACACACTGATACTGACAACATCGCTCTGAAGTACTCTCCTTACCATAGTTCTTAGGACACGTTTGGAAGTGAGAAGAACTTTGATAGAAAAAGAAAGTTTTGCCTACGAGAGAAGTTTTGACAGGAGAAGTTCTCCAAAGAAAAAGTTTTTCGCTTGTTTGTGTAGCATGAGAAAATGGGGCTGAAAAGCAAAGAAAAACATTTTTGCTTATTTGTTTGTGCATGAAAACATTTTCCTCCTAGCTAATAGTATCAATGCCAAAGGCAGCTCTAGTTGAAGGCTATGATCCGTATCATGCCTTTGATCCTTGTACTTGACCTCCTACACTTTTCAAATACGTGTTGTTGTGAGCGTATGAAATCTGCATGTGACGAGTTAAACGTGGAATGTGTTTGGTGGTATTTTGGTAGTTGTATTGACATCCTTCAACGGCATAGTTGTATTGACAGCCTTAAAGGTTCATATAACAAAATTTAACCATGCAACCAAGTTGTCTGTACTGAATTAAAAATAATTCAGTACCAACGCTAAGGTGGCTTGGATATGAGAAGAGGCAGGTGCCACTCGTCAGAGCAGAAACAATAAAATAGCCTTCATTTAACAATGAAGCTGTCAACCATGGAGAAGCTCTATTATACAAGTAAGATGCAGCAAAATTCCATTTAACAATGAAGCTGCCAACTTGAAGGCTTCTTCAAACTCATTAACAAATTAGAGTTCATCAAGCATGAGGTAGAAACAAACAGGAGATATTAAGAAGAAGAAAGCTACTGTAGCTCATAGGAAACATACCACAATAAAGTAATACCATCACTGAACTCCACAAATCACATATATGTTTATTCCAGTGTTATTAAAAATGCGCCTCAAGGCGCAAAAAAACGTGCCTCGCCTCAAGGCGAGGGGCTTTATGCTTTGAGGCACATAGGTAAAGCGCAAAAGCCCCAAGGCGTGCGCCTCATAGGCCTTGAGGCGTATACGCCTCAATGCATTTGGTCAAATGAGGGTCAAAACCCTCATTTAATAAAAGTTAGGGCTTAAATAAACCGCCCCCGATCATAATGAGGGTGAAAACCCTCATTTTTCTTACGCCTCTCTCTGTCTGTTTTTTTTCTTCTCACAACCGTCACTCTCGCTCGGGTCTCACAACATTGTCTCTCTTGTGGTGGAGCCCCGAAACAAGTACGCTCTCTCTCGTCTCTAGTTTTTTTTCTTTCTCTCTCATTTTTTCTCATGCAACCTCTCTCATTTTTTCTCACGCAGCCTTTCTCTCATTTTTTTCTCACACACAGTCTCCTCTCTCATTTTTTTCTCACGCAACAAACATTCCCTCTCGTATTTCTTGATCAATTCTAATTCTAATTTTTGAGAATTATGATTCTCATTTGGTTTCCAATAGAAGCTGATGATGTGCAACCATTTTTACCCTTTTTTTTTACTATTTAAGTATAAAAATATATGAGAAAAATACCATTTTTTTCCAGTTTTTGGCTGGACCTTGTAGTCATTGCATTTATGTGGTTGCATGTATTTTCATTTGGCTGGAACCTGCAAACTCTGTGGATGCCTATATTTTCGTTAATCTGCATATTATTTTTTTCATCATCTCTTATAAAAAAATGCCTCTATTTTTTTTGGTGGCTGAACACTACAAACTCTGTGGATGCCTGTATTTTTGTTAATATGCAAGTATAAAAACATAGAGTTTGGCGAGACCCTGCATGTATAAAAACAAAGAGTTTGGCTAGACCTACAAACTCTGTGGATGCCTGCATTTTAGTTAATATGTATATTGTTTTTTGTTAATGCCTGTATTTGTTTTGTTTGTAAAGCCACTGTTTTTGGGTTCCCCAACTGCATGTTAACCATCCTTGGATCATGTTTATTATGTGCATTCTGTGCTTATTTTTTATGTGGTAAAGTTGACTACGACATGATGAATAGGGTCAAATTTGCATCTTTATCTTCTTAGAGTCTTACAACCTATCTATGATGATTAAGTCTGTTAAAAGAGTAAATAAACTATGCTAAGCACATCAGAACCAATCTATAACTTTAGCATCCAAAGCCATGCTAATAAAACAGTATATACCATTATTGATCATATGGGGCATCACTAATTCTTGTCATCAATGTATATGCTCAGTCAATTTCTACCATGTGACAACTAATTAAACACCAAGGTTGGTATGGAAGTGCATTTTTTTACCTATGGGTGCCTCAGTATCGTCAACAGATAATTGTAGTGATTTTGAATTAATATATGAATGCATGTGCATGCACATGAGCACTAGAGAATGTGGATGAAAAATAAATGTGACAGAAATATCTAATTTCTTCTTTGCCATGACAAATTATATTTAATTAGTTTTCAAAGTTGTATATGTTGATTCTTATTGAATATGAATCTAATTTTTTGTGTTAATATATATTTTCTTATATGCATTTTTGCAGTTGAACAATGAGAAAAGATATAGGATGGGATCATGGAGCTAAAGTTTCAAATCCTACTAAAGATCCCAAACTCGTAGGACATGTAATTTGCAATTACTGTCATAAACAGACTACATGAGGCATCTATAGGTTAAAGCATCACTTAGCTGGCACAAAACATGGTGTAAGCATGCGTGAAGCGGTTCCACCTGATGTGATTTTTTTTTTAGAATCATTTAAGGGATCAAAAGTAACAAAAACAAGAGGAAGAACAAAACAAGTTGGATATCAGATAAAGTGTTTATTTTGGATCATCAACAGACGATAATGTGAACAAAAAAACCAGTTGATCATGCAGTGATGCAAAAACAAGCATAGGTGGTCCTATGGACCTCTTTGTGAATAAAGAAGCATGACAAACCACAATAAACACTGCTTTCAAAAGGGATGAAAGAAGAAATATATGTAGTGTCATTGGTAGATTTTTTTATTCAAATGTTTTATCATTTAATCTTTGCAAAAATTCATATTTTAGTGTAATAGTAAAAGTTATTGCAAATTATGGGTGAGAGTTCAAATCACCTCCTTATCATGAGATCAAACATGGATTTTGAAAAATGAGGTAGATTGTACTCATAAAATTTTAAAAGAGTTTAAAAAGGAATGGCCAAAGGCCGGTTGCAGTATTATGACAAATGGTTGGACACACGAAAAAGAAAGAAACTTAATTGATTTTCTTGTGAACAACTCATCTGGGACAGTATTTTTAAAGTCCGTCGACATCAGCAACATGAAAAAAACTAGTGCAAATTTGTATAAGTTGTTTGAAGAAGTTGTTAAAAAAGTTGGTGAAAGTAATTGTGGTGCAATTCATTACAGATAATGCACCAAATTATGTGACAGCTGAGAATATGTTAACAACAGAAAAAATATATTTTTGGACATCATGTGCGGTGCATTGCTTGGATCTTATGTTAAAAGATATTGAAAATATATTAATTTTTAAAGATATAGGGGAAAAGGCAAAAAAAATTACAAGATATATTTATAGTCATGCATGGGTATTAAATTTAATGAGAAAGTTCACAAAGAAGAAAAAACTTCTACGTCCAGCTGTCACTCATTTTGCCACAACATATCTCACGCTTCATAGTATTGGATGTTATAAGAAAGAGTTGAAGTCGATGTTCTTATCTTCAAATTTTAAATCATATAAGAACATTTTTCATATTGTTCTTAATGATCATAAGTTTTGGGATGTCATATCATATGCAATTAAAGCTATACTACCTCTCGTGGAAGTGTTGTGATTAGTTGATGCAGATGAACCTGCTATAGGATTTTTGTACAAGGCAATGGATAGAGCAAATGAGAAAATTGCTTTAAACCTTGACAAGGTTGAAAGAAAATATAAACCTATTTGGGATATCATTGATAGACGATGGGACTTGCAACTTCATAAGCCTTTGCATGCAGCTGCCTATTATTTAAATCCACTTTTTCATTATGATGACAACTTCAACCCGGATGGAGAAGTTATGAGTGGCTTTTATGGTTGCGTTAAAAAATTGGTTTCTGATGCAAATGTTTGGTTGAAAATTATAACATAAATCAATGCATTTAAAAAGGAAAAATGGTTGTTTGGTAGAGAGACAACTATTACAACAAGAAAATTAAAAAGTCCTGGTAAGTTTGTAATTATGTTGTTATTTGTTAATATTTTTTTATGTTTTTGTTAATTATGACATTCTTAATATTTTTATCAATTTTGTATTATTTTATTTGAATGCAGCTGATTGGTGGAGTTCATCTGGGCACAAAAATCCTTAGTTGATGAATTTTGCTATTCGAATTCTAAGTTTGACATGCAGTGTATTGGGTTGTGAGAGGAATTAAAGTACTTTCTCATTGGTTTGTGACTTTGTATTTTATTTTTAAAATATATTTTTATAAGTGTAATTATCTTATAATTAATTATCAATGATTTGAAATTATAGGTGCATACAAAACGAAATAATAGACTTGAACAAAAGAAGATAAATGCATTAGTTTTTGTAATGTACACTATGAAATTAAGAGAGAAATATGAGGAGGAGGGCTACCAAAGACCCTATATGTCTAGATCATATAGACTCAGACGATGAGTGGATTATGGAGAAGGAAGATCCAGTGTTGCCTAGTGATCCCAATTGGTTGGAGGATTCATGGTTGGATCTGAACTTCGACATAAATGCCATTGAGCATGTGCGTATTGAAAAAGTCACTTCACCTCATGATTCACAAACTAGTTCTAGGCAAGACAGGTCTTCAAGAGATCAAGGTAAAGCTAAATTCCTTTCACCTTGCTATGCATATAAATATATTTTTTTAATTACATAAAATAAATATTTAATATATGATTTTTTATTACAAGAAAAAGAAAAGCAAAAGAAGTGATCGAGGATGTGGAGGAAGAAAGTGCAGATGATGAAGAGTGAGAGAATGAAGATGAAGGAGAACCTATTTATATGAATTTCTCAGATGATGACATTGAAGACTTAGATATTGATGATAACGAGACACAAGAAGAGCCTAGACCTTAATTCATATAATAGAGCTATAGCTATTTATATGTTTTTTTTAGGTCTTTCAATTGCAATTGTGAATGTTAACACTCTCATTTTGAAGAGTTTTGGACAAATATATTAACATTTGGTTGTTAATGCTAACATGCATTTTCTAATTATGACATTGTATTGTTAATTCTAAGATGCATTTTGTTGTTAATGTTAATTTTTTATTTAATAAATGCCCATGTTTTATTTTTTAGATACTTACATAGATCAAGTTGTTGTATTAATGTTACTTTTATATGTTAATCTCATATTTTTTCAGTATTTATTTGAGATTTTTTATTTCCTTTTGGTTGTTGCTTCATCAATAAAGATTTCTTTATTTATTTATAATTTTAGATATTTTTTTTATAGTTTTTTTAAGTTTTAAAAAAAATTTGCGCCTTACGCTTTATGCCTCGCCTCAGATTTTGGTGGAGCGCCTCGCTACGTCTTAACGCTTTTCACAACACTGGTTTATTCCTTAGCAGCAAAATTCAAAAGGGGCCACAAAGATTCTGCATATAAGCAGACCAACAACCTCATTTCCACCACTATTGCATCCTGCAAATCACTATCAGGTTTATATTTAGCATATCAACTTCCCTCCTTTCAGGTTTACATTTTATAGAACCAGCTGTAACAAGCATAATTAGCATTACAATTCATCTCATAACACATACGTAGTTCAATCATTAAAATCAAAGTCATAAAACTTTAAAAAACTATAAAAATTTAACATTCATTGTCTTAGCATTACAATCATAGTTTCTCAAAAGTAATTTTTTTTATAAATCAAGTAATTGGAAGATGGTATTCCCTTCAAAGCATGTTTGCAATTCGTAAAGAACTTTGTTGCTTCCTCACTCGACACTTCGAGAGATGACTTCAGTTTCTTCATCTAGATGATGACTCAGGTTTCTTGTGACATCATCTGGTTCAAACTGGTCAACATTTAGGTTTTGGTCAAGAATAAAATTTTGAAGTACACATGCTGCAAGCACTATATTTACTTGTGTCTCATACTTGTATCGTTAAGATGTTTTAAGCATAGGAAAATGATCTTTCAATAAACCAAATGTGTGCTCAACAACATTCCTCGATGATGCATAACAATAATTGAATATTTATTCCTTCTTTTTGGGTAGATGAGTTCTAGGCTTTGTGTATTCTTGCAAATGGTATCGGGTTTTTCTAAACATTGATAAGAATTTGGTTATATTGGGATAACCTAGATCTACAAGGTAGTACTTTCCTATACATATGAAAATATGTAAAAAAACATGTCAATACACCAATGAGATCATATAAAAAAAATAGATTTGAAAATATACCTTGAGGTACTTGGAGTGGGTCATCTCTTTTATCAAGTGCATCATATAAAATTCTTGAATCAGATGTTAAACCCTACCATCCAGCCAATACATAGTGAAACTTTAGATCAAAACCTACCGCAGACATCACATTTTGTGTGAGTTGATTCTTTCAATTATAAAATCGTGCTTGCTCTTTTATTTGTACACATAAAAGTATACGAGTCCTGTCAATGACACCAATACAATCATGCAAAACAAGAATATTATTTTAGACCTATAATTATTATAAATTAAGATGTCCTATAAAAAATTTGCCTACATATGGGTAGAACCGAGGGTTGCCACTTATTTTTGGTGGAATTCTGGCATTTGAATATACTTTGGTCTAAGTGCACAAATTGCATCTAATACTCCATTAAAATATCTGCTAATAGTTTCACCAGAATGCTAAAATACATATTGAATGGCTCGATTGCATTCATTATGCCCCAATATAAACAAGAAAATAACAACTTGCACTTCAACTATCACATATCATCGATTACATAACAAACCCTTTGTTCACAATATATTACATAATTGTTGAAATGTTTTAAGCTCCATGCATAGTAAATCAAAGCAATTTCAAGGATGTCCACATAACAAGTCCCGTACAACATCCACTCTCTTATGAATGAAATCATGAACAACATTTGTCATATAATTTGTTTGGTATTAGTTCATAAGAAAAAGTACCATAATCTATAATAATACAAGTATAATGTCTTCATCTTCATGTCTCATTTTCCTAATGCGAGAGAACATAATTGTTCATTAAATATAAAATAAACCAAGTTCACATGATAAAAATGAGCGTAAACATACATTTTAAAATTATAACAAAGAAAGCATGCATAAATTGCATTGCATTGCATTGCATTGCATTAATCATGACATACACATAATATGAGTTATAAAAAACTTAGGCATATCAAAAAATATATGATAAATGTTTTTCATCCCTACCTAAACCAAAATAACAAAAAGAGGAACAACTTAAAGCTAATACAAAATGAGGGAAAGTGTTCCATTACACAAAATATATATAAATGTTTTTCATCTTTAAACTAGATAATATAAAACAAAACAAAATTAAAAGACAATTTTTTTATCTTCATCTATAGACTTTCATTTAGATACCATAGAAAATAGGTAAATTGAAGTTTCCCTATTCCAAGAACTCTTTAGTTCCCCAATCTTACAAGTTCTTTTACAATTCGTTCTTTCACGTAGATAACTTTTTTTTAATTGGACTCTTATGAGATTCTTCATGGAGACAACCTTCATGATTAGGACTCCTATGAGAATTGTTTTGAAAAGGTTTCTTGAAATCAGGAGTCTTAGATGGACCTTGATCTTCAACATCCCCCAACAAGCTCATCTCTCCGAAAGTGAGATTGAGCTTGGCTCAAATGGCTTCAAAATGTCATGTGGGTAGAGGCATAGTCAAAATATCGGGTAACTGAGCTTCTGATGCAAGAAACCTGACTTGAAGCTCTCTCTTTTTGATTTTTTCATGCACAAAGTGAAAGTCTATTTCATTATACTTCATACAAGCATGAAATACTGGATTTGCAGCAAGATATGTGGTCCCGAGGTTATCACACCATATGACAGAAGTTTCTTCTTGTTCAATATACAGTTCACGCAGAAGGTACCCCAACCATGTAAGCTCAGACACAACTCTTGCTAAAGCCTTATATTCAACTTCAATGTTGGATTTAGCAACAATTTATTGCTTTGATGAGTTCTAAGAGAGTAAATTTGTTACAAGGAAGTTAAGGTAGCTACCAATTGAGCACCTATCATCTGGGCACCCTGCCTAATCACCATCAGCATACCCTGGTAATTGTAACAATTTACTTTATGAATATGAAGACCATGCATCACAATTCCCTTAAGATATCAAAGACTTCTTTTAACATGATTCCAGTGGTCTTAAGTTGGAGTAGGTATAACTTTATTTATGACATATGCAATATCTGGATGGGTAAACATGATATATTAAAGTGCCTCAATGATGCTTCGATAATGAGTGACATCTTCAAATGGTTCTCCTTCAAATTTAAACAGGGTGACGTTAACTACTACTCGTCTAGTAACAGTTTGGCTTCTAGCATATGGCTCCTTTTAAGCACATTTATAATATATTTCTTTTTAAAGAATCAATCCATTTGATGAGAGAACATTCACTATTCTCAGAAAGTATCGTAGAGAACCCAGATTTTTGATAAAAAAAAAATTCCAAACTCATTTATCAGACTATGAACTTCTATATAAGAGTTTTTTGTTACAATGATGTTATCAACATACACAAGGACAAATAGTATAATATCCCTACATTTTTAATAAATAGAGACATGTCGAACTTTGTCTCAACAAAGCCCAATTGAGTCATATAGTCATGCAACAGTTCGAACCTGGCTCTAGGAGCTTGTTTTAACTCGTACAGAGTGTGATTAAGTTTGCAAACATAATTGGGACACTAACTCTTCTCAAAACCTTATTGTTGAGTCATGTATACTTTTTCTTGAAGGTACCCATGTAGAAAATCATTGTTCACATCTAATTGTTGTATGAACCAACCAAAGCTCACGACAAGAGACAAAACAATTCTGACAGTAGTAGGTTTGGCCATTCGTCTAAAGGTATCAAAAGAGTTAATTCCTTCTTGTTTACTGTACCTAGTAGCAATCAAGTCTTGATTTATATCTGGCAATAGACCCATCAATATACCTCTTGATCTTGTAGATTCATCTACATTCAACCAAGTTTTAGGTAAAGGTCCATGTTTCATTTCTGATCAAGGCATCAAACTCTTTCTTATAAATGTTTTCCACTTCTTATCTGTAATAACTTCAACATAGGTTTTTGGCTCAGACTCTTGTGACAACTCACTTATCATAACAATGTTTAAGAGATATTGTGGATAAAAAAAGTCATTTTCAAGGTTTTATCTAGAGACCTAGTAACCATGGGATGGGTCCTAATGGGTTGATGAGTCTCTTCAGTAGTAGGATCAACGACCAAATTTATCCCTAAATAAGTACTTAATTCAGGTCTAGTTGAACCTATGGGAGACTAGTTTTCTGGACTGGATTAAGAATTAGTGAGTGAGGTAAACTATGGTCAAGACAAGCAGTTTCTTGCACAGAGAAGGTATGCATGAGTGAAGAGCAATCAAGCACGGCAGGACTCTTTTTATGAAAAGGACCTAGTAGGATAATGGTGGAATTAGGTAATTTTTTCTCGAAGGTTATTGGTAGTTCTTGAAATCGTAAACAATTAGAAACTTTTTTTTAAGGTGACAGGACAATTGGTACCAGCTTAAAGAAATTTTGATTAATCAAAAGTGACATGTCTTGATATATATATATATATATATACCTTATTTAGCACCGAGTCAAGACATAAATAACCTTTGTAGTTAATTCTGTATTTAATGAAAACATAAGTTTTAATCATAGTAGCCAATTTTGAAGAGTTATATGGCACAAGGTAAGGATAACAAGTACATCTAAACACAATTAGGGTGGTATAGTAAAAAGTTTGCTTCAATGGACCAAGGGAAAAAATGGGCCGGCCCGCCTCATCCCATCTAGACTGGGAATGGAGGACATGAAATGGGGATGCTAAAATCAAAACCTGGGGTGGAGACCTTGTCCCCCGCCCCGCCCCGCCCCGGTCCATGCCATCCCTACTTCGTCCAATTATAAAAAAGAAAAAGTCTTCATCAATAATAAAAAAATCTTCATATGAAAACGTGTGCCTCACATCAGTGGGGTTTTATTTCACCCACGGGCACGGGCACGGGCCGCACCGAAAAAGAAAAAGAAGGGAAAAGAAATTGCAGTTGGAACGCGACAAACAACCCTTTTTGACCAACACACCCTCCATTAGTTCACCGTAGAACAATAGTGAGAGGCGTATTTTTGATCAACATGGAGGGCATTCCCTGTCAATATTGCCAAAGTCCGTAACAACGCACTCTCACTTGAGATTAAAAAATAAAAATAAAAATAAAAAAGAAGAAAATGAAAGTATTTCAGAGTAAATATTTCCTCCGCCATTATCGGTGGCGATGGAGAAAAAGTTAATGGCGATTACTGTAAGTCCATGAGCCAAACGCCCAACTTCGAGATCCGAAACTCTCTCTCTCTGGTGTGGTCTATGAGGAACGACAGGTGAGGAGGAAGAAGGGATCGTCGGTAGCAAGATGAGGAAGAAGCTCGGCACCCGTTTCCCCGCGGTACGATTCGATTCCCTTTCTTTATTTTTTTTTTCTGAATCGAAATCGAGATCTGAATCTTTTTCCTTTTCCGGAATCGAAGTCGAGATCTGAATTTTTTCTACCTTTTCTTGATGTTGGAAAGAATCTTCTTCTTTCGCTGGTTCGGTTTTTTGCCCCAAAATCTGGTGGTCGAGAAATTAGGGCTTGCAATTCGTGTGCATAAGTTAGTCATGATCGTTAATTTTTTCTCTTTTTTTGATGCGGTAAATGGGAAAGGTAGAACAGCTTCGAGATTGGCGATCCGGATCTTTGTAGATATTCCTGATTTTGGCGTTTTTGATGCTACGGATTTCTGGGTTTCGTCTTCTTTTGGCTCGTTTTGGTTCGGTCTGTGAGGATCAACGGAGATGGCGTAAGAAACGTAGAAATTGGTGGGGCTTTGGGGTTATTCAGCGTGAAAGATGCATGTTGTTATAGGGCGATGTCCTTTGCGACCCAAATTGATCGTAGTAGTATGCGATAGGGAGCTTCTCAACCGATTTTGCTATTGAGTTTGTAGAGGATCTGAATCACAAGGGATGCCTGCCTCGTTTGCAATGGCCCTAAAGATGACTTATTTCCTGAACAATTGGTGATTTGCATTGACGGTCAAGTCGATGCCCGGATCCGATCAGATGAGGGAATGCAATTTTTGTCATACAGACGCTCCTCTGGAGGCTGAATCAATCAAGGAATCCGATTGATGCACAGCCCATGATACGAAGAGAGAATCACCTTTTCACCTATGAGTTTAGGCGTTCTGCAATTTTTTCTCAAGATCTCTGGTGGATGTACTGTGGTTATTTCTGTGTACGTTTCAAAAACTTGGACTCCTAAATTGGCCCTAATTGCCCATGGGGGTCAGCAATATAGCAGATGCGAACAATTTTTTCTTAACTAGGACGCACAATGAGTAGCCTTTTGCGTTTTCAGAGGCGTGGGCAGGGGAACTCATCGAATCTTGGTGTTGTGTGACTGCTGCAGCTAAGTTTGTTTTTATTCGTAAAAAATGGAAGAATCTCATATTCTTTGATCCTTACATGTTTTCATTTTGCAAGAACAAATCTTTGTACTTTCTCCAACACCTGTTTATCTGTTCTGTCCCTTTCAAACATGACTGTTGATTACAATCTCAGTGAGGTATTTTTGACTTTACTGATAATGTATATTAACAAGTGATATTTCTGGAAACTATTATTTACTGTAAGAGTCATCGAGCAATCAATTCTGCAGATGGTAAACAGAAACACATAAGCTTCTATAAAGAAACAGTTTGTTTGCTTTCTCTAAGAACAGAGAATATGTGCAGGCCTCAAGTACCATATGCTATTGCACGGATCATAGATCTTGCTCCATGAAATAGCTAAAGCATCAAAATTGACCAGTTGGTTTTTCATCACTTTTGCATTTTTTGCCATAGATTACTGAGTTTAATTGTTTTGTTCATTCATGTTCTTTTCACAGTCACGGATAAAGAAGATAATGCAAGCTGATGAGGATGTTGGCAAGATTGCACTTGCGGTACCTGTCCTAGTGTGTAAGTTATCAAAATCCAACTCCTATAAAAAAGGTTATCAAAATCCAATCATATTTTTGGTGTATTAAAGCTAAATTTCTCCCTAATAAGTATTTACAACTTGTGCAAGCACAAAACTTTTGCTTTGTTTGCATCACCTATTTTCTCAATTGCCAAGGAATGAGCATGTGTGGACATAATTGTTGAGCTTGTAATGGTAGGTTTTATTGGACTTCAGAAAAAAAGAAAAAGGCAGGTTTCTTTTGTCTGTTGCATACAAAAATATTGCTTGAGCAAATATGCTTCCTTTGGCTCGTGAATATCATGTCTACTTTTGTTCTTATACAAGTCAATTGTAGTGGAACTTAATGTTGTGTACTTTAAGCTTGTGCCTGATGGGAGATGGGATGTTTTTCCCTTTTGATGTTTCTTCTTAATTATATTTAGCTATTCAATGACTTCATGGATTGATAAGATTCTCTCTCTCTCTCTCTCTCTCTCTCTCTCTCTCTCTCTCGTGTTTGGATGCCTTTTGTGCGTGCTACCACATGCAGGTGCATTTTTCATTTGCCCATCCCCATCAATGCACATCTTACCTTTTAATGGTAGAAAAGCTTTTCTACGTGTATCATAAGATGGGGGAGGAAAATTTTTACCATAAGATGATCAGAAGAGCGTGTTTGAGATTGTATATGGAGATATTGTCTAGAAGGGTGAAGCATAGACTTCTAGGCAGGCTACCACAATTTATGGGCTTGTCTTCAACCAATAGAAAAAAAACCAAAGATCATTTTCACAGGTTGTAGTTATTATTTGTTGCTATTCTCTTGACATTTTATAAAAGAATTCTTAGATATTTTGCTTTTTTCCTGATAAAAGCTTCCATTGTAGCTTGTAGCACTCTTGTTCAAGATGATTTATCTAATCTATTTATAATTCTTTATGTTTTTTATTGCAGCAAAAGCTTTGGAGTTATTTCTGCAAGATCTTTGTGATAGGACGTATGAAATAACACTCCAAAGAGGAGCCAAGACAATGAGTTCTTTGCATCTGTAAGTTTAAACTTTAAAGTCTTATGCTGTATTCTTCTATAAAAAATTCTTATGCTGTATAAAGTCTTCCTCTTTTTTGACATGTTTCTTATATCCTACACATAGATGTGGCATAGATTAGTTTATAAATGTTGAAATATGAAAGCACGTGTGTGGTTTAAGCCTTTAAGGCAATCATGAGCTTTACAATATCGCTACTCGAATAAGTCTTCACTATGGCTGCCAAAAAAGCTTCATTTCTTTCTGCAGTGGAACTTTGTGGACTACTTTCCAAATCGCTACTCGAATAAGTCTGCACTATGGCTGCCAAAAAAAGCTTCATTTCTTTCTGCAGTGGAAAATTGTGATAAGGGCCAGGCTTATAAAGAGTATGTTTCTGGATTGAACATTGCATTTGGTAGACAGTCTTTCCAACTTTGGATTGTCTGGTCAAACTTCACTCAAACGTAACTTGGATTTGAAATCCAGGTACTAGTGACCCAAACTTGGGTTAGAAGAATGGCAAAGACCAAGCCTTGCCAAAGTTGATAAACAGCCTACGGATCTAGCCTGATTTAAACCATTTTCTTTGCTAATATTGTTAACCCAAAACTTATTATATATTGGGTTGGCTATACAATTCTTTTTTTCATATTGCAAAGAATAATTTCAGAAGTATTACTCACCAAAGAGTCATGATATGGTGTTTAGTGATTTCATAACACGTCTATTTGATACAACTGAAGAAAGGGAGCCAGTTTAGAGAAATTTCGTGTGTGGATAAAAGAAAGTAGTGATATGTTTACCTGGATAGAACCATCAAATTGTGATAGTCTTGCTGCCAGCTGTACAAATCCAGTGGTATATGTAGAGTTAACGGAAAATGTTAAGGATTTCGGTTTCTGCCAAACATGCATGTCATCTAGGAACCAATGTCATGGTCTATGACACACTTATGTTTGTTTTGTCTCATCTACTTTGTCAAAGCTACTATCAATTTGTTCTGAATTTTATGATTGTTAGGACAATCTATACAGTTTATTGATTCATATATCCTACTAATGACATTTTATTGGTTCTTTATAATCCATGATTTAGAAAACACTGCATTCAAATGTACAGTGCATTTGATTTCTTGAGGGAGAGTGTGAACAAAGTCCCAGATATTGGTGGCTCAGATCCCATGGGCATTGAAAGAAATGGCACCAGGAGAAGGTAATTTCATCATCTGGGATCATGTATTCATCTTCCAATCTTTGGTAGCATCAGCAAGCATCTGATTAGTTTCTCATTGGACAGAAAAGTATTAAACAATGGAGATTTTGACAACATAGAAGAGGGGAAGCGTGCAAAGACTGTAAACTTTACCGCATCATCTTTCTTTTAGAATTCCAAAAATTAATATCATTCAAACAAAGGTAACAACTCTTATGACAGGGAATGATGATCCATCATGTTGGAAGAGGTCGTGGACGAGGCAGAGGAAGGGGCAGAATAGCTCGTAGCTGCAGGTTAAATGAGGATGATATGAGGTTGCACAAGTATGAAGATGACTCGGGCGTGTGTCCCGAGGATGATGGCGATGAACAGGTTACTAAAGCAGAGAAATCGGAGGACCATGTTGAAGAAAAAGAAAATGCAGAATGTACTACTAGCAACATAGTCATGGGGAGTTCCACTGATAGCGTGGGATCTAAGGAGGCAGGGGAGGCACTTGAGAATAAGATGGAGGCCAATCATGAGTACCTGGGTTGGCCTCATTACGATATGGCTAACATGCACATCGAGCCAGCACAACTCTTGCATCTAAGCAAGAGACCAGAACCAGAGGAGGACTACGACAATTATGAAGAGTGAAGCTTCAAGTTCTTTCACTTGTAGCAACTAAAAAGCTCATTTCCTCTTGGGAAATTGTACAATGTTTCGACATTATGTCCAAAATTAGATAGTTTTAGTTCTGTTTATCGATCTCTGCAAAGGGTTTTTTCTGACTGCATTAATGAGTGGTTTGGTGGTGCAAAATCGTATCTTATCTTGATAAATATCCGGCATTACCTTGCAGGAGAAGAGAGGGGCCTAGATGATCCAAATGATCCTATTATTAGCAGATAACAACAAATTCTGTACCCAACCAGCCCCCGAGGATAACACAATGTTTTTTTATCAAGCCAAGCCAAGCCAATCCTTCAATAAAATCAGAGTGACCTAAATCGACTTCAATCAGCCCTGCACTAACAGGAAAGGACTGTTCAACCAAAGAAAGGTTCAAAATCTACAACCGATATTAGTGTTCCTTCTCTACCGATTGAGTTTTCAATCAACAGGACTTTATATATTGAATTTTTATCATTCAGACATATTTTGGATTATGAATATGCGATGTTTGGATGTGTTATTTAAAGTTAAAAATTAATTGCCCACTAAAGTTTTAAATGCATTGCTAGCCATCGATTTTTCATGTTTGGAAAAACATAACTAGGTTGTAAAGTCTGTGTAAAGCATATTTTTTATTAAATAAATTATAAAAAACAAATATATGAAGCTTGATAGATGAGATGTTCAAGCATTGGAGATGAGGAGCCGTTCTATTTTGGACCTTTGATTGGATGGTTCCCTTCTTCTTCTCTCTCTCTCTATATATATATATATTCTCCCTCACATGCCCGACTGCGCACACACGCAAGAATCAAACAAAAGAAAGATGGCGTTTTGACAGGAAATCCCTAACCAGTTTTCCTGCGAGAGGTCCTCTCTTAATATTATCAAATATCGTTGGTTCTTCTTCGATAGAAATGGGTAACCCCAACAAACTTTTTGTTCACAACACCCTGATGCGGAAAATGCCATGCTTGCTCCCTGTTGCCGTTTCGGTCGTCTGTTAATCATGCTATTTACACTGCCGAATTTCTTTATTTATTTCATGTTTTATATCATGATGACGATCGTGAAACTGTGTGATCCAAAAAATGATCCAACACATTACACATTATTCAGACAGATTCCTCGCTTCTTCTCCTTCAGTTGGGGTGGACTCTAACCTCAGCCTTGGGCTTGGCACGAGGTCGAGAGACGCCAGCCCACGCAGACTTGACGGTAGCGGTAGCAGCGTCGACGTACTTGTTGGAAGCAGCGGTGGCGGCACCCACTATGTACTTCCCCATCCTCTTCGCCGCCTCCGCGCCCTGCACCAGGCTCCCCAGCTCGGTCATGGCTGAACCCTGGAGTAGGTTAAGGCTCTCCAACTCCCTCATGGAGTCGACCATCAGGCCGTCCAGGTAGGCCTCGAAATCCCTCATGGAAGCCTCGGCCTCTTTCTCCATCTCGTCAGCTTCGTACTCCATGGCCGCCCACGACGCCATGGCCTCCTTCTCGAAAGCCAGCATGAGATCTTCCACCCTCTTGGGCTTGAAATTCTTGTCTCTGAGTGATTCATCTGTTAGAAAGGAGAATTGGGAGAGCAGAGCATCCATGTGAGCAAGGAAGAGGGTGGGTAATGGCCAATGGGTGACGGGCCTAACGGGGGTTTTGCGTTTGTTTTGAGTTGTTGGGTAAAGGGGAAAGGAAATGCCGATCATGTCGGTGTCATAATGGGGGTTGGTTTTTTGTTTTTTTAGGCACCGTTGGGAAAAAAACGTGAGAAAGTAGACTCCCCCCAGAAAAAAGTGAATAAAACCTGTTTAGAACGATAAGTTTTCTAAGAGAAAATTCTTCACTTGTTTGATATGCACCTGGTGGTGAAATGCATGGGTGCTACCATAGTTAGCAATACGTGAAACAGCGACAATTGTTAAATACTGAATACGTTATTTGAAAGGTTTTACATTCAAAAGAATGACCGAGAAAACAGCATAAAGAACGAGTTGCAAAACATTGGACTTACAATAACATGGAATATGGGAGAACATTTCTCCTTTCTTCAAAAGTTTCCCCCGACAATCAAACGGATGGCCAAAGAGACAATGACCAGTTATCCTGAAATTGACAAGTTTCCATGTTATTTTCTCAGGTATTTTTTTTCTTATGAGAATGCAGGGATTAGGGAGCACCCACCTGTATAAAATAAAATAAAAACATAAATGATTACAAAAACTATACAGAATTATATATCAACAGTGGAAGGAAAGTTGTCCCAAAGGGGTTTGGCATTGTGGGATGAAACTTATGGCGAGGTCTTTGTTGGTGCGTGTAGCCATGCGCTGCACGTTGTGCTTATCCATGAGTAGACCTGCTCATGAATAAGCTAAGTCCGTTTTATAAATAACCTTTTTCATTTAAAATTTAAACTCTAAGTTTATCAAAAACATCAGACTCACTGATATTCTCTCTACTGTCTGCTGAGCCGAGAGAGGAAATCCGAAGGCTATATATAAACACGAGATTCAGCCCCTATGAATATATGCGATACAGCACACCGTGAAGCCTTCAAAGCAAACCTCCAAGCAGAAAATAATAATCTGCACCTTCTCTTCTTTCTTTCTTCACTCTCTCTCTCTACTGCCACTCCTCAACATCTCTGCTACCGCCACAACCGAAACACTTCCGCTGCGCAACCTCAACAGTGGTATCAAAGCAGAGGTTCAAGATGCTCTTGAATAGCTGTGACCTTCAACCTGCAAGGAAGAAGTAATCACACAAAAAAAAGGCGAAAAAGGTAAGAGCTACTGCTCCTTCTTTGTTTTTAGCCTTCCTGTTTGGTCTCTGGATCAGATACCTTGCTTCTGTGCCTGCCTCTAAAAACTTCAACCGGGAAAACAGAGATCAGCCTATTTTATTTATCTCTGAAATTCAAAACTAGAAAAACTGAGTTGTACCTGTTCGACTTTGTACATCAAAACAAATGAGGGAAAATAGAAAAATAGAAAAATAGCAAAATAGAGAAACAACGAAAAGAAAACAAAAGGAAAACATATATAAGTATATATATTTGTTGTTGTCGAAAAGTTATCTGTCGCCTGCCATTTTTTCGGCAACACCGATCAATTAGAAATAAAAGGATCTGGCCTGTTTTTCACTGTTGCTCTCTGACTAAATAGAAAATCAAAAACAGAGAAAGGGAAAAACCCCAAACCACCGGAAAAAACCGATTTGACCTCAGGTCTGAGCACAGAAAGAGCCTGCATCAGAAAAAACAAACCCAAATAGAAAGATGGCCCATCGCCACCGACGAATGGCCGAAAACCCCTTTTCTTTTGATTTTTGAGTGCTCCGGCAGTAGAAAGATCGAGAGTCCTTTGTCAAAGGGAGCCAACAGTAAGGAGACCAAACCCAACCAGGCAGTCGGGCCATCGCCATCGAAGGCCGACCGAAAAATCATTTTTTCCAATTTTCTGGTAGACCCGACAAAAGAGCGACGATGAGTTTCCTAACAAAGGGAGCCTACACCGAGAGAGTCAAACCCAACTGCAGAAATAGGTCATCGTCGCTGGAAATTGACCGAAAACCATCGACATCACCGCTGCCGTCTCCGATCGATCTGGAGCTCCGACAATGAAGAGAGAAAAAAACCCGACGCATCTGAGTCGGTTGCGCCTTGTTCGGGCCTTAAATAGGCCGAGGGGTAAAAAGACCCCTTTGACCTTGGATATTTTACATATTTTGAAAATGGGTTAAAATAAAGTATTTTATAACCCGTATACTTTTTAAAACTTATTTGCTAAAAAGGGTTTGCGAGTTTGAAATTTATGAAAAATAACTAAAAAGTTATATTTCCCATTTAATACTCGAAATAAATTTCTAATTTTCAAAAAAAACCCTTGCTCCTATTAAATTTAAAAATACTCGTTTAAATTTAGTTTAAATAAAAAAAACAATAATAATAATAAAATTGTTTAGTCTGACGATTTTTTTTTTTGATTATTTTCTTTGTGCTGACTTGCCATAAATTAATTAAATTAAAATTAGTTAGTACAAAATGGCTAGTTGTGTCTGTGCCTCTGAATTAGCGAAAACAGATAAGCTAAATGGGACCAAGAAAAGGCGGATCCCCTTAGCTCTAACTCTGGAAGGACTGGAATATGTCCTTAGTATGTCTATAGAAAAACCGAATGACTAATCATCTCAAAAAGAAGTAATCAAATTCGGAAAATTTCAAAAAGATGATCTAATGGCAAGAACCATCATGCTCACCTACATGGACGGTGATCTAATCAGAGTCTTTGAAGATTATAAAACTGCTAAAGAAATGATGGAGGCCATTGCCACCAAGTATGATACCACATCCGAGGTCCACATTCAACTGTTACTCGAACAATACAACTCATATAGGATGAAAGAAAGTGATAGTGTGGTAGATCACGTAAATAACATGTTGGTCATGGCTAAAGACCTAACCATTGCTGAAAATGTAATTCCAGATAGAATGCAGGTGTCCACCATACTGAATAGCCTCCCACATTCATGGAAAATGGTGACCAATGCGTTAAGATTAAATTCAAAGAATTTAAACTTGACTGAGCTGCCCCTGCAATTAGCCATAGAACAAGAACACATGGCTAAGGAGAAGAAGTCTGATTTGATGGTGGTTCAAGACATGCCATCTCATAGCTAAGTACCCGTTAAGCAAAATAATTTTAAAAAGAAGGGTAATGGCAAGTTCCATAAAGGACAAAGTGCAAGTTTCAAACATCAAGGCCACAAAGGCTCACAAGTCAAGTACTTCAAGTGCGGCAAGATGGAACACATCCAGAAGAACTGCAGGATAAAAATTTTCAATAACAGGAGCAACTAGAATGGTGGAAGATACAACAACAATTCAAGCAAAAAACATGACAAAAAAGAAGTCATCTCTGTTGTATCTGAATGTCACTTTGCAAATGAAGAACTCTCAGGGTGGTGGGTGGACTCTGGAGCTACTCCACATATATCCAAATCTACCGATGAAGCTGTGGAACTAAAAGAGCTAGGACCAGGCAAGCACAAGGTCTATATGGGAAACAACTCCTATAGTGATGTTCTATGAGTTGAGTCCTACAAACTCAATGTGGGAGGGACTAGTGTGTTACTGAAAGATGTACTTTATGTCTCTTCAATGAGGAGAAACCTGGTGTCTGTACCATCTTTGACTGAAAAAGGTTTTGAGGTTCAGTTTGTCCCTGGGAAGGTCACTATGGAGAAACATGGTAGAATCCTGTTTGAGGGTAAATTTGACAAAGAATATGGGATGTTTAAATTATTTGAAAATAAAGAAAAAAATTCCTTGTATATTGATTGTGCTTTAGTTATTGATGTTAATGCATGGCATAAAAGACTTGGGCATATAAGCCTAAAAATAAAGAAAAATCTGGCACAACAAGGACTAATCCCTAACTTCAATGAATCTTACTTTGAAAAATGTAAATCTTGTATTTTTGAAAAGATGGCAAGAAAACCCTTTCCACATAATGTTATTCGAGCCACTGAGCTATTAGAAATCATCCATACAAACATTTGTGGACCTTTTAGAGTCCAAACTCATAGTGGCATGTTATATTTTATAACATTTATTGATGATTTCTCGAGATATGGATACTTGTATCTCATTAGAAATAAATCAGAAGCACTTGAGAAATAAAAAGAATGCAAAAATGAAGTTGAAAGACAACTTGGTAGAAACATTAAAATTATGAGATCTGATAAAGGTGGTGAATACACCTCAAATGAGTTCAACAATTATTGCAAAGATCTTGGTACTAATAGGCAAAGAAACGTACCAAGGACACTACAACAAAATGGTGTTGCTGAAAGGTGTAATAAAACTCTCCTAAACATGGTAAGATCCATGTTAGCAGGTACTCATCTACCCAAAGTTTTTTCGGGTGAAGTTGTAAGTACAACTATGTATACATTAAATAGAGTACCTTGTAAGGCTGTCCCGAAGACTCCATATGAAAGATGGACTGGTATGAAACCAGACTTAAATCATCTAAGGAGATGAAGATTTGTAGCTCATGTAAAAATCTTAGATCCAACTATAGATAAATTGGATAACAGATCAACTAGATGTATCTTTATTGGTTATCCAAAAGGATCAAAAGGCTACAAATTGTATTACCAGAGACTGAAACTGATAGAGGGTAGAGATATTGAGTTTCTGAAAAATCTCAACAATAAATTTGGTGATCCAATTGAGGATCTCTTTGATTTGCTAGATGATCATGATGATCAAAATGAACAGTTAGGTAATGAATCAACTATAGAACAGTTAGGTGATGAACCAACTGTGGAATAGTCAGACAATGGATCAACTGATTCTGAACCATCTATCTCTCAAGGACTAAGTGGTCGTAAAAGATCTAGAGCTTCTCCATCCTACTTGGATGTCTACTATGTGTATTTATATGAAGAACTCTGCTATTTAGTAGATCTTGATGAATTGACCGATAATCTCTCATATATTAATGCAATTAATTCAAAAGAGGCATCAGAATGGAAAAGAGCTATGGATGAAGAAATTGAATCTATTGAAAAGAATCAAGTCTCGGGCTTAACTGATATTCCAGAGGGAAGAAAACCAGTTAGTTGTAAATTGGTTCTTAAGAAAAAATATAAAGCAGATGGATCTATCAATAAATTCAAAGTAAGACTAGTAGCGAAAGGTTTTTCCCAAAAGAAAAAAATCGATTATACGAAAACCTATTCGTCAGTTGTTAAATATATGTCCATTAGGATAATGTTACCCGTAGCTACTCATTATGACCTGGATATATGGCAGATGGATGTAAAGACTGCATTCCTAAATGGTAACTTAAAAAAAATATATATATATGTCTCAGCTAGAAGGCTATGTGATAAATGATGATAAAGTATACAAGTTGAAAAAATCCTTGTACGGATTGAAGTAATCGCCAAGACAGTGGTATTTGGCTTTTCACAAAGCCATAACAAAGATTGGATACAAACCAAATCATTTAGACTACTGCGTATATGTTTGGAAAAGTGTGAGTCTTTTTTGTATCCTATCACTATATGTTGATGATATTTTACTGACTGGGAATGATAATGAAAAGATAGTCAATACAAAGAAATGATTATATACCAACTTTGAAATGAAAGATATGAGTGAAGTTTCCTATATTCCGAGAATTAAAATCACCCGAAATAGAGATTCAACGACTCTTTGTTTAAGCCAAGAAAGATACATTGACTATATTCTTAAAAGATATAGAATGCATGACTTCAAACCTATTGAAACTCCTATTACAAAAGGAATAAAACTTAAGCAAAAGTGATTCCAACCTGCCATTGTGCATGTAGAGATAACACATTAACACCAAATCTAATGCCGTGCCATCCATGAGAACCCCTCAAATTTGGGTTGGAATTCCAAAGAGATTCTCAATCTAGTTCACTTATATGAGCATGCTCCAGTGATTGACTTGTTTGGAGGCTAACATTCAGGCAACATTGCTAAAAAGGCTCAATTAACATCCTTTACTCTTCGCCGTGGAGGTCACCTGTGTGGTTGGTGGGGTGGTTGTGAAGGCATTGAGATGAAGGCACCGGATTAAACCCTGCCGGTGCATGGGTATATCCATAAATTTCAAAGGTCGACCTGATAAGGCAGCACAGTCATGGGGCACCACCCGGGGTTTTCCTTGTTGGGGGAAAGGCCTGGTTCTCCGCGAGGGTTCTTCACCCTAACAACCAAACATCCTTTAATCTTAGAATCCCAAGTCTAGGCCTACTTACCTCTTCCCAACACATAAGATGAATTTTATGAGAATTCTGTCCTTCCCATAAAATTGAAAATGTACCTAATCCAAGGTTAAGGAGAATTGGATGAGCTGCCATAAATAGAAGACAGCCACTCTAAGAAGCAAAGTTGATTTCGAAATTTCTCTACAAGAGGACTGACTGCGAAGCTAGGAAATAACCTATTTTCTCATATATTAGTTATCAGAGACTCACACATCTCGATATAAGGAAAAACTTGGTAAGGGAAAATCTTATGATCAGTTAAATTTTTTGCTTTTCAGGGAATCTTGGGAAAAGTAAGTGCATAAGAACAACTAAACAAATAAAAAAAAAACATGTAACCATATATAATCACATAAAAAATGTCGATACTGTCCAAAATATCAATTATCAGGAAAAACTTGGTGAAGGAAAATCCTGTGATCTATTAAATTTTTGTTTTCTAGAGAATGTTGAGAAAACTATGTGTATAACAACGATTAAAATGCAGTGGAAGAGGCCTTGGCCCCTAGACGGGTGATCAGGGTTTCATTCTGAGTATCATCACCTTCATTAAATGAGGCTAGGGGACAAGCTCTTACTCAAGCCGAAACTTGGTGACTCTCCAGGGGCAAGGGGTGCACTACGGGTTTGAACCGTCGGACCGCGACTGTAAGTACGGCAAGCTTAGCCAGCATGACTAAGTCTCTG
Organism: Nuphar pumila; assembly: GCF_984573655.1. Classification (NCBI taxonomy): domain Eukaryota; kingdom Viridiplantae; phylum Streptophyta; class Magnoliopsida; order Nymphaeales; family Nymphaeaceae; genus Nuphar; species Nuphar pumila. The sequence continues at coordinate 135,416,001 of NC_143252.1, read as the reverse complement.
ATTCGGGGGGGGGGGGGGGTGTTCCCCATCTGCATGAAAAAAATATGTAATTTAAAAAACTTTATAACCACATAAAAGCATAAAAAGTGTATCGTTGTGTTAATATCAGAACAACGTAATGATATTTCCAAAATTAGTGATATTCTGTAAGTATTGTGATTCTTTTGGGCATGATATCAGCTTTTTAAAAAAAATCACCATAAAATCGTGATGTTTTCAGAATATTGTTCATGTTTGATACATAGCTTTTATACATATAACGAGATATGCTTTTGATTTTGCTTGCTTACTTTGCCAAAAACCAAGTGTAAAGGTTTAAAACCGGGGGGGGGGGCTCCACATGCTTGGTAAAAGCTGTCAGTGCACGTCTCCTCCTGTGGTGGAACGTTGCAGGTTCAAAACCTTGCAGTAGGTTGAATAATGACTGATGGGGGCTTGCCTTTCAAAAACAAAAAGTGTAAATGGTTAAAAGTAAGAAATTTCTTTTAATACTTTAAAGATAATGTACCCCTAATACATAATAAGTTAGAAAGATAAAAGTAAGAAAAACTTTTGAAAATGATCGTACTGTTTTATAAAAATGGCACATTTTTTGCAAAAATCCACAAATATGCCAAAATCCTCCATGTCCAAAACCATTATTTTTTAATTTTTTGTACTATTTTACCCTTCACAGCGTATTTGTGTGGACCTTACGTCCGTACAAATATGTGCACTGACACTGGTCCAAGGAGTGTACCCCTCTTGCTTTTACCGGGTTCGTCGACGATCGGTACAGGATTACCGTACCTGGAGGTAGGAGTGCGCCTGGGCATGGACTCAGCCTCGCTGTTGTGCCACCGCCGAACGACCTTTCTAGGAGTTTTTCAAATGCCAAGAAAAAAACAGGAAGGGGGTGAAGAAGGTCTGTTTTGGGAACACGAATAGATGGAGAAGGCGTCCAGGCCTGCGACCCTCGAGCTTACTCACCTTCGTTAGCCGCCGTCGGCCAAGAGGGAGCAACGCTCATTAGAGACAGTGCCGAGGGTCATGCATTCATCGATGGAGATACAATTGTTCCAGAGGAAGCAGGAAGAAGCCTTGAGCAGGCAAACCCCCCATCGATATCAGGATTCACTGCATGGGAGGCCATAATAGGTGGTGGTGGTATCTCCTTTGTCGAGGATCACTTCGAGTAGAGAGTCAAAGAGAACAATCGGTACAGGCCGCCACAACCTCAACCGACCATCACTCCACACCGAGCACCATCGACTTCGATGAGGGTGATGCAATCAAGGCCTACATCGCATCTACGCTTAACCCCAGCATAAGGTAGTGGAACCCCCAAGAGGCAACAGAGCTGTTGGAGGTGGGTGTAAAACCCATGGTTTTATGAAAAAAATACGGGTTAGATCCGGATTCGACCTGGACCCAAACTGGGTACCCGACACCCCCCATTCCTATTTAAGCAATGAAGGGGTAGCATTTTCTCATTCGAGAAAATCCCTCTCCCCTTTCGCCGCTTGCCCTCTCTCTTCTCCCGTTCGGCCTCCTCTCCCCTCTCGTTCGACCTTTGAGCGCTGGCAGCTCGCTGGAGCCCTCACCAACTACACTGACCTCATCGGCCAGCTCCCCTGGTCCCTGCTCCCTCGCTTGTTCCCCTCTCTGTCGCCCCAGATCCCCTTCCCCTTCAGAGAACTGTTGCCAAACCCATTGTGGGAGCCCTCACCCGGTGCTCGCCCTTTCTTCGCCGGATGCCTCCCAAGTAACCCCCCCCCCCCCTCTTCGAACTTCGTCAGTCAGGGATGAGGCCTCTGCTGTTTGGACCATCAGGCAGGCAGGGCTGTCGCCGTGCCTCTCTGTTCTAGCCAGGCAGGGGCGAAGCCCCCTACCATTTCAGACTTTCAGCAGGCAGGGGTTGCGCCCCTGCCTCTCTGTATTTTGTCAGGCAGGGGTAAAACCCCTACCATCGACATGGTCAGGTTGGCAGGGGCAAGGCCCCTGCCTCTTCTCATTTTCTGGCAGGCAAGGGGCGGGCCCCTGCCTCCTCTGGCTTCAGAAAGGCAGGGGCTCACCCATATCTTTTTTCTGGCTCCTTGTCAGGCAGGGGCTCCCTGCCGCTTTTTGCATGTTAGTAGGCAGGGGCGAGGCCCCTGCCTCTTTTCATTTAACCTACCTACTCCCTTTATTTTCGACAGGCATGGGCTTTGCCCCTGCCTCTGTGTTCTTCCGTAGGTAGGGGTGATGCCCTTGCCACATTGTGATGTTTCCATTGGCAGGCTGCCTCGTTTTTTCAGCGCATGAAGCCTCTACCTTGTCTGTTGTCTTAGTCAGGCAAGGGCGAAGCCCCTTCTTCCTTGATTTTTTGCGAGCCCTGCCTCGCCCTTTTATTTCCATCAGGCAGGGGCACGCCTCCTTCATATTTCTTCTGCAAGGGAGGGGACGTCGCCCCTACCTTATGAGAGGAGGGGTCACTACAAGAAATCTGTGGATTAACGATGGTCGCAATCCATCGCTAATCCGTCGCCAATCCCTTGCCGTAGAGTTTAGTGATGAATTAGCGACGAAGTAACGACAACTAACTTTCATCATAAATTTTTAATCGCTAATTAGCGACGAAATATATCTGTCGTTACTTTTGTCGCTAAATTGCGATGAAGTAGCAAATGCTATGATTCATCGCAAGGTTAATCTGCAGAGATTTGGGTTTGTAACAAATATGAATCTGTCACTAATTCTGTCACTATTGTAGCGGCAGAATTGAGATGGATTAAAATCTATCGTACAACATCAACCAAGTCAGTTTTGTGATGGTTAAATATCCGTCCTTGATCTGTCACTAATTTAGAGGCTGATACCAATTAGCGATGGATAAAATCTATTGTTAATCTGTCATAAAAAATTAAAAAAAAATTAAAAAAATTGTTTAAAATATAAATATCAAGAAAAAAATTCTTGTGATACAATTTATATATCCTGTGAATAAAAAATAAAGTACACATAAAAAATACATATACAAAGCAACTATAAATAATTTATCGATCCACTATAATCCTCGTCAAGTTCTAATTACAAGTGAACATCTACAAAGGGTTTTTTTTGAAACAACAAGAAGGTACAACAAATTCAATATATGAATCTAATCATCGCCAAGATTCGGTGCATCATCTTCTTCATTGTCTCGATCTGCCCCTTCAGCTCCTCTACGTTGATTATCTTTAACATCCTACAAGAGAAAAGAAAGGTTAGTAGTGATAAACAAAATATAATGAAATAAATTATATGCAATGCACCTAAGCTAAGGCAATCAAAGTAACATGAGTGAATTACACATAGTCTAGCTAGCAATAAAGTGAAGAATATTAACAGAATTCAGATGTTTTCTAAGACTGACAAAAAAATTTATAATGATTTAATTATGCAAATATGTGTTCTAAGCTTGTCAAAAAACTCTCATAGTAATTCAATCATGCATATATGTGTTTTAAGGTAGTGAAAAAACTTTCATAGTGATGGAATCTTGCTTATATGTCTTCTAATGTAGTAAAAAAATTTTAATAGTGATGAAATCATGCATATATGTGTTATAAGGCAGGCAAAAACTTTCATAATGATGAAATCATGCTCATATGTGAGGAAATCATGCATATACTAGCTTGAAATCTAACGACATGAAATAAATGACATGAAACTTTCATACCTGACAGGCACTTACAGACGAAGTTCCCCTGTCGCAAAAAAAGCAACACAACTTATTACGGACAATGTCGAAAATTGCTTCATGTAAATAGTCACTCATTGTGTCCTTAACAAGCTGGCGGACACCATCCCAAGAACTAGGTTGATCAGTCTGATGCTTGGAGCTTATGTTAGCGGGATAACTCTAAGAGCTGTGACTGGAGGTGGCAACGACTGGTGAGGTGTTCATATTATACCCAAACTCAAACACACGACCCTTTTTGGGTTCACCTGTTGCAGGCACTCATGCTGCAGGATCAAAAGTCGGATGCTGAGTGGAGTCATTACCAAATCGCTCTATCATCTGTTGCTCGTATGACTCCTACAAAGTAATGATTACAGTATGGATTAATAATTAAAAATTATAATATTTATGATAACTTGTATATTATAATGTTTATTAATACAATAAATACATACCATTGTCGCACTACAAGAAAATTGTTAATTAGCGAAGGAAATTTGCGACGGATTTTTTTCGTCGCAAATTAGCGACAAATTAGCTAGAGAAAACTTTTTTCATGAATCCGTCGCTAATTAGCGACGGATTAGCGATGAAAGTTGTTTCATCGCTAATTCTCAATACAAGAAAACCATTTTAGTGAGGGATTTAGCGAGGGAATTTTTCCGTCGCTAATTAGCGACGAAAAAATTCCCTCGCTAAATCCCTCGCTAATTTTCGATTTAAACTGAGCGCGAAATTTTCCCTCTCTCCTCGTTCGAAATTTAAATCGACCGCGCGATTTAAACCGCTCTCTCCCCGTCAAAGAGCGCGCTGGAGAGCATGACGACGATGAGGCAGATTGTTGGAGGACGGCGACGGACGACGGCGACGACAGAGGACGGCGACGCCGGAGGACGACGACGATGGAGGACGACGACGACGAAGGACGACGACGATGGAGGACGACGATGACTTCGGAGGACGCCATTTCACGGAGGACGGCGACACCAGAGGACGGTGACGACGTCGGAGGACAGCGACGGTGACGACGTCGGAGGACGGCGACGATGACGACGGAGGACGGCGACGAGTTCGGAGGACGCCGTTTCACGGTGGATGGCGACGAGGCTGAGCGATTGTTGGAGGAAGGCGACGCCGGTTCACGGAGGACGGCGATGCCGGAGAGCACCGGTTCACGGAGGACGATACAAGTCTGTGAAATGCCTGTCGGGTGCGGTATAAGTCCGGCTTATTGCTGCCGGAATACCGCCCGACAGGGATCAATTTTTTTTTATTTTTTTTTTAAAAATTGAGCGACAGATTAGCGACGGATAATGTCCGTCGCTAATCTATCGCAAATTTGCGACGGAATTAACGATAGATAAGTTTTTCGCCAATTAGCGAGCAAAAATTCGCGATGGCCTCTATCCATCGCTAAACTGTTTAGCGATGGCTTAGCGACGGATTTAGGTCGTCGCTAATCCACAGGTTTCTTGTAGTGTCGTTCTCGTCTTCTCTGATACGAACTCTCCCGTGGTCTTACATTTATGTGTTTCAACAAATACATCCTTATATGATACAATGCCTTATTTTTCTGCTTCATGCGAAGTTAAATGATAAAAAAATTATTTAACAGGTATGCAACAATACTTATAAATTTGATAATATATATTGATGAGTTATCATTTTCTTTAGGTGGCTCCCAAAAATCTTAGATCCACCTGTGTGTAGATGGGCATCGAGCATCTTTGCTCGGTTTTATGCAGCCTTCGCTGAGCGGTTTCAAAATTCATGCTCTGGCCACTTATCGCACATTGCATCCCAAACATTTGACCTGATAGTAGGAAGGTCATGGTCCTTCCACTGCAGTGGATCATCTATCCCGCTAGATGCTTTTCTTGTTGCAGTCTTTATATTGTGCAACATGTCTGCAAATCGACTGACAGCCACCTTCTGCTACACCTTCCTCGCGTCCTGCTCTTCCATCGTAGTCGTGAAGCAATTCAAAGTCTATAAATAATTTTAGAAAATTAGTAGAGATGACTATAACAAAAAATTAAATATGAAATACATTAACTATGAGAAACGATTGTATACCATGAATGAGGATCACAATATGTCCAACACCTTCTTCGGGTACTCTTTTCATTGAGCGATCAATTCTGATAGATGTTAAACTAGTGAATGCCTAATCTCTCGTATTACTTCTTGTGGCTCAAACATCGCACTGCACATGAATTGGTACACATTAACTATCAATATATAATATTTATAAGATAAGTATATGATAAGTGAAAATGAAATACTTACGATCGATTATCGATATACACTATTTGAATAAGTCATCGTGTGTCAGACTGAGAAGACCCTGCATTCGGCATTGTCTTGAGACATGTATGAATAGCTAGTGTAGGTGGGTCATGTGCAGGCGAAACATCATCTATAGAAAAATGAGTTAGAAATTCACACAATGCGCATTTAAACTAATCAAGTATATAATTAGTTAAATGATATACCTATCGAAGCAGCCTATGAAAATGAAGGCTCAGACTAGCTACCACTGGGTGCTTGACCACTGTGACCTTCATAAACTATATTCTAACAAATAAGCCTGAATACTTTAGTTTTATAAACATGGATGGTTATTATTGATATTGAATGAATGAAATTAACATCTATTGAGACCATGTTACATATATATATATATATTGACTTGGTTTTCGAGGTTGTTTTAATAATTTCTCTTTAGGAAGTCCATGAACTCAGGATCGAGAGACTCTTATTGGAGTCATGATAATTATAGATTATAATATGAGGTTATGATTGAAATGAATATGTTACCATATTGGTGAATGGTACAATATGCCTATTTGGTCACTTTGCAAACAAATATATTATGATTATCTAATTGATTTATATCATAGATATCTGATTAGATGAATTCTGTTATCATTAATATGACATATGTATTAGCTTTGTATAATCAGTATATGTTTTGGTGTAGACCTACCAGGCTTTCATGAGTCTAACCCTTTTTATGAGATTTCAAGTGAAGTATAATATATAGTTGTAGCGCGGATGCAGGATGTTGTGGTAACGTCGACAACAAACCATTTTTCATTTCCTAGTGATGAATTTAGATACATGTTACTATTTTAAATAAGTAATGTTATCCAAATTTAAATTCAGTCTTATCCTTATTGTGTAGAATGTGATTCGCTTGAGGTTTTGAATTCAAGGTAAAAAGGTTTTGACTGACAATTTTAATAAAAAAAAAAGTTTTTAATTTTTACATGTTTTACCCGTTAAAACTCTTAGGGCGTTACAATATATATATATATATAACAAGGGTGTCGTGAATTCTTGAGATATCTTCTTGGAGTAGAATTTCTAGATTAACTGGACCCTCTAAAACCGTAGTGACAAGGATGGTCGATATTAAGTTCCGAGTGGGTATGTTATGAGGGGGAAGATTTCTTGGGCATCGAGTTGTTTGATGGGAGAAGCTCTATGAAGTCAGGATGGAACGACAACAACGACATACGAGGTGGAGGTGTATCTTTGATGTCAAAATGGTTGTGGGATTTGTTCTTCCTTAATGAACATTAAAATTCATGCTCTAAGCCGGTTCCGGCAGTGGTGGAGGTTGCGTATAGAAATTCTGGCAGAGATGATGTCGGAGAATCAAAAGCATGACGTTTCTAATTGGCACAACATCAACTGATGCATCAACATCTTCATCTCGAAGATGCAAATTTGTCTCCATGCTCATCTCCAAGATTGACGGTGAGTTCTGCAGTTGTTCCTGCTGTGTCTGGGGACCGTTGTTCATGGTCCAGCGTCTGTATACTGTGTTAGTTGTCCTCTTCGCTACAACAATAAGATTAGGGTTATTTAGATTCCTACTACGGTTGCACCCAAAACATGGCCTTCTTCTTTTGAAATTTAGTGTGATGCATCTTTCATACCACCAATCCCTGACCGACGAGGTGGTAGTACGTCGAAGGATGGCCTGAACCCGTTTATGGTGCCTCGAAAGGGCCAACTTCCATGCATCAGATTCAATCTCTTAAGCAATAAAGTAGGAAATTTTGAATGAGATTTGAATCTTGCACTCCATAGCCACCGATCTTGGAATGTTCTTGATGAATTGGATAATTGATTCTTCATCCAAGGAGACAAAATCCAAACAGTCTTTAAGAGGTCTCGACTGGCGCAAGAAAATTTTTGGATCGATTTCCTCTGGTCCTTTGGACTTGGATATAAATTTTCATTGGGAGAATCTGTCACTCAGGCTTTTCAAAAATCCCTGTTTCACACTTTTCTCTTGCCGCCAATGGATCCCCACGAATTGCTTTCAGCTAACGATAGCTTCCACCGGAGGAACACCCTTTCTTCTTCGCTGAAGGACAGTGGCAGAGCCGCATTTACACGAGGGTGGGCACGTGCCCACCCTGACCCATAAAATTCTCTTAAAGGAATATGGGTAAAGGTGGGCAGTGCCCACCCTAACCCGTGGGCACTGCCCATCCTAACCCGCGTCCCCCAATATCACAAGGGGCCGGCAGTGCCTGCCCGATCCGAGGTCTCCCCTCGTTCCCCAATCCACCCCACCCCTCTTGGGGTCTTCCCTTATTTTACCTTAGCTGCACCCCCTGTGTGTGTGTGTGTGAGAGAGAGAGAGAGAGAGGCTCCGCTTCTTCGCCCTTTGTCAAGACGTTCACATATCTCTGCCCTCTGCGAGGTTCCGTCTCTTTGCTCCACCCTCTCTCCCCCCACTCTGGCATGCCTTTTCCGGCACCGACATCCCCTCTCTCTAGCATGCCTTCTTTGGCGTGGTCACATCTGGCATCCCCTTTCTTCGGCTTTTGCCCACATCCCACATCAAGGTTCTCTCTCTCTATTAGAGTTTAGGGTTAGGGTTTTTAGTTTTTAAATTTTTTATTGCTTAGATTTTAGGGTTTTTTTTTTGTATTTTAATGAATTTCTTGTGTGAATGCATGTTTGATTTTAGGGTAAAGGATTTTTTTTAAGTATGCTTAGATTTTAGTGTTTTGATTTTTTATGCCTATTTTGCAATTTATTGAGTGAATGCATGCTTAGATTTTATAGCATGCTACATTCAATTTTCTTTTTCAGGTATACCTAGATTTTATGGGTTTTGCATTTTAATTTTAATTTTAATTTTTATAATTTATTGAGTGAATGCATGCTAAATCTATTTTTTTTTATGTTTTAAATTTTAGGGCTTTTGTATTTTAATCTCTATTTTTGTAATTTATTGAGTGAATGATGCTAAATCTGATTTTTTTCGAGTATGTTTTATATTTTTAAGATTTTGTATTGTAATTCTTATTTTTGTAATTTATTGAGTGAATGATGCTAAATCCAATTTTTTTTAGTACGCTTTAGATTTTAAAGATTTTGTATTCTAATACCCTTTTTTGTAATTTATTGAATGAATGCATGTTATTTTACTCATATTGTATATTTGTAAAAGTTATCTGCAAAGATGAATCAAACGCTAGATATATGAACAGTAATGTTCTAACAAAATCCAAAGTCATTGTGCATTTGTATCCACCCTGTCTTAAATTCCTGGCTCTGCCACTGATGAAGAAGGTGTTGTTTCTAGGCCATGTCTTCCGTGAGGTTGCCGTTAATAGACCTCGGGTTAAGCAGATTGGGATTTGAACTTCTAACGTTCCAACACAAGGTGACGTACACTCACTTCTCCTAAGAAACAAGTGGAGCCCCCCTTGGTAATGCCTATGCCATTTTCAGTTAAAGCAAAACCAGTAAGCAGCAACTTAAAAAGAATAATCTCTTTCTTACCTAATTAGGCAATGATTACTTTGAGGATAATAGCACCTCATGATGTAAGCATATATTCAGTTATTGGACCGAATACTTTTCAAGGTATTTGGCTACCCCAAAGCACAACATGTGTCCCCCTCCTTCCCTATGCCACACATTTTGCTTTAATGGCTTCTTTTTAACAAAAATCACTGGACGTGCCAAGTACCAACCATCTTTTATTTCACTTTTCATTAAGCATTTTTAGTAAAAAATAATTAAAGTTCATTGATTTTTAGAAGTAAATGGCTAGTAATTTATTACTTCAAAAATTTGTTTTGCTTTTTACCAATTTATTTATTTTTTAGATCGATATTGTGTTCAGCAATTTTTGTAAACGATGATGTTAACGCAAAATGTGAGTTCACAAATTGGCATGGGGACACGTGCTATGCTTTGGTACCTCTAAAAGTGAATGACTTATGCCTATGCCATTTTCAATTAAAGCCAAGCTAGCAGTCAAAAGTAAAAAAAGAAAAAAATAAATAAATAAAGCAGAACAACACTTGAACATATTTATAAAGTGTTTCGCCCAACACTGGGGTGCCACGTAAGAGCCCTTCACACCCTTTGTTTCTTTTTTATATTTTTTATTTTAACTAAAAACCCCAAGATCATAGAGTGAAAAGATGAGGTGCAATATGATTGCACAACTATTTGTGCGTTAAGAACCGGTCACCCTTCATAACAGGGATAGGGCCTGTCAGGTGTGAGACCCAAGACCTGATGGAAGGTGATCGGGTGCTTAATGCATAATTTTTGTGCAATCATATTGCACCTCATTGGTGCAGGTTTTGCCTCCTGGCAGCATAAAACTCCATGGGCCCTATGCCTGTGTTCGGCCCAAACACAACCACACCTCCTTTCATGGTGGCTAATGTAATTAGTAAGGCTGGACAATGGACGGTTGGGTTGGGTTTAAGCCCGGTTCGAGTCTGCCCTTCTGAAAACTAAGCGTAAGCCTGAATTGTTCCGGGTGGTCCACGGGTTGACCGGCTTATTGTCCAGCCCCAATAATTATTAAGAGAATAGAAACACATGCACATTCAGTAATTGGATCGACTACTTTTCAAGGTACTCAGCGACCGAAAACACAACCTGCACCCTCCTACCCTCTAGGGATGGCAGTGGGGCGGGCTGGGGCGGGGCGGGGGACAAGGTCTCCACCCCCACCCCGCCTCAAGATTTTATCCTCCACCCCCGCCTCCATCCCCGGCGGGAAATGGATTTTATCCTCAATCTCCGCCTTCATCCCCGTTACATGTCCTCCATCCCCGGTTCAAACGGGGATGAGGCGGGGCGGGGCGGGGAAAAGTGCACGTCCATCCCCGCCTCCACCCCCGGACGGGGATGGATTTTAACCTTCGTCCCTGCCTCCATCCCCGTTTCATACCCTTCATCCCCGGTCCAAACAGGGCGAGGCGGGGCCCCGCTTTCCCCCGGTCCACTGCCATCCCTACTACCCTCCCGTGTCAACACATTTCTACCCTGGTGTCTCTTACAAAAATTGGTGAACAACACATGAATAAGACTGTATTATGTTTTAACATTTTAGAAATTCCATTTTGCATTTAACGGTTTTTCAGAAAGTGCTGGTATATTTAGCAATTTTTGTAAAAGTTGCTCTTGATGTAAAATGGGGGGTTTCGTTTTGAGTGGCAAGGTACCCGGTCCGATTACTGGGTCTCTCGCCTCCCTCATGACTTATGTCACAAAGATACGGGTATGACATGATTTTTTTCTCAAATCCAACATGCAAATTTGATTTTTTTTAATTAAATACGAGGACACAGATTTTTATAATTTTTAGTCAATAGCTGGTAAGGTTTTGATAGTTAATTTCATAAGAGAGGGGAGAGATATTTGGAAAGTAGGCTTTTACCACACGATAATTAAGAATCAAACTTATTTAAATGTTCCTGCTATTCTATATTTGCTTGAAAAAGGAGCTCAACCCACAGAAACTGTTCATGATATTTCAAAAAAGGCAGAGGTATTTAAGGAACTTCAAGTTAATCAAACAAAACAAAATTAACAAAATCAAAAGATGGCCACTACCGGTATAGTAGCTAGTTCTAGTTTTGTGTAGTTGTTTCTCTTCCACTCTCTTTCTATATTCATAAGTATTCACTATTGTTCCTATATGATTCCAGATAATGTAACAACAAAGAATTTTTGTCTTTTTTTTATATGAGAGGGATAAAAGAAAAGATTATATGTAATAACTGAAATTATGGGATTACCATTAATCAGGTGGTTTTCCTTGATCTTAGATAATAAAAATCAAGGTCCAGTATAAAACATTCATATAGGGTTTGGGTCTTGGATTTTTTTACTTGGGGGGTTATCTTTTGAAAAGCGCCTTATATTCTTTGGATTAGTTTTCCCAAATTGTAAATTGAGTTTTTGATTAATGAATATATATGTATTTTTTCATCGAAATATTATGAAAAAATGTTTAAAAATAATAAAAAAATATTAGAATAATGTCCATATACCTCAGAGTCATGTCAGCATGACATAGTGTGTCCGACTCGTGTCATCCATGACACGCCCTCTAAATGGCGTGTCATTGTGACATAGCTCATGACAATGTGGTCCTGGAAGAACATGTTGGGAGGGACTCGTATCTGGCTGAGATATGGCAACGAGTCAGCTAATCGAGTCCATCAAAGATTAATGAATCGTTATTAATTAATCCAAGCCAAGGTGTGAGCCTCATCACTTAATCCAACCTGTGTTATCTAATTATGCAAAGTTCCCAAAAGCTATGTTTGCCACCATCTTGGCTAGCTAGCAGTTGTCATTCCACAAGAGGCATCAGCAAGCACTCAAGTTTGTTCCATTTGGGTCATCGTCCAATTCCACTACCCACCATTCACCCCCCTCTAGTATGACATGGATCTCCTCCTATGCGTTATTTTACACTCTTTATCTTCATTGTTTTTGTGGTAGTATAGACATGAACTTGCACCAAATTGACTTAGTGGAGTGACCATACTTGATGGAGGGTTTAAAGAAATGAGTCTTAAGTGCTCCATGATCACTATATAAACACTCGATTATCCTTGGCACTACCAACATATTTCTTTTTTTGAAATTATCATGGCTCGTATCTGTGAATTCCTAAGCAGAGTGATGCCTTATGTAGCCATGACCTCTGTGCAGTTTGGGTATGCAGGGATGAACATCATCTCCATTGTTTCTTTGAAACAAGGTCAGAGTCAATACACGCTAGTGGTTTATAGGCATGCTGTTGCAACACTTGTTATGGCCCCCTTTGCAATCGTTTTGGAAAGGTATACTTTTGCTTGTCTCCCGTGGCCTGAGTGTGTGCATGCAGTTAATTGTCTGCTTGAGTATGTGGAACTATATGATACTCTCTCTCTCTCTCTCTCTTATTTTTGTTTGTTACACTACACCTAGAGTGAGAATGCCACGCTGGAAATTCCTGATGAGCTATGGTTGTTCTTCGGGTGGTGTAAAGCCCAGTGTGCACAACACAATTCAGTTCGTGCCCTTCTTGGGATCTCATTGTATTGATCAAATCTAACCTTCTTATAGAATATTATGATGATTAAAACATCAACGGCTATAAACATGCCAAAATTTGTTGATTGGCAGTACACTGGGGCCCCTCTTTAATAAGAGCAGCCACTACCTGTCTCCAAGTTGTTCTGCCCCAAACATTGGATATACTCTTGGGTTTGCACCACTCATGCACTAATTAACTCCTATGGCCAAGTGGCGTCCTTGTTGGATCTATATATTGTTTTTTTAATGTAGATTACATAGTGCCTTCATGCCAATGGGGCCTCTGCTTGTCTGGTAGTAGTTAGTGCAGGTCCCCCTCCGTTGGGATGTTGCAAGTTTAAATCCTAATGGTACGGTTGTATATCTGGAGTTTAAATCCTAATGATATGGTTGTATATCTGGTGGTGGTCTGCTTCTTATATATATATATATATATATATATATATATATATATATATATATATATATATATAGAGAGAGAGAGAGAGAGAGAGAGAGAGAGAGAGGAAAACCCATAATGTTAGACGGGTGAATCATCGAACAACAATAGGATAAGCCTTGTGCATCGATTTTGCCTAAAAAATAAAATAAAATTAGTGGCCATCACGACCGCCTTTAATTCTCTAGTTGGATAATGGATTTTAGCATGAGGCTAAGTCCTTTTTTATGCATGTTTCTGCCGCTGCGCCGTGCAATCAAGGGCTGATATGTATCCGATAACAGTGGATGATTTGCTTTTCTACTGTTATGGGCTACACAAACAATAATATTGCTATAGCATATTATTGTTTGTGTGGGTACATGTGTGAATCCATGATTCATTGTAGGACATATGCGTTCTACAATGCACATCTTTATAAAATATAATATATAGCTGTCTGGAACATGCAACATAGTGTCTTCATAGGTATCCAAATGGTAGTGGGATGGTTCACTTAATTTTTTCTTTAAGTCTCGTTAGGTCACTTCAAAAATCATAGTTTTAAGTGTTTTACGATAGATTTGAACAGTTAGTTTCCCATTGCTTATTAATTAAGAAATAAGCTTTATTTTTAGATTTATTTGATGTAAAAATATGAATATTTTATCATCAAAATTTTGTACAATAGCAACCATTCATTTTTTGCCACTTTAAAATACATGTCTGAGCATCAAGATGCTTAATCAAAATCATGTTTTTTTATTGAATAAACAATGATAAACACATCTAACGATTCAAATATATCATAAAACACTTAAAACTATGATTTTTGAAGGGCAACAAAAACTTTGAGCCTAACCATCCCACAAAATCATGTTTTTTTATTGAATAAACAATGATAAACACATCTAACGATTCAAATCTATCATAAAACACTTAAAACTATGATTTTTGAAGGGCAACTAAAACTTTGAGCCTAACCATCCCACTATATATATATATATATTATATTATCGTATGTGCGCACGTGTGAATCCATGATTCATCGTACAACTGTTATATGCGTTCTATAATGTACACATCATTATAAAATATAATATATAGCTGTGTGAAACATGCAACATACATTGATTTCATATGCATTCAGATCCATATATATTAGTGGTATAACACATAATGTGCATGTGTGTGTTTTTGTGTTTCTCGGCTTGCATGTGTTAGCTGGTATCAGGGCCACGTGTACACCCACAAGATGTCTACTATACGCCTATGCATCATGTGCATTGATGTAAAATATATAGCTACATAGTACAATATGAGAAAACCATGTGGCATATTTCTATTACACGTGTATATATATATATATATATATATATATATATATATATATATATATATATATATATATATATATATACAATAAAATGTTGAAATTATTTTTGCTTCTTTGACAGGAAAGTGAGACCCAAGATCACCTTTAGCATCTTTTTGCACATGTTCCTGCTTGGGTTGCTTGGGTACCCACTAAAACCCTAAATCTTCCTCCATCTCCAATTTCCAAATCCTTTTTAACACTATGCTTGTTTTTTTTTCTCTTTTTAATGCATAGGCCTGTGATAGACCAGAACTTATACTATGCTGGGATGAAGTATACTTCGACAACGTTCACATCTGCTATGTGCAATGTAACCCCAGCCATGGCCTTCGTGATGGCCATCTTATGCAGGTGAACTTCTAGATTATTCATTAAAGCACATATTCCAATATTGAACCAAATTGCTTGTATAAACATATAAAATAAGCATATAATATAATACTTTTTTACATTTATTTGTATATTTATTTCTATAAAAAAATTGTATATGGATTACTTATTAATTTGCTGTGTCTTTTTCATACAATTACAGACAGTATCTTATTCAGACTGAATACCCTACATATCCAAGATGCAAGTCATCCTATAGCAATTGTATGAGTCCCTTGGGTTACAATTGGGGTCAAATGAGAAAATTGGATGGATGGTTAGGTCACTATCATAACCGGGAGGTCAAGGGTTCAAATCACAGGGTTATTCCCTAGGTTGCATAAGAAAAAAAAAGTCTCTTGGGTTATAATGAGAGAGGATCAAGTGCATGTCATCACTCTGTTGCACCTGATCACCACCCATCTTTGGGATACAGCTTGTCAGCTGTGGGGCCCAGCAGCATATGGTGGGTGATCAAGTGTAGCAGCACACTTAAAGTGTGCAATCACATTGCACCTGATATCAATTCGGTTAGAATTGGCTTTGTCAATGAACCTGCTCACGCTACACAATGGGATGACCCAAACCATGTTTTTTTTGCTAAGAAAAACCATGTAGATCCTATAAGTAGGGCATGACCCATATCAAAAACTCATGAAAATTCTAAAATGCAGGTGATTTTTACTAATGTATATGCGCTTGCTACGTTTTACTCAGTAAAAAAATATGTATTAGATTAGGTATTTTCCAAGCTTATATGTGTTTTTTAGTAAGAAAAACCAATGGCTGATCGCACTTAAACTTGAAGATGAAATATTTAATTTTTTTTTTTTAAATCAATTCTATCCAAAGTATGTTTTTTAATAAGAAAACAATGATAAACATATCTACTATGCAGTTGGGGGGTAGGATGATCCTTTTTCTCTATGTATGCGTGCATGTTATTTTATGAGTTTTTAGTGGGATGGTAGGATGGAGAAAGTGAAGATGAAAAAGCTCAGGAGCCAAGCCAAGATTGTGGGAACACTAGTGACATTAGCTGGAGCTATGATCATCTCCCTGTACAAAGGACCCCTAGTGAACATGGTATGGTCTGGGAGGCACCATCAAGGTTCCACAATCACTAAGGATGGCACCATCTCGGACGCCGGCACCGATTGGGTGAAGGGCTCGATCATGGTCACTGGCGCGTGTTTCTCATGGGCTGCTTTCTTTGTGTTACAGGTACAGTGGTTGTGTGTGTATGCATCATTTTTGCCGAAAAACAAAAAAAAATTGCAGCAGAGGTTTTACTCGTGAACATAACACTATCATGTGTTCCTTTCTCTTCTTAGGCCTTCACTCTCAGGAGGTACTCAGCTCAGCTATCCCTCACCACAATAATCTGCTTCATCGGTACGGTACAGGCGACCCTGCTGGCAATGGTGATGGAGCGCCGTGCAGGTGCATCTGCTTGGGCTTTGGGTTGGAACAGTAGACTCCTCACTGCTGTATACTCGGTATAAAATCTATATATTGAAAATTTTGATTTTTTAGAAAAAATATGGATAAATATAAGCATATATAAAAATATATAAAATATATAAAATATCAAGTAAAACGTGTTATAAAAGCAATGCAATAAAATTATGACATTTTGAGGTGTCATAGCAGCTTTTGAAACTACCGCGACAAAATCATGATATTTTCAAAATATCGGCGATATTTGTTACATAGTTAATTGTGGGATGTGCATGACAGGGAACAGTGTGCTCAGGGGTCACGTACTACGTGCAGGGGTTGGTGATGAAGCAGAGGGGCCCAGTTTTTGCTACCGCTTTTAGCCCTCTCTTTCTGCTCATACAGGTGGTTCTGTCTTCTCCAATACTGCATGAGGCCATCTACTTGGGAGGGTATGGATAGCCTTTAATAAACTATGGGTCTGACTCATCCAACTTTATGATTGATCATTTTCTTTGATGGGACTGCTGCATCTCGATTCCTAGTGTTGGTGTTGTGGCCACTATGAACTTTAACTGCAAATGTGATAGGGAATAGAGATGTCAAGGATAAGATTTGTGTGTGTGTGCGCACTCACTACCCTTATGGGTAAGGGAACCCTCTAGTGGAAAAATCCATTTTTTTTTTTGCACATCTGACAATCTAGATGTGATCTACATGTTTAGTTTAGTTGAGAACAACATCTGGATCATGTTTTTTCAATGTATGTCGGTTTGTTTTAAGAGTTAAAAAATCAACGACCAACAATGTACTGAATTTTCAATAATCCTCAAAAGATCAAATTTTTACGTTTAGAAATACAATTTTTATCAAATTACTCCCACCAAGAGTTCCAACTGGGGTGTGCCTGTGGGTTGGGGGGTGGGGGGGGGGGGGGGGGGGGGCAGGAGTGAAAAAGTCTAATTTATTTTTTAAGTTTTTTTGCAAAATCTCATAAGGCAGGGACTAATTTGCAAATGGCCAATGAGATGGGGACCATTTTGCATAAAACCATTATTATTAATATTTGGCATATCTGACCCTCTAGATATGATCTACATGTTTGGTTTAGTTGAAACCAACTTTGTATCATATATAATTGAAATCAGGTGCAAGTTGTATGCAATAAATCGCATCTCATACATGTTCAACATGGTTTGTTTGCTAGGGATCACGCATTGGATTGTGTATTTCAATGCAAAAATGTTTTCTTTTTAGACATGCAATTTTTGCATGTTATAGACCACTTGAGTTTTAAAGGCTTTGGAAAACCTGTTTATACCTTGCAAACACGTGATCCAAAAACCTGTTTTCTGCTAAACAAACCATGTATATCACATCTGTGGAGTAAGGTCTACGAAGGAACTGAAAATTTTGTGACAAAAGGCATTTTCTACTGCCCACAAAAATAAACCAATCCATTCAGTCTGATTTTCTGAGACTCGATGTCCAATTAAATGACTGCTACTTCTGCAAACTAAACTCAGTACATTTACAGTTGAGGTGAGCACGCTTCTATATGTGATCAAGTCCATGAGCTACACTCCAAATGTTGGATCTTCATAAGCTACACTGTTTCTACTAAACTTGAGTTTAGAGTTCATGAACTTGGTTATGTCATGTGCTGTCAAACTTGTGAAAAAAGTCCACTTCTCTTCATGACAATTCCATGAGAGTGTTAAGACTTGTTTCATACTCTTAATCAAGGCTTTATTTTCCTTCCAGGATCATTGGTGGAGTTATCATTATTTTTGGCCTCTATATTGTCTTATGGGGCAAAAGCATGGATCATGTCCACCCCTTACCAGCAGTAGATGATCCTGAAGCAGTGGCAGCTGCAGCTGCAGCCAAGGCTGACAAGTTTAGTGCAGAAGAGGGTGTTCTCATTCAGGTGATCCCCTCAGTGGATGTTATGCCTAGTTGTTCTTGCAAAGCTGAAGTTGCCCCTAAAAGTCCTTAATCCTCTTCATTTTTTTGGGTTCATGGTGTGTGCCCGTTCTGTCAACCGCTCCTCAGTGGTCATTGTGTATCTCTGTCCCTTGTGTCTGCGTACGTGGCTCATGAAGCTTTTGCCGGACCCTCTTTGAGTTGTCTATCTATGTAAAGAGTGAATAAGACGTATCTTGCTAAAGTGGTTCATATGTATTATATATATAAGAAACCGCCTAGCTGGAACTCATAGGTTGTTTTGACGAAATCTAACCTCATGGATGTGTTCAACTCCTGGAATCATAGTTTTTCGATCAAGAAAAGTTTTTTTTGAAGGGGGAGGCGGGAACATACAACCTGCCCCTCTTTATTCCTGGTATGCGTATATGTGGTGTTGGCCAACGAAGCTTTACATCATATTCATCACAGCAAGCAGCTTGCCTTTGTTTTTAAGGTTGATCTATCCAAGGCATTTGATTCGGTCATCTGAGATTATCTTGTCACGTCTAGCAAAAGGAGGTTTGGTGACAGATGAATTTCTTGGATTAAATGTCTTATTTCCTCTTAGCAAAAGTGATTTTTTTTCTCTGTAAAGAGGCCTTAAACAGGGGGACCCAATCCCCCTTCTTATCTTTGATATTGCAATGCAGGGGCTCTCTTCCTTGTTAGATGCAGTTGTCTCAAATGGGGTATTCAATGGGATTTTTCTACCAGGAATCCTATGTTTTAGTCATCTTCTCTATGCTGGTGATCTTATTTTTAGAAATGAGAGTATGTGGTGGTTGTGGTTGGTATTGCAGTGTTTTTCGGTCATCTTTGGGTTACAGGTTAATTAGGCAAAGAGTCAAGTGATACTTCTCAATGCAGAGGAACATGTATGCACATCCATACCAATCATTTATGGATGTGCAATGACCTCTTTACCTCTCCACTACTTGGAGATCCCACTGCACTCGGGTGTCACCAGGGACTCACACTGGGCAAAGGTGGAGAACAGGATCTCTAAGATGATTGATAGGTACTTGGGTCGCCCTCTTGCGACTCCAAGGAGGCTTGTTTTGGTTACGATTCCTTCCCACCTTTTACAGATCCTTAATATGCCTAAAAGCATAGAGAAGATATCACAAAGGCGATTCCAAAATTCTTCTGGGGTGGGTCTCATGCTAGAAAGGCCCCTAACGGGCTATTGAACCTATATTCAGATTTTATTTTTTAATTAGATTCAGAAAAATCTTAAAAATTAAAATCAAAATAATTCTTAAATGATAATAAATCACATTCTCGGACAAAATCTTTACAAAAATTTAAAAAATTCAAAATTATCAAAAATTTCAATCTCATATTGGTGCCAATGAAATATCTTTTCCGAACTCGTATGTAGTAGTGTCATCGCGATGCTCTGCATCAGCCCCCAGGCTCGAAAGGCTTCGTCGTCATCGGAGACTGCTCATCATCAATTGAATCACCATGATAATTGGAGAGACATTTAGCATTAAATATGTAAAAAGTATTATAGTTAGAAGGCAAATCTAACTTATACTCATTTTCATTTATTCTCTTGAACACCGGGACACCTCTTGGCCAATTTATCTCATATATCAGGAGGTATTCTGTTTTAAGATAGGATGGCCCAAACAAAATCATCAGGTTCAAAGATTGCCAGTTGACACTTTTTATCCGCAACTTCTTTAGATTTTGTTGTGCTTTCAACAATATTTTGCCTTACCTATTCGTGTACCTCATAAAGTGCATCTGTTCTTTCCTGAATAGATTTATGAATTGCCCCCACAAAAGGGATAAGGGCTAAATCAACTACAAAGAAAGGGTTAGAACCACACAACTTTAGAAGGATTAAAACCAGCTGACCTATTAACATATTTATCAAATACAAATTCAGATTGTGACAAAATGCTAGGCCAAGATTTAGGCCGATCACCAACAAGTGAACACAATAAATTTTCAAGTGATTGTTTGATGACCTCAGTTTGGCCATCAGTTTGTCCGGAGCAGCATAAAATTGCATGCGCTTAATAATGGTAAAGATAGAATGTAAATGAGACAAATGCTCATGTTCATCCTTGTATAGATCAAGATATCATCAAAGTAAACGACAAGGAATTTTTTTATATATGATCTTAAAACTTGGTTCATGATTCGCATGAAGGTGAATGGTGCATTAGACAATCCAAATGTCATTACCAACCAATCATACAGACCATATCGAGTCTTGAAGGCAGTCTTCCATTCATCTTCTGACCTAATTCTAATATGGTGATAGCTATTATGAAGATCTAATATGAATTTTTTTTGGTGTCTACGAACTGATCAAGCAAATCATCTAGTTGAGAAATAAGAAACTTATACTTGATAGTGGTATTGTTGATGTCGTGCTTATCAACACATATACACCATGTTTCGTTCTCTTTGGGAACTAGCAGTGCGGGAATGGTGCATGGACCCACTCTCCCTCACATAACCTTTTTGTTATAAATATTCAATCGGAGTATGCAATTCCTCATAATTGGTGGGACTTATACGATAACGTGGGAGGTGTGTGAGGGACGCTTCAGGTTGGAGATCTATCTGATGTTAGACATCACACAAAGGAGGTAATCCAGGTGGAAGCACCTCAGGAAAAAGATCACTAAAATGTTCCAAAAGTGGCTGGACTAGAGGATCAATGACACGGGCTTCTGTAACTATGTCAAAAGATAAAAGCAGGTAACAGGTGGTCACTCCTGATAAGGATGACTTCAGTTTTTACCTAGCCAACAACATAGTGGGTGTCTCAGATGAGTTAAGCTTGGCCGATGAATAAGATGTAGGTAGCTCTCTAAAAGGTGCTAACATAATTTTTCTACCTTCAAACAAGAATGAGTACATGTTAATTCGGGCATTATGAGTAACAAATCTATTATATTGCCGCAACTTATCGAGGATGAGATGGTTAGCATCTATCAGTAGAACATCAAACCACACTTGGTAAATTTATGTATTTCCTATAGAAAACATAACTAGGCACTGGCACATGACCTTGACATCTACACTGTCCTACAACCATGACATTTGGTATGGCCTTAGATGTTTGTGTCTCCAACTTGAGTTTAGACACGGCTTGAACGAATATAACATTTTCACATCACCCGAAGTCGATGACGTACCTATATATATTTCCTTCGATAGTGCATGTAGATTAGAAAATGTTTGTTCGCAACCAACGATATCCCGCATCTTGCTTAGGGGCTAAGCAAATATGGCAGGTAATCAGAGCCTCTCCTTGATCCGCATAAAGTGTCTCCTCTTTGTATTCATCTTCAACCATAAATAGGCTCACCCTAAAAATCCTAAGTTCTTCGTGAACCTTGTCAATGAAAAAGCCTTGGATCGGCAATCTAATTCCCTATGGCCCATTCCACCATAAGTATAGCACTTGATGGCGATCCTACAGGTCATGATTGAGAGGTGGTTGGGTTGGGGGCTTGCTTTGGCATGCTCCATGAGTGGGCCGACTGAAAGAAGCTGACATGCTAGGATGAGATGATGTTACTCTTGAAGGAGCCTTAGACTAAAGAGTCATCCTACTGGTCACCCTATGTTGGAGGAACTTCTCCCAAAGCTTAGCACACTGGTGTGCATCTGAGATAGTGCAACAATCTACAAAATGTAGCATATCTTGGATTTGAAATTTTAATCCACCTGTGTATTTGGATACCAATAGTTCCTTATCCTCTATGTGTTTTTACGAACCACAAGTTCATGGAACTCATCGGTGCACTAGCATGCACTACATATATCTTGCTTTAGATTTTGACATCTCTGGTACAACTCCTGATGATAGTTGTGAGGCAAAAATTGAGTACGAAGTTTATGCTCTATGTGCGCCCAATCCAAGATAGGTGTCTTGCCTTGGTTTTGGCAGGTTTGCCTAATTTGATGACACCAAGCTGCTACCCTGCCCTTGAGGCGGATAGCCATGAGGTTGACCTATTTACGATCCGGGACTTCCTTGAAGTCCATGATTTTATTGATTGGTTCAACCAATCAATAAACTATTTGAGGCTATATATTCTAAAAAACTCAAGAATTTCAAACTTGATTCCTGTGGCCTAGTTGTTTGATCATACAGGGTTGTGGTGCCGATGAGAAGAGGTAGTCAAACTTGATGAGAGGTGACCTTCATCCACGTTATCTGATTGATGTCTTTGCTAGAACTCCATGGAATCAAGTCTATGCATGGTCTCCAACAACTGATGATGAAGCTTTATATTTTATCAGCATAACTCTTGAGTTACATCATCTTCTTCATGCTTTGTTCTGCTCGTCCACACCTATTCCTAGTCATTGAATTGTGCCAAAAAAAAACCAACAACCCTCGCTCTGATAACAACCTAACACAAACTAAAGGGGGTGTGACGCTGAGGAACGCCCTAACGATGTCCCAAACACCAAGAACTACGCAACTACGAAGGTGGGGTTGTAGATGAATAAGTAGATATGCCACAAATATTAAATTTATTTTATTAACTTCAATTATTGATATATTAATTATTCAAAAAATTCACGTGCAGTAGAAAGATCCAATATGAGAAAAATTCCTAACATAGTAGGAAATTAATATAATGCCAATATTCGATGTGAGCTCGGCTAATAATAGACATGAACAAGGCAGATTAGGATAGTGACAATACAATCGACGTAGAGCAAGAAATCATAATATCTCTTGCCGTATTAAGATGTTATCTACTTAGTTCATATAAACATAAAAGAACTATGCACTCAAGCTACAACAACAAATATTTTATGTTAACGTAAAACAAGAACGAATAAACTCTATTGCAAAAAATCAAGTGTTAACAATACGTAAACAGAGTATGCATGAGATAATAAATGCATGTAGATCTGAATCCAATGGAACTTTTCTACATGTTGTCATGATGATTACATAACTAACACACATCTTAATGGGTTCAGCAGTGACATTAGCATAGTCAAACACCAAAACAAAAAGAAATGATGAATCAATTGAATGTCAATTGATTCACCTTCGATTCAAGAATTTAGGCGCACACACAAAATATCAAATGAAAATGTTGCACAATGTCCTTGTCCTAAACAAAACCTTCTAATAGGATTTTGGAGTGGGCGTTAATATTAACAGAGGAAATCATAGTTCATAATCCAAGTTGTCCATGCTAAAGCAGGAAGCTAAAAGTTTTAGGAAACAAGATATATTAATAAAATGCATTCATTTAGGTACAACAATAACCATTCTGATATCAGTCAAGAGGATGTCAAACTGAAGCTAGGAAGGTCGGTTTGACGTCAAATGCAAGAAGAAAATGTGAGACGTTCAATCCTATTTTGTTTAACTGTAGTAAATTAAACAGAAAGTTTAACATATATTCAATTAGTATATCATACAAAGAGAGTTTTGAATTACATTAGCATGCATACGATTCTCTTTCCCCATGATCCACTTTTAACAACACATATTCAACACGAAATTTGATCTATTCAGTTTTCAAAAATAGATTTGACAAATATAATTCTCTTAAAACCAAATACAGTATTTAACAAGCAATAATCAACAAGAAAGAGGGAGAAAATGTCCAAATCTATTAGCTTCGATAATGAGATGTTGGCCAATCCAAAAATGGCATCCTTCTCAGATTCTCAGCACACAGATGGACCTTTGCAGGGTTGATGTACGGCTGACAATTTTATGCAGCACACGTCCTTGACGGCCACAATAAGGAACATGATAGAGAGAGGGAGAGTCTTCACGCATGCTCCAAGGGGGTTATTCTTCTTTCAAAATGTGGTTGTCTCATTTTTTGTTGTTAGGGCTTCAAATAGAGGATGCTGCCAATGTTTTCTCATAGGGGGCTTTTAGGGTTATCGTCCCTAGGCCCAATCAAAGGGTTCCAAATTCAATAGCTAGTTGGGGATTCAATAGACATTGAAGGTTCCCAACAACCATAATTATGATCCAAAATATATTCAAACATAAGGAAAATCTAGATCCATAAAATAAAACAAATCCTACCTAAAGCCCCTTACACCTTCCAATAGCCCTAAAATAATCCTAACAGGCTATTGGACCTAGATCAGGATCTGATTATTTAATTAGATTTAGAAAAATCTTAAAAATAAAATAAAAAAATTTCTTAAATGCTAATAAAATCACGTTTTTAGATAAAATCTTAATACAAAAATTCCATAAATTCGAAATTATCAAAAATTTCAATCTCCTATTGGTGCTGGATTAAGTATACACATTTGGGTTCGATGACATATCTTTCATGAATGTGTTTTCAGCTTGTTCATAGTAGTGTCATCTCAATGCTTTGCATCAGTTGGCCTTGGTGGTTGTCCCAGAGCTGCAGGTGGAAGTCGATTTTTGGTATTTGAAAGGCATAGAGTAAAGGGATTGACTTATTCGTTAATGGGTCCTCAATGAAGGTTGGCAATGGATTGGACACTTTTGTTTTAGGACCCTTGGCTATTAGATTTTCCACTAATGGTTATTTTTCCTTCTCTTTATCATGCGGCTAGACACAAAGGTAGCTTGATCGTAGGGCACTAGTCACTTAGTGGTGGTTGGGACATGGTGTTATATGCTAATCATTTCCCACATATTGCCCTTAAATGGATTATCCTCACAAGCCTTCTTTCTCTAGTGGTGCACAATAATATACTAGACCAATTATGGTGGAAAACATCTAGGTAATGTGAGCTCTCATTGGCTCATGCATTTATCATATCCAATGATGAAATGGCATCCTACACATGCCTTGTGGGACAAGGCATTTTCGATAAGGGCTTCATTTACAGGTTGGCTTGTTCTTTTGAACAAGGTCCTAACATATGCAAATTTGAAGAAGAAGGGCTTTCACATTGCAATGACCCCAACTAAACCTCATAAAAATATTAGATTTTTTTTAAACAATTACGAAAATAAACCCAAAGATCCAGAGCCTCACAAATTTAATATACCAAACCACAATCTAAATTGTCAATTGAATCGAAGAAGAAGAATCAACTTTATTAAATCAATAAATAATATCAAATCAACTAAGACAATAAAATCGTCTATGTCATAAATGAGACATTTTTTCAAAGAACCCAGAAACTAGTCACACAAGGCTAGCAGTCTCCAACCAACAAGTCAAGACATCACTGAGCAACAAGACGTGTAAAACAGTTTTATTTAAATGGGTATGAATCAAAGTCCTTTGTGCGAATTTTATCTAAAAATCGAAACAATAAAAGAAAGAGCATAAACCAAATTCATGAATAAATTTCAGAGGAATAACATAATAACAATCTAGCATAATTAACTTATCATTCAAGTATTTAACAAAATATCATGCAATAACAAATATCATGCGAAACAAAATAAGCATGAATGCATGAACTAGTGTTGAACAATAAATATGCATGATTCAATGCATATGTATGAATAACTTATTAAGTTATTTATCGGAGTTAGTTTTTGCATGCATGCCCCTATTAAATGCACACAAATTTAGTTTTCACTTTTTCTTAAGATGCAGATACTTAAAACGAGAATAAATTTCTGAAGTCTAAGTTAGGTTCTCAGTTATAGTTTAACACACAATTTATATTTTATTGCTGGGTTCCACACTTGTTCCTCGACTGATATCTAGGATCCTCACCTTCCATTAGAATATTAGAAATTTTTGCCTAATATTGAGACATCAATAAAAATCATCAAGCATTGAGGCTACTTTCTTGGTATACCAAAACTACAGGTGAATCAACAACAACACCACACAAAAAAATGGCTGAAATCTCCCTAAAACCATAGCCGAGGTGAACCACCACATCAGGTTAAAAGACACAATCCCACATGAAGTTTTAGTATCCTCATGATCTCCCAAGATCGTCATCCAAGATTCTCATACTATATAAAAAATATCAAGAAAGAGATTAATTGAATTGTTTAATCTCTTTTACCTTTTAAACAATTTCAAGTTCTTTATATAAGAACCGTTTTGTAAATCCACATATGAAAACCAACTTCGGGCCCTGACCCACAAAAATTTAACAATGTAATTAATTTTGGAAAACCAATAATTTTCATAAATAAATTTTGCAAATGCATAAATAAAATTAACAATAATTGGGGAAACACATAATCATGGCCTACACGGACTGCAGTGGTTCACATCTAACTACCAACCCATCTCACACATAATTTATGCACCTTTGCAAAATTTTAGTGATCATGCAAAACACTCAATGTTTCAGAACATGTTCACAATACACATTCAAACACACAACATGAATGCACATAAAACCCAATGCATACACATGCAAACAAATGCTTGGAATACATATTATCATGATCAATTTCATGCATAAACATCCAAACATGCATATGATCATATTTATGCAAACATCAAAATAAACTTTAGATTCATGCATATGATATGCATATTTGCAACATGTCACTCGACTACATAAGCATACATAACCAATCAAATATGTAATCAAATACATAAGCCTACAACTAAAATGAATATGTACCTGAATATGATAAGTCTGTTCCGATTTACATAGCATAAAACTCTATAAGTCCGATCAGATTGCATACACACAGTATATCGACAAATCTGATTAGATTGCTCATAAATAGTGCATCAGCATGTCTAATCAGATAGCACACAAAAATATATCGGTAAATCTAATCAGATTGCTCACAAAAAGATATTGACAGATCTTATCATATTACACATACACGACAGATTGGAAAATCTAAATAGATTGCTCACACACAACACATTGACAAATCTAATCAGATTGCACACACACAACCATTAACAAATCTGATTAAATTGCTTACTCATATCACACTAGCAAATCTGACCAGATTGCAAGCACACAACACATATGTCAATCTGATTAGATTGCTCACACACCACATATCGAGAGTCTCATTAGATTGCACATACATAACACATTGGCAAATCTGATTAATTACACATGTACAACATATTAGAAAATCTGATTAGGATACATATGCACACACATTGGCCAATTTGATCGGATTGCACACATAATACATATAGGCAAAGTCTGATTAGACTGCATATGTGCAACATCTTGGCAAGCCTGATCAAACTACTCTCAAAAAGCATATATGCAGGTCTGATCAGCCTTTTCACAAAAGGCATATTTGCAGGTCTGATCAGACTGCTCACAAAACAAATCTAATTAATTAATATATTTTCAAAACATGAAAAAAATCATCAAATAGAAAGGTCGAACAAGGCAAAATATATATTTATCATGCATGGCTATAAAAAGGAAGTCGACAACATGTAATAATCAAGTATATGAATATCAACAAAATCAACAATCTAAACTTTCATGACTATCCAAAATACATCAATAGAATCAACTGAATCTATGGCATAAACATAGTTTTGATGCATGAATCATGTTCATGTACAAAAATAAATAAAATCAATGGGTTTGAATATGTATTTCCATATGTACTTTCAGACTCTTGAATTAGGAAAATTAATATATATATATATATATATATATATATATATATATATATGTTAATAATGATATGAATACATTAATCTACTAAAAATAACAATACATATACATAAATATATGTTATTTCGAAATCATATTTCTCTTTAACCTCAAACTTACACATGAATCAAATTTTTACCTATTTCCTCCCATAAAAACTTAGAAATTGATGGATGTATGGTAAAAATTGATTTTTTTCCTCTTTCTTCTTCTTTTCTTTCTTTCACTTTTCTCTCCTTTTTTTTCTCTTTCCCACACGAGTTTGAGACTCTCTCTGTAACTCTCTTCGTCTCTCTCTAGAGCATGATTTTCTAGAGAGAGGGAACTAACCCCTTTTATATCTTCACTTCTTTTTTTCATATTTTATTATTTATTTATTTATTATTGGATTTATCTAGAGGGTGATGTCCCTTCTAGAAAAGACTTTAGAGAGTAGAGTTGTACTCAATATAGAACTCTACCTCTTCTAGATAATATCTTTCTTTTAATTAATTATTTATTTAATTATTTTATTTAATATAATATTTTGGGAATATTTCAGAGGGTGTCGCCCTCTCTGTTAGTCTCCCTAGAGTAGAGTTCAAACCAAGGTAGAACTCTAACTACCTAATTAAAATTTTAAATTGATTTTAAAGTTTTTATTTGGCCATTAATGGATTTCATATTCAAATCTAGATCTAAGATCCAAATCTATATCCAAATCCATATGGATCTAATCTGGATTGGATCGTAGTCAATATGGGTCCTAAACTGGGTCCAAATCAATATTAACTTGAATCAAACAGAGTGGATCCAGTCTGATCCAATCTAGAATAAGGCAAAAAAAGAGGCAGGTTATTCTTGAAAAATATGATTTTCAGGCCAACCATAACCTGATTTTAGAAAACAGGTTACCAACCTGCTCAAAATTATGAGGCACATATAACGGTGTACATACCTAATTTTTGCCTGAATTTTACCTAAATTTTACTCAATTTTTGCTCAAATTTAAAGGTTAAAAACAAAATTTTTCTCAAATAATAATTGACTTATCTTGGTTTTGTCAGTGGGCTCTGGGCCATGCTCAAACCTAACTGATGTCACCTATATTTTAATATATTTTTTAAGATTTTTATCAATTTAATTAAATATTTAGTTTAAAAAATTATATTTTTTGAAATTAAAATCATAGAAAAATATGGCATATTACATCCCTACCTCCTTAAAAAATTTCATCTACAAAATTAAAACATACTGAATAAATATAGGTAGTGGTTACACATATCGGCCTCAGGCTCCCAGGTGCACTCATCCAGTTCGTGATGCTACCAACACACCTTCACGAATGAGATTGTCCTACTTCGAAGTCTCCTCTCCTAACGATTCACAATCTTCTCCGGTCTCTCCTCTATCGTCAAGTCAGGTTGTACCTTGATCGCCTCATAGTGAATCACGTGTGAAGGAAAAGCCACATACTTCCATAATATCAAAACGTGAAAGGTGTTGTGGATCTAGAAAAACTAAGAAGGAAATGTCACAGGGTAAGCTAACTCGTCAATGTGCTCAAGAATCTTGAAAGGTCCAACAAATCGAAGGCTCAACTTTTCCTTCTTCCCAAACCTAAACACTCTTCGTAGGTGAGATCTGAAGAAACATGTGATCGCCCATGACAAAACTAAGTTTCCTACGTCGCTGATCGGCGTAACTCTTCCACATGTTCCATGCTGCAACTAGACATTGTTGAATCAACCACACCTAGTCTGAGTAGTGTTGGATAGCCTCTAGAGACTCCACTACTCACACTCCAACCTCATCCCAGCACACCGAATATCTACATGGTCTACCGTATAGAGCATCGTTTGAGGGCCATACCAATAATGTCATGGTAGTTGTTTTTGTAGGAGAACTCTGTAAGCTTTACATGCTTTTCTCACTATCCTGCCCAATTCAGTGTGCATGCTCTAACCATATCCTCAAGCATCTGTATCATGCGCTCTGTCTGTCTGTCAGTTTATGGGTGAAACGTCATGCTGAACTTCAACATGGTATCTAGGGTTTTCTGCTATTGGCACCAAAATTGAGATATAAAATGTGGGTCTCGGTCTGACATGATTGAATGTGATACCCCATGAAATCGAATAATCTCATTCACATATAGATCTGCTAAGCTCTCCAGACTCTAACTCACCCTGATAGGTAGAAAATAGGTACTCTTTATCAAAAGGTCCATAATCACGTAGATGGTATAGTACTGATGATAGGTCATCAACAAACTTATGACGAAATTCATTGATATGTAGTATCAGTTTCACTCAAGAATATCCAAAGACTGGAGCAGTCCACTTCTTTTATGATGCTCGATCTTCACGTGCTGGCAGGTGAGACACCGAGACACAAACTTCTCAATATACTGCTTTATCATGTTCCACTAGTAAGTCCTCTAGAGATCCTTGAACATCTTTGTAGAACCAGAGTGAATAGAATACTTAGACATGTGGGTCTCACTCATCAGCTCCTCCCATAGTGCCTTCGAAACCCATCATCTATCTCCAAACATAATAGTCACATCCTCCTCACGGTGGAACTGTGTATCTGGCTTTTGGGCACTAACACATAACCTGTCAAAATCTGGATCAGCCAACTGAAGCTCTTCAATATGGTCTAAAATCTTATATCACTTTCATCCCTGCACAAAGGATGCTTCTGGAATCATCTACAAATGACTGTCACTTGACGAACTCCTCAATCAAGTCTCAACTGTGACCAATCAAGCTAGCTGTCATGATTAAAGTCTTCCTTCTCAGCACGTCTGCCACTATATTCGCCTTACCAAGGTAGTAGGTGATAGTAAACTCATAGTCCTTGAGAAACTCTAACCACTTACGTTGCCTCAAATTCAAATCTCGTTGCGTGAAAATGTGCTTAAGGCTCTTATGGTTAGACAAAACCTCTAACTGCTTTTCATATAAGTAGTGACGCCAGATCTTCAGTGCGAAGACAACAGTCGCTAACTCTAAGTCACACTTGTGGTAGTTTTTTTAATGCACCTTCAGTTATTGAGAAGCGTACGTGATGATTTTTTCGTGTTGCATCAAAGCACAACCCAGCCCGATCCTTGAAGCATTACTGTAAACTATGAACCCTCTCATCACAGAAGGCAAAAACAATACTAGGGATGAGGTCAACCTCCTCTTCAGCTTCTGAAAGCTCTCCTCGCACTGAGATGACCAAACAAACTTCACCTCTTTCTGCAAAAGTTGAGTCATTAGAGCTACTATACAAGAGAAGTCGTGTATAAATCGATGGTAGTAGTCCGCCAATTCCAAGAAGCTCCTAATCTCTGAAACTGTCTTTGGTTGCTCCCACGACAACACTGCCTCCACCTTGGCTGGATCCACTTCAACACCCTTCTCTTAGATCATGTGGTCAAGGAACATCACCCTGTCAAGCTAAATCTCACACTTAGAGAACTTAGCATACAAGTTATATTCTCTCAGTGTCTGCAACACAATCTGCAGGTGCTCCTCCACGCTCTCAGAATAGATTAAAATATCATCAATAAACAAGATGACAAACGAATCCAGCTACAAACTGAATACCCGATTCATTAAGTTCATAAACATTATAGGGGCATTAGTGAGTCTAAAAGACATCGCCAAGAACTTATAGTGCTTATATCTAAACCCGAACGCAGTCTCCAAAATATCCTCTGCCTTTATCTGCAAGTGATAGTACCAAGAGCGAAGATTGATCATGGAGAACACATTTACCATACGTAATTGGTCAAATAAATCATCAATCTTGGGCAATGAGTACTTGTTCTTTATGGTAACCTGGTTCAACATGTTGTAGTCAATGAAGAAATGCATGGACTCATCCTTTTTTTTGACAAAAAGAACTGGTGCAACCCAAAGTGACACACTCAACCTGATGAAACTCTTGTCAAGAAGTTTCTGCAGTTGTTTCTTCAACTCAACCAGTTCCGTAGGTGCCATGCGATACGACATGTGCAATATTGGTACCGTGCCAAGCACTAGCTCGATCGAGAACTCAATCTCCCTATGGGGTGGCAAACACGACAAATCCTTTGGAATGACATCTGAGAATTCATAAACCATGTTCAACTGCTCCAAAAGTGTCTCATGATTGTCTGTGGCCAACACACTGGCCAATACTTGTGGTACTTGGATATTTTCATTGCCGAAATGATCTTCACCTCACTCACAAGCCTAGTAACCTGAAACACCAGCGCAGACAAGTAGGGGTGCTCCAACAAAACCTTCTTCCCCTGACGCTAAAGGGTGACATTGTGTCTGAACAACCAGTCCATACCTAAAATGATGTCATAGAATATCATGTCTAGTATGACCAGGTCGACAGATAACTCATGCCCCTTGATGACTACTAGAACTATAGAAAGATACTTTTCATAATGAATAGACACACCCATAGAAGACATAAAGCCAAGAGTCTTCTCTAGGCTAGACAGAACGAGGTCAAGCATACCTGCAAAAGCTGAATAAATAAATGAATGGAAAGCCCCTAAATCAAACATAACACGAGCAAAATGGTCAGTGACTATGAATATGCCTTCGATCAAGTCAGTCAGATCACCTTGTTCGGTGGTCGTGGTAGCATAAACTCTTTCGTTCATCCTCTATTACACCTGTTGTTGAGGTCTTGGTTGTTGTTGTTGCTGACTACCTTGAGTCATCGACTTGTTCAGGCAGTACTGCACCACGTGTTTTGGTTGTTGGCACTAGTAACACACTCCCTTGAAGAGAGGGCAATGATCAATGTAATGACTCTTGTCGCAATACATACAAACAAATTGATCCTTCCCCTATTGTTGTCTAGGATAAGGTCGTCCCTTCTGATTTCCCTGCTCGTTCCTCTGTTGGGTCTTTTGCTTTTTTTGGCTTACCCCTGTACCTTGCCACATGCAGGTGGGTTCTTCCTTGCATCGTTGTTGTCGTGTTTTCCCTTCTTCTGTGATCCACCCTTGAACTGCTCCCACTCCTCGTTCAGGATGGATGTAGACTCGATCGCATCACTAAACATCACAGGATGGCTCATTATCACATGAACCCTGAGACCGTCCTTCAGACTACGAACATACTTCGATGCCCTCATCGTATTATCAGAGAATAGGTTTAGGCAATAGTGCTCCAAATTGTGGAATTTGGTGGTGTAGCCCACCAAACTCATATTCATCTGAACAAGGTCGAGGAATCATTGTTGCATGCACTTCTGGGCGTAGGATGGAAAATATACGTCCAAGAACTCTCCTCTTAAAGTCTCTCAGAGGATATCCTACACTCCGACATACTTCACCCATCGCAGAGTGTCCCACCACTTCTTAGCATTGCCTTTTAGCCGGTACGTGTCAAACTTAGTCAGTCTGTCCTTGAGCATAGGCAGGATCCGAAACGTCTGCTCTATTTGCTCGACCCAACTCTCAATTGCCTTTGGGTCAGCCTTTCTTGAGAAAGTTGGCAGATCCAACTTCAAGAACTTCTCATAGGTCACTACACCAGTATTTAGAGTGACCTTTGTAGGATGGACACATGTCATCTGTTGTGCCGTCTAAGCTTGGACATTGTAGTCATTGTTGTTGCTAAGGTATTGAGGGCATTCATGAGAAAGTCCATCTGCTCTTGCCAGTCAGTTGGAACACTAGAAGACGAAGCACGAACACGGGTATACATCTATAATATAAAGATTTATTAGTAAATTCATACCCTGATCAAACCTAACCCCTTAGGATTGATCCAGAACAACAACCGCAGTAATACAAACACAACAATTTAATTCACATGCATGAAATTAAAAAAAATCATCCCTACAACCAAAAAATATAAAAATCCAGCAATTTCAAGACAGTAAGGAAAAAATCACAAGATATCTCTTACCAATGATATAGACTGCTTCTAGAGTATGAGTATATGACTTTCTCGTAATGGTTCTGACAGATCTAACAAGGCTCAATTACCATCTCTGTCTTATACAAAGATAAATTGGTATCCCAAAATAATCCAATGCATGGTTTTGCGGTCTGGCTTTGATACTAACTCTTTAACAACCCCAACTGACTTTTATAAAAATAGTAGATTTTTTTTTAAACAATTATAAAAACAAACCTAAAGATTTGGGGCCTCACAAATTTAATATATCAAACCACAATCTAAATTGTGCATTGAATCGAAGAAGAATAATCAACTTTATTAAATTAATAAATAATATCAAATAAATTAAGACAATAAAATTGTCTATATATTATAAATGAGTCACGCTGTCAGAGAATCAAAAAACTAGTCACACAAGGCTCACAGTCTCCAGCCAACAAGTCAAGACAACATTGAGCATCAATACCTGTAAAATAGATTTATGAAAATGGGTGAGAACCAAAATTATTTGTATGAATTTATCTAAAAGTACAAACAGTAAAGGAACCAAATTCATGCATAAATTTTAGAGAAATATCACAATGACAATCTACCATAATTAACTTATCATTCAAGCATTTAATAAAATATCATGTGAAACAAAATAAGCATGAATGCATGAACTAATGCTAAACAGTAAATATGAATGATTAAATGCACATGCAGGAATAACTTATTAAGTTATTAATCAAAGTTATTTTTTGTATGCATGTCTCTATTAAATGCACACAAATTTAGTTTTCATTTTTTTTTAAGTCATAGGTACTCAAAATGGGAACAAACTCTCGAAGTTCAAGTAAGGTTTACAGTTGTAGCTTAATACATAATTTATATTTTATTACTAGGTTTCACACTTGTTCCTCGACCAATATCAAGAACCCTCATATTTCATCAAAATATTAGAAATCTTCACTTAATGTCGAGATATCAAAGAAAATTCTTAACCATTGACACCACTTTCTTGGTATAAAAAAACTATAGGTGAGTCAAAAACACCACCCACAGTGAAAGTAGTTGAAATCTTCCTAAAACCATGGTCGAGAGGTAAACTACCACATCGGGTTCAAGGGCATAATTGCACATAGAGTTTTGTAATAATTAGGTATATGAATATCAACAAAATCAACAATCTAAACTTTCATGCTTATCTAAAATACATCTATAGAATCAACTGAATATATGCCATAAACATACATTTGATGCACAAATCATAAACATGGTATTGTGCATGTGCAAAAATAAATAAAATCAATAGGTCTGAATATGTATTTGCATATATATTTTCAGACTCGTGAATTAGGAAAATTGACATATATATATGAATAATGATACAAATACATTAATCTACCAAAAATGATAATACATATACATAAATATATGTCATTTCAAAATTAGATTTTCTTTTTCCCTTAAACCTATACATGAATCAGATTTTTACCTATTCCTTCCTGTAAAAACTTAAAGAAAAACTTGTACCTTAATCATAGCGTCGAAAAGGTCAGAAAATCGATGGATGTATAGTGAAAATTGATTTTTTTCCTCTCTTCTTCTTTTCTTCCTTTCTCTTTTCTTTGCTTTTTCTTTGCTTTTTCTTTTTGTCTTTCCCACATGAGTTTGGGTCTCTCTTTTCTCTTTCTCTCTCTCTAGAGCACAATTTTCTAGAGAGAGGGGGAGACTAACTCCTTTTATATCTTCTATTCTTATTTTATTATATTATTTATTTATTTTTATTGGATTTATCTAGAGAGTGATGTTCCCTCCACAAAAGACTTTAGAGAGTAGAGTTCTACTCAATGTAAAACTCTATCTCTTCTAGATAATATCTTTCTTTTAATTTATTTATTTATTATTTATTTATTATTTTATTTAATATAATATTTTGAAAATATTTCAAAAGATGTCACCCCCGCCCCCACTTTGAAAGTTTCTCTAGAGTAGGGTTATACCCCAGTTAAAACTCTACCTACACAATTTAAGTTTTAAATTAATTTCAAAGTTTAAATTGGTCATGAATAGATTTTGAATCCAGATCTGAATCTAAGATCCAAATTTATATTTAAATTCATCTGGATCCAACCTAGACTAGATCCTAATTAATATGGATCTTGGACTGGGTTCAAATCCATACTAACTTGGATCAAACAGAGTGGATCCAGTATGATATAATCTACAACAACAACAACTATGCCTTCATCCCAAAACAATTGGGGTCGGCGATATGAACCAAAAAAGAAAATCATTTTGGATCCTCCACATGAATCCTTCTCCTTCAATCATTTCTATCCAATGTCATGTCCTCAATGAGGTTCAAAGCATTCATATCCTTTCCTATCATCTCCATCCAAGTCTTCTTAGGCCTACCCCGACCTCTTTTAACTAATATATTTTGTCATTTCTCCATCCTTCTAACTGGAGCATCATTAGACCTTCGCCGAATATGCCCAAACCACCCTAAACGATTTTCTCTCATCTTATTTTCAATGGATGCAATGCCTACCTTCTTACGTATCTCATTGTTTCGAATCTTATCTTTTAGTATATTTCCACACATCCATCGAAGCATACGCATCTCAGCTACACTCATTTTTTGAATATGATGTCTCTTTGTAGCCCAGCATTCCGTACCATATAGTAAAGCGGGCCTAATTATCGTCCTATAAAACTTTCTCTTCAACCGCAATGGCATTCTACGATCGCACAACACTCCAGTTGCACTTTTTCATTTCATCCACCCACCCTTTATCCTATGGTTTACATCTCCATCAATTTCTCCATCCTTTTGAATGATAAATCCCAAATATTTAAAATAGTCATCCACCGATATTTCTTGCTCGCCAAGCTTCACTACACTCTCATCACTACTGTGTTGCTTACTAAACCGACATTCCATATATTTTGTCTTACTCTTACTCAATGTAAAACCTCTTGCTTCCAGAAAAAGGTAAAAATAGAGGTATCATTTTTTAAAAATATGATTTTCAGGCCAACCATAATTCGATTTTAGAAAAACAGGTTACTAACATGATCGAAATTATGAGACACATCTAACGGTATATATACCTCATATTTGCCTCTGAATTTTGCTTGATTTTTACTCAAATTTATAGGTTAAAAAAATTGAAATAATAATTGGCTCATCTTGGTTTTCTTGGTGAGCCACGCTCAGACCCCGTTGATGTCACCAATTTTTTAATATATTTTTTTATGATTTTTATCAATTTAATTAATTATTTAATTTAAAAATTATATTTTTTAAAATTAAAAAACATGAAAAAATACACGATATTACACGTTCCGAGTATATGTTATTTATATCATTCTAGGGAGGAAGACACTGCACACTTATTTTGGGTTTGTCCTTTGGTCCAATATCTTTTTCTAATGCATGGGGGGGGGGGGACAAGGAGCTTCGTTGGTGGTCATTGATTATGGTGCAAAAAGTCATGGGAATGGGTTCAAATGGTTGTTTATGTTAAGATGATGGGTTCTTATTATGTGGAGGTGTGTGGTTGGAGAGGAACAACAAGAATTTTCGTGGATTGCAGGTTCCTCTGCAAGGCTTGCCGCTATCTATTAGTGGGTTGCTACGGGAGAGTGCTCAACTGAAATGGCCTAGGTCCGATCTACATTGGGTCGGGAAACGTTGGCTTGGTTGGGTACCAGGAAACTCAGAAATGAATGCATTGGCGGCTCTGCAGTCTAGTCGGTGAAGCCGAGTCTACATCCTCAAAGACGTTTATTGTTCTGCAGTTGTCCCTGTTTTTCTGCAGCAGTATATTGTTTTTTCTACAGCATCTATCTACAGTGGAGTGGACTTGTATCTGTTTTTTGTTTTCGGTTCTCTGTTTTTTTCTGTGGCAGCAAGTGATTGTAATACATAATTCTTCCTATATGTGAATGAAAATTCATTTATTTCTTTCAAAAAAAAATTTAGTACATTGTAGGCTATTCATTTTTCAACTCTCACAAAATCTAACAATACATCAGAAAAACATGAACCAATAGTTTGTTTCTACTAAACTTAATATGATCACTAGGGGTGGGCAATGGGCAGGCCCAACCTGCTAATGGACTGGGTCAGTTCATTGGGCAAAACCCAGGCTCACAGCCTAGACATTAGGCTCATTGGCCTAATCAGGCTGGGGCCTATATATATATATATATATATATATATATATATATATATATATATATATATATATATATATATATATATATATATATATATGAGCCGAGCTGTGCATGATTAGTGGCATTTTTTTTTAAACACCCTTTTAGCAGTGTTGGGCTCGCAACTGTAAGGCCAAATGCCACTAAAGGCCTTTTTTTCTTTTTTACACAACAAGAAAGAGAGAAAAAGAGATCCTGTAATGGAACAATAGTATCCTGACAGCTTTACTTGCCTGCACAGTGGGTACGAAAGTCATCACCTGTCATGAGACGGTCAAGGATCAAATCCCATTTATATGGGTGGAAAGGGAGGAGGCCAGATCAGTTGCAAATGTGCCGCTGCACTTGAGTGCTACACTTCTGTTGTTGTGCCCCGCAGCTCACAGATTGTACATCTCAAAGATGTGTGGCTCTCAGATGCAACGGTGCACTTAATGTGTGCAATGTGATTGCACCTGATTTGGAAGGTTGGGGGAGCCGTAGAGGGTTTTTTACTTCTCTCTCATCAAACCGAGTCAGATTCTGTCTCCAACTCCGCCAGGGTTTTCCCTGTCAAATAAAAAAAAAGACGCAAAAGTAAATGTTTCAACGTATACCCTTTGAGCACTGAGCAAATCAAAAGTTGTTGCGTCTCTATACAGGTATTCCCAAGATGGTGACATAAGTTTTGTTGCATCCAATTGGGTGCACTTCATAGTTCAACTTTTGTCAGATTTGCATACAATCAACTTAAGCCAATGGGTGACAAGTAGATTGCTTCAAAGAATTTCTTGAACTGTGCAGTGTTCGTTTACTATGATTCCAATGTGTTGATAAACATGAAAGTTTACCTCCACTGCACAGTTCAAGAAATTCTTTAAAGCAATCTACTTGTCACCCATTGGCTTGTGTGCTGGTGATTCCACTCAGGGCTTACCTCACAGGCAGGTAGGCCCATTAAGTGACTCAGTTCTCGGCCAAGTTTTCTAGTTATAAATAATAATAATAATAATAATAATAATAATAATAATAATAATAAACATTAAAATGCATCGGGAACCAAACTGGTGGTTTATCTTTCCACACCCTATTCTCCTGAATAACAACCATATGAGCAAGACTAGCTTAATGAAGAGTATCATCAATCCTCTCTTTCAATTGTGAACTAGTGAGCTGAATATAGTTTACCTTATCCAACAATATAGATCATGTAGTGGAAGAAAAAAGGCTTTTGCATAGTAACAAATTGAGGCCACTAAGGTTTCCATTAGCATCTTTATAATCTTTATAGCAGTCACCGTTTGTGTTTCTTTCTACCAAGTTTTAGTTTTGGATAATTGAGAATTCTTTCAACCAATTTCTCTTCCCTATCCAAACCAAAGACTTTAGAGAGTAGAGTTCTACTCAATGTAAAGTTTTACTTCTTCTAGATAATATCATTTTTTAATTAATTAATTTATTATTTTATTTAATATAATATTTTGAGAATATTTCAGAGGATGTCGCCCTCTCTTTGAAAGTCTCCCTAGAATAGAGTTATACTTCAAGTAGAACTCTACCTACCTAATTTAAATTTTAAATTAATTTTAAAGTTTTAAATTAGTCATGAATGGATTTTGAATTCAGATTTGAATTCAATAACAAAATTCATATGGATCCAACCTAGATCAAATCCTAGTCAATATGAGTCCTTAAATGAGTTTAATTCTATATTAACTTGAATCAAACAGCAGTCTAATCAAATCTAGAAAAAGGCAAAAATAGAAACATCATTTTTTAAAAATACGATTTTAAGGCCAACCGTAACCCAATTTTTAGAAAAATAGGTTATCAAAGTGATCAAAATTATAAGGTGCATCTAACGGTGTACGTACCTGATTTTCGCATCTAAATTTTGCATGAATTTAACTTGAATTTTGCTTGATTTTTACTCAAATTTATAGGTTAAAAATAAAAATTTTCTCAAATAATAATTGGCTCATCTTGGTCTTGTCAGTGAGCTATGCTCAGACCCAGATTATGTCACCTATATTTTTATATATATATATATATATATATATATATATATATATATATATATATATATATATATATTTATTAATTTAATTAAATATTTAGTTTAAAAATCATATTTTTTGAAATTAAAAATCATAAAAAAATACACGATGTTACACACATTCCGAGTAAATGTTATTTATGTCATTCTAGGGAGGAGGACATTGCACACTTGTTATGGGTTTGTCCTTTGGTCCAATATCTTTTTTTAAATGCATGGGGGACAAGGAGCTCCTTTGGGTGCCTAACACTCTGTTAAGGTCATTGATTATGGTGCAAAAAGTCATGGGAATGGGCTCAAATGGTTGTTTATGTTGAGCTGATGGGTTCTTATTATGTGGAGGTGTGTGGTTGGAGAGGAACAACAAGAATTTTCGTGGATTGCAGGTTCCTCTGCAAGGCTTGCCGCTATCTATTAGTGGGTTGCTACGGGAGAGTGCTCAACTGAAATGGCCTAGGTCCGATCTACATTGGGTCGGGAAACGTTGGCTTGGTTGGGTACCAGGAAACTCAGAAATGAATGCATTGGCGGCTCTGCAGTCTAGTGGGTGAAGCTGAGTCTACATCCTTAAAGCAGTTTACTGTTTTTCTGCAGTTGTCCTTGTTTTTCTTCTGTATACTGTTTTTTCTACATCTGTCTACAATGGAGTGGACTGTATCTGTTTTATGTTTTCGGTTCTCTGTTTTTTCTGTGGTAGCAAGTGATTGTAATACATAATTCTTCCTATATGTGAATGAAATCTCATCTATTTCGTTAAAAAAAAATTAGTACATTGTAAGCTATTGATTTTTCAATCCTCCCAAAATCTAACATATACATGAGAAAAACATGAAGTCATGAACCAATGGTTTGTTTCTACTAAACTCAATATGATCACTAGGGGTGGACAATGGGCAGGCCCAACCTGCTGATGGACTGGGTCAGCCCATTGGGAAAACCCCAGCTCACAGCCCACCCATTAGGCTTATAGTGCTAATCAGGTCAGGCCTAT
Source organism: Nuphar pumila (assembly GCF_984573655.1). Taxonomy (NCBI): domain Eukaryota; kingdom Viridiplantae; phylum Streptophyta; class Magnoliopsida; order Nymphaeales; family Nymphaeaceae; genus Nuphar; species Nuphar pumila. Next base: position 135,374,684 of record NC_143252.1, on the reverse strand, counting down.
TATATATATATATATATATATATATATATATATATATATATATATATATATATATATATATATATCATATGTATCATATTATATTATATATTATATATGAGCCAAGCCGTGCGTGATTAGTGGCATTTTTTTTAAAAAACACCCTTGAGCAGTGTTTGCGATCGATGCTCAAGGGCTCGCAACTGGAAGGCCTTTAACGGCAGTTGCAAATGCCACTAAAAGCTTTTTTTTTCTTTTTTACACAGCGAGAAAGAGAGAAAGAGATCTTGTAATGGAACAATAGTATTCTGACAACTTTACTTGCCTGCCCAGTGGGGGTACGAAAGTCATCACCTGTCATGAGACAGTCAAGGATCAAATCCCATTTATATGGGTGGAAAGGGGAGGAGGCCGGATCAGTTGCAAATGTGTCGCTGCACTTGAGTGCTCCACATCTGCTGTTGTGCCCCGCAGCTCACAGACTGTACATCTCAAACATGTGTGGCTCTCAGGTGCAGTGGTACACTTAATGTGTGCAATGTGATTGCACCTGATTCAGAACGGAGGGGGAGCCGTAGAGGGTTTTTTTACCTCCCTCTCATCAAACCGAGTCAGATTCTGTCTCAAACTCGGTCAGGGTTTCCCCTGTCAAATAAAAAAAAGGGTGCAAAAAGTAGATGTTGCAACGTATACCCTTGAGCACTGAAGAAATCAACAGTTGCTTTGTCTCTATCCAGTTTTTTCCAGGATGGTGACACAAGTTTTGTTGCATCTAATTGGGTGCACTTCATAGTTTAACTTTTGTCAGGTTTACATACAATCAACTTAAGACAATGGGTGACAAGTAGATTGCTTCAAAGAATTTCTTGAACTGTGCAGTGTTCGCTTACTATGATTCCAATGTGTTGATAAACATGGAAGTTTACCTATACTCTCTCTCTCTCTCTCTCTCTCTCTCTCTCTCTCGTACATACCCATGCTAAATTTTTTTAGCAAGCTGAGGTAAGGCAAACCATTACTATTTTTTTTTTATTATCGAGTTGGGTTAGCCAGATTGTTACAAGAAATTTATACTAAACAATACTATTGTATGGGTGCCTTTAACTGGTGGGCTCTCTAAGGGCTTGGGTGCTGGTGATTCCAATCGGGGCTTACCTCTCAGGCAGGTGGGCCCATTAAGTGACCCAGTTCTCGGCCAAGTTTCCTAGTTATATAATAATAATAAACATTAAAATGCATCAGTGTGGGGAACCCAAACTGGCGGTTTATCTTTCCACACCCTATTCTCCTGAATAACAACCATATGAGCAAGACTAGCTTAATGAAGAGTATCATCAATCCTCCTCTCTTTCAATTGTGGACTAGTGAGCTGAACATAGTTTACCTTAGCAGACAATATAGATCATGTAGTGGAAGAAAAAAGGCTTTTGCATAGTAACAAATTGAGGCCACTAAGGTTTCCATTAGCATCTTTATAATCTTTATAGCAGTCACCGTTTGTGTTTCTTTCGACCAAGTTTTCTTTTTAGATAATTGAGAATTCTTTCAACCAATTTCACTTCCCTAGCAAAGCCAAAGACTTCAGTTCTTCCACTTAAAATGTAAGCGACTGTTAAAATGGGCAGAACTAAGAATTGGCATCAGAGCCTGACTGATGAGCAAAAGCAGAAAACTATATGAGAAGTAGAAGCGACAAGCAAAACATTTTAAAAAATTTAAAAAGCAAAATGTAGAAATTGAATTGAAGAATTCACAAGAGAATTCTTTAAACTGGTTTGGCATGTTGTGGTCCCTCAATGGAATACCCCAACCAACTTAAGAGATGTGCTCATATCTCCACATCTTCAATCTCGGGGACAAAAACTTATCTTCACCATGGCGCCTCAAATGGCAGAAACGCAATCACCGAGTGCATCTGCAGGGTCGCCATCAACATACTTTCCTAGCGAAAGCTGCTCTTGGTGAACTCCTCTGCTGTAAACTTAAATGGAGTGACTTGAATGTATCTTTTTACAGGACCTTCCGTCCTCTTAATACTTGTCTAGTGACTTCTCGTCATTTTGAGTTGTAATTTTTTTCGATCTGAAATTAAATCTATGAAATATTTTCCCTTAAAAAAATAAAGCGAAACGATAATAAAAAAGAAAGTAGAACAGGCACTGGATTGAAAGAGACTAGTTTAAATTGAGATAAAAGTAAGATGGGCCAATCTAAGAATTGGCTTGAATCTCATCCATAGTTGCCAGATTGGGAAGCAACACAAGAAAATGATATGAAAAGCACAAGCGAGAAGTGAAGCATTTTAAAAAGCAAAAAGTAAAAATAGATTTGGAAACTAGTGAAGTAGGAATTGAATTGAAAGTGAAACGTGAATTGAACTAGAAGCTAAAAGGAAATCTAATGGGAAACAAGATAAGAATCAAATAGAAAGCAAAACAAAAAAAAGTGCTATCAGTAAAAATAAAATCAAGTGGGAAACGACATATGATTATTTTCAACTTATTAAAACATGTGATCATATTGTTCGTGTGATATGAAATTAAAAAAAAAATACAATCTTAAGAGAAAGAACTAGACAGCACACACTACTGTAGTATTATATAACATCAGCTTTTGACTTTTAAATAACAAAAGCATTCTTGGAGTATTTTATTTTTCTCTTGATGAGTGCATTACCAATCTTAAAATATTTATTAATTAAACTAAGTAAATCTTTAGCACTCATAAAGTTGGTAGAATTTTATCCAAAAGAATGATCATAGAAGAATCATCGGATGCCCAAAGAAGAGAATGAAATGGCATAGTAAATAATGTAAAACTATAAATTGATCTTTTCTTTGAGGATGAGGAATCCATCTAGAGTGTCAAGTCCCTTTGAGTAGCTTCCTCTGCTTAACAGTAAACCCCTTGTGAGGATCCTGACCCATAAATTGAGGATTCCCACTAAGAATCATCATAGGTGCCAACTTGGGGAGTTTACTGCACGATGTTGGGTAGAGCTCAAATAATCACACCCGGACGTAGGTGTGAAATGTAATGGGCAAGTGTAAATTGATCTTACTCTTTAATAGTTTTATTTAATTCTTTTTAATGAGATTACTATTTTTAATTTATGTCACCATTTTTTCTAAAGATTAGAAACAAAAAGATCTAATTAATATTGCAAGTCATAAATTTTTTTGACACAAAATTAAGATATGATCAAAATCTATGAATCATGGTTGTCAATTTCAGTAAAGCACAGGAAAAGTGCATGGGCAGCACAAGAAAAATATAAGGAAAGCATGGGAAAGTCCCAGCATATTTAGGAAGAGACATGTTTCGCACTTTTAAATAAGGATGTCAATTTGATTCCATTTAGTTGCATTTGGTAAGCCAAAACCATGTTTGATTATAAATGTGAATATGGTTTTGATTGTTTGCTACCACTACAAGAAATCAGACCTTTACTAAAGCTAAATTAGTGTCAGCAAAAGTTTGCATAGTGCCAATAGTTTCTTCAGTAAAAGTATCATTGATAATACATTGGCCCTAATGTATAGCGCAAGTGAATGGATTTTTACTGGCACTAAAATAGTGCCAAAAAAATGCCTTTTCTGGCATTAAATTAGCACCAAAAAATATCTTGTCTAGTGCCTTTTTAGTGCCAATAATAGTTTTTTTTCACTAATTTAGTTTTTTTTATCATGTATAACATGCTCATGCATTTATTTAATAATGAACTTATAGTGCCAATAATAGTTTTTTTTCACTAATTTAGTTTTTTTATCATGTATAACATGCTCATACATTTATTTAATAATGAACCTACTAATACATACATTCATTCATTCATTTAAAAATAAACCAGTTCATGTATTCATTCATTCAAAATGAAGTAGCTCATTCATTTAATAAACCAGTTCTTAGATAGACTGATATTTTTTATTTAATATAAATAAACTCTGTTCAACACTCCATAACTCCAACATTCACATATGAAACCCTGCAAGAAATACAACATATACACATGCACAAACACACAAGTATCTTTATTCAACACTCAATAACTCCAACCCTCCATAACTCCAACATTCATATATACACATACATAACTCTAACCCTTCATAACTCTATCATGTTCATACATATATTCATTTATTTATTCAAAAATAAACATATTCATGCATACATTCAATAATTCATTCAAAAATAAATAGACTCATACATGTATTCATACATGTATAAATACATTCATTCATTTCATACATTCAAAATGAACATGCTTACTAATTTCATTCATTCTAAAATAAAATTGATCATACATGTATTTAATTTTTGCATTCAATATGAATGAATTCTTACAATCATTTATTCATTTCACTACAAGAAAATCATGGATTAGTGATGGATTGAAGATGGATTAGCAATGGATAACGTCCATCACAAATTTTTGGTCGCTAATTAACGACAAAACTTATCTGTGGGTAGTCTGTGATAGATTAGCGACAGACACAATTCGTTGCTAAATAAGCACAGATTTAGTTTCGCGACGGACATTATCTGTTGCTAAATTTAAAAAAAAAAAAAAATGCTCCCTGTCGGGCGATATTCCGCAGCAATAGGCTAGACTTGTATCGCACCCCATAGGCGTTGCACAGGGTCTTATACCTCAGCGGCCCGGCCTGCCACTGCGAGGTCTTCTGCACAGAATCGGCACGCTCTTTGGTGCCCTCCCGACCTGGTTCCCCGCTTGTCCGGCCCGGCCCACTACTGCAGGGTCTTCTGCACAATGCAAGAGAGTGCACCTCTGAACTGGCGCACTCTTCTGCATTCCTCTGCCTCCGTGTTAAAGGAAAGCTCAACAGCCCCAAATTGAAGGCATACCTTTGCCTTTGAGATGATCTTCACGGTGATGAGTTAGCCTTTGATTTCGCCCTTTCGAGCCCTAGCAAAGCAGGTGTGATCGAAATGTCCCCTCCCGACCTCCTTCCCAAGCTTGTACTTTGCCGTGAAACTTTTGTCCAGCGATCACTCTGCCTCATCGTCGTCCTCTGGTATCATCCCTTCCGCTTCTGCTTCGCTTGCCCCTGCCACTTGGACAAGGATGCCTTGATATGCTTCGCTGATGATGATCGAGGAAACGACTGTCGAAAGAACCTCTGCAGCATCAATGACCTCGTCGGCGATGGTGTCAACCCGGCCACAGCGAACTACTTTGCACCCTCCACGAAGAAGTTGTTCGAACTTCGTCACCTCCATGAAGAAGTCGGTTTAAATCGAATGATGAAGAGGTCGGTTTAAATTTCGCACGGAGAGAAGGACAATTTTGCGCCCTAGATGGGTCGGTTTAAATAAAAAATTAGCGACAAAATTAGCGAGGGAATTTTTTTCGTCGCTAATTAGAGACAGAAAAATTTTCTTGCTAATTTCGTCGATAATTTGCAACAGAATTTATCCATCGCAAATTTTCGTCGCTAATTAATATTTTTCTTGTATTGAGAATTAGCGACAAAAAACTGTCATCACTAATCCGTCGCTAATTAGCGATGGATTTGCAATGAAAACCTCTCCTTCGCTAAGTTGTGATAGAGTTTGAGACATAAATTTTCCATCATGAATTCATTGCTAAGTAGCTACAGATTAGCGATGAAAGTTTTTTCATTGCTAATCTGTCGCTAATTAGTGACGGATTCATGACATAAATTTTTTTATCACTAATTCCACAAATCATTCGAATGTTAGCGGCAGATAGTTTTCTCTAGCTAATCCATCATAAATTTACGACAGAAAAAATTCATCGTAAATTTTTGTCGCTAATTAACATTTTTTTTGTAGTGTTTGTTCATCACCAAATAAACCTTCTTATATATACATTCATTCAATAATGAACTTGCTTATACATACATTCATTCAATAATGAACTTGCTTATACATATATTTATTCAATAATGAACCTGCTTATATATACATTCATTCAATAATGAACTTGCTCATACATATATTCTTTCATTCATTAAAAAATGAGCAGGCTCATACATATATTCATTCATTAAAAAATGAGCATGCTCATACATATATTCATTCATTCATTTAACTTAAAGTAGTTCATACATTCATTCATTTTATTCATTATAAATCATACTTTTTATTTATTTAATTCATTCAAAAATGAACCTTCATAACTTCAACATTCATATTTGAAGCTTTGTAAGAAATATAATAGTCAAAGCATACACACATAGAACTATATATATTTCTTTTTTCAACCCTTCATAACTCCAACTTTTATAACTTCAATATTCACATTTGAACTTAAAAGCTTAAAATATTAGAAAAAAATAATGAATTAACATGTTAGACGACGTCAGCTAACAAAAAAGAAATAAGTTTTATTTCAAATATATACAAATGGTTTTATAGTTCATGAAATAAAAAGTGATGTCATCTCATAACCTAAAGTTTTATAGTTCAAAATAATGCATCGGGTTTTTCTACTAATGAGAAAAGATATAAGGTGCACATGTCAGAAGCTCATCGAGAGTACTATGTTGCTTGAAGACTTTCCTAAGCTCGCACCTAAAGTTTCTTAAAGCTTTTACGTATTCCTTCAACACTCATGCTTTTATCGCAACAATGTCATATTTTTCTTACAATAACAATATATGTATCTTACTTATAGTTGAATGTATATATGCTAAAATTCAAATATATATATATACTATATATGTAAGGAATATACATATCCACATAGAAGTCCAAGCATTCTCCTTGTAAAAATCTTATAATGCATGCTAGGAAAAAAATATATAAAGGTTTGTAATCAGGATATAGTGTGATTGTTCCTATTAAGTTACTTAGATATTATGTCTTTTGCCGTATGGTTTGGTCATACGTATTAATGTCAACCTTATGCTTTTGTCTCTGCATCGATGCATCTGATAATACACATCTAGAAAGTATTTTTAGAAAATTTAATAATAAATTAATAATATTTATGACAAAATAAGCATGCATTCAATCAATATATTATAAAAATATGAAGTATAATGCAAAACTCTTAAAATTTAAATCATGCATGAGAAAACAATTAGATTTATCATGCATTCACTAAGAAAATTATAAAATATAGATTAATATGTAAAGTCCTAAAATTTTAAAACATACTTAAAAAAATCTGATTTAGAATGCATTCAATCAATATATTATAAAAATATAGATATCACAACAAAACACAAACATATCACCAAATAAATGAAAGCCTATCACTATCATGTACGCATTCTTCTATGGGTGTGTTAATTGGGCTTTTAATGTTTGTTTCAAAGATATATGTCCTGGCCCAATCTATATCAATATCATTATTTACACTTTGAATAACTTTAATACCATGTGGTTCACTAGCCTAATATGGTTCTTGTTCATCATCATTCATATCATGCAATTCACCTACCTGTTTGATGCACATATCAAATAAATCCTGAGGTTTTATTCTAATAACAACCTGTCAATCTACAAAAGTACGATCTTGCACATAAAAGATTTGTTCCACTTGAAATGCAAATACATAAGGTTTGTCCTCCATGCAACACAAGTTCATGCTGACAAATGTGAAATAAAATTCTTTATATATGAGAAAATAATCAAATTAAGTGTGCATTCACTAAATAAATTATAAAATTAGCCATTAAAATGCAAAACCCTAAAATTTAAATCATACTAAAAAAAATAGACTTAAGCATGCATTCACTAAATAAATTACAAAATTAGTACTTTTGAAAAAAAAATCAGATTTAGCATGTTTTCACTAAATAAATTACAAAATTAGTAATCAAATTGAAAAACTCTTAAAATCTAGATCATATATGAGGAAAAAATCTGATTTAGGATGCATTCACTAAATAAAGTATAAAACTATCAATTAAAATACAAAATCCTTAAAATCTAAATTATACTTGAAAAAAAATAAATTAAGCATGCATTCACTAAATAAATTTTTTAATTAGTAATTAAAATACAAAACCCTTAAAATCTAAATCATACTTAAAAAAATGGATTCAGTATAGATTCACTAAATAAATTATAAAATTAGCAATTAAAATGCAAAACCCTTAAAATCTAATTCTTACTTAAAATTTTGATTTAGCATGAATTCATTAAATAAATTATAAAATTAGTAATTAAAGTGCAAAATTTCTAAAATTTAAATCATACGTAAGAAAAAAATTGATTTAAAATGCATCTATTAAATAGAATATAAAATTATCAATTCAAATATAAAGCCCTTAAAATCTAAATCATACTTTAAAAAAAAAAGTAGATTTAGCATGCATTCACTACAAAATTATAAAATTAGCAATTAAAATGCAAAACCCTTAAAATATAAATCATACATGAGAAAAAAAATTGATTTGGGATACATCCACTAAAAAAGGTACAAAATTATCAATTCAAATACAAAACCCATAAAATCTAAATCTTACTTGAAAAAAATCTGATTTAGTATGCATTCACTAAATAAATTATAAAATTAGCAATTAAAATACAAAACCCATAAAATTTAAATCATGATACAACAACAACAACAACTACGCCTTCATCCCAAAACAATTGGGGTCAGCGATATGAACCAAAAAAGAAATTCATTTTGGGTCTTCCACATGAATCCTTTTCCTCCAATCATTTCTATCCAACGCCATGTCCTCGGTGAGGTTCAAAGCATTCATATCCTTTCCTATCATCTCCATCCAAGTCTTCCTAGGCCTACCCCGACCTCTTTTAACTAATATATTTTCCCATTTCTCCAACCTTCTAACTGGAGCATCATTAGGCCTTCGCCGAATATGTCCAAACCACCGTAAACGATTCTCTCGCATCTTATTTTCAATGGGTGCAACACCTACCTTCTTACGTATCTCTTCGTTCTGAATCTTATCTTTTATTGTATTTCCACACATCCATCTAAGCATCCGCATCTCAGCTACACTCATTTTTTGAATATGATGTCTCTTGGCAGCCCAACATTCCGTACCATATAGTAAAGCGGGTCTAATAGTCGTCCTATAAAACTTTCCCTTCAACCGCAATGGCATTCTACGATCGCACAGCACTCCAGTAGCACTTTTCCATTTCATCCACCCAACCTTTATCCTATGATTTACATCTTCATCAATTTCTCCATACTTTTGAATGATGGATCCCAAATATTTGAAATAATCATTCACCGGTATATCTTGCTCACCAAGCTTCACTACACTCCCATCACTACTTCGTTGCTTACGAAACCGACATTCCATATATTCAGTCTTACTCTTACTCAACTTAAAACCTCTAGCTTTCAATGTCTGTCTCCATAATTCTAACTTAGCATTAACCCCAGCTCTAGACTCATCAATCAAAACAATATCATCAGCAAACAACATACACCACGGTACATTTTCTTGAATTGATCTCGTAAGCTCATCCATCACTATCGCAAATAGGAAAGGGCTTAAAGCAGATCCTTGATGTAACCCAACCGTTATCGGAAAATTGGTTGTCACCCCTCCACAAGTGCGGACATTGGTTACTACTCCTTCCTACATATCTTTAATTATACTAATGTACTTGAGAGAAACACCTTTCTTCATCATTGTCCACCAGAGAACGTCCCTAGGTACTCTATCGTATGCCTTCTCTAAATCAATAAAAACCATATGCAAATCTTTGTTCCTCTCTCTATATCTTTCAATAAGTTGTCTAAGAAGATGTATAGCTTCCATAGTTGATCTTCCAGGCATAAAACCAAATTGATTCTCCGATATCATGACAACCTTCCTCAACCTAGACTCAATCACCCTCTCCCAAAGTTTCATAGTATGACTCATGAGTTTTATACCACGACAGTTTGTGCAATCTTGTATATCACCCTTATTCTTATATAAAGGCACCAAAGTACTCTTCCTCCACTCATTAGGCATCTTATTTGTTCGCCAAATCAAGTTAAAAAGATTTGTCAACCATTCTAAACCTTTCTCTCCCAAGCATTTTCAAGCCTCGATAGGTATACCATCTGGGCCAACTGCCCTTCTTGATTTCATTTTCTTCAAAGCCTCTGCAATTTCTTTCTTTTGAATCTTGCGCATGAAGTCACGATTTATCTCATGAAAAGGAATGGAGAAGTCTCCAAGATCTTGAGCATGACTATCATTAAATAGCTTATCAAAATAATCTTTCCATCTCTCCTTAATCTCCTCATCTTTGACTAAAACCCTTTGCGTTTCATCTTTGATACATCTAACCATACCCAAATCCTTCGATTTCCTATCTCTCATCTTTGCAAGCCTATAAATATCCTTCTCGCCTTCTTTGGTATCCAACTTGTCATAAACCTCCTTATATACCTTAGCCCTCGCGTTTCGAACAACTTTTTTAGCTTCCTTCTTTGCTATCATATACTTCTCCAAATTCTTATTATCACGACTCTTACTTAGATTTCTATAACACTCTCTTTTAACCTTAATAGCTAATTTGACATCCTCGTTCCACCATGATGTATCCTTACCTAGTGGTGCACCGCCTTTAGACTCACCCAATACCTCCTTAGCTACTTTTCTCATACCACCCGCTATCTTATTCCACATTGATTCTGAATCCTCCTCGAGACACCAATCAACTTCCTTAACTACCTGCTCTACAAACATTCCTTGTTTAGCTCCTTTCAGTGCCCACCACTTAATTCTAGGATCTATCCTATGTCTATCCCTTTTGCGGCATTGTCTAATTCTAAGATCTAAAATTAAGACTCTATGTTGTGTAGCTACACTTTCTCCTGGTATAACCTTACAATCGATGCAACAACCCCTATCTCTCTTTCTAAGTAGGAAAAAATCTATCTGACTCGTATTAACCCCACTTTTAAATGTTACTAGGTGAGACTCCCTCTTCCTAAACCAAGTGTTTGCTAAGATCATATCATAGGACAAACAAAAATCTAAAATCCTTTCTCCACTTTCATTTCTTTCTCCTATACCATAGCCTCCATGGATATTCTCAAATCCATCCCTACTAATGCCTACATGTCCATTAAGGTCACCGCCGATGAAAAGCTTTTCTCCATAAGATGTCTCTTGTACTACTCCATCTAAATCTTCCCAAAATTGATGCTTAATGGAATCATCTAAACCTGCTTGAGGTGCATAAACACTAATAATATTAATAATATCCGTACCTAATACTAATTTAATAAGTAAAATTCTATCACCCTTCCTACGAACCTCAACTACATTATCTATAAACTGACGACTCATAACAATCCCTACTCCATTCCTATTCCTATTTATTCCTGTATACCAAATCTTATATCCCCAAGGTTCTATCACTTTAGCTTTCTCACCTACCCATTTGGTCTCTTGAAGACATAAAATATCAATCTTTCTCCTACACATAACATCTACTAACTCTACCAACTTACCAGTTAAAGACCCTATGTTCCAAGTGGCTAACCTAATTTTATGGTCTTGGACTAACTTCTTTACCCCCACCCGTCCAACAAAGTGAGGGAACCCTTGCCTATTTGACACCACACCCGGGCGCCGGTGTGACGCGTCGCTTCTGGGCGACGACCTAGCAACCCTTGCACATTTATCACTGCCTCCGGGCCTAGAGAGTACAGCGCGTCGCTCAGTAGGGAACGCCCCAACGAAATTCTCATATTGGTTCATTTTCATAGGATATGACAAAGTTTTTATGCTGGCTGTCACAGGCCTACCGCAACCCTCCTCCTTTATCCGGGCTTGGGACCGGCAGTATATAACTACACAGGCGGAGTTTAGCATACAAAATTTAAATCATGATAAGCAAAAAAAAATGGATTAAGCATGCATTCACTAAATAAATTATAAAATTAACAACTAAAATGCAAGACCCATAAAATCTAAATCTTACTTGAAAAAAGATTGGATTAATTACTAAATAAAATTTTAAATTAGTAATTAAAATATTAAACCCCTAAAATTTAAATCATATTTGAAAAAAATCAGATTAAGCATGTATTCACTAAATAAATTTTTAAACTAACAATTAAAATACAAAACCCTTAAAATCTAAATCATAGTTGAAAAAAATAGATTTAGCATGCATTTTCACTAAATAAATTAAAAAATTAGCAACTAAAATGTAAAATCTCTAAAACCTGAATCATACTTGAAAAAAAATCAGATTAAGCATGCATTCACTAAATAAATTTTTAAATTAATAATTAAAATACAAAACCCATAAAATTAAAAAATGCAAAAAAAGGAAAAACATAACTTCCATGGTGGTGACAGGTGGTAGGGTGTTGCACCGGCTATGGCAAGCAGAGAGAGAAAGAGCATCGTCCGATGGTGACGGCCGGTGAACATAGAGAAGAAGATAGAGAAGGAGAGAAAGAAAGAGGGAGTGAGAGAGAGAGAGAGAGAAAGAGAGCGGGAGTGGCCAATGGTCACTGCACCAATGGTGGTGGCCGGTTTTCACATAAGAGGGGAGAGAGAGAGAGAGAGGCCCATGCAAAGTTTCTTGATCCGATATTTTTTTTAACCGTGCACTTTTACTGGTGCACTTTCTTTGTGCACCAAAAACACTACTCTTTATTGGCACAAATATTCTTTGTGTCAGGTTTTTTTTCTAATGCTTTTTATTGCACTAAAAAAATATTGATTATATCGGCGCAGAACAGCTCCCGTCAATATACAAACTTTTTCACTAGCGCTAAGCAAAATCACACTAGTGAAAATGAGTCTTCTACTGGGGCGCAGGAGGGATTCACCAGTAAAGGCTTTTTTTTTCTTGTAGTGTACTGAATTCGATAAATATTTGAATTTGTCGGTTGTTCAAATCCATTTACAAGTAAAGAGGCAGATCTGGTATGACCTTTTCACCATCCAAATCCAAATCTATTTAGCCAGCATCAGATTAGTTGAATATGATATTGGTCACATCGGATCCCTGTCCAAACCGTTTACATCCCTGCTTTTAAAACAAGCTTCTAGGGAAGCATGCTTCGCACTCCCTTCCAGTAACCATACATGGTTTTCTAAAAAATGGAACTGTGATGCCTTTACTACCATGTCAAACTTACCAACTCAGTCCGATTCAGCACCGAGTCACCTGATCGAGTCTATCAAGATTCGGGCTGGTATCATTCCAAGCCCAAGTGCAAGCCTCACCGCAAATCCTTTCCATGCTGTTCTCTTTATGCAAAGTTCCCAAAAGCGATGTTTGCCACCGAGCCATACCACGAGAATCTTGGCCCAAGGACTCAATTGTCGCTTTTGGATTAGCCAGATATATTTCCATCATCCACGATTCACATCCCTCTCTCTAGTCTGACGAGGATCCCCTTATGCATTATTTTACACTCATATTGCCGTAGTATACATGAATTTGTGCCAATTATTGAAGCTGGTGGGGTCACTATACTTGATGGTGGGATTTAAAGAAATGGGTCTTAGAGCTCCATTACTGCTATATAAGAGCACCATGGTTATCATCGACACTGTGAGCACAGAGAGAGAAATATAGAGATCTTTGGCCTGTGGTTATCCCTACAATGGCAGGTGGAAGAGCATGGCAATCTTTCTATGATTTGCTATGTAAATCCATGCCGTACGTAGGGATGACTGCCCTACAAGTTGGGTATGCTGGGATGAACATCATCTCCGTTGTGTCCTTCAAAGAAGGCTTGACTAATTACACGCTAGTGGTTTATAGGCACGCTGCTGCAACTCTTGTTATGGCCCCTTTTGCAATCGTTTTAGAAAGGTATTCTTTCTTGTGTGCTTAATTGGTGCGTGTGTGCTTGCATGCAAGCTCGAGTATGCGGAACAATATAATGTTGTATTTGGAAGATATAAGAAATAACATAATTTTCATTTATTTCAGTCCATATTTATATGCCTTCACATGCATTTGGTATAGTATTGTACTGGTACCGATAAATAATATTGGTATAGTACACATATTCTTCCAATTTATGTGTTTTACTTTGTTTCAATTTATATATTATATATTTTTGTAGCGTACAATGTGTGTGTGGAGAAGAGATCTGGTCATATATTCAATATGAGAAAAAAAATGGTGATATTGAATATGGATTGCACAAGTGTCTCCCTTTGTGGACCCTACTGACAGGTAGGGGAAGGTTAATGATTGGAGCTAAAGGCCTTTTCTCTAGTGGGAGATTCTAAAAGAGAATGAGTGATAATTTTCTTAATAAAGAAAGAAGAGAGAGAATGCGTGACATCACGGTGACATTTTGGCAAAGTTTACTGTTACAAAACAGTACGTACAATTAGATGATTTAACTTTTGTTGTATAACTTTGACAGGAAAGGGAGACCAAAGATTACCTTTAGCATCTTTGTGCAGATGTTCTTGCTTGGGCTCCTTGGGTATATACCCACCAAAACCCTAATTATTTCACCACCTGCAACATCCAAAACTGTTTTGAGACTGACTTGGTTTGTTTGTTTTTTCCACATTTGTGCATAGTCCTGTGATAGACCAGAATTTGTACTATTCTGGGATGAAGTATACCTCCACAACGTTCACATCTGCCATGTGCAATGTTACCCCAGCCATGGCCTTCGTGATGGCCTTCTTATGCAGGTGAACTTCTAGATTATTCATTCAAGTGTTTGGTTTTGTATTTTTTTTTTGGCCAAAATGCTCATATAAATACATAAATGAACGTATAAATATCTATAAGCATTCATAATTATTTTATTTTGTATAAAGATAAGCATGGATTCATCAAGTTATACTTTTTTTTTTCTTCTTGAAGGAAATTAAGTTATTATTTCCAAAAGACACCTGCCAGGGTCACCCAAGTGGCAGCCTGCCTGGGGAGAAGGTGCTGACCCCTTCATCCTAGGTTTGACTCTCACCAGGTGTGTGGGTGCCTTTAATTGGTGAGCTCCATAAGGGTTTAGGTGTCGATGAACCCACCTGTGGTTTACATAGCAAGGGAAGCATAGTGACCCGGTTCTTGGCCAAGGTTCCTCATCATTAAAAAAAAAAAAAAAGAGACTCGCTCTCTATCTCATGTGTTGTGACTTGTTGGTGAGATTGTAGGATGGAGAAAGTGAAGATAAAGAAGCTCAGGAGCCAAGCCAAGATTGTAGGAACAGTAGTGACTGTGGCAGGAGCTATGTTGATGACTCTGTACAAAGGACCCATACTCGACTTGTTTTCATCTGGAAGTCACCATGAAGGATCCACAGGCACTAAAGATGGCGCGATCTCGGACATCGGCACCGACTGGGTGAAAGGCTCAATCTTTATCATCGTTTCATGCCTCGCCTGGGCCGCTTTCTTCGTGTTACAGGTGCAGTAGTAGTGTGTGTATGCAATTTTTGTCAAATAAATAATAATTTGCAGCTGAGGTTTCACTCCGACTCCCACTGGGTGTGCGGGTGCCTTTCACTGGTGGGCTCCATAAGGGCTTGGGTGTTGGCGACCCCACCCAGTGTTTACCTCACAGGGGGCCGGTCCCATTGAGTGTCCCGGTACTCGGAGGAGAGGGTTCCTCATCATATCCCTCATGAAAATAACAATGTTTGTTTCTCTTCTTAGGCTTACACTCTCAAGAGGTACTCGGCTCAGCTATCCCTCACCACAATAATATGCTTCATCGGTACTGTTCAGGCCACTGTGCTGGCACTGGTGATGGAGCGCCGTGCTGGCGCATCTGTTTGGGCCTTGGGCTGGGATAATAGGCTCCTCACTGTTGTGTACTCGGTATGAATCAATGTCACAAATCTCATTCTCGAAAAAATCTTCGCAAGGAAAAATCTCTTATATAATATGTTGAAAACTCTGTTTTTTTTTTAAATAACATACATAAAATGTAAAGAATATATATTAAGAAAAACAATACTAAAACATTATATTTTGTGGCATTAATATCATGATAAAAATATGGTATTTTCAAAGTAAGCAATATGTTGAAACCATTGATTTTTTGGGCGTTATATACTTATTATTGTGATGAAATCATATGATATTTTCAAAAATATTGCCGATATTTTTTACATGGGTATGCATGGAGGATGTTTTTTTATCATTTTCTAAGGTTGGTGTTCTTGATACTGTGAATGTTCATTGCAGGGAGCTGTGTGCTCGGGGATCTCATACTACGTGCAGGGGTTGGTGATGGAGCAGAGGGGCCCAGTTTTTGCTACTGCATTTAGCCCTCTCAGCATGGTCTTCCAAGTTATTATGTCGTCCCCCATCCTGCATGAGGCCATCTACTTGGGAGAGTATGGTTCTTTTATGAAATATGGATCTGACTCATCCAATTAACTCATGATTGATAATTTTTTTTTTTTAAATGCGATCTAATCCTAGTGTTGGTGTTGTGACCACTATGAAAAAGTTGTACTGCAAATGGAATCGTCCTCTTTTCTCGAGCTTTTGAAGGGTTTTTCTATGTTTTACTTAAATCTGACCATGTGCTTGATTTAAAAAGAATCTACTCTTGGGGTGTCTGATTCCGACATGCAGGTAGGTTTTTACGAGGATCTTAGAGTGTCTAGAGTTGAGCCACGTTTAAAAATAGATAATATAAGATTTTTTATAAATATTTAAGGCTTAAAAATCATATTTTTTTTAACAAAAAAAATGATCTAAGTGTAGTTTCTTAGCAAATTGATCATGCCGAACACATCTGCAAGGTCAGATTATAAAAAAAATTTGAAAACAACTATTGGTTCCACTTTATATATATATATATATATTTGGAATTATCAAAATACACTTAAAAAGTTGCAGCATTTTTTAAAGACCAAAGTGAATCTTTTTTGTAGGGAAACAAATTAAAAGTCGATAATACCTTTCCAAAAGTGATGACATATAATTTAATAAATTGTTTTTTTTTTTTAAATGAAAGCGATCTTCTTGGTGCCAAAATTAATAATGTTTGGTCAAACATGTTTCCGCTTTTAAGGGTATTTCAGTCCTTTCAATAACTGAACACCACTAGTGTTAATATGGCCCAAGTAGCCACATGGTTTGGCCTGCTTGGGACAGTTTGGGCTTGGTTCACGGATACTAGGCCCTCCATTGATAGATAAACACCAACTTGGACTTTGAACATTAAGTGGCTTAAATACATAGGCCATCCAATGCCTTTTGACCGTACATTCGATTGGAAGGATCTCTGAGGAGAGAATACTAACAGTTCTAGCATTAATACTCCAGGCCTGTTTAGAATCTAGGAACTGGGATAGGAGTTAATGCATTTGGCAAAAAAGTTGGTCAAACTTTCACGTGGTGGCTGTTTGGAAACTGGTAGCTGGGATGGATGGGGAGTTAATGCAATTGGGATGAGAAGTGGCATTGTATTTACACTCAAGCATGGAATTGACAGCTACCACTTCTAGGATTTGGCAGCTGCCACTTCCTAAAATCCCAGTTCCCATCCCAGCTACTAGTTTCCAAACAGGGTCTTGAAACTTGACTAAGTTCAAGAATTACACTATTTTTGCTAAGTTTAGAGATCATGAACTTGGTCATGTTAGTGTGTGATCAAACTTGTGAGAATGCTAAGACTTTATTCGTGCTCTTAATTAAGCGAGGTTTTCTTTCCTTTTCAGGATCATTGGTGGAGTTGTCATTATTGTTGGTCTCTATCTTGTCTTATGGGGCAAAAGCACGGACCATGTTCTTCCCTTACCTGCACCAGCTGACCCTGAAGCAGTGACAGTTGCAACCAAGGCTGATAAGTTGAATGCAGGAGAGAGTGTGTTCATTCAGGTCCCCTCTGTGGAGGCTATGCCTGATTGCTCTTGCAGAGCTGGGATTGCTTCTTCACGGGCTTGATCATCTTCATTTTTGCAGTTCATGATGTTTGGAATGTATGCTGATAGCCCTTTCTGTCAACTCCTCTTGAGTGGTCCATGGGATGGGTCTCTTATATGATTATCTCTTTTGAATATGTTTATATGACCCCTCTTGAGTGGTATATCTATGTCTCAGTGAATAATCCATAGTTGGTAATTAACCCTAAGCAATGCTGTGTGTTGGTGCATATATATATATATATATATATATATATATATATATATATATATATATATATATATATATATATATATATATATATTTGGCATCCCCGTGTGTAAGGAAACTCCTAGTTGAGACTCATAGTGAAAATTTGTTTTGACCAAATCTAATCTCATGGATGTGTTCAACATGGTCAAAATAGTAAAAATGGACTCTTGAGGCTTATTTTTTTGATGTAGAAATACAATTTTATGAGGGTTGAAAATTTGGTACCTTGTAGGCCGTTAATTTTTTTGACCATTGTAAAAATTTACATGCACATTGGAACAACAGGATCCAAACACCGATTTCTAGTAACCCAAACATGTCGATCATATCTGGACTGCCAAATGTGCAAAAAAATTAAAAATATTACTGATTTTTTACTAAGGGGTTCCTTACCCACCAGGCCACGAGTAGCAAACATTAACCTTTTATATATATATATATATAGTAAGAGGGAGAGATGATGGTTCTAGAACATGATGCCATATAGTGATGCGCACTAGAGTTTGTATATATAGATCTAGCCACCAAATATTAGGACTATATAACTGCCTCTAAAATAGTTTATTAATTTCTCTGTTAGCAGGTTTTACCATGTCCATAATGCTACCACACTCGATTCATGATACCATGAAAAATCACTGGCTTGCTTTTGTGAAGATAAGGGTGATTTAAAATTGACATGCTGAACATTTCAAAGATTATCTTTTGCTTTTGGAGATTTTTTTTATTTTTTATTTTTAGCTTTTGGAGATTAGAGCATGCTCATTTGGAGGGACGTCACATTTTGATCGCGAATGCTGCTTTTCATGAACTCCTTATTCGATGTAGATTCAAATGGAGAGGCTTGAATGTATCATTTTTACAGGACCTTCTGTCCTTTTAATGCTGACTTATCATCACTTCGAGATGTAATTGTAATTCTTTCGATCCAAATCAAATCTATTTTTCATTCAAAATAATATATAATGTAGTACCACAATAGAAATGCCCACACACACACACACACACACACACATATATATATATATATAAAATCACCACTAACAGCATTAATCATAGTAAGATAAGACACGGAACTTGAACGGATCAACACGAATTTCAAAAGAAGGCGAAAAGCAAAGACCGCGTTAATGCCTTGCTTGCTTTTATGTTGGTGAATGGAAGATGTATCACCATACTTTATTCCTACCTTGGATTCAAGCCACTTCCTGCTTTCAGAAACTTTATAACGTTTATATGGACAGTGTTGGGGCCCACTGAGACACTGTTAATAAAGATTGATGGTGTTCTGGTTGATTCTGAGGCACTGGACAGGAGGATTGCTCTTGAACCTCGCAAGAATTGGTAGAAAAACATAAAAAATAACTGAAAATTATAAAAAAATTAATTAAAATCACTCATAAATGATTCATCTGGCTTTCTTTATTCCCTCTACAATGAAGATATATAGCAAACAACAAAACAACCCTAGAAACTCTTATTCTAATAGGGACCTAAGATAGAATCAATCCTAAACTTTGATTCAAATATGACCCAAGAACCAATATGGATCTAATATAGAAGCAATATAAAATAAGATCTAAAACAAAATCTTAAACTAAGATCCAAACTAAATAATTACAAAAAAAAATAATGAAAATGGATCTGTAGACCCATTAGTGACTCGCTCCTGCTCCTGCGTCATTCTCTCTGAGTTGGATAAGGTTTGCCCTCAATCCCGCATGCACTTTTTCTAATTACACTATATTGTTTGGGGTCACATATTTATAATATGCTTTATGAATATGATGAACTTGATCCACTCTAGAAAGTGCAGAAAAGCTAGGTGCAATTAATCTTTTTAAACCAGCCATAATCATTCATCACGCTTCTAAAGTGATATTGATTGAATGGATCTAGAGTTGGTGGAATCAATAAAAACAAACTTCAATCCACAAATGTTATTATAATGACAAATTGTATCTCACTCCAAACCATCCATCATGCTTTTCTATCCAACCAAATCCAAGAATCAAGGTAGGTTTTGGGTTATGGGCTTCAAATATATGGTTTTGGGCTTTAGATGGTAGGTTTGGCTTGAGATGACCCATTTTGAACTAGATCCAATTGGGTTTGAGCATCAAGGAATTGAGAATGGATATAAAAAAGCTCATGTTGGATTGGATTTGGAAAGCTTCGATTCATGTCCAAATTGGGTTTATCTACGAATGGGTCAATGGATTGTATAATGAGTTTTTGGGGATCCAACAAAATGAATTTGGATTCATTATGAGATTCTAAATCTAAATCCTTTTTAATTGAGCATGGGTCTTTAGAAAGATCTTAGGTAAGTTTTGTTGAATGTTTATCTAGATTGGATCGTAATTGGGTTTCTCTTACACGGGTTTGAGTAACTTTAGGTATAGGACGGGAAGTAGGCATGTTTGTGGATGTACTACTTTAAGGCTTTGGATCTTGATTTGCAGGAACGAGGTATATATGAATCAAATGTTGCATCTCTTTTCATGTTTGAACTTGTACAAAACCTCGTTTCTCTTGATCCCTCTACAACACATCTCACCACACATCTGTGGTGGTCTTCAAAGTCACGTTGTTGTCAACTGAACCCTGTGATGTTTGAGAACATAATAGCACTCAAGGTAGAACCATATTACATAAGACCAATCAAAGAATATCTTTGCATTCAATGGACAATGAGACTTTCAAAACTCTATTTTGAACAAATAGGTGTTGGTCTGTTTGTGTTGGAGGATCTTGGGGTTGGTGGGTTATTTTATTCTGAATGTGAAATTGGGTTTGGTTTTGTTGTAGATCTTGGTTTAGGTTAGGACTTGAATATATAGGATGATGGATTTGGGTAGAATCTAATTGGTTTGAGTAAGGATTTGGGTTATAGTGGGTATTTAGATCACTTTGGGTTGGCTTGGGCGAATATTGGAGTGGGTATTGGGCAGAATCTAATTGGTTTGAGTAAGGATTTGGGTTATAGTGGGTATTTAGATCACTTTGGGTTGGCTTGGGCGAATATTGGAGTGGGTATTGGGCCATACAAGAGTTAGGTAGATCACAAGGTGAGTGTTGAGAATGGTTTAACAAATTAGAGTCATAATATTAGGTGACCATAGGGTTTGAATAGGCATTTAGAGTAACTTGGGTCAACAAACATGATTTTTGAGTCAAGGCAAGGTCCAAAGCATAGTTATAACGAGTAAAGGAGGCTTGAAACTTGCTCCTAAACTAGGTTAGGAGAAAGGGAGGAATGGTATAGAGGTTGAACTGACTTGGTTCCTCCAACACCATCCCAAGATGGGAGTTGGGATGGTGAAGGAGAGGGCTTGGGTTTTTGGAACAAACTCTCACACGGTAGCCAGCTACCAAGCATCCCACCAGTCTGGGATGGATGGCAGAGCCACCATCCGGCGAGATTCTCATTGATAGGAACCTCACCATTGTCTATCCTGTAAGAAGATAGGTAGGAGGAAGATGGGGAGGAGAAGGAGGCAGCCATGACGGTGGTTGTGGATGATGGAGGTGAGTCAGGTGGTTTTCCAGCCAACTGATGGGTGAAAAAAGATGGAGAGGTGGAAGGGAAAGAAGGGGAGGAAAAGGAAGGTGGAGGGGGTGGTCAGGGGATGACAAAGTAAAACACGGAGAGAAAGGAGGGTCGGTCAGGGGAGGCGTGCAAGGGACACCGACGGTGTCGCCGGCCTCCCCTGGCCGGCGGAAACACACCCATCACCTCCCATCCACAACCAAAGGGTACATGCCAGCGGTGTGCTTTGTGATTTGCGACACCACCTGTGTCTACCATCGGTTGCATCAGCATTGTTGGTGCAATAGTGAAAGCATTGCTAGGAAATTGGTAGGCTGGTGATGTTGAATGTTGCTGATTGGAGAAAACCAGCTGAGAACAATTAACTCATATTTCCATCAATGCAAGCTCCTTGAGTTGGAATGTTTTTACCGAATTTCGAATCTTATGGGAGTTTTTCTTCGAATCACTGGAGGGGAGCCTTCCCATTACCCCGATATGATCTTTCCTCGACTTCTGCAATAAGGCGATGCTTAAGATAAACAACCAAATCTCTAGTACCAATTTGAAGCAGTGGACACGAGGATCCCCTAGCACAACTACAAAAACTAAGAAATTAGGAAAACATGGAAAATAACATAAAATTCTTAAAAAAACAATAAATTAAATTCATTTTTAATGATTCATCCGGATTTCTTTATGCTTTCGGTAATGAATATATATTGCAAACAATAAAACAACCCAAGAAACCTTGATCTTAATATTGACTTAAGATAGATCTAATCGTAAACTATGATCATCCAAATATGACTCAAAAATTATTATGGATATGAGATAAAATCGATATGAAATAAGATCCAAAACACAACCTAAACTAAATAATTACAAAAAAACTAAATACAGAAAATGGATATATAGACCTGCTAGTGACTCGCTCTTGCTCCTGCATCAGATCCCTTCTTGCCGTGAGAAATACTATCTACGGGATTCTATTGTGATGTTTTTCTTTTACATTATTTTCTACCTGAAAATTGGTAATTTCAACCACACTTTTTGGAAGCCCTTTCTTAAGGCAGAAAGCGCCACGCTTCACCTAAATAAGGGAAACATAGGAATTGTGGTTCTCGTTAGTAGGGAGCTCACTTCTTGTATAATGGAAAAACTTCAAAACAAAATACCTTCAGGAACGACAAATGTTCCGCCTGGATTTGCCTGACACAGGCGACCCCATTAAACCAGCCATTTCCTTGGCTAGTGGCTGGTTGAAAAAATGGTGGGCCAGTGACCACCAATGGTGAAAAACAGATAAGAAAAAAACAATTTGCTGACCATTTTTTGGCCGGTAAAATGATACCACCCCTGTGGGGCGGTATCAGTCAGGCAACTTTTCGGCTGGAGACCAGCCATAAAAATGGCTGGACTCAAATCACGTCTTTAGGGATGTGGGGGGAGGGGAGAGAGAAAATAGGGAGTTGAGGGTGTGAGGAAGGGGGTGACCTAAAACCAAGATGTAAACCTGGGGGTATCCTTTTTTCACTTAGCCAGGTTTGGTCCATCTCCAGTCCAGGTTTTAGTGTGTCACCCAAAAACCCCAAAAGCTGACCAGGTTTTGGGATGAAAACCCAGTTAACACCCAAAACCCAGTTAAAGTTGTCATCCAAACGGTACCATAGGCATCTAATGTATGGCAAATTTATGCATAACTAACTTAGTTCACAAGTATTTAAAATAAATATTACTTTTTGGATAAATTG
The DNA here is from genome assembly GCF_984573655.1 of Nuphar pumila. NCBI lineage: Eukaryota > Viridiplantae > Streptophyta > Magnoliopsida > Nymphaeales > Nymphaeaceae > Nuphar > Nuphar pumila. Next base: position 135,351,369 of record NC_143252.1, on the reverse strand, counting down.
CTCAATTGACAGTGTTACTTTTAGCCATTGAAATTGCTTCTATCCTTAAATGCAGCTACAAAAATGACGGACTACAAACTACGGTGGTGTGTCCCTATTGACATGAGCAGACATTTTCGGACACGTGGACATTAACACATACGGGGTAATCTTTTAATTTTTTTTTTATTAATTTTTTATGTTTTAAGGTTTTATTTCATTAAAAATACATTTTTAACATTGAAATATCAAAATATTAGTTTTTATTTATTAAAAATTTTTAAAAAAACTTTGAAAGTCACGCATCCTCATGCCGACGTGTCATTCTGACAGTCTAGAAAAGTATCATTCAACCATTTAAAAAGAAAACAATTAAAAGTCTGGCTTTAAAGAGTTAACTAAGGTTGTGTGATAAAAAGTTACTCTAGCGGTCATATGAACAATTTCTTAAAAAGGTGGCCATTTATTTAAAATATATGAAAACAAAGACAGCTAAATGGTACCATGCCTTGGATGCCCATCTATAAATTTCACCAAAAAAAAATTTACTTCGTGTGGATATTATTCAAAGTGGAATCTAACGGGGGACAAGTAGGGGTGGCAAAATCTGACCCAACCTGCCAACCCGCTTCTTAGCGGGTTTAGCTTAAATGGGTTCGTGTTGTAAACGGGTCGACCCGTCTAACCCGTTTATTAAACGGGTTGGGTTCGTGTTAGGGATATGCCAACCCGTTTAATAAACAGGTTAGGCGGGTGGGTCAACCCACAACCCATTTTACACAGATCAGTGAGGGCGATGGTCCTACTCACCACTGTCGTTACCATAAATTTCAGAAACCACCCAATCGGGGCAACCACCCCACGAAAGGGGTTCTCCACCATCTCCTGGTGGTCAACCGGCAGAAGGCTCAATGCTGTCCCCCAACATCACCTCGCTTGCCTTCGGTAGGACACCAAGCACCATCATCCTCCTCTGCTTCTTCTTCTCACAGCACCTGCGGGAGCAAGGGCCCGACAGAGGAGGGACCTCCCGCTGCCTCTCACAACCTCCTCTGTCTCCTTCTCTGGCGCCCGCTTCCCACATTGAGCCAATGCACCTCAAGGTGGGTCGACCTTCAAGAACGCAGGTAGCCTGGCCGCCTCATGCGGCGGTCTCCCTCCGGGAACACAGGTAGCTTGGTTGCTACCTCTCTCTAACGACACTGAGGGCTCTGCCCTTTCTCTCGGCAACACCTCAGGCGTGAGGCATCAGATGACGATGTCCACAATGACGGTCCTGAGGCTGATCGGAGGGGAGAGAGAGAGAGAGCAGAGGGTCGAAACCCTCTGCAAATCTAAACATTGAGGGAGAGCTGTGAATCTGTGATGGGTGTCGTGTAATCGTGTTGACCCAACCCGTTTATTAAACGGGTTAATCGTGTCGTGTCGGGTTATCCGCTTAATAAATGGGTCATGTTCATGTTTGCTACATCCAACCCGTTTAATAAACGGGTTGGGTTCATGTTGAGGTATGCTAACCGCTAACCCACCGACATGACCGGCCAACTCGACCCAATTGCCACCCCTAGGGACAAGGTCTCCACCCTCGCCCCGTCTTAAAATCCTGCCCTCCATCCTCACACGGGTTTTGATTTTAACTTCCATCTTTGTTTCATGTCCTCGATCTCCGATCCAAACAGAGCGAGGCAGGGCTAGATCCCTTTTTCCCTCAATCCACTGTCATCCCTAAAGAAGGATCGAACAGGGCAAGGCGGGCAAGGTTGGGATCGGGATGGTGACGGGACGAGGCGGGGGGAAGCCTAAATTCATCCCCGCCTCCATCCTTGCACGGGTTTTGATTTTAACCTCCATCCTTACCTTCATCTCCATTTCATGTCCTTCATCCCTGGTCCAAAAAGGGCAAGGCTGGGTGGGGTCTGTTTTCCCTTGTCCGTGGCCATCCCAATTTTCAACCCTACGAAGGATGGCTCTTATGAATGAGGAGCCTACTATGTTTCATTCATTATATGAGATTGGGTCACACGTGGAGACATTAGCCAAAGTGAAAAGGGTATGATTGTTACCATATTTGAGATGTGAAGCCTATAAATAGGTCCATTACCCCCATTTGTACTATGGATTGTTGAATCTAATAAGGCTATTCTTTTTTGCCTCTTCCTAATGCTTAGAAATTGGATTGGGGGAGCTCTTGGCTCCACCAACTAGAGCTCCTCTTTTTTGGTATGAGCAGCTAGTGCACGTCCCCTTGTGTTGGGAGGTTGCAGGTTCAAAACCCAATGGTATAGTTGTATAACTGGTAGGGGTCTGCCAGCTTGCCTATCAAAAAATAAAAAATAAATTAAACTGACTCTAGTTAAGGAACCAGCTAGAGATTGACTCATACATTAGCTAGCTGGCTACCCTAGTGTGTGGGATTTTCACCCTTCACCGTCACTTTCCCACATCATCTCAATTTTTCCTGCCTAAGAACGTTCTGGTATTAGTTATACCAGCGAGCTTGAATGAACAACAAAGTAATTACTGTAAGGTGACCACAAAACGTATCTTACCTATATATGCTAAAAATAACTAAATGTTTATGTACTCTCTCTCATCAATGTTGGTAAAACTGACTACAATTGACCTGAATGAAAGGGCAACATGGGGACTTTCTTGAAATCCTAAAATCAGCTTATATTTTTTATTGAATTTGCAAAATTGGTCAGATTTTACTAAGAATCGATTTTTTAACATGTTATAGATAGGAAAATGAAAACCTACAAAATGGGCACTATGCTAAATGAAATATGATAGTGATTTTTGTCAAAATTATGACCCTATAGATGTGTTCATCATGATTGATTTACTAGAAATCAACACTGATCATGCATTTTGGATGAAAAAAATGGTATTTAGAGCATTGAAAATTTATGAAAATTATAGGCCATTGATTTTTAAAACCTTATAAAAACCTATCAATGCATAGAAAACAAATACTCCAAGAAGTGATTTCTATAAAAACGAGCATATAGATCACATTTGTAGGAAAGAACACCAAAATCCAATATTATGTTTCATTTAGCACCCTACCTATTTTGTAGATTTTCATTTTCCTATATATATATATATATATATATATATATATATATATATATAGAGAGAGATGATACACCGAACCAATGTGGGCCATTGATCGCGCGTCGATCAATGGCATGCTCTTTTTTGCTAGACACTTTTAGTGGCGGTCTTGTACTGCAGCTAAAGGTCTGGATTCTGCCCAAAGTTTTAGCAGCGGTTCTAAAAAACTTGAAAAAAAAGAACACGCAGACGCATTCGACGCCAGGGGCATTCAGTGTTACTCTTGGTTATATATATATAATGTAAAATTTCAATCTTAAAAAGTCCAAATCACTTAATGAACTGGTTTAATAACATTGATTCTTACGAGTGACTGGTAAATGAGAAGGTATTTGAGCTCGGACTCTTGCTCATGTCTAGGTGAACCAAAGCTTGAGCTGGGCCCCAAGTTTCATGTACCCTACTAATTATCTTTTTAGTTTCTATAAAATTAATGCAACTAATTAGGTGACTAATATAGTTATCTAGTTATTATACAATTAATTAATGTTTTTAATTTTTATAGTATTTAAATTTGATAAATAGCTTAGGTCCATCAGGGGGCCTGGTAGCCCACATGCCAACCCAACCCGGCCCACATATATAACAGGCCGGGTTTGGGCCTGATAAATAACGGGTCTGACCTAAAACCTTGACCTAAACCCGGTCCATGGCGGGCCGTTGCCCACCCCTACTTGTGAGGCTTTTAGCTAAACAAACAAACCAAGCCCAAATCTGGATCCTTGAAAAGGGTGGGTTCGGGTCTTGCCCATTTTGTTTGACCCCCAATAAAATTTGCTCTTTCTGTTTCTTGTTAGTTAGAGAGAGAGAGAGAGAGAGAGAGAGAGAGAGAGAGAGAGAGAGGTGTAAATGGGAGAAGAATATGCCTTTGTGAGTTCCCTACTGAATTCCTGAGATGCTGAGTCGGTCACATGACAATTCCTTTTTGAAAAAAACCGAATGCCTTCTTCTTCGTTTATCTCTCTCTTTTCCCTCTTACGGCGCTTCAGGTTAGTACCCATCCCTCCCTTTTCCCTTTTTCCCTTCCTTTCTTCTTGGTTGTTTTTTTTAACATGCATGTTTGTGTACCATTGTTAATTTCTTCTCCTTTTTCTCAATCTTGTTTGGTGTTGTTTGACTGATGCAAGTAATGCGAACCAAGATTAGATAAGGTGAGGATACGAGGAATGTGTTCGAATCTATGTTGTTTTTTAAACGGTACTAGATTGTTTTGCGTTAAAAATACCGCGTTTTATTGCAAGCACGAGGTCGAATGTAGTTTTTTAGTCTTGCTCTGAGATATTACTGTTTCATTGATGAATGCTTAAATGGTTATTCTTTTTCTTTTTCTCCTCTTTCTTTGGTTTCAGAATTTTCATCAGCTAGGGCAATTAGAAATGGATGGTATGTGTGATCATGGCTTTGTATGGTCTTCCGGTCTATGTTCATTGTCGTGACGATAAGGGTTTCTTTGTGCATAGTGATTGTTGGGGTTAGGCTCTTCTTGGTATCGAGTGATTATTTTGATTTGTGCCATTGATTTTCTTTTGAATGCTTGTTGGCGTTTGTACGATCGATTGAATTCGATGAAACATGAGATCCTCCTTGTTTCCTTTTTTCTTTTCACATTGTTTAGGAGGATAGGAGCTTCAATTGGTAATCTCCTGCATGGTGTTGGTCATTTTGCTGCATATTTTACAATGCAGATTGCTGTTTTTTTCTATTTTAGCAATATGACTTATTTGAATACAACATGAATTAAAAACAGGAGCATGACCTTCCTTCTTACAGATTCTTTATTCAGAACCAAGCTCATGGTTTGGAAGATTTACTCTGTGCTGGATCCCCTCCCTTTCAACAATGGTGTCTGCACAATTACTCTCGTGGTTTGAAGTTATTTGAGCCGACTTAAATTATATGAATGGATTCCGTGAAGCAGTCTGTGGCTTCTTTCTTGGATACCCTCAAAATGGAGCAAGTCCGAACAATTTTGACTCATAAATATCCTTATCCACACGAGCATTCACAGCATGCAATGATTGCTGTTTTTGTGGGTTGTCTGTTCTTCATCTCATCGGATAATATGCATAACCTTATCCAGAAGTTGGACAAAAACATCAAATGGTGGTCGATATATGCATGTTTAATTGGATTCTTTTATTTTTTTTCATCTCCATTTGTTAGGAAAACGATTAAGCCAAGCTATTCCAATTTCAGCCGTTGGTACGTGTGATTTCTGTTTTCTGTAATGGCTTTTGTCAATTTCTGCATCTAATTTCTGGAGGACAGTATGTCCATTGCAAGTTGGAATCTAAACTTTGTAATTGAAAATGCATGATTCTGCAGGTATATCGCATGGATATTTATTGCTGCTTTGTACCACCTCCCTAGTTTTCAGTCAATGGGAGTCGATATGAGGATGAACCTCTCTCTTTTTTTAACAATATACTTCTCATCTGTGCTCTTTCTTGCTGTTTTTCATATCATTTTTCTGGGGCTATGGTATGTTGGGCTTGTGGCTCGTGTTGCTGGAAAACGGCCAGAAATATTGGCGATCATCCAGAACTGTGCGGTAAGCACCTTGGAAAATGCTCAAATTAGGAGGTAAAACGTATGCACTTTTATTCATCCAGCAATGCTGCATGTCTTCTGAAGTAATGATGAACTTTTTGTTGTTTCCTGCAGGTCCTAAGTATAGCATGTTGTGTATTCTATAGTCATTGTGGTAATCGTGCTATTTTACGGGAGAAACCTGTGGGAAGGAGGAGTTCTGGCTGGTTTTCTTTTTCATTTTGGAAGACTGATGAAAAACGTACTTTGTTATCTCAATTCCTTCATATTCATGAACTGAAGGATCAAATTTGCTCGTCTTGGTTTGCACCTGTTGGGTCTGCCAGTGATTATCCTCTGTTTTCTAAATGGGTCATCTATGGAGAGGTACCAATGCTTTGATACTTCCTATAATAAAGTACGCCAGCTCTTTTTTCATCTCCAGTTTAGAGACCCTTGCTTTTTTCTATGATCTGATGCTTAGCTTCCACCAGTTTCTGCTTCAGATTCTTATCTCTTTCCCATGACCATTCCCTCCTATGTTTCAGTTGGTTTGCAGTGGATCGTGTGCTGGTCCGTCCAATGAGATTTCCCCTATTTATTCATTATGGGCTACATTCATAGGATTATACATTGCTAATTATGTAGTCGCGAGGTCCACCGGGTATGTGATGGTTTAACATGTAACCTGCTGCTTTCCAGTCATGTGTTATATATTTTCTGAATGGAATGAAAATCATGTTTCCATGGAAGGAAGCCATTGATATGCAACCTTCTGGCTGCATGCTATTCATTTCATATGGGTACATTACCTGATCTAAAGATTTCGATATGTCCATATTAATTTAATGGAAACTGCTATCCTGATTGAGTTAACCCTTGGAATATGCTGAGCTATGGAGTAGGATATAATTATTTGTGCTTTTTTGTTGCAGGCTTTTCAGTTAACATATAGTGTCATTTTCTACTATCATCGTCTTGCTTTCTGGTTTACTTTTATTTTGTGGTCAACTGCAGCTGGGCACTAACTCATCCCTTGTCATTGTCGGAGTATGAAAAACTGAAGAAACAAATGAAACCAGATTTCTTGGACATGGTTCCTTGGTACTCGGGGTAAGTGTGTATTGTTTGTCATTATGTTGGTAGGGTAACTTTTCAAGCACTTTATGATATCATGGCTTGATTTTGTAGGACATCTGCTGATTTATTCAAGACAGCTTTTGATCTCCTTGTATCTGTAACCCTTTTTGTTGGTCGTTTTGATATGCGTATGATGCAGGTAACTCCCTGTTGTAACTGTAGTTAAGAATATGTACTTTCACAAATATTTTTAGAATTGGAACATATAGATTTTACTAGCATGTGTAAGTCTACCTATTCTCCGGCTAACATGCTTTCGAAGCTTTAATTATGGAATAACATTCTTGATGATTGTGCATTTTTCTGAATTTTGTTTATATGATTGGTGTAACTTTGCACATCAATATTACTCATTTTGCTCTATTTATCCCTTTGATTTTTATATGTGTTTCTCTTTTGGTGACTTAACCAGGCTGCAATGACCAAGGTCAATGACAAAAAAGAAGACCTTTTCTATGATCATTTTATGGAAAAAGAGGATCTGTGGTTTGATTTCATATGCGATACTGGGGATGGTGGTAACTCCTCCTATGCTGTGGCTCGATTACTTGCACAGCCTTTGATTAAAATCAAACATGAGAGTCTTACACATTTCCTACCACGGGGTAACTTACTTCTTATTGGAGGAGATCTTGCGTAAGTTCACCTTCTTCTTTGGTCATTGGCAATTACCAGAAGTATATAATTGTGGAATACAAAACCATGATCTCCTGTGGCCAAGTGAACCTTGTTATGTACTTCAACTGTATGGGTTACTGATGCTTAATATGCTCAACTATTCACCAAAAAATTCTCTCCACTCAACAAGGTTTATGATTCCTTATATAAAATAAATGTGAAACATGTGATATTAGAGTTTATCATGGTTTTCATGATTTTGCGAGACCATAATGTGCGAACGTGTGCATAAAGAAAATAATGAGAAATAATGTATATGGAGAAACCATACACACACAAGTATAATGGATCATCAACTGATCTAACCAAAAGCAAATTGAGATCATTATATCATGCTTTAAAGCTCATACATATCAAATGCTGATAATTTCATGGTTATCAATTCATACATATATGCATACATGCATCAATACATATCTACATGCATGTTGCACTCTCTCTCTCTCTATATATATATATGTGTGTGTGTGTGTGTGTGTGTGTGTCACATTATATGCAGCGTTGCTGCATGGTAGTCATGCAGTGACCTGCTTGACAGGCTCCCATCTTGGCATTTTTGGAGATGGGTGTGGTGTCCATCTCGAGAAATGTTGAGATGGATGGTCATCAGCAATATGTTGCATAAAAAGTGACCCCTCTCTCTCTATATATATATATGTGTGTGTGTGTAGAGAGAGAGAGAGAGAGAGAGAGAGAGAGAGAGAGAGAGAGAGAGAGAGAGAGAGAGAGAGAGAGAGAGAGAGAGAGAGAGAGAGTTGTTGACCATTTGAATATGTCACAGACATGGACATAGGTACAATATGCAGCATAGACACACTTGGCAACAACAATCCTAATTCATTGTAACTATTAATAGTAAATTCATGTTGAAATTTGATTTATAGTGCAATCAATGATGAAATTTAAAAGAAAAATCATACAAGTAAATACAAAATGAACAATTGAGATTATCAGAAGAAATAAATATTAGGGGAATGACATTAATTGTGTCTGATGCAAGGTTTAATTGTGTTCATGAAGTGTCATGGCATGTCCATTGTCATGTCATGTCCACTGGACATGCATGCTAAGTGAAGTGTCCATGTGGCATAGCTGTCCTGTCTTGGATTGGATGGTTCAAGATGGGTGAACACCTTAACTGGTCCAAACCTAATTACCCCTCTATATAAGGGTTAATATAAGTTCAAAACCTTCAATTTCAAAGTTACGAGTGTTTAACTGGCTTAAATTACAAAAATACTCTTAAAAGTGGTGGCATTTTTGAAACTTATGTTGATACTTGTAGGTGCAGATTAGGTCTTTCACTTTTAGGGGCAGATTCGGTCTTTCTTTTAAAAAGAAAAGTAGAAGCACAAAAATAACATGTTTTGAATGGTCCAATTGGCATTGTATATTCAGGTTTTTACTGAAATTTCGTTGTCAAAAAAGTCCTGCTTTTACATTGGAACTGCTTGATCCAAAGTATGATTCCTAATAAATGAACCATGCTGAACACATCCATGAGACCAGATTGATTAGATACACCTAACACCTATGACTTTTTGTTAGTGTATAGTACAATCAAGTGTCCCAAAAATATTTCCATGTCCAGACACACACAGACATGCACACACACACAATATTTGTACTCATGTGTTCATTAATCACTTTCCAGCAGGAAAATATAGAACTTTTGAATGCCTTTGTTTAGCATTTTTTTTAATTGATGGAGTAAAAGGTAGTACAATTATAATTAAAAAAAATCACATTCTAGGTTTCATGTATCAACATTGCTCAAGTATTAAGATAACTTAGTTTTTCTTTTTTTTTTCTTTTTAGTTGTGTATTATTGGCAGGACACGTAATCCTTCTAGAAGTCTTTTTTTGTGTATAGGTATCCATATCCATCTTCATTTACATATGAGAGACGCTTCTTCTGCCCATTTGAATATGCTATGCAACCTCCACATTGCTATAAGGCTGAGCACATAGCAGTCGACAAGCCAGAGATTCTCTGTGGTTTTTCAGATCTGAAGCAATATGATGGCCCTCAGTGCTTTATTATTCCTGGAAACCATGGTTTGCTTCTCTTAATTGCTACATGAGACTAGTGCTAGTGAGATTTCTTTTGTTGTCAATATGATTTAGTAAGGTTTATGATTTCCTGCATAAGCATGTAGACGATTTCTGAGGGAAATATTTTGCCATTGTGTCAAACAGTTCTTTCTTAGTTGTTTAATATGATGTATTTTTCGTGTTTAACTCTACAGTTTGTTTTTTCTGCAGATTGGTTTGATGGTCTGCACACTTTTATGAGGTACATATGCCACAAAAGTTGGCTAGGCGGGTGGTTTCTACCGCAGAAAAAGAGTTATTATGCATTGCAACTTCCAAAAGGGTGGTGGATTTTTGGCCTTGATCAGGCTCTTCATTGTGATATTGATGTATACCAGTTCAAGTTCTTTGCAGAACTGATAAAAAAGGTCTACTATGTAATTCTTTAATAGGTTATTTTGGTTCTTCTTTTCTCCTAGAAAGAACTTTGTGGCACTGAACCTCATTCATAACTCTAATTACCCATTGGACACTGAGCCACATGAGCTAATCCTCATATAATTCTATACTGTAGATTGCCATTCAATATTAGTTGATCAACTGAAGGAACTCCAATATTTGAAGCACTCAGCCTTCAGAAGATGGTTTGACTTGTAATGATGGTTTCTTTATTTCTCATAAGGATGGGCTTTCATAGAAATTCAAGCTAGAAAAGTGTCATGGTTTGGTAAAATTAATTTAGTTAGTCTCACATGGTTATTGATGCTAACAATAAGTTTGCATCAATTCTTTCTGGCAGTTTTGAAGTAGAATTCTAATGAAATGTTAACTCTTGTTCCTCCTCGAAGTCCCTATAGGCTATGGTTGATCTCCGTAGAGACCTTGTAACTTTTTATCTTCACTGCTTGTATTGTGCACAGCTTGTTGGTTATAGTTATCAATCTGTGGTTGCATCTTTGGACCTATGTCATATGTGTATGACTGCAGACATAAGGATATAACTATTTATGAAGTTTCCAATATAACTAATATATAAAGGGATATAGAATGAGTCATTACATAGCGTTGAAATTTGGAGAACTTAAGTAAATGTCAAGTGCATACAACTATGTAACATGGGTCCCTGCAGAATGGCGGGGTGCCTGTGTCTAGGGGTGGGCATTGGGCTGGCCCGGCCCGCTAGTGGACCGGGCCGGCCTGTTGGGGAAACCCTGGCCCCCGGCCTTTCCGTGAGCCCAATTGGGCCAAGTCGGGCTGGGCCTATTATGTAATATATATTATATATATTATATATATAATATAATGTATATTATTTATATAATGTATTATATTATATGATATGTATATTATGTTATATATATAATGTATTATGTTATATATAATGTATTATATATTATGTTATATATATAATATATGATAACTTAACATATTAGGCCCTATTTTCTCGTTCTGCCCCCATTAGGCCCTATAGTTTGAAGTGTTTTATGTTAGATGCGTTTAGCATGCTCAATTTAGTGGGGATCGACTCTTGGATCATGTTTTTTCGACAAAAAAATGTATTTTTATGAGCCGGGAAAATTGATGCCTTCATAGCCATTGATTTTGGATCACCGGAAAACCTGTATACAGGTCAGATTCCGGTGATCCAAAAACCGATTCCCACTAAACAAAACCTATAGATCACATCTATGGTGCTACCAAAAACTATGATTTTTGAAGGAGCAGAACGAGGCAGAAAAAGAAAACGGGGCGGAACCAGCACATTACTCATAATATATATAATGTATATAATAAATATATATACATGGGCCGAGCTTGGGCCTAATTTATAAGCCCAAGCCCGGCCCGTGGTAGGACGATCCGTGGTCTGCCCATCCCTACCCGTGTCGACACACTTAGACTCAGGTCCGGGTTGGACTCAGGCCAGGCCAGACCCCAATTTTTTTTATGTGTGTGTGTGTGTGTGTGTGAGAGAGAGAGAGAGAGAGAGAGAGAGAGAGAGAGAGAGAGTTCCCGTGCTCCTTTTCCCCATCTTCTTTTATGGGATGGAGAAAGGGAGGGGGGTGGTTCCATACCCCACTCCCTCCTTTTCTTTTCCATTAAAAAAGAGGGGTGAGAAGGAGGGAAAAAGGGAGGGGTAATTTCAGTAACCCCCTTCTTTGTTACAGAGAGAGAGAGAGAGAGAGAGAGAGTTTTCAATACCCTTGACCTTTCATTTTTTATAAAAAACAAAAGTATTAAGTTTATATTAAATATCTTCGATTTCGATTTTGATTCAATCCTAACCTACATCCTATATATAAATATAAATAAATATAAATAATATATATATATATATATATATAGGCAACAGAGTAACGCCAGATGACCTTTAGCGTCGAACGAGCGGATGCGCATTCACGCACTGCGCATCTGCTCCAAAGGGCTTTAGCAGCAGAAAAAACTGCCGCTAAGGGCATGTTTTGTGTGTGCAATCAATGGCATGCTCGTCCAATAGGGGCATCGACTTTTTTGATCTACTTGGCCTGTTGTGTGAGGTTTGAGATTGGATTTTTTCTCATAAAAACAAACATTTTTATTAAAAAAACAAATTTGGAGGTTGATTCTAGGGTTACCGGAAGCGTCATAGTATATGGGGAAGCGTGCTTCCCCGAAGTGTGAAATGTGCTGAGAAGCGCCAAAAAAATTTGGAAAACACGCTTCCCTTTTTTTTGTGTTTTTATTTTTTTTATTTTTCTCTTTTTTTGCTTCCCCTTCGCTTCCTAGGTTTCTTTCGGTTTGCTTCCTAGGTCGCTTTCGAGATGATTCCTAGTTCGCTTCTAAGTCGTCCCGCGCTTCCAGCTTCCTAAAATTTTGGAAGTGCCTTGCTTCCTCCTGCTTCCCCGACTGACAATTTTGTTTGATTCTTAACAAATGGACCATGCTGAAAACATCTATGATGCCTGATTGATTTCAATCACTTGGAAATGCATAGCAGTCCTTTGATTTGATTCTGCATGCAGGTTGGGGAGAATGACTCTGTGATTGTTATCACACATGAACCAAATTGGCTTCTTGATTGGTACTGGAATGAGGACAGTGGGAAGAATGTATCCCACTTAATATGTGATTACCTGAAGGGAAGATGCAAGCTTCGAATGGCTGGGGACTTGCACCACTACATGCGGCATTCTTTTGTTCCAGGTGACAATCCAGTGAACATTCAACACTTACTTGTCAATGGGTGTGGTGGTGCATTTTTGCATCCCACCCATGTCTTCTCTAAATTCAAGAAGTTTTGTGGAACCACCTATGAGAGCAAGGTTGCTTATCCTTCTTATGAAGATTCTAGTAGGGTGAGACATCTATTTTTGTTTATCTGAACTCTGTCAAGTGCTTTACAAATGGAATTTATTTTGCTCCCTTATCTTGACTACTATGTAATGTGGCCTTCTTTTTCTAGATTGCTTTGGGTAACATATTGAAATTCCGGAAAAAGAACTGGCAATTTGACGTCATTGGTGGTGTTATTTATTTTATATTGGTGTTTTCCATGTTCCCACAGGTGATTTTTTCCCCTTTAGTTTTTATTGTTTTAAGTGCATCTGAAATATTTTTTTTGCCCTTGTTTAGAAGCATAAGGTTTCTGTATGTGTGTTCTTGTGTTTGCGTGTATGTGGATGCATGTATTCTTATTCTTTTAAAAGCTTTCCAATATAGTTTATGATGGTTGGCTCTCCCTACTTGATATGTTCACGTGACAAAGAGTTTAGAGATAGGAAAACACTCCTGTAAATACACTACAGACTTCTGTAGGTTATTGTTATACAATGAAATTATGTGCATCCTTGTTCATATGAGAATGACATCTTTGTGGATCACTTTTTAAGTTGGTGAAATAAATAGGCCATAGAAAAGGCTTTTTGCAGAATTTGAAATATTGAAAATTCCATTTTCCTTTTTGTTAAAATGTCTTAAATACAAGAGTTTGGTTTAGAATTTCTCAAAGACAATGTTGTATTTGTTGGAAGAAGGCATAAACATAACCTCAAAATACCTAAAATACAAATTCATTTAGTACGACTAGTTTTTTTTCTTTTTATTTGAAATTTCCCCTCAAATAAGGAGGTTTTATAAGGGGAAGCATGAATATTTTCTCACAGGAATAGTGCTGCCCATATCATGGAAGTGAACTTCCCCCATTGTTGTGGAAGTGTGGTGTTTTATGCATTTGAAGCATGATACTGGTAGTTGCAACTTTTTTTTTAATGTAAGATGAAATTTTTTTTAATTCCTTTTCATTATTAGAAAATTTTACAAATACCTGCCTAACATTTGACCTAATTACAAATACCCACCTAATGTTTGAGATTTTACAAATGAGTGCCTGGTTAATGAAATAAGTCTCAAATAGGCTCTCAACATACAACAACTACGCCTTCATCCCAAAACAATTGGGGTCGGCGATATGAACCAACAAAGAAAATCATTCGGGGTCTTCCACATGAATCCTTCTCCTCCATTCATTTCTATCCGATGCCATGTCCTCGGTGAGGTTCAAAGCATTCATATCCTTTCCTATCACCTCCATCCATGTCTTCCTAGGCCTACCTCGACCTTTTTTAACTAATATATTTTTTCCATTTCTCCATCCTTCTAACTGGAGCATCATTAGGCCTTCGTCGAATATTTCCTAACCACTGTAAACGTTTCTCTCTCATCTTATTTTCAATGGGTGCAACGCCTACCTTCTTACGTATCTCCTCGTTCTGAATCTTATCTTTTATTGTATTTCCACACATCCATCTCAGCATACGCATCTCAGCTACACTCATTTTTTGAATATGATGTCTCTTGGCAGCCCAACATTCCGTACTATATAGTAAAGCGGGCCTAATAGTCGTCCTATAAAACTTTCCCTTCAACTGCAATGGCATTCTACGATTGCACAACACTCCAGTTGCACTTTTCCATTTCATCCACCCAACCTTTATCCCATGATTTACATCTCCATCAATTTCTCCATACTTTTGAATGATAGATCCCAAATAAGTCTCAAATAGGCTCTCAACATAACTCTAAAATATCAAGCATTGTTAAACCACAGTTGGTTTATGTTAAAAGATCATCTTTTTCTTATTTTAATCCTTGTGAACCCTCTCTACCTTTCATGTTTTGACCTCCTAGTGGAAGATTGGAATTTCGCCAAAGAACAATTGCTCGCAGGAATATGAGACAGAGATGTCACACCCTCTTTCATAGAAGATCCTAATCTTTTCATTAGGATTTTCTATGCAGATAAAGATGTCAAACTCGGGTGAGAAGATTAGGGCTTCAGCCATGTTGAAGCCCTTGAGGATGCCAATGAGCCAGTAAAGGATGCGATAGCAGGACCATGAACTCCTTGGGTGGGGGAGCTTCTTGTAGCATTGAGTGTTCTCTTTGGCACTTGGGCAACCAGAGAGGGACAAAGTGCTCACTGGAGTCCAACTCTACCTTCAAGTCCGGTGGTTGAGGGTTTGAGGCTTTGAGCTTTGTTGGGGTAGTGGTCTATTGGAAGCCTAACAATTGATTTGAAGAGAGGAAACAAAGGAACAAAGCAACTTGAACACATGAAAACCTTAACTCCTACCTTAGATCGAAGCTCTTCTTGTTTGTTTAGGGATTTGTTCTTCAATGGTGCTTGAAAAAAAGGGGAGGAGAAACCCTTGAACACACGAGATCCTATGGTGGAACCTGGGTCATAGGGTGTGGCAAAAAAGGAATCATGCTGTTGATGGTGGAGAATGAAGCCAAAGAGGGAGAGCACCGTGTGCGATGAAGGGAATGAGGTGATGCTGGAGAATGATGCCAGAGAGAGAGAGAGAGAGAGTCGTTCTAACATTATGTAAGGGTAAAATTTTCTTTTGACATGACTCAACCATACTTTCACTCATGCTTTAAGGTTAAGACAAGCACCCATCTGAGACTTATTTTCTTAGCTCAACGTCCATTTGTAAAATCTCAAATGCTAGGCATGTTTTTTTAATTAGGTTATGTCAGGCAGGTATTCATAATTTATTATTATTATTATGCAGAAACCATATTTAGGAGGTTTGGGCTTATATTTAACCTCCAAATCTGCCTTGCAAATACCTCTCCCTCTCTCTCTCTTTGCTGTCATGCCTTTGCATTGCTTACTTTGCTTAGTATATCATTGCCATTTTGGAAGCAATAGGCCTTCTTTCTCCCATCCTAGTTATAGCTGCATCATAATTTCTGATAGTCTTTCATGCAAGCCTTCATGATATCCTCCCTGTTAAAATGTATCTCCTAAAATCATTATTTTAAATATAAATATATATATTTATATACATAGAGATACATTTACATATAATTTATTATATGTACATATATCTCTCTCTATATATAAATATATATATTTATATCCCTTTTTTTATTATTTTTATTTTTCTTACCCGAAAAGGGTATTCTTGTAATTTCCTATCTTGCGCATATTCCATTTGGAATATGTTGTAATTTTCTCATTTAGTTTTTTTGTAATTCTTTTTTTTACTTTTTTTTTTATTTTTTTAAAAGTGCATTGGGGGTCCCCCAATAGAGTCGTTGGGGGCCCCCAACGGTCACAAATGTGACCGTTGGGGGCTCCCCAACGACTCCTTTGGAGCCCCCCCTTTGCACCTTTTGGCACTTGTATAAATAGGGGTGTTCCCCTTTTGTTTTCCCTAAGCTTGAGAGTCTGAAGCATTTGTTCTTTTATTAAATACATGCATTATTGCATGTTTGCTACTTTTACGCTTTTTGCGTATTTTGTTCTAAGTGTTGTGAGAGTGTTTTTCGTACACTTCTTTTATAAAGTATTTATGCTTGTATGCGTATTGTCTCTTTATAAACAATTTTACATGGTATCAAAGCTTGGTTGGTAATAGAGGATTGTGGGATTCTCTTCTTTTCAAGTGCCTCGAAAAGCGTGCCTTCGGATCTTTGGAGGTTGAAGTGGTGGATCTTGCTTCTCAAATATTTTAGAAGAATCTTGCACAAACTAGCATTTGGATTATTGTGTTGGTACGCCATTTCTTCCCTCTTCTCTACTTCATAATGGGCGAAAAAGAGTCTCACTTTACTCTTGGCTTCAAATTAAATGGGTCCAATTATCATATTTGGGCCGGAAACATGGAGGCTCACATAAAAGGGAAGGGGCTATGGGGTTATGTGCAAGGCACAATTCCGGAACCGGAACCCAAAATAACCGTGGTAAACGGAAGTGAAATCAAGATTCTTGAAGGAGAAGAAAGGGTTAAGCACGATGAGTGGGAAATGAAGAATTTCAAGATTCTTTCTTGGTTTTTTTCATCCGTTGAAACTAAGATTAATGCCAACATTATTAAGTTCAAAAAGGCATCGGAAACTTGGCATTATCTTGAGAAAATGTATACATCAAGGGACCTATCTCATAAGTACTATCTTCAAAAGAAGGCTCTCTCTCTTACTCAAGGTGAAATGACTATTAGAGAATATTTTGCCGACCTTTCCTCCATTTGGGATGAGCTTGCCATGCTTGAACCAAAATGGAGTGGAGAAGCAATTGAACTCCGTCACAAGCAACTTTAAGAAAATCGGTTCTTCAATTTTTTGAATGGGCTAAGGCCCGAATTTGAGCAAATAAGGTCTTCTCTTCTATCCTCTTTTACCCCTCCCTCTCTTGAAGATGTACTCACCAAATTAAGTGGTGAGGAGACTCGTATGAGTTTATGTAAACAAGGATAAGTGTTCTTATGGTTCCTTGTAATCATGAAGAAAGTAATGAGGTCAATGCCGTATCAAGACCCGGGAACAATGTAAAAACCTATCGTCCCCCTCATTTTAAACCACAAAATCAAGGTGAAAATGGTGGGTTAAGAGGAAAAAGGGACTATAACAAAGTTATTTGTCATTTTTGTAAAGAACCCGGACATATCAAACCCATATGTCCCAAATGGAAAAAGCTTCTCGCAATGGCTACCACCGGTGTACCACAAAAGGAGGAGGAATCATCAAGTGGGTCACTCTCTTTAAATCAAATAGTGGAAGCCCTTCAACCTCTACTCAAGGGAGCTACCTCCGGTGCCGCCGTGCCTACTTCATCTCTTCCAGGTAAAGTCTCTTGGCTTTTGGACTCCGGTGCATCTTTTCATATGTCCCCAAACATGTTTTCACTTTCCGATTTCTCAAAAAATGTTTCTCCCTCTTTTGTTTCCACTGCGGATGGAACCTCTTTTGAAATTAAAGGTATAAGTAATTTTGAAACTCAAGATTTTTTTATTCCCAAAATTAAATCTATACCTAAACTAAACTTAAATCTTCTCTCTGTTTCTCAACTCTCGAACCATAGTTGCGATATTAAGCTCTCTTGTGATAAATGTTTAATACAGGATGGCCGGTCCGAGAAATTGATTGGGGAAGGCTTTAGAAAAGGAGACTTATACTATATGGAATCTCTTCAAGTTCCAATTTTTTTTGTAATGTGACCCAAAACAAGGATATAAATGTACGGCACAAAAGACTTGGTCATCCTAATATCACCAAGTTGTCTTATTTACATTTTGCAAAAGATCTATGTAAAAGTTCATTTTCTTGTAATGATTGTATTCTCGGAAAAATGCAAAGTTTACCTTTTGAGCAAAGAACTATGTTCTCTTCTAAAACTTTCGAAATTGTTCATTCGGATGTTTGGGGACCCGCACCTGTTTCTTCAAAAGGAGGCTTTTCTTATTATGTCATTTTTGTGGAAGATTTTTCCAGATATTCGTGGATCTATTTTCTTAAGTTCAAACATGAAGTTTTTTCGTGTTTTAAAACCTTTCATTCAATGATCAAGAATCAATTCAACAGTAATATAAAGATATTTAGAAGTGATTCTGGATGAGAGTATCTCTCCAATCAATTTAAAGTATATCTTGAAGATCATGGAATTGTCCATCAAAGATCTTGTCTTAAAACTCCTCAACAGAATGGGTTGGCCGAAAGAAACCATAGGCACATCATTGAGACCACTAGGACCCTTCTTATTTCCCAAAACATTCCTAAAAATTTTTGGGCAGAAGCAGCTCTTGCTTCTGTTTATTTGATAAATCGCTTGCCATCTAGGATATTAGGAAAAATATCCCCTTTTGAGATTTTATATAAGCTTGAACCCGATTATAATAGGTTACGGGTTTTTGGGTGTAAGTGTTTTATACTTACGGATAAGAATGACAAACTATCTCTCAAGGCTATCCCTTGCGCCTTTCTTGGATATTCCGAAACTCAAAAAGGGTTTTGTTGTTATGATCTTCGAGATGATAAGTTATATGTCTCTAGAAATATAACTTTTTTGGAAAATGAAAGTGACTTTGAAAAAAATGTTTCTCAACAAGAAATTTTTTATTATTCCTTCCTATTTGACCTATTGTCTAGTAATGATGATATATCTAGTGATGATGATGTATCATCAAATCATGATGAGAAAAATGATGGTGACATTGGTGAACATAACTCGCTCAATGAACAAGAAAATAGATTTTCAAGTGATCCAATAACCTACTCTCGTAGAAACCAAGACACCTTTAGAAGTGCTATTGACCAATATAGTGAGCTTGTTCCTACTATCGATCACCGAAGATCTGAAAGGAATAGAAGACCTCCAACTCGTTTTGTTTCTTTTGATTCCTTCTCACCCCGATATAGGGCTTGTCTTAGTGTCATTCACTCTTATTTTGAACCAAGGAATTTTGAAGAAGCTAAAAAATGTATAGAATGACAAGAAGCTATGCAAAATGAACTTAATGCCCTTAAAAAGGCTGAAACTTGGGATTTCCAAACTCTACCCATAGGAAAGAAAACTATAGGTTGTCGATGGGTTTTTAAGGTTAAAACTAAGAGTGATGGATCTTTGGAAAGATATAAGGCTCGTTTAGTTGCAAAAGGGTATGGGCAAAAGTATGTAATTGATTATGAGGAAACTTTTGCCCCTGTAGCCCGAATGGTTACAGTTAGATGTCTTATTACTATTGCATCTATTAAAAATTGGAACATTTTTCAAATGGATGTAAAAAATGTCTTTTTAAATGGTGATCTTAACGAAGAAGTGTATATGGATGCTCCACCAGGCATGAAGATTCCTAAGGATAAAGTTCTTCGCCTTCGTAAGACCCTCTATGGTTTAAAACAAGCCCCCAAAGCCTGATATGACAGGTTTACCAATGTAATGCTGGAAAATGGTTTTTCCTCATGTTATACTGACACTGCTCTATTTACTAGAAGATCTACTGCAGGAATTGTGATTCTATTACTCTATGTTGATGACATGTTAATTACAGGTGATGATGTTCAAGGAGTCAAGGGTATTAAGTCCGTCTTGACTTCAAAATTTGAGATGTCAGACTTGGGTTTTCTGACATATTTTCTTGAAATTGAAGTTGCCTACTCGCAACGTGGTTATTTTCTATCTCAGTCTAAACTTGCTTGTGAGATTATTGACAGATCAGAAATTTCTGATGACAAAGTATGCGAAACTCCTGAAATCGTGGGATCAAAAATGAAGATTGACAACGGTGTTCCCCTAACCGATCCTACTCCTTACAGGCAGTTGGTAGGCTCTTTAATGTACCTTAGCATTACTCGACCCGACTTGTCACATGCTATTCACATCGCCAGTCAGTTCCAACACGGTCCTACAACCGTTCATATGAGTGTTGTTCTTCGCATCATCAGATATTTGAAGAGAACAGTGAATAAGAGAGTATTTCTATATTCTTCTTCTGAATTAAAATTACTTGCTTATACTGACTCAGATTGGGGAGGTGACCCTAGTAACCGTCACTCCACCACTGGTTTTTGTGTTTTCTTAGGTGAATCTTTGATCTCA
Source organism: Nuphar pumila (assembly GCF_984573655.1). Classification (NCBI taxonomy): domain Eukaryota; kingdom Viridiplantae; phylum Streptophyta; class Magnoliopsida; order Nymphaeales; family Nymphaeaceae; genus Nuphar; species Nuphar pumila. The sequence continues at coordinate 135,331,028 of NC_143252.1, read as the reverse complement.
TGGCGATGTAAAAAGCAACATAAGGTCTCTTTGTCATCCACTGAAGCCGAATATAGAGCCATGACATGTACCACCATGGAAATTGTATGGATTCGACGTCTTTTGGAAGATATGGGAGTGGTTGTCGAAGAACCAACAAATCTATGCTGTGACAATAAAAGTGCAATCTATATTGCCAAGAACCACACATTTCACGAGCGAACAAAGCATATAGAGATGGACTGTCATTATGTCAGAGAAGAATACTTGAAGAAGGTCATTGATCTACCATACGTGACATCTGAGTATCAACTTGCCGACTTCTTCACAAAAGCTCTATGTTCGCCCAGATTTCATTTCCTTCTTGACAAACTTGCGGTTATCACACCGTAAGTTTGAAGGGGGGTGTTAAAATGTATCTTCTAAAATCATTATTGTAAATATAAATATATATATTTATATACATAGAGATACATTTACATATAATTTATTATATGTACATATATCTCTCTCTATATAAATATATATATATATATATATATATATATATATATATTTATATCCCTTTTTTTATTATTTTTATTTTTCTTACCCGAAAAGGGTATTCTTGTAATTTCCTATCTTGCGCATATTCCATTTGGAATATGTTGTAATTTTCTCATTTAGTTTTTTTGTAATTCTTTTTTTTACTTTTTCTTTTTCTTTTTTATTTTTTTAAAAGTGCATTGGGGGTCTCCCAATAGAGTCTTTGGGGGCCTCCAACGGTCACAAATGTGACCGTTGGGGGCTCCCCAACGACTCCTTTGGAGCTCCCCTTTGCACCTTTTGGCACTTGTATAAATAAGGGTGTTCCCCCTTTGTTTTCCCTAAGCTTGAAAGTCTCAAGCATTTGTTCTTTTATTAAATACATGCATTATTGCATGTTTGCTACTTTTACGCTTTTTGCGTATTTTGTTCAAGTGTTGTGAGAGTGTTTTTCATACACTTCTTTTATAAAGTATTTTCGCTGACCCCAATTGTTTTGGGATGAAGGCGTAGTTGTTGTTGTTGTATGCGTATTGTCTCTTCATAGACAATTTTACACTCCCTTCTAGTACAATGAAAAACTATGTAACATGGACACTTCTAAAAGGGAAGCACACCTGTGTTGCACCCGCATCGACACTTAGACACGACTTCTTTTTGTGTTTGGTGAAGACAACCACACTGAGGTCCATTTTTGCCCGAAAGTAGTTTTGGTTAACCCTAACCAAGTCCAGTTTTATCTATATTATATACATCACACACACACACACACACACACATATATATATATATATATATATATATATATATATATATATGTGTGTGTGTGTGTGTGTGTGTGTGTGTGTATGTATGTATCCGCACCCCGCTCTCAAGTTTTTGAAATTGCTGTGTTGGACCCTCCCCATCCACACCCGCACCTATGTGACAGATGAAAAACTTTCTGGCAACTGCATTGCTGATACAGGGCCATTTATGTGATTTTTATGCTCTCTATACTATTTGAAGAGTATTTATTTTTTTGGTAGTTGTACTTGCCAGATGAAATTTCTGTAATCAGAAATATTTTTCAGCATATATGTCTCATCATGGTTGCAGATTGAATCCTTAACTTAAACATCTCGTGTCTTTAGATAGGTCTCTATGAGGACATTCATATGCCTGGTGTACTTCATATGATTGATTTTGATATGCCTTAATTTTCTTCTGTGGCTTTTCTAATAGTTATGGAGGGAAAAGTTCCAGGGTCTGATATATATTGTACATCTCCAGTGCAAACTGGATCACATTTTGCAGGATGATACTTGGTCAGGTCACCTGAAGAAATTCTTCAGTACAATGTGGCATGCATTTATGTACGTGCTGGAACATTCATATGTATCATCAATGGGAATTCTGACATTGTTACTAGCTTCTTTTTTGTTTGTTCCTTCCAAGGTGTCGAGAAAGAAACGTGCAGTTATTGGGGTTCTTCATGTTTTTGTCCATATGACTGCTGCAGTTCTTCTCATGCTGCTGCTGGAACTTGGTATTGAGATCTGTATCCAGCATAGGCTACTCGGAACTGCAGGTACATGCTTTTGTTTTTCCCTTGGTGCATGCCTTTGTGGTGTTTATAGCTCTAATTTTTTAATAAAATTATATCTACAGGGTTGCATATTTGTCCCTCTACTTGTTAAGTTTCCTTGATTTAGTCAAACATTTACCATGCGGGAAGTCTTATTTGTCATTTTTGTTACAATTTTATGGGGTTCATTTTTTTTAATTTGTTTAAATCGTTGATCTATACTATTTTAAAGGGTTTGTCATTTTTTTTCTTTGAGGTACAATTTATGGTGGATTATATAAATTTAAATGCCCCATCATAGGCTTTGCAGCTCTATATGACCTCTCTACATATTGCATCTAATGCTGAGTTTGTTGCTATGCTAGCCTAATAGAAGAAAATAGAAGACACGAGCACGAGCCACATTCATTGGACAAACATTACCTAAGGTTGTCCTTGGTTCAGAAGATGAAATGCTCAAATCAATGAAGTTGACTTATCACCATCCGCAAGGACCAAAGATAACATTCAAGCTGAGGAATCATTTATAAAAACATAAATACAAATAAATAAATATATTAAATAAATAAACACACATATAATTGGTTAGAGTTTGCTATAGGCAATTGTAAATACAATTGACTTAGCAAAATGACACTTCTTTTTCTTCTGTTTTTTTTGTCACATCTAACATCGTAGATGTGATCTACATGGTTTATTTAGTGAGAACCAGCTTTTCGATTGTCAGAATCTGACCTGTATACAGTTTTTTTTGGCGATCTAAAAATCAACATCTATAAATCTATGTAACACAAACTCTTCTAATAGGGCACCGCACCCGCGTTGCACCCGCACCCATGCGGGTGCAACACTTGGACACGGCTTCGTTTGTGTCAAGTGAAGTCAACTACACTGAGGTTTATGTCCAAAAGTAAATTCAGTTAACCCTGACCAAGTCTAGTTTTATCTATATTATATATAAAAATACATAAATGCACACACACACACACACACACATATATATATATATATATATATATATATATATATATATATATATATATATATATATATATATATATATATGAGAAGTGAACATATTAGGCCCTCTTTTCTCGTTCTGCCCCATTAGGCCCCATAGTTTGAAGCAGAGTTACCGGAAGCGCCCCTATAGAAGGGGAAGCGCGCTTCCCCGATACGCGCTTTCGAAACGCGTGGGGAAGCGCACATTTCAAATGGGAAGCGCGTACCCCTTTAATGGGGTGCGCGTACCCCATTAAAAGGGTGCGCGTACCCCATTAAAGGGGTACACGCACCCCCATTAAAGGGGTACGAAGGGGCGAATTTACATATTTGTCTTTTTTTAAAACTTTTTTTAAAACTTTTTTTCCAAAAAAAATTAAAAGAACGAGTTTTTTAAAAAGGGCAAAAAAGCGATTTTGAAAAACCCGAAAGGGCTTTAGGGTTTTTTCACGCAGCTCAATCCGAGTCTCCTCCCTTCTTCTCTCATCTCTGGCAACTTATCGGCGGAACCCAGAATCCGGCGACCTTCACCGATATCCGGCGACCTCCACGGCGATGAATCCATTCAGGTACGTACTCTCCTCTCTCCTCTCTCCATCTCTTCTCTGTATCTCCCACGACCTCTCTCTTTCCATCTCTTCCCTCCATCTCTCTCCATCTCTTCTCTCTGTATCTCCCACGACCTCTCTCTTTCCATCTCTTCCCTCCATCTCTGTTCTCCCTTTCGTTTTCAGGGAACAAGCAATCCTTCTGCAATCATACAATATGACATTTAGGTTATGAATAGCATGACGAAATGGGAATATGTTTTACACTCTTTGTCGGTTCTGCAGAATTGCTTATTCATGTGCATGCTGTTGGAAACAATTTATTCTATCTATGTTTATCATTATTTATTGGGTTGCTTATAGCTTACCGTTGTCTTGTAACTGTAACCTTGATCTTCTGAAAACGGAAAGCTTATCAGTTTTATTTTCTGAAAGTTTTGGTCCTTGGAGATCCGATTCTCTACCTAGGGTTTGGGACATCATTGTCTAACTTAATTTTATTTTGGTGCACTTTCTGGAAATCTGAGATTTGTGTGGCTACTCAGAGGGCGTTAAGGTGGGGAAATAAGGTCAGTCAATGAGTTTAGACTTTAGACCTGTTTCGACCCATCCAAATTGTTTCCCCCAAATGGTGGGCCCGTATTTCGCGTTGATGAAGAGTTTTCAAGTGATATAGGGCTAGTGTCTGACCTGTGTGAGGTTCAACTCATGAGTAGAGGTTTGTGTTGCAGGTTTGATCCCTTCATTCTCTCTAGAAGGTACATTTAGGGAATAGGGGATTGTTAGAGACTATTTGTTTCATTTTCCTGTTGCAATAACATGGTGGTCTTTATCTTTTGTGTTATCAATACGATGGTGATTTATATTCTTATGTGAGTCCCATGAAAGAAAAAAACAGTATATTGGTTGAGAAGCATTTCACATTTTGTGTTTTAACTGAGTTTATTTGGTCATCTTTCTTATTTCATAGGGAAGCTGCACGAAATCTAATGGTATAGTTGTATGACTGGTAGGGATCTGAGTCCTCACACAGTGGTACTTTGAAGTTCAAAAAATTTTCTATTTTAATATTTGGGTTTATTACATGGTATAAGTAGTCCCATGCTTCCCGCTTCCTAAAATTTTGAAAGTGCCTCGCTTCCCGCTCCCGCTTCCCGTATCGCTTCCCGCTCCCGCTTCCTCGACTGGTAACTCTGCTTTGAAGTGTTTTATGATAGATCTGAACCGTTAGATGTGTTTATCATGCTTGATTTAGTGGGAATTGACTCTTGGATCATTTTTTTTACAAAAAAAATATATTTTTATGAGCCGGGAAAAATTGATGCCTTCATCGCCATTGATTTTGGATCACCGAAAAAATCTGTAGACAGGTCAGATTCCGGTGATCCAAAAGCCGGTTCCCCCTAAAAAAAACCTATATATCACACCTATGGTGTTAGATGTGAGAAAAAATACAAAAAAACTTTGATTTTGAAGGGGCCTAACAGGGCAGAACGAGAAAGTGGGGCATATATATATAGATATAGATGCACCTCCGCACCAGTGTGGTGTTATTTTTTATTGATGAGGAATAATAATTATAGATTGTTAATTTGATTTATTGCATGATGAATTGATGATATAATAATTGTTTTTATTTCATTATTATTAACTTAAAATTGTTAAAATTATATATATACCCTCCCCGCACCCAAGTTTTTTTAAAGTGCCGCATACGCACCCGCATCCGCAGGCGCACCTATGTGACATAGCTATGAATGTGTCAAATATTCCCAACTCATAAAAACATGATTTTTCATCGAAAAAACATGAGCATGTTGAACACATCTATGAAGTTAGATTGAGTGAAAAAACTTGCATCATAACATCTCAACTTGATTGGAGGTACAATCGATTGTAGTATATATATATATATATATAAACTTTTATCGTTTTATGTACTCATGAACTATAATGACCTGCATGCCTAATATTTTTGTTATAGTTGTTTATGTGTGTTTTTGTTTTATTTTATCAATTTTGATGATTTTTCAATATTTTTTCGTTTTGTTTTTAATTTTTTTTAAGAATATTTTCTTGGTGTGTCTTACAATTAGATATGATACGGTATGATACACCCATATCATAGACCCTTCGGATATGCTTTTTACAAAATTGATAAAAAAAAACTAAATCTAATCCATGGTATCTACTAAAGAGACTATGGAGATCATATCCCTACAGCCAATTCAATGGGCATATTTGAAAATCAATGGGCATATTTGAAAATCAGTGGGACCACTAGAGAGTATAATATTTTGCTCAAATCTTAATACTTTACCGTACAAACAAATTTACAGGTGGAGCTCTATTTGCTCTATCTGACCCCATAGATGCATCCAACATGGTTTGTTTTGCATGAAACATGCTTGGGTCGTGCTCTTAAATATAAAACCCTTAATTTTTTAATCATGAAAATTTGAGTGCATTGCAGATCATTTATTTTGAAGCTCTTGAAAACTATTTATGCATTACAATCACATGCAAAAAAAGCACATAGGAAAACCTGTGGTCTACTAGGTAGATTCCCTAACACCCTGACCCAAATATTTACCAACATATATATTGTGGTACCATCAATAGTTCCAACATTGTCTAGCTGAAACTCAAATTTGCATGTGTTTTGTGCTTAATCTGACCCTGTAGATGTGTTACTGCTTGTTTACTCAAAACATGCTTTGGATCAAACAATTTCAATAAAGAAAACTGTTTTTTGTTGTAAAATTTTGGTGCACTGTGGCTTGATTATCGGATTTCTTATTTCTTGATTTTTTTTTGCTTGATAGGAAAGCTGGGGTTAGGCATGACCCGTTTCTTATTTCTTGATGGACCTGCCTAAACATCAAAATTTCTTAATCTAATACATGTTTTCACTAAATAAACTGTAGTCATATCTGTAAGGTCTAATTTACAGAGCATGGAATAAACTGCTGCAAAATTTATGGGGCTATATTTGTACTAATGAAGCTAAGGAACTATTGAGCTGAAAATCATGGGTGCAAGATGTATAGACTCAAATCTGACCACATAGATGTGTTTATCATGGTTTGCTAACGATAGAACCTTTGATCATATTTTTTTTATATAAAAGTATGATTGTTTAGGTTGTGAGACTTTGGTGCATTGTGGGCCATTAGTTTTTGAACCCTTGAAAAACTTGCTTGCATAACAATCACATGATTCAAAAACCATTTCCTACTAAATAAACACACACACACACATAGATATATATGGGGCCGACTATGTAACACAGTGTTTTAAAACTCGCCGAGTCAACTCGTTGACTCGGCTGACTCGGCTCGGCTCGGCCCTCCAGCGAGTCAACCCGGCAAGGCAAACTCGGTTTGCCAAAACTCGGGCCTGACTCGGCTTGACTCAGCCTGACTCGGGCGAGTTTTGGGATGTTTGAAATTTGTTTTTTGAGTTTCAAATTACAGTTTCGAAATATATAAGTACATATATTTTAACAAGGGTTACCCCTAGATTTTGTATAAAAAAGAAAATAAAAATCATTTAAAGATAAAAAAGCATTTAAATCCATAGAATAAAATCGCCATGTTGTTCGAACTACTGTTCACCCTGTGTTTGTAATGAAGTATGCGGAAGAATTCAAGAATGCCAAAGCATTCACAATGTCCAACACAGACTAATGAAGCAAGCACAATAGAGAAAATCCACCAAGGGATATACAAAGGGCCTTATAATAAGGCTACACACATAAAAGAATATTTCTTTTATTGAAGAGGAGCTCTCTAAGAGCCATGCCATATACAAGGGGGGTTCCCCCTATTTATAAGAAAAGGAGACCAAAGGGGCTCCCAATAGAGTCGTTGGGAGCCCCCAACGGTCATAATTGTGACCGTTGGGGGCCCCAACGACTCCATTGTGGGGCCCCTTTTGGTATCCCAAAAGGCGATTTTAGAAAATAAAAAACAAAAAACAAAAAACAAAAAAAAGAAAGAAATAAAACAAGTACCCCTATTGGGTACTTGTGAAAAGACCATAATACCCCTATCGGGTATTATGGTGAATACATCTATAAATACATCTATATTTATATATATATATAGATGTATTATTACATTCTTAACACCCCCCCTCAAACTTTACGGGGAGATAACCGAAAGTTTGCCAAGAAAGAACAAGAAGCGAGGAGCAGGCAGGGCTTTGGTAAAGAAATCTGCAAGTTGATATTCTGAAGTGACATATGGCAGTGTAACTGTCCCACGAAGATATTCATCACGTACATAGTGACAGTCCATTTCAATATGCTTAGTCCTCTCATGAAAGGTGTGGTTGCTGGCAATGTAGATGACACTTTTGTTGTCGCAACAAAGCTTCGAAGCGCCGGTAGTTTCGACTCCCATATCTTGAAGAAGAGTTCGAAGACACACAAGCTCCATTGTAGTAGTTGTCATAGCCCTGTATTCTGCTTCAGTAGAAGACAATGAGACTTTCTGCTGTTTCTTGCACCTCCAAGCAATTAGCGAATCTCTTAGGAAAACACAAAAGCCAGTAGTTGAGATTCGATCATTTGGGTTTCCTCCCCAGTCAGCATCAGTATAAGCCAGTAAGTCTAAGGAAGAGAGTGAGGATAGGAACAGCCCTTTAGTCAAAGTATTTTTGATGTATCGAATGATCCGGAGCACAACACTCATATGCACAGATGTAGGAGCATGCTGAAATTGGCTTGCAGAGTGCACAACATGAGCAATATCCGGCCTGGTGATAGTCAGATAGGTGAGGGAGCCAATGAGTTGCCTGTAGGGCGTAGGATCATCCAGCAGAACTCCATCCTCCAGTCGAAGTTTAGCATTGATAACCTCGGGAGTCTCCACCTTTTTGTCATCTGAAATCCCAGATTTGGAACATATGTCTGCAGCAAGCTTCATCTGTGACAATATATACCCTCGAGGAGAGTATGCTACTTCTATACCAAGAAAGTACCTGAGAAAACCCAGATCAGACATATCAAAATTATGTTTTAACATATTTTTAACATTAAGAATACCACTTTCATCATTGCCAGTGATGATCATATCATCAACATAAAGCAGAAGGATGATGATACTATTACCTGCACGTTTAACAAAAAGAGCAGTGTCAGTATAACATGAACGAAATCCCAATTTTAACATGATAGCACTAAATCTATCATACCAAGCCTTAGGGGCTTGTTTAAGACCATATAAAGCTTTTAATAACCGAAGAGTTTGACCTTGGTTAACATTAATTCCCGGCGGAGGGTCCATATATACTTCTTCATTCAATTGACCATTAAGAAAGACATTTTTAACATCTAATTGAAATATAGGCCATTTCTTAGATGATGCTACCGCTATTAGAGTTCTAACGCTTGTCATGCGAGCCACGGGGGCAAAAGTCTCCTCATAATCGATGCCATATTCTTGTGAATATCCCTTAGCAACTAATCTAGCTTTATAACGTTCTAGGGAACCATCACTTTTTGTTTTGACTTTGTAGACCCATCAACATCCTATAGCTTTTTTATTTAGAGGAAGGTGAACTATTTCCCAAGTTTTAGCCTTATTTAAAACATCTAGTTCAACTTTCATTGCTTCAACCCAATGAGGAATATTTTTTGCTTGATTATAGTGGGAAGGTTCATAGTAAGAATGCAAGGCAATTAGACAAGCTCTATATTTAGGTGAGAGAGTTTCATATGAGACAAACCTATTAGGTGGAATTGATTCTCTAGAAGAACACCTAAGAGAGGTTTCTTCTAGGGGTTCATTAAGCCGCAAGAATTTTTCTAAAGCACTAATAGGTTGTGCTTCCTCACGCCGAGTGTATACTTGGAGATTGTCACCATTAGTTGGTGATACACCATTATCATGAGTATTTTCTAAAAATTCCGAATGACTCAAAAGATCATCATTTGAGTCTTCTAAAAGATCATTGATAAACATATAATCAATTTCATTTGGTTTTTCCAAAATTTCAAATCCATTTTCATCTTCTAAAAAGGTCACATCTTTGGAGACAAATAATTTATTGTTCTTATAGTCAAAGCATCTATAGCCCTTTTGATTTTCACCATATCCTAAAAATACGCATTCTATTGCTTTAGGTGACAATTTATCTCTTTTATGTAAAAGAACAAAGCATTTACACCCAAAAATACGAAGACGATTGTAGTCAGGTGTCATATCGAAAAGTTTTTCATAAGGAGAGATATTGTTCAATTTTGAAGATGGCATCCTATTGATTAAATAGGTGGAGGTTAACACGGCTTCGGCCCAAAAACTTTTAGGAATATTTTTAGAAATGAGTAAGGATCTAGTGGTTTCTAAAATATGTCTATGTTTTCTTTCCGCTAGACCGTTTTGTTGATGAGTTCTTGGGCAAGATTTTTGATGACAAATGCCATGTTGTTTTAGATATGATTGAAAATCATTTGATAAGTACTCTCCACCCGAATCGGATCTAAGAATGGATATTTGACTTTGAAATTGATTTTGAACTTTTGCATGAAATTCTTTGAAGAAGTTAAAAACTTCTGATTTAAAGTTAAGAAAATAAATCCATACATATCTAGTATAATCATCAATAAAAGTAACATAATACGAATAACCACCTTTGGATAGAACCGAAGATGGTCCCCATACATCGGAATGCACCAATTCAAAAGGTCTTGTTGTCACAAAGGTTCTAATAGGAAAAAGAGTAGACTTCATTTTTCCAAAAATGCAATCTTTGCAATTGATATCTTTTTCTTTACAAAACTTGTTTCCAAAAGGAAAAAGATACATTTTAGAGTAACTTGGATGTCCAAGCCTTTTATGCCAAGTTTCAATATTTTTGTCTTGGACATAAGTACAAAATGAGGTATTTGGAAGTATTAAGTTATCCATAAAATAAAGGTCTCCCTTCCTATGGCCTTGCCCAATCCGCTTCCCGGACCGGAGATCCTGCACAAAGCACCCTTGGGATGAGAAAGATATTTCACATCCATGGTCGGCTATTTGAGAAACGGAAAAGAGGTTAAGATTTAATTTAGGAACTATTCTAACTTTTGGAACAAGAAAATTTTGAACATCTTTAGAATCAAGAGTTCCAATACCATTTATTTTGAGAAAAGTTCCATCGGCCGTAGAGACACAAGATAATTTTGAATTGGTGTGCACATTGGTTAATGCATTTTCATGAGGAGTCTTGTGAAAAGAGGCTCCAGAATCTAAAATCCAAGAGTACGTACCGGGAGGTGATGATGAGGCAATGGCGGCACTGGAGGTGGAAGAAGTAGCCTTTAGAATTTGTTGGAGAGCCAAAGAGATTTGTCCAAGAGTATCTTTGAGATCCCCGTTCTTGCCGTCATCTTCTTTGGTGGATGATTCTTCAACGGAAGCCACCTTTGGCTTGAATGCCCCATTTAGCTTTGGGCAAACGGGTTTAATATGTCCTGGCTCATAACAATGATGACATATAATCATTTTTCTTCCACCACTCCCTTGCTTACCAAAATGAGGTGGTTTGTATGTTTTAACATGATTGCCGGGTTTAGATACGGCAAGAACTTCCTCTATGCTTTTACCCATGCTATGCCTAGGCTCTTCTTGAGTAATCTCGGCAATAGCCTCTTCTAAGGGAGGAAACGTAAATCTATGGAGAAGTGAGGATCTAACTTGTTCAAATTCGGGACGAAGCCCAAATAAAAATTGAAACAATCTATCTTGTTCCATTTGTTTTTGTCTTAGTACCACATCCTCCATAGCCACCCATTTAGGCTCTAAAAGAGCCAATTCATCCCACAAAGGATTTAGAGCACTATAATAATCTTGTATGCTCATGTCACCTTGTTTTGTGGTTCTTACTTTTTCTTGCAAAAAATAAGCTCTTGCAAGATCCTTTTGGATAAACATACCCTTCATAAAAAACCAAACTTCATTTGCCCGGCGGAATTTTGCAATATTTGCACATACCTTGAGTTCGACATTATTCATAAACCATGCTAGGATTTTTGCACGGTTGCTCTCCCAATCTTCCATTTGGTGATTATAATCTTCAATGGCCTTGAGACGAGCATCGCCTTCAAGTGCTTTCTCTTGATCTCCTTCCATCTTTGTGAACTTAAGTTGGGGTTCCGGAACGGTTCCCATTACATAACCCCAAAGCTTCTTGCCTTTGAGATTATTCTCCATTGCGGATGCCCACATCATGTAATTTTTCCCATTGAGTTTGAATGATAGATCGATCTTGACTTCCATTGCTACAAAATGAAGATGTGAGAAATAAAGGAAGTAGAGAGAGACACGATTTTACCTTAGAAGATCGTATGGCTCTGATACCATGTAATGAAGTATGCGGAAGAATTCAAGAATGCCAAAGCATTCACAATGTCCAACACGGACTAATGAAGCAAGCACAATAGAGAAAATCCACCAAGGGATATACGAAGGGCCTTATAATAAGGCTACACACATAAAAGAATATTTCTTTTATTGAAGAGGAGCTCTCTAAGAGCCATGCCATATACAAGGGGGGTTCCCCCTATTTATAAGAAAAGGAGACCAAAGGGGCTCCCAATAGAGTCGTTGGGAGCCCCCAACGGTCACAATTGTGACCGTTGGGGGCCCCAACGACTCCATTGTGGGGCCCCGACGACTCCATTGTGGGGCCCCTTTTGGTATCCCAAAAGGCGATTTTAGAAAATAAAAAACAAAAAATAAAAAACAGAAAAAAGAAAGAAATAAAACAAGTACCCCTATTGGGTACTTGTGAAAAGACCATAATACCCCTATCGGGTATTATGGTGAATACATCTATATTTATATATATATATAGATGTATTATTACATTCTTAACAGTGTTATCAACTTATTCTAGCAAAATATTTTAAAGAAATGATTCTCACTTTATATGGAGGGTCAACTTTGCCTATGGGAAGTCACATTTAGGTTTCATCATCCATTTGTTATGTGAACAAGCATTGTACATATTCAAATATTAGTAGTCTTTTTATAGTTGTGCCATTAATATATTTCCTGCATAGTGTTATACATGAGAAATTTGCTTATTTATGTTGATATTGGGCATTCTGTAAACTTTTAATATGCACATATATCCCTATTTTACATTTATGGATTTGTTAGAGAGGGAATTAAAACTTTTAAAACAAGCTAGCATATATGATTGGCCATTTTAGGAACCTTAGGTAGTAGCAGACTGAACTCATGGTGACCAAATCCTCTAATTCAAGTCATGAATTAGTCAAAGTGCTTGTATAGATATCAAATTCAATTATTCAAGCAAACCTCTATAGCTCTTTGCACTTGTTTTTATATTCTTACAGACATTTGGAGACTATGTTTACTCAAAAACATGGTTTCAGACAAATTATATATTGTTTTTCTTTTAAAATCAAAAGTTAACAAAACCCGGTCCGAGTCACCGAGTTGACCCGCCGAGTCACGAGTCAATAAAGAACGAGTCGAGTTCCGAGTCATGGGTTTTAAAACCTTGAACATGGACTCTTCTAACGGGGCACCACACCCACACCCATGCAGGTGCGACATTTGGACACAACTTCCTTTGTGTCAGGTGAAGTCAACCACACTGAGGTCCATTTCTGTTGAAAAGTAGATTCAATTAACCCTAACCAAGTTTAGTTGTATATATATGCACACACATACACATAGTGTTAACTTAAAACTGTTAAAAATTATATATATATCCTCCCCGCACCCAAGTTTTTTAAAGTGCTGCATTGTCGCATTCACTCCCGCATCTACACCCACACCCAGACCTATGTGACATAGGGGGAACGATCTACGTAAAAAAAATAAAAGGATGGTGGTTTCTACTCGATAGTCCCGTACCTTCATTAGTACCAAATGTTTACCCATATGTATATGTATATATTTATTTATATATATTGATCAAATAAAATCACAATATTATGAATTTATCATGTCTTTGAAGATTTCTTGAAGTTGAAAACTGTAAAATATTTTAATTTGTAATTTGCTAGTTATTGATATTTATTTCAAGATCCCAATATTTTCTTGAGAAAAACCACTTTATATTTGCTCAAGAAAATTCTTGCCAGTATTATTAGAGTCGGATCTTGCTGATATTGGTGCCTATGTATACATGTCTAGGTTAAGAGTCTAAGACATGGATACTTTTGTGCATTTATTCTTTTTAATGTTTTGACTGCCCAATATAAATCATTTTATGGATTCTCAAGGGAAGTAAATCATTTCAGGATGTCATACCTTGTATGAATGGTATCAGTCAATGGAAATTGAACACTTCCCTGACCCAACTGGGCTTAGGAAGCGCATAGAGCAATGGACTTTTGGTTTCTACCCTGCCTGCATAAAGTACCTCATGTCTGCCTTTGATGTGCCAGAGGTGAACCCTGCTTCATGATTGTCAATAGAAATTTTTTCAAGCTCATTTTTCAAAATTTTGAAGCTAATAAGCGCTTCAGGTTATGGCTGTCACCAGAAATAGCATCTGCAAGGCAGGGATTGAGTCCATATCGCGAGGTCAGGCAATTATATACTATGCTTCTGTCTTCCTATATTTCTGGGTCTTCTCAACTCCTGTGGTCTCACTTGTATTTGGGAGCTACTTGTATGTGTGCATCAATTGGCTGCATGTCCATTTTGATGAGGCATTCTCATCGCTCCGAATCGCAAATTACAAGGCCCTCACGCGCTTCCATGTTACTAAAGATGGTGATCTTGAGGTGTACACACTTGCCATTGACAAGGTAAAACCTCCAAGTTTGTTTTCATCTTTCATTTCTTTTGAATGACATTTTTGTTAAGTCTTTAAATGACACTCTGCATTACATACACAGGTTCCAAAGGAATGGAAGTTGGATCCCCAGTGGCATGGTGAACCTAAACATACGTTGTCTCATCAAAGAAACTTCCCGAGCAAATGGTGTGCAGCTGCAGCTAACCAGGACCCAGTTAGCACCGTCCGCATCGTAGACCATTTTGTGATAAGAGGAACATGTTCGGACCGCAGCTGATGAAAGTCGAGTGTGTTGGATATGATATCTGTATCTTTAGCTGGAAGCTCCTGTAAAACACTGGAACAGATCCACTCTCTGTTCATGGAGGACGGACTTTCTCATCATTCTGATTTCATTCAAATGCTAACCAATGCCTTGGCATTAAAATTTTAGACAGCCTCAGTATATAATCAAAAAAATGAATTGTTCAATATTTATAGAAAGATATGGTCGACCGTCTTTCCATTGCTGCCTAACTACCTCTCCCTTGCTCTTACACCACAGCTCCCTAAGGACGATTAGCCATGTCTCTCTTGTCGCCAATGCTCTCTTTGGAGTTTACATTTCAATTGAAAGGACGTCAATTCTGGGTGATTTTGTTGCTTTATTATGAAGATTTTAATTTAATTTGAGGGTGTCCATATGGCAATTTGATTTGATATGGGGTTCTTAATTTAAGGCTTTAATTTGATTTGGTTTTTCATTTAGTGCTTTGTTTTGAGTTTTTAATTTGAAATTCTTAATTAGGTTTGTTTTTTTAGGTTTTATTTCATTTGGGCTTCTTATTTAAGGTTTTGAATTGATTTGAGGTTCTTAACTCAGGGTTCCTATTTGATTTGGGGTTTTTATCCAGGGTTTTGATTTGGGATTTTTGGATAGGTTTTTATTTCATTTGATTTGATGTTCTTAATTTAGGGTTTGATTGATTTGAGGCTTTGATGTAGGGCATTGATTTGGGGTTCTTAAATTACTGCTTTGATTTGATTTGGTGTCTTTCTTTAGGGTTTTGATTTGGGATTTGTAGGCAGTATAGTGAGAATTTTCCCCTGCCATTTTCTATCGATCTGACTCGGTTATTCCAAGCAAGCCTAAGCACTTTAATATTTCATTCGGAAAACAGTAAAAATTCATAGGAATCAGTTGGTTTGACTGTTATTACCCAGATCTTATCTAGTTTGCATTTTCTGGACTAAAAATTGTTAAAACAGTGGGATATTGATGTTTTTAGTAGTCTGACATTCCTAAAACATGTCCGAATGGCAAACTCAAGATCTATGAATCGTTAGATCTGATCTCTAACGTTTGTGGAGTGTGGATTATTAAATGATCAATTTTTTATCTAATTAACGACATCTATTTCTCACCGTTAGACCTTGATGAGATCTGGTTTTGTTTTAACCAGGTCTGATTAGGCCCAGACCCAAACCAAATCTGAATCTCATTGTTAATTGTTAATCAGAAACACTTAATTTGTTTGGCGAAACCAACCAAATGGTTTCAGATTCGGTAAGAAATCTGACCCAAACTTTTTCCTTTGACATCCTTGTCCATTATATTTAACTTATTAACCATGTAAATTATAAAAGTAAGATATCAAAAGTTAACATGCATCATAAGGGTAAAAAAGTATTTTTGTTCAAAAATTGATTGGATGGACTTTCCAAATTCGTCCTTTCCTGATTGGCTTCTCCCTAAAAGGTCCTCCTGTTAAGGATAAAACTGTCATTTAACTTACCCTTGACAGTTTCCGTCAATGCTATTGACGCCAGTTAATCTCAAGGCCTATTATGGCCAGCTTAAACATAAGGCTGGGACAAATTTGGTATTAGAGAAAAAGCAGGGATGAATTTGAGATTCGCCTATGAGGGAACGATGATTTTGGAGAAAACCCTTAAAATTCTGATTCTTTCCTAGAAAACATAAAAAATCAGAAAGAGAAAAAAATAAGTAAATGATGACTTATATAGAGTCCAATCTAATTCTAAAAATATGCATTCAAATAGCCAATAAAAGAGTTTGCTCCCCCATCCCTTTTTTATTTTTAGAATTTTATATTTTATTTTTTTAAAGGCAAGCTGGGGTTAGGCAGACCCGTACCAGATATTTCTTAAACCCCATGTGGCCGAGGGATTCCAACCTGGGCTTTTCAGCTTGGCACAGGACCCTGCTTACCACATGGGTCCCCTTATTTTATTTTTACTCAGTAAAACCGCAGCAGGTGCAGAGACCTAGCCGTGCTGGCTCAGCCTGCAGTACTTGTGATGGCTGTCCTGTCAGTGAAAAACTCTGAGGGCTTACCCCTCGAACGACCCCAGGGAGTTGCCAAGCTTCGGCTTAGGCAGGGAGTGACGCCCATGAGATTTGCACCTAGACTGCCCGTCAAACAAGGCCCCCATCCCACTACGCCAAACTCCTTGGGCCTAGATTGCTCTCCATCTTAGTCTTGCGCAGGCAGTTGCTTATCGATATTTTCAGCATGGTTGAATGTCGGTGGAATGATCAGGATCCCCATCGGCTATAAACTTTGTTTCACTCTGATGTCTCTCTTAAATTCGGTAATGCTTGAAGCCTCTTCAACCTTACTGTAAACTTCCTCTATTATCTTAAATAAAATTTTCTTTCATCTCAAAAAAATAAAATAAAATCAGTGAACAGGAGTTGGACTTGATTATGAGATTTTTTTTTTATTGGCAAGCTAGGGATTAGGCATACCACTACTAGATTACAATGAGATCAAAATCAAATATTAGCTAGGGAGGCCTCAGGGGTTTTCCACACCCTGTCTCTGTCGAGACAGTTAAGCCAAGTTAGGCTGCACACATGAAAGTTCTGGTGGGTAAGAGAGGCCAGTAACGCACTGACTGGCGTGAAGCATGGTTGAACCAAGGAAAGAGTATCATGTGGCATTTTTTCTCTCTTTTTTGGAGGAATCTAGTGATCGAACAGAGTTCTTTGCTAGGTATTTGTCCTTTTGAAGTCTATGATTAAACGATGTCTCCATTGCTGTATAACCCTAGATACCTTGTAAGGTACCTGTCCTTTTGAACGAGGTGTGAATCCCCTTTCAATGGAAGGAAAAGGTGTGAGATGTGGCACGGTCACTAACAGAAGTACTCGGCCTCTGCTGATCATTGAAATCTCTCTCTCTCTCTCCACTGTGTGTTTTGATATCTGAGCTGTCTATGTTGTACTTGGGTTTGTCGTTACAAGTTAAGCGCCTTTCTTTTATGGTCTGGGCTCTGATGCTTCTTAAAGTTAAGCGCAAATTACTCTTGTAGCAAACTTCTTATCTCTCGTATAATGGCCGCCTAACTTTAGTGAAACACGTTCTCTTGACCATTTCAGAATTTTTCATGTTTATGTTTCTGATACCTGTGGGTGTGGAGAAGCAGCTG
Source organism: Nuphar pumila (assembly GCF_984573655.1). Taxonomy (NCBI): domain Eukaryota; kingdom Viridiplantae; phylum Streptophyta; class Magnoliopsida; order Nymphaeales; family Nymphaeaceae; genus Nuphar; species Nuphar pumila. The sequence continues at coordinate 135,313,202 of NC_143252.1, read as the reverse complement.
ATGCATTTGCTGGCAGACTTCTTTTGGTCCGGGTGTCATCTCAAGGTTAAGCGTCACCTGGTTGGCTGGCGTTCGGTGGTCTTGCAACATACTATAGCCGGTTTAGGTGTTCTTGCGCTCAGACTCAGAAGTATTGTCCTGGTCTCTAAGCAATGTTGGCTTGCTCATCAACCGAATAATCCTTGCGCTACTTTTCTTTTCTCTAAGTATGGGCCTCCTTCTCTCATTTTGGTTTTCTTTCGCTCGCGGCGTGGAGCGTTTTCCCATCTACGTAAGTCATGGTTGTCGGCTTTAGCTTTCTTTAGCGATAATTTTGATGATCCCGCCAATATTGGTAACTGGGTGCATTGGGCTATTGCTCCTACAAAAAAGTTCCTGATCAGCAAAGTCTATAGATCGTTGTTTCCCATGGAGGCGGTCTGGTTGCCCGAATCTGCACTCTAGGCGAAGGGCTCTTCACCCCGTTCTCGGTTCTTGGCTTGGTTAATTTTGCACGATAGGTTCAAACTCACTCTACCTTAAAGAGGTGGGGCTTTCAGCTTCCGAGCTGGTGTGTGTTTTGTCATGCTGCTAAAGAATCTTCGTTCCACCTCTTCTGGTCTTGCCCTATCTTTGTGGAGATCTTTCGTAGGACATGGAGGCACCCGGAGGTCCTGGTTATGGAGAAGTTCTTTGCGCTAGACCTCATGTTGGGTCTAGTCTGCCTTCAGCGCAGTAAGCAGTGGTGGTTAATCTGGAGGTCATGGTTGTTTACCACTTGGTGGTTCATTTGGATGGCACGCAACAATGCCTTTTTTCGGGAATCTTCGGTTAACATTAATCATCTTGCTCAAAAAATCCTAGTGGACGTTTACACGATTCTGCGTGTTCATCTTTTCGATCTAACGTTTCCTCTGGCTGTCGCTCTGCTCCGTCCGGACTGTATTGGTTTTGCAGCTCCTGCATGAGCCATTTTTTTTGTTGCTTGTTTCTGTTTTTCTGCTTTTGTTCTTTTTGGGTTCAACTCTGAAATTCTCTCTCTCTCTCTCTCTCTCTCTATATATATATATTGATAAGAAAGAAATCCAAATGCCTTTATTTCATCACTTTATCATACATGGTAATCCAAATGTTTGCGTATTATTGGAGATTGTTCCCTCGACAATGCGCTTTTGCGAACCTTTACTGCCCATGATACGTTCAACCTTGGTTCCTTTTCAGGCCCCACTCAGAGCAATATTACAAATCATTGTAGTTATCACATTTTCACGATGTGGACAGGTAGCTACATCTACCACAGCTTTGGCCACCTACAAACGTTATTGTAATCCTATTCCTTCCATCAAGAATATCATTCTCAAACTAAGAAAGAAAGAAAAAAAATCTGTGGTCCACTGAGACTGCACGAGGGTAATAGTATCGTTTTCAGAGCTAGTTGTGCTTGATATGCATTGAGCGAGTGTTTGGTGATCTTTGGAGACGAAGATTCCTTTCCTCTGATAACAACTTAGCAAACCTGCAAAGAGTAAAGCACCCAAGGAAAAAAAACTCAAAATCGATATCCAGGATACTCAAACTTGGTTTCTCTTAACTTATAAATTTGATCTGCTCCACACGTATTGAATGAGAAATTAACTCATTTGTGGCTCAAATTAACCCGAGTCATCTGAAGTTTCTGCAGTGTCTTACCTGATGAGGGCTTCTTCATTGGTGCCTTCATCAACAGGTTCAAAGAAACCTGTCTCCAGGTTCACCCTGGAAACGGGACTTTTCAATAGTTGTTCTCCTACCTTCACAAGATTCGAAAGGTTTTCCTCAGTTGCTGTGTCCACAGAAGCTAGAGTCCCAGTCAACCTATCGTTCTGTATCACATCATATTAGAAAAAAATGGCAATGGTTATTACAGTATAATAAGTGTGTATACGGATACAAGAAGTGATGCATGAAGCGGAAGTAGGGAAGTGAGTGCTAAAGAGTGGTATGAAGCAGGAACAATATGGTCATGAAACAACCAAGTGCATGAGAAACGAAAATAAAATGCATAGAAAGCAATATGAAGTGCAAATGGAAGCAAATGATATAGGATAAACAAACAAGCTTATTATAAAGAAATTCTCACTTTTCAATATTGGAAAAAGTACAAAGTGAGGGGAAACCAGTGATAGGGAAATGTTTAGAAAGCAGGGGGATAATCTATTTGGGAAACACGATGGAAGCTGACTTTCCCGTAAAGGGAAATGTGTTTCTCATATTTCTGAAGCGGGTTTTCCAAAGCTTCTTCTCATTTCTAAAAAAGCGAGCTTCCTCCTTCCTCCTAAAGGAAAATGTGTTTTTGAAACAGGTTTTCCAAAGCTTCCCCTCATTTTGGAAAAGTGAGCTTTCTCATATAGCCAAGCTTCCGGGTAACTATGGTCTCTCTCTCTCTCTCTCTCTCTCTCTCTCTCTCTCTCTCTATATATATATATATATATATATATATATATATATATATATATATATATATAAAGTGATGGCTGCCTACCACTTTTCTAATCTACCACCAGCTTACTGAGCTTTTAAAGGGTTTTCTTCTATTTTTTTAAATCTAATTATGCAGATGTGATCTACAAAATTGATTTTATAGGAATCAACTCTTAGATCAATTTATTTCAACACAGGTAGGTTTTAATAAGATTTAAAAATCAATGGTCTACAATTTTTATAAATATTCAATGATTTAAAAGATCATATTTTTTATCAAAAAAACATGATGTAAGTATCATTTTCTAGCAAATCGAGCATACTGAATACATCTACAGGGTCAGATTTGCAAAAAACAACCCGAAAATACATATTCGCTGGTGGTAGACTGGAGGTAGGCTAAAAAACTGGTAGGCAGCTACCAGTTTTCTTATATATACATATATGTAATTTTAATATTAATTTTAATTATTTTTTAACTTATTGAAATAATAAAAACACTTAAAAGTAACTGAAATTTTAAAATGTATGATAAATCCAAGAGTAGATTGCCTTTTTTTTATATAACTGGAAAAAACAAACTCGCTCGCTCGCAAGCTCATTGGTGTAAAAACCTTAGGCCCCTTTGCCTAACAAGAATTACACAGCTTCGATCTAGCAGCAAGGGACAGGCACATGTGGGTTTCGTACTGCCCCTTCAGCTTAGTGTTGTTCATGCCCCAACCAAATGAACATCGCCCTTGGCAGCGGGTACAACGTCTTTTACTTTGTAGTAAAAGGAAAAAGTCTTTGATTTTGAAAAGTAAAAATGATTTCTTTGTTCATGAAAAGAAGTAATTTTGTATTTAAAAAAATTCCATTGCTTTTGAAGGTAATTTAGTTATTTAAATTAGTTGAATGCTGCTCTCTCTCATACACTCTCTACATGCATTTTGCAGATTTTATTTTGCAAGTTCCCACCAACATGTATATATATATATTGGTGGGAATTTGTACAACAAAATATGCATGTGTGTGTATTCCTTTTTATTACATAAGATATCTCACCTGAATTCTTAGATAGTTTTGTTCTGATCGAAGAGCTTGGAAAACTACAGAAATGTGGAGGTCTACCATGTCTGCACTGGCTTGAGTGAACACATCAACGAGGGGAACGCCCCCATGGTTATAGAGCCAATCTATGACACCCCACTTCTTCACTGCCTTTGCACTATATTTTTCTTCTCTTTTTGATGAACCTGTCCCCAGAGAGATGACCAGAAACCTACCATAATCCATGGGCTTAATTGGGAGGAAGTCCGGGTTGCCACTGAAAACCTCTTTAGTGATATCCCCAATAGCCAACAAAGCCTTTGAAAACAAAAACAGATGGAGCTATATCTTTTTGAGATTAATCTTTGGAATCTATTTTTCTTTTAACAGCAAAAAGTTCTCAGAATTGTTAAAAAGTTGGAAATTATTACAGGATTGTTAGCTGCCACTCCACCATCTGCGAGATCGTAGCGTTTGACTCTCCCTTCAGAGTCTTTTGTTTCAAAGTAATGAGCAGGGAGATAAGTTGGTGCTGCAGATGTGCTGATGCATATGTCAGAGAGGAGGGCGTCCTCAGAGAGATTGTTTTTCACCTGCATGAATAAGCATAAGCACCATAAAGAGAAAAAATTCCAACTCTTGTGTTCATAAGTTAGCACAGAGAAGTTGCAAGTGTTACAGTTCTCTATATTACAAGAAAACTAGTGCAAGTGCTAGAGCCTCAAACCTATAAATGGACTTTTAGATCAAAGCTTTATGATGTGTAGGCAGGATTTTATAACGTATAAAATTTCAGAAATTTCAGAATCCAACCTACACGTCAAAAAGAGATTGATCCAAGAGACTATTTGTAGGTTTTCTTCAAGCATGGAGATCGGATTTACCAAAAACAATCTCTCTGAGGACGCAGATTTTGAAGGACAGGTGGATGGACCATCCCCCTTCTTCTCTCTCTTATATATATATATATATATATATATATATATATATATATATATATATATATATACGGGTAGCGCTTTCCAAGTTTGAACAACATAAAATGTTCTCATGAAGTTAAGTACAGCACAAAAGTAAAATCACACACGAACACGTTATGAAAAACCAAAGTAAGAAGAATATGAAGAATACAAGATGATAAGAAAAGGCAGTTGAAGAGAGACCTCATATGTGGAGAACACAACAGGCTGGAGTAACTTAATGTCGAAAGTAGGAATAACCACATTCGTCAGTGTTTCCTGCAGTCTCCTTTTCCCGAGTTTTTCCTTTATAATCCTATGTATATTCTTGCCGCTATATTTTGGCCCTCTGATTGCCCTATACATCTTAATTAATAAAGCAAATCGACCTCTGAGACCAAAATAATAAGAAGAACGTTTGTCAATGTAAATTTAAAACTACTTAAAGCAAAATACAAATGAATATAATGGAAAAAAGAAAAGAAAAGAAAAACTGAATAGAGTAGGGTGATCACCTTGGCTGGGGGAAGATTTTAGGGCAGTTCTCAAGATAGAAGGGCACAATATCTTTAGCAGCAAACAGTGGGCGTTTTCTTTCATCTGGTGTAGTTAACATGGCTGTCACTATACCTCCTGTGCTTGTCCCTGCTATAATATCAAAGTAATCTGCTATCCTTGCTTCTGGTCCATCCAACTCCTACAATATATGTTATTCACACCAATAGTAAGAGAAAACAACAACAACAACAATAATAATAATAATAGATGGTTGCTACTGAGCTTGGTGGTAAGCTTCACACACAAATATATATATATATATATATATATATATATATATATATATATATATATATATATATATATATATATATATATATATATATATATATAAGGCACGGTACTATTGAGATGAAAATCATTGGTTCAAGCTTTATCGACTCAGTGTAACCATATCGATGTGTTCAGCACAGTTTGCTTGCTAAGGATCAAACCTTGGATTATGTTATTTAGATCTAAAAATATGTTTTTTTGAGTCATAAAATTTTAGTATATTGTGGGATGTTGATTTTTGAAGACCTTAAAAAACCTGCTTATATGTCACAGTGACATGATTCAAAATGCATTTTCTGCTAAACAAACCGTGTATATCACATCTATAAAGTCCGATCTACAAAAAAAAAGTCTAAAAAATATGAAAATAAGGTGATTATATATATATATATATATATATATATATATATATATATATATATATATATATATATATATATATATATATATATATATACGCACACACAGAGTCATCATCATGCTGTTAGTACTTCTATTAATATCAAGTTTTGAACATTCTCTTTTCTTTTGTTTTATTTTTCTTTTTCTGCTAATCAATCCATGTGCTTGATCTGGTGCAGTTATTACATGAAAGGAAATAGCAGGCTGTTGCATGTGTTCACTTTTTCCAAGCATTAGAGTTCTATTTACTAATAGAATGAACTAGATACAAAGTAAGGGCTAATGAATTAAAGGTATGCACTGATTTTTGGATTGCCTGCAAAGAATTACCAGTTGGTGAGATTCTTTTCTCCCCTACCTGTAGTTGTTTCTCAAGAAATGCAAGGATTATGCCAGGTATAATGCCTCTGACACCGCCGCCATCAATACTGAGAATTGTGATGAGGTTACCATAAGTTGGTGGCTGGATCTGCACAACTGACCCACCCTCCATCGCTATGGTGGACAAGATCTAAAGATAGCAAGAAGTATATCTGGACTGAATTCATTATGTAAGGAGCAATGGCTATATATACACAATGAAATCATGCTGCATTTCTTTGGATGATAGCGGAGTTATAGCCGCCGTGAATTTAATAAAAGAGGACAACTTAGTGATCTAGTTGCTATAATGACATGATAGGAACGTTTAGTACATCTATGGGCAGCCAAGCTATACCAGAATTCTTTTGGTATTAGACCTATTAAATTCTGCACTTTCATAACAGGTAGATTCTGTTGAGATTTCAATATACAGAGTTTACTATCTGGTACTGATTACATAGCAATAGCCCTAGGTGAAGGCCCCTCTTCATTGAGATAGCAATGGTAAACGAGCCGAGCAAGTGAAGTTTGAGGTGTTCAAGCTTGCCTTATTCTTCAAGTGGCTCGAGCTGAGCTCGAGCACATGACAAGCGGAGCTTGAGCTGGCTTGTTTACAGAAAATGAATGCATTGATTGAAAGAGCTTGAAGTGCATAAAATTTGAACTGTATAGACCGATGGAGCCAAGCTTGAGCTGCCTCATTTAACAAAATTATATTTTTTAAAGCTAAAAGCAGTAAGGTTTTATATCCAAACCTATTTCTTACAAGCCAAACACTTCAACCATTTGTTCCACATTATACTATGTAAATTAAATATATTTATTACTACTTTGCAAGCATCTACAAGTGCAGCCAATTCACACACACCTATCATTTGTATTTGGCTTCCTGTGCTGATTTTTACGAATTCAAATGAGCTTTTTACGAGCCGAACACAAGCTAAACCACAAGTTGCTCTCTGTTTTCTTAGCCCTAGGTATAACAAACAGTGGTCGTGGCTCAAGTGCCATCATTATTGACTGAAGACATTATAATTAGGACCGCATCCTGGTTGGCAAACTTTATATAATAAATAACCTATGTAAAATATACATTCCCTTGTTGGACACGGTTTAGGGAGGCATAACATTCCTTTTGACCCTTGGCCTTAACTACCATTCAATCGCCTATGCAAATGGTAGTGCACGTACAAGATTGGTAGAGATGCATGATCGATATGATTGAGATGGTCACCATATTTGATCCAGCTCTTTTTTCAATTTAGAAGTTAGGTAGAAATCTCGTCCTGAATAGTACTGCTGTAGTGTTTATGCTAGTAAAATGTGTACTCCCATGTCCATATGGCTTAACTTCATAATTTGAGCCCAAACAGGGTGAATTAACCTACTTGAACTCAGATTCAACTCACATGGACCTAGACAGTCATGTGTTTTTAACTTGGGGAAGCAATTTGCATTTAAAATAGATGGGTTGAGACCAAAACCCTAGCTCTCTTAGTCCTTCAACTTTGGAGAAGACTTAGAGACCCTTTTCTGGATTGTCAAGAAGGATGCCTAAGACATGTTTACCCGTGCTGAGACTAGCTTGGTAGGCTTCCTGTTAATTTGGTTAACTGTAAAGATACAAGCACACCTAGGAGTCAAACACATATGACAATTAATAATAGGGATGGACCACTTGCAACAGTGATATATATATGAGTACAGCATTAAGCGCACCAATAATATCACGTTCATATTCAAAATCAGTACACATTGGATGGTTTGTCAAAGCTTATCTGAAACTAGAAACCGCGTCTGCATTGAACGTAGTTGTCCAAATCTGACTTTGATTGGAATATTCATGGACACTAGTCTATCTAGTGTCAGCCCAATCACATCATCTAAATAATGATCATGTTAATCTTCATGTCTCTATTAAGTTTAATAAAGCCAACTGCAATATGTACTAATCTTATCATTGATTCAGGCCTCATCTGCTTTGGGATCGAGCTACGAATGGAGTTATGCATCCCGGTAGTCCTTTAGCTTGGAGAAGGCAGATCTATGCCAGGTTCCTATTGTAAAAACCCCTCCGGCGAAGTTGCCGGAGGGGATAAACATAAAAAAAAAGGGAAACAGTTTTCCAATTAGGAAAACCGTTCGAAGGTTCGAGAGGGGTGAGGATAAACCTCACCTCCGAAATCCGCGGGAGGGGGGCGAGGTTTATCCTCGACCCCTCACCCTGCGTGAGGGTTATAAAAACCCTCACGCAGGCCCTCCTTCCGCACCCTGCATCGACAGAGATCAAGAGAGAGAGAGAGATACTTACCGGCGACGGCGGCGAGGTAAGCCTCCACCCTCTTCATCTTCTTCTTCATTCTTCTTTTTGTTTCGAGCAAAAAGGGGGTCGACATCCATTGCTGTCGGTGAGTTGCAGGAAAATGAAAAAAAAAAGAAGAAAAGACTCAAAGAGAGAGAGAGAGAGAGAGAGAGAGAGAGGAGGAGGGGGCCGACCGATGTCGATGGCCGACCCCTCCTGCTGGAGAAATGGACAGAGAGGGACGGCTCTGGCAGCCGACCCCTCTCTGTAAGAAGAACGGGAGATGGAAAGGGGGTGATGCCCTTTTTCTGCCCCCTGTGAGGGTTTTAACGGGGGGGATCGGGTCGGTCCGGGGTGACCGGACGATCGGTTCGGCCTGGGTGTGACCCAGACTGAACCGGGTCGGTCCGGGTCGCACCCAGACCGAACCGAGACAAGTTGAAAGAAAAAAAATTGAATGGGTTGGGTGAACCGGTTCGGGTCGAACTGGTTCAGACCAAACCTAGTGAAATTGGTTCAAGTGAAACCGGTTCAGACCGACTCGAGTCTGAACCGAACCAGTTTGAACCAAGATCCGAACCGAACTAGTTTGGGTATGGATCTAAGTTATTAGTCCGAACCCAGTTCGATCTAGACCTGTCCTAAATCCAGATTAACCGGGTCTGACTCTGATTGGATCAGTCTCGGATCTAGACCCAGTCAAACAGGTCTGGACCCAGTTAGACTATTCTGGATTCAGTCAAACTATTCTAGATCCATTCAGGCAGGTCCAGATCCAGTTAAACTGTCCTGGATCCAGTCAGACTATTTTGGATCCAATCAGAATAGTATGGATCCAGTTAGACCAGTTCGGATCCAATCAGACTGTTCTGGATCTAGAAGAGTTATGGATCTGAATCCAAATAGACTAGGTTGTATCCAGATAAAAAATGGATATAGATCAGATTGTATAGAAGTCTTGTATGATACCAAAATCTGAAATGTACCAAGATATCCATTTGGATACTCGAGATCCATTTCAGTAAAATGGACATATCTTTGCACTCCAAACTCATAATCGAGTGAGGTTTGATGCGTTGGACTCGTATTGAAGAGGGGAACCCATTAGTCCATGAAATTCAGTCAAATTAGTGATACAAAAATCAAGGTTTCTTGAGAAAATTCGGGAAAGGGTATTTTGGTAAGAAGTGTTGCGTATTAATGAGAATATAAATAGTGTATTTGACCAGATCACACTGATAGAATTCGTGAAGCGTGATTTCAGAGAAAGCATAGGATTCACTATTAAGGTAAGGGATGTTATAAGTAACTTTAGATGTGAATAAACCTTTTTCACGTTGCTTATTATCGTAGTGCTATAGATGCTATGTGATTAGCATGATAGTTTTGAGTGAGACCATGACATGCATAAATTCTATGCTTGACATTATGAGTTAATTTATATACATGTTTATTGTGATATGCATGTTAGTTTTGATATGTCATGCATGATAGAAAGCGATCGTGTTTGTGATTGCATGTCTATTTGATCATTAATATCATACATTGTGATGAGACTAAGTTTAGATTAGAGTCTCATTTAGTTCATTCATATTGTATGAATGAAGATTTTGAGATCAGCATGCATGACCCCTTAAATCCCAGAAGTGGCAACCTGTGACAAGGGCTACCTGGTTCGCGGCCATAGTGCAGCCACCACGGAGAGTGGGCCGCCGGTGATTTAACGATGTAGAGACACTACATCATTGCATGCTAAGTGAGAGAAGTGTGGGTCATAAGGTCATCATGAGATTAAGAATGAGATTTTTGTGATCAGTCACAACATCACTCGTGAGAGAACGAGTGCATTACGAATTTGTGAATATAGTTCAATGTGTGAACTTAGTTATAACTTAGGGTTGCACTCACACTGGTTTGGGGACTCTGGAGGACCATGGATGGTTGATAACCATCATGGTTATGATGTAGCATGAACCATACCGTGATTGAAAGCTTGACCTCCCGGCTAGCTACTGGTGGGGTCCCCGTGGTGGTTCACTATAGTGCCTGGTGGTCTGGGGACCACTGGGAGTGTATGGTTTATTATCTGGCCAACATGTAGAATTGGGGTGTTCTACCGGGTTGCTACGCCCATAGACGACTATGACCGGTATAGCCAACCTAATGATAGTTGTGTGAAAAAGAGTATTCAAGAATGATAATGAGGGTAATTAAAATATACAAACATGTGTGGTGTGTCGAGAACTAAACTAAGACTAGGGGCTTAGAGTTCACTACAGTTGTAAGTTAATTATTTATTTACTTATAATTATTTCTTACTGGGTTGTATACTCACCTCCATTTTTGTTTAATTACAATTGTAGGTTCCAGGCATTAGAACAATCAGCTTGTGAGCAACTTTTCCCTTCTTCAGCAGAGCATTGGTATATTTTACTTTCCTTATCATTGAATAAATGTATTTGCTTTTTTTTGTTATGAATGATGAACAATTGTAAGAGAAAGTTGATTATGAGAATAAAATAAAAAGTTTTTTTGCTACATTTTTCTCTGTGTAAACTTTGTACTCTTTTCTTCTGGGAAGTAATACCAACTGAACTCGAACTCCTGAGGTTCCATATCGGGGTGTTTCACCTATTGAGTAGGGAATCCATTTATATTCAAAATAAAATGATCAGTAGGTGGTCTAAATGAAATGGAAATGAAATAAGTGGCTGAAAGCAATGCACATTCATCTCATTGGACTATTAATTTCCTGAATTAATATGAAGAGTTTCTAAGACATGTTGATGTATCAAGTGCTAAGACCTTAATTAGTTTAGTAGGCTTTTTTTTATCCACTTGAAATAGTGTCACTAAGCACACCAATAATATCAGTCTTGTGGCAATCAATAAACATATTTGATGGTTTTTGAAGGCAGCCTAAGATATTTGCTTTGAACTTATGTGACAACGATTTAACTTTGTCTAGAAAGGCACCACACATTAATCTAACTAGTGCTATCCTAATAACAAAGACCAAGATCACGATCAGAATAAACTTCACAAACTCAACCTGGCTTAATGAAACCAACATCCATATACTGATCTGATTAGTGTAGCAGTCTCGCCTGTTCAGGATACATGTTTTTTTTTTTTTAAGAAAGGATACAGATATGGTTACACAAATAGAATTACACATCCCTCTCTAGATATCATCTGAAAATCATAATCCATACTGATCATAATAACTTGACCTAAGACAACTCTTCAACCTTTTGGAATTGTGATCACTAAGGTTTTTTCTATATTTCCTGGAAGACCATTGTGCAGCTCCCTGTAAGTTCGAGGCAGTCACATCTCGAGTTCCAGAGGCCTTTACAACATTAATCCATTGGTCTGGGTACTCATTCTGTAAGTTATAACCGAAATGGCTATGTTCCATAATAACATGTATGCCGAACTTGTGAAACCAATGCAATAGATAAGCCTATTGGCTACTGCCTGGATGAGACATGTCAAATTTTTCATAGGAACTTGTGTTGTTGTGCTATCTCGACCGATTCAGCACCTCATTGTGGTTTCTAAATTATATATTCATCCTTTTATCATGCAAAAGAAAAGCATACGGTTTTTCTCTTTCTAATGCCAGGATTCTTGTGGTTCTTTTCCTCTTCGCTTTTTTTTTCTTACATTCATCTATTGTATGCTCTTTGATTTCATGTCAGGCTCATGCATGAGGCAGGTTGTGGGCTTGAAAATTTAGATGGCAGGTTTGCAACCACACAAGAGGCTAACCACTCTAATTTAATTATGCTGACTGCTTGGAACTGATCCTTCTGTCAACTACCTCTGCAGTGAGAAATTGGCAACCTTAAGGATAGCAAAAACATTGGTGTTGCTCATACTGTTTTTATCAAACTGAGAAAGTAATTTGCCTGAAGATGACCAAAGTACAAACAATTTCAACTTACTGCTATTGATTCACAACTCTTTCCATCATATGTGGAAACTTTGCAGCTCTGGCCTCTCAATAGATGAAGCATCTTGATTATGCTTTCGACGACTCTAGCCTGCACTGTAGTTCTCGGGCTGCCATTTTTGCTTGTTTAGTGTCACAAGATAGAGAACTAACCCAACTAAACACCAAGAAATGTGATCTGCAGCTGCTGAGAAGATGCTATTTGTGTATGGAAGCAAAAGAAGATGGTCATCATTTATTTTGGCATTGTTCTTACTTCCAGAAGCTCCTGCACTGGGTATTGTCAAATTGTACAACAAGAATGAGGGCGGTTTCTCGGACTAGAGATCTAACTTTGGCTTATTGCCCTAATCAAAAGGGAAGGAGTGGTGCGTGCTTTGGCATGGGTGATTGTATCAGGCATGGTGGCTGGTATGGAAGGAGCATAATCATAGAATATTTGAAGCACAGTCAGCTGAACCTGAGGTGCTTCACAACAACTTTCTAGGGTGTCTTAGGCTTTATTTTGTTAACTGGTGGGGTTTCTTACAAGAGCAGATCCAGTACTCAATGAGAGCATATCAGGTGCAATGTGATTGCATGCACACTTTAGGTGTGTTGTTGCACTTGAACACACTTCATCTTTGGTATACAGCCTCTCAGTTGTGCGGCCCAACAACTGATGGAGGGTGATCAGGTGCAGCAGCACACCAAAAGTGTGCAATCACATTCCTCTTGTTCCTTCCTCATACTCAGCTGAGGCTGAGTACCTTTGCAAGGTACTCAACCCAATGTCAAACAATTCCTCAATGAATGAATGCTTGGCATCCAGTTATTGGACCGAGTGCCTAATTGCCATGTACTGGGTATAATCACTAGATTGCCTCTTTTTTTTCAACCCTGAATTTAGAAATTGAGATCATGTGTAATGTGATTGCACACTTTAAGTGGACTGCTGCACCTTATTACCCATCAACAGATGTTGGGGACCATAGTTGTAATATTTGCAAATTTTAGAGGCATTGTCATGATTTTTTTTATACTTTTCCCTATTGTGTGATAAAATAAAATCTTAAATATTAAATGGGTACTGGATTAGAGGATTTGTAGGACTTAGGGAAAAAATTTAAATGAGGAAACAACCCCTACACGCCCAGGGTCATAGACCTTATAGAGTTCAAAATTTTCAAAAAGTAATTTATGAGAAATTTGAATTAAACCTTAAGAAAAAAATTAAAATAAATAATTTAGTTATGTGAAAATTCAAAATTTATGAATGGAATTTAATTAGGTGCAAACTTAACTTAAATTTTATTTATTGACATTTCATGTGAATTTACATTTTTAATTTATGAAAGATTTCATTTGAATTTAATTTGAATTAAATTATAATTTTATTTCATGAAATGGATTTCAAATAATTAACCAAAATCGATAAAATGGTAGGAATCCATAGGTGGGTTGTCTCATCCTATGTGGCATCCTAATTTAAAGTTTAAATTATAATAAAAAATAAAACTTTAAAAACAAGTGAAATTAAAACCTATCAAAATTTTTAAAAGAAACATAAAAGTCAAAAGTTTCTTTTTGTCGAAAAACCAAGCCTTATAAGGGGGGCGTCAAACCTAAAGGAGTCTAAAAAGGTCTAGCAAGGGCTGGACCAAGGAAAGAAGAAGGAAAAAAAATCCTAATCAACTTACTTGCCAAGCAACAACAACAACAACAACAACTACGCCTTCATCCCAAAACAATTGAGGTCGGCGATATGAACCAAAAAAGAAAATCATTCTGGGTCTTCCACATGAATCCTTCTCCTCCAATCATTTCTATCCAATGCCATGTCCTTGGTGAGGTTCAAATCATTCATATCCTTTCCTATCACCTCCATCCATGTCTTCCTAGGCCTACCCCGACCTCTTTTAACTAATATATTTTCTCATTTCTCCATCCTTCTAACTGGAGCATCATTAGGCCTTCGCCAAATATGTCCAAACTACCGTAAATGATTCTCTCTCATCTTATTTTCAATGGGTGCAACACCTACCTTCTTACGTATCTCCTCGTTCTGAATCTTATCTTTTATTGTATTTCCACACATCCATCTGAGCATACGCATCTCAGCTACACTCATTTTTTGAATATGATGTCTCTTGGCAGCCAAGCAAGTAAGTTGAAATTTGTTTTCAAAATGGAAAGGGGGACCAACCCATGGGGGTCAACCTACCCCCTTCCTTATGTATTTAACCTACAATACAATAAATATATTATGTAATCTATATGGTATATACATTATATACTATGCTTGAATTAATAATACAAAAAAAGAATTAAAAAAAAAAAAGAAGAAAAGTAAAATAAATTTTGATTTGAAAACTTAGCCTATATTAGATCAATGGCTTAGAGTAACCCCAACCCTTGACCAAATCAAGGGCCTATAAAAAGGTAGGAGGGACTCATCCCCCCCCCCTCCCTCGATTTGATCCCCTTTTATTTTTCTCAAGTTTTTTTTCTCTCTCAAATTTTCCTTTCTCTTCTCTCTCCTTTCCTTATACCAAGTATTTGGTGTTTCACCCTTGGCTTAGAAAGGGAGGGTTCCACGTGCGTGAAGGGAGCTTAAGGAGGTCGTGTGTAAAGCCATGGGTCATGTGGAATGGCCACTTCGTGCAAAAAGAACAACCCAAGCTCGTAGGATCAAATTTTGCCAAAAGAGGTAGAGGATCTATGTTGTACTTGTGAAACAAAATGCATGGCACAAATTCCATCAATTTTCTATAAGTATAGACCCTAAACCATGCCTCTTACATGTGGGTTTAACTTAGGTCTATCAAAGAATGGATATATAATGGGTTTTTGAGAGAAAACCCCTTTAGAAATAGTATTTTTCCTAAAAACCAGTTTCTCAAAAAATAAAGCTTTAAAATTTCAAAATACTTTCTGTAAAAATTTGAAAGATTTTCATGGCCAAATTCCTTAGATATTATCTATTTGGTTTTATCGGGTTTCTTAAAAAAAAAATCTGTAATTTTAGTGAAAACCATGATATGTCTAATTAAGTTCATGCAAAATTTAATTATAAATGGTAGTGTATGTGCAGACTATTATTCTGGAATTAGTACATGATTTTTTGTTTTTTATTCATAGAAAAATTGCATGATTTATTTCTTATATTATAAAATTTACTAAAATGATTTCTGAGGAATTAAGCCTATGTGAGACGGGTCAGTTTGTTTGGCCAAACGGCTGAGAAAACTAGATTTGTTAATTCTAGATTATTCTAGTTTAGTGTAGTATGAATTTCATATTTTTTTTATTTAATTCATGCAAAAAAATTCAAAATTATGGATTTGGGTGACCTGTTTTGGCCCTACCCGAATACATATACTCGGTATTACGTATTTCTAGTCTAACACTCGATCGGTAAATCGCTCGTATTACTCTCGTTCGGAAGAGTTTTGATGAGTGATTTATTGTATTGGAAAGTGAACAAACTTCACATCTACTGTGAAATTTTGGACTCTGTTTATGGAATAAGCACAGTTCTGTGATATAACAGAAAAATATAGGTCTATAGTAAAATATTCGTAAGTTTCTCATAGGAATGAATTTTTATGAACGGTTTACAGCTTTAGAAAGCTGACAAAATTTCCTTCAAACTGTGGAAATTTTAGATATGTTCATTGAGTAAAAATTTTTTTGTAAACTTTTTAACAGTGAGACAGAGTTGGACATTTCGCAAGTTTAGAACCGGTTTAAGAACTGATCTTCGAACACTTGCATAATTTAAACATGTGACATTAAAGTAAGGGCTTGTAAAAAGAGGGCAAGCGGTACATCTATTTTCGTTGAATTCTATTTTGAGTATGAAAGATTGTTTCTCCCCACCCACGAAGATAGATGAACCCTCTGCAATAGATTGCAACGTATGGAGAAGAAACTCATGAGTGGAATTCTGATGCATCAGAATGGTGGTCTTGGGAGTCTCTCTCCTTTTTATTGTCCCTCATTCAGAACTGGTGAATGGTATTCAGCCAGGCTAAAGTCACCCCTGTATTAAAACATTGTCTGTGTCATGGCCCTGATGCAGGTGTCTGCCTGTGTTTGTATCCACGGGGCTAAGAAGTGAAACTTAAATGTATGCATATTAGCTAGGCATAACATGCATTATATAATTAAAGATAAGAATTGGCTCATGCATATTAATGGCTTCTGCATTGGTAAGTACATGCATTTTACCTACTTAAGTTGAAACGAATGATGCATATTTGATATTTTTGCAAATAGTATGCTTACTTGAATTATTGGAATATATGTTGAATTATTTTAGATTTAATTTGATTTAGTGTATGAAAAGTTAGATACAATTTCTGCTTTCGTATTTTCGCTTTACTTGTTTAGTATATATCTACTCTACCGAAACATTGTATGGCTGACACATTTAATTTTAATATTTTTCAGGAAGTGAGTAGACTTACATGCGATGGGAATCGAGTCATACATTTTCCAAACCTCCAACGTTTTGGCTTGAGAGAAATATTAATTGCTCAAACTCTGATATTTTAATTAAATTGAGAATTGGACATTTGCATTAAATTTTAGACAATTATGAAAAATTAATTTAATTTAATTTATGAATATTTTACTTTCAATTCAAATGTTATATGGTTATTAATGTATACGAGAAATCACACACCAAGTTTTAGTCCTGTTGTTATTTTGTTAAAGTATGTAAAAATATTTTTAAAAAAAATCACCATTTTTGGGGATTTAAAAATTGGGGTGTTATAACTTGGTATCAGAAAAAAAGTTTAGCTCAAAGCTCATCGAGTCAACCACTATTGTTGTAAGTATGTTCCATTTGTGTTAGTTTTTATGTTGTATTGTAGAAATAATATTCTTGAAATTGCTTATATTTTATACCTGTTGTAAAATAAGAACTTAGATGCCTTATAGATGACCACACGACAACCCGCAAGGTTGGATAACCCAGAGGGACTTCATCTTAGAAGCCCTCGCGACTTTGATTGCCACCTGCCAGAAGCTCGCTGGTAACAGAGGTAATGGCAATGACAATGGCCAACAGCCATATGACACTACAGTACCGCCTGCTACTACAATCCATGGAGCATCCTACAAGCGCTTCATGGAATTGAGTCCCCCGGCCTTCACTCGAAAGGGGGACCCAAACACAGTAGAGGAGTGGGTATGTGCTATTAGTGAGATCTTCGATATTCTTGAAGTTTTTACTAAGAGGCAGGTCACTTTTGCCACCTACCAACTCCAGGGCGATACCAAGAGTTGGTGGGAGACTACACGTGAGGTCCGCTACACACTGAATGAGCGACACACACTATCTTAAGAAGAGTTTTTTGGAGGTGTTCTTGGATACCTATTTCCCATAGTTTGCTCAAGATCGCAAGTTGTAGGAATTCTTGGATCTCCAGCAGGGCTCCATGAAAGTGGCAGAATACACCACACGAGTCTAGTACCTGGAGAAATATTGCTCACATACCTATATTATTGCCGAGGTTTAGGCGAAGAAGTATGTTCACGGGCTGCATGACGGACAGAGGACATGAATGCTTACCAACCGTCTACAGAATCTCAACTAGGCCATCGAGATGGCCATCGTACTTCAGGTGGAAAAATTAAAAACTTTACCCTTTTATGTCCCAAGACAACCCCAAGTAGATAGTAACGATGATTTTCGTGTTGCAAGATGACTGAGAGTCTTCTAGGAAGACCCAGTCCAAGTAGTTTGACAAATCAAAGGGCAATGAAAACAAAGCTCCTAGACCTGCCACTGAAACTAGTAGAGCACCACTTGCAAAGAAGGCTAAGGTGCATCAGGGTGGTATTCGACCACAACAGACTGCTATAGTATGTCAGTATTGCAAAAAGATCCACCCATGAGTCTACTATAGGGCGAAAGGATCTTACATCAGATGCGGTGAGATGAGGCATTTCATCAAGGACTGCCTTAAGAAGCCGACTTAGGAGAAAGTGACATCTACACCTCGAGGGCAGCTGCAATAGTGACCCCAATAGTCCTATCCACAAAGACAAAAGAGAAACATATGTCGTGTCTATGCGACTTCTGTAGAGGAGTTGCAAGAGAATACAAATGTCATCGAATGTACAATTCCTATCATAAAGTTTGATACTAAAGATCTATTTAACACTGACGCTACACACTCCTTTGTGTCTACATGATTTGCAAACTTGCTTGACATTACATTGATCCCACTGGGATATATTTTGAAGGTTATCACACCATCGAGTGATAGCTCTATCACTTGTACTTATCTACCCAATGTAGAAGTTATGGTTTCAGGGTAGAACCTCTGTGCTAACCTGATTTTGTTGGATATAATGGGCTATGGTGTCATCCTCAGCATAAACGGGATGTACGAGCACTATGCTTGTATGATTTGTCCAGAGTGACGCATCTGATTCACTCATCCAGATCAACCTATACTTAAGTACAAGGCTCGTAAAAAGAAAAGCAATGGATGACTAATTTCGGCCATGAAGGTGCAACAATGCATGGAAAAGGGTTGTGAGGCTTTTTTGGCCAGTGCATCTTTGATAGATCCTAGCACGACCCCAATGGAGGACTTGGACTTAGTTTATGAGTATGTAGATGTCTTCCTAGACGACTTGCCAGGCATATCACTTGATATAAAGGCCGATTTCGTCATAAAGTTGGTGCTTGGAACAACCCCGATATCCAGAGCCTCTTATCGCATGACCCCAACAGAGTTAGAGGAATTGAAAAGGTAGTTGCAAGAATTAATGGACAAGGGCTTAATTTATTCGGTCCAATGTTTCACCTTGGAGTGCTTCAATCTTGTTCGTCAAGAAGAAAGATGGGTCATGCACTTGTGCATTGACTATCACATGTTGAATCAGGTGATGATAAAGAATAAGTACTCTCTTCCATAGATTGATGACTTGTTCGATCAACTTCATGATACCAAGGTCTTCTCCAAGATAGATCTTCGATCATGTTATCACCAATTAAAAATCAAGGAGTTAGATATGTAGAAGTCGACTTTCAACATGCGATACGGCCATTACGAGTTCTTGGTGATGCCCTTTGTGCTAACCAATGCTCCAACAACATTTATTGATTTGATGAATCAGATCTTTCGGCTCTACCTAGACTTTTTTGTGATCATATTCATAAATGATATCTTGATTTACTCAAAGAGCGAGAAAGGCCATAGAGAACATTTGAGGATTATTCTCGAGACACTTCTACATCATCAGTTGTATGCTAAGTTCTTGAAGTACAAATTTTGGTTAAAGCAAGTCATGTTTTTGGGTCACGTGATCTCTAAAGATGATGTGTCAGTAGACCCTACTAAGGTATTACACTTAGACAACTATGCTTAAAGAAAATTGTTTGGATTCTTGTTTTGACCTGTTAAATCTTATTTTCGATTTAGGTGGATGCGGTCTTAGACTAGAATCAGCCTAAGAGTGTATCATATATTTGTAGTTTTCTTGGACTTGTAGGATACTACCAATGATTTATTAAGGATTTCTCAAAAATTGCTTCATTGATGACGAAGCAGCTTCGCAAGGGAATCAAGTTTGTTTGGACTCAGTAGTGCGAAGAGAACTTCCAAGGGCTTAAGAAGAAGCTTACTACAACCCCCATACTTATATTGCTGTCAGGACAGAGAGGCTTTATAGCGACGCATCAGGTACTGGATTGGGATGCATGTTAATGCAGCATAACAAGGTTATAGCATATGAAAGTGAATGAGTGAAATTACCCAACTCACGGCTTGGAGCTTGCTGTCATAGTCTTTGCACTTAAGGTTTGATGACATTACCTATACGACGAGCAGTTTGAGGTCTTATCTGATCATAAAAGCCTCAAATACATCTTATCGCAAAAGGACCTGAACATGAGACAAAGATGGTGGTTAGAGTTCCTAAAAGATTATGATTTCTCTATTTTATATCACCCAGAGAAAGCCAACGTAGTAGTTGATGCTTTAAGTAGAAAGGCAGGAAGCCTTACGAGTTTTATTAGCAGCGAGTGGAGACTGCTCGAGGACTTGATAGATTGAAGACTGTTCGACGCGGATTCAGTTCGCATCCATATCGCGGATTCAGTTCGCATCCATATCGCTAGTACATTAAAGATGGTTGCAGCATGCAATCAGGATCATTCGGCTTTGTATTTAGAGGAGGATGGAAGCATTTGGTATAGTCAGAGGCTTTGGGTACCAAAAGATTCTCAGTTGAGGAAAGAGCTTCTAGCTGAGGCACATCGTACCGGATTTACTATATATTCAGAGAGCACAAAGATGTATAAGAACCTTCAGAGAAACTACTGGTGGCACGACATTAAAAAAGACATTGTCGAGTATGCATCAAGATGCTTCATCTGCCAGTAGGTCAAGATAGAACATCAGAGATCTGACGACATATTGCAGATAATTGAAATCCTGCAATAGAAGTAAGAAGACATTACCATGAATTTTGTGGTAGGTCTACCCAGGACATGCTAGCAATAGGACACCATATAGGTGATTATGGATCACCTTACGAAGTCGATACACTTCCTACTGACCAGGGCAAATCAGACATTGAAGAGTTTGGCCGATTTGTACTTCAACGAGATCGTCAGGTTACATGGAGTACCTGTTTCAATCATCTCAGACAAGGATTCGAGATTTACGTCAAAGTTTTAGGGGAAACTTCAGAAAGCTTTGGGAAAAAAACTTAAGTTTAGTATGATATTTCACCCATAGATAGACGGACATTCGAAGAGAACTATCCAGACAGTGGAGGACATGCTATGGTCTTGTGCGCTAGAATGGAAAGGCAACTGAAGTAAGCACTTAAAGCTAGTTGAGTTTGCCTACAACAACAATTATCATTCGAGCATCGGCATGGCTCCTTACAAGGTGCTATATGGGCAACCCTGTAGGTCCCCAGTTTATTGGAGTGAGATTGGTGATTGAGCTATCAAATCACCTATAGTTTTGCAGCATTATACAGATAAAGTACAATTGATTCATAAGAGACTCTTGATTGTTAAGAGACATCAAAAGAGCTACGCAGATATGATACGAAGTTATATTTGAGGTGAGAGACTATGTGTTTGTCAGAGTATCGCCTAAGAAGAGTGTTTTTTGATTCGGCAAGAAAGGAAAATTGAGTTTGAGGTATGTAGGACATTTTCTCATCCTCGAGTGGATAAGAGGCATAGCTTATAGACTGACACTTTCTATTCAGTTCTCAAATATCCATGATGTTTTCCACGTATCGATGTTGAAAAAGTATGTGTCGACCTTACACATGTCATTCAGTACGACGAGGTTGGGGTTTAGAGGGATCTTACATACAAGCCATGTGGATGACATAAGGCTCATGATGTAGGTCCTACGACATAAGATGATCCCATTCATGAAAGTACGATGGCAACACCATGGTCTCGAAGTGTATACTTGGGAGCTCGAGGTGGTTATGAGAGCGAAATACCCACATTTGTTCAGTACATAACCTTAACTAAATTTCGAGAACAAATTTTTTTAGGGGGGGTTGGATGTGATAACTATAATTTTTTGAGGCATTTTATTGTTTTTTTTATATTTTTTCCTATTGTGATAAAATAAAATCTTAAATATTAAGTGGTACTGTATTAGAGGGTTTATATGACTTTGAAAAAAAAAATTAAATGAGGAAACAACCCCTACATGCCGAGGGTCACACCGACCCTATAGAGTTAGAATTTTTCAAAAATAATTTCTGAGAGATTCGAATTAACCCTTAAGGAATAAACTAAAATAAATAATTTAGTTATATAAAAATTAAAAAAATTATGAATAAAATTTAATTAGGTGTAGACTTAACTTAAATTTCCTTTATTGACATTTTATGTGAATTTATACATTTAGTTTATAAAAGATTTTATTTGAACTTTATTTGAATTAAATTAGAATTTCATAGAATGGAATGGATTTCAAATAATTAACCAAATTTGATAAAATGGTAGAAGTCCATAGGTGGGTCGTCCCATCCCATGTGGCATCTCAATTTAAACTTTAAAATATAATACAAAAACTAAAACTTTAAAAACAAGTAAAATTAAAACTTACCAAAATTTTTAAAAGAAACACAAAAGTCAAAAGTTTTCTTTTTTCAAAAAATCAAGCCCCATAAGGCAGAGCATTAAACTTAGAGGTCTAAAAAGGGCTGGACCAAGGAAAGAAAAAGAATAGAAAAAAGGAAGAAAAAAAAAGAAAATTTTCTAGTCAACTTGCTTGCCAAGCAAGCAAGTTGAAATTTGTTTTTAAAATAGAAAGGGGGGTCAACCTATAGGGGTTGACCTACCCCCTTCCTTATGTATTTAGCCTACAATACAATAAATATATTATGTAATCTATATGGTATATACATTACATATAATGCTTGAATTAATAATACAAAAAAAAGGAAAAGAATTAAAAAAAATGGAAAGTAAAATAAATTTTGATTTGAAAACTTAGCCTAGCTTAGATCAAAGTCTGAGATTAGCCCCAGTCCTTGACCTAATCAAGAGCCTACAAAAAGGTAGGAGGGGATCATGCCCCCCCCCGATTTGACCCCCTTTTATTTTTCCCAAGTTTTTTCTCTCTCCCAAATTTTCCTTTCTTTACCCTTGGCTCGGTAAAGGAGGATTCCACGTGCATAAAAAGAGCTTAAAAAGGTTATGTGCGAAGTTGTGGGTCATGTGAAACAGCCGGTTCATGCGAAAAGAACAACCCAAGCTCGTAGGATCGAATTTCGCCAAAATAGGTAGGGAGATCTATGCTCTACCTGTAAAATAGAATTTGTGACACGCATTTCATCATTTTTTTGTAAGTATATACCCTAAACCATGCCTCCCACATGTGAGTTTGTCTTAGGGTTATCAAAGAATGAAAATAGAATGGATTTTCGAGAGAAAACCCCTTTAGAAATCATATTTTCCCTAAAAACCAGTTTCTTAGAAAATAAAATAGTAACATTTCAAAATACTTAGGTTATGCAATGATTTTTCTGTAAATCTCTATTTGGGTTAGTAGATCATGTTAGTATAGATGTTTTGTAAAAATTTAAAGGATTTCCATGGTCAAATTCCTTAGATATTACGTATTTGGTTTGATCGGGTTTCTTAGAAAAAAATCAGTAAATTTAGTGAAAACCATAATATGCCTAATTAAGTTTATGCAAAATTTAATTGTAAATGGTAGTGTATGTGCATGGTATTATTCTGAAATTAGTACATAATTTTTTTATTTTTATTCGTAAGAAAATTGCATGATTTACTTCTTATATTATAAAATTTGTTGAAATTATTTCTGAGGAATTAAGTCTATGTGAGAAGGGTTCATTTTTTCAGCCAAACATTTGAGAAAATTAGATTTTTTTATTGTAGATTCTTTTATTTTAGTGTAGTGTGAATTTAAAAAAAAAATCTGATTTAATTCATGCAAAAAAAAGTGAAAATATGGATTTGGGTGACCCATTTTGGCCCCATCTGAACACATATACCCGATATTACGTATCTGTGGTCTAACACCCGACCGGTAAATAGCTTGTATCTCTCTCATTCGGAAGAGTTTTGATGAGCGATTTATTACATTGAAAAGCTAACAAAATTTTACATCTACTGTAAAATTTTGGGCTCTTTTCATGGACTGAGCATGGTTCTATGACAATAAGAATATGAAAGTATAGGTCTATAGTAAAACATTTATAACTTTCTCATACCAATGAATTTTTATGAACAATTTGCAGCTCTAGAAAGTTGACAATTTTTTTTCAAATTATGAGAAATCCAGCCTTGTTCACTGAATGAAGATTTTTTTGTAAACTCGGTAACAGTTAGATAGAGTTGCCCCTTTTTCAAGTTTGAAACCAATTTCAAGTTTGAAACCAATTTAAGAATCGATCCTCGAACACTTGCACAATTTATTTATTAATGTGCATGCTATTATGAACAATATGCAAACTATATATATGCTTCAAAAGTCTGATTTTACGTAGAGAATGATATGCCCAATATGAAGGCATAAATGAATATTTAATTAATCAAATATGCTCGCCTAAATAACTACATGCTAAGTAGGGAACCGAAAGGTCCGACTTGCAAATTAATTGAAAATATTTTAATGTTATCCCTATTGTATATTTATGCATATCTCTATGATGATGATGATGATGATGTAAATATGTGGATGCATGTAAGTTATGAATGTTTATCGCATTGCTTATGTATATGCACATGTATTTGCAAAGCATGAAAATGAATATGTTATCGAATGCAATGCTCTAATATATGCATTCGTTACTCTAAAGTGACCAAATCCTCTTTGATGAATTCAATCATGATGTTGCATGTAAGACATTTAATTTAAATAAGTAAAACATATGACATTAAAATAAGGGTTTGCAAGGAGAGGGCAAGCGGTACATATGGATTCATGAAATTCTGTTTTGAACTCAAAAAATTTCTCCTCTCCACCCACGAAAATAGGAGAATCTTCTTCAATAGACTGCAGCGCAGGGGAAAAAAACTTATAAGTGGAATTCTGATGCATCAAGATGGTGGTGTTGAGAGTCTCTCTCACTTTTGTCATCTCCCACCCAAGACTAGTGAATGATGCCCAACCAGGCTAAAGTTATTCATGTATAAAAACATTGTCTGCGCCATGATCCTGATGCAGTTAGTTGCTTGTATTTGTATCCACGGGGCTAAGAAGTGAAACTTAAATGTATGCACATTAGTTAGGCATAACATGCATCATATAATAAAATATATATAATTAAAGATAAGAATTGACTCATGCATATAAATAGCTTCTGCATTAGTAAGTAGATACATTTTAACTATTCATGCATTTTAGCTACTTAAGTTGAAATGAATGATGCATATTTGATATTTTTGCAAATAGTATGCTTACTTGAATTATTAAAATGCATGTTAAATTATTTTAGATTTAATTTGATTTAGTGTATAAAAAGTTAGATGCAATTTTTGCTTTACTTGTTTAGTATAGCTCTACCCTACTAAGACATTGTATGTCTGACCCCTTTAATTTTAATATTTTTAAGGAAGTGAGTAGACTTACATGCGATGGTGGGAGGTTGCGACGAGAACCGAGCCATACCTTTTTCAAACCTTCGACGTTTTGGTTTGAGAGTAATATTAATTGCTCAAACTCTGATATTTTAATTAAATTGATAATTAGATGTTTGTATTTAATTTTGGATAATTATGAAAATTTAATTCAATTTATGAATATTTTATTTCTAATTCAAATGTTGTATGGTTATAAATATATACAAGAAATCGCATGCCAAGTTTTAGATTCGATAGATTTTTTTTGTTGTTATTTTGTTAAAGTATTTAAAAGTATTTCAAAAAAAATTCTAACATTTTTCAAGATTTAAAAATTGAGGTGTTATAATAGTTGACGGGCTGTATCCCAAAGATGGTGGGTGGTTAGGCTAAGCAACACAGTAAAAGTGTGCAATCACATTGCACATGATCCTCCCAATTTAGGGTGGCATTTTCAGAATAGTAGCGGTGACTTCTTGTCACTTACTTCTGTATTTTGTCAGTCTTATTTTTAATAAAATTTTGTATCATTTAAAAGAAAAAAAGGTTCACACTAGTTCTTTGTCTGATGGTGATTGTCTTTGCTTAATGGATCGACAGCAGTTCTCAAATTACTTTTCTTTATATTTTAACATAATGGATGGACAGCAGTTCTCAAGTTACTTTCTAAGGATGGTTAACAAATTATAAAAGGAAAGATCAACAGAGGCAGTAGAAAAAGCAGACTTCCACTGCACTTTGCTGCAACAGATAGGTATGTATCCCCAGAAGATGAGGAGCTCCCCGGTCGGTGTTGCTGATAGCCAACTTGAAAAGTTTGAGATTCATATCTCTAAATGTGCTGGTGCATAGGCAATTATTGAATTGTGTTGTAATTATATTTATAGGGAGGTTGATAATGAGTGGCTTGATTTTGTGCTAAATGTGCCTGTTGTTAAATTATGTTTAGATTGTATTTTGGTGCATTAATAATGAATGACATGAAAAACCAACTTCTTTTGTGTTTCTGTTTTTTGTCATTTTTGCATTAGGATGAAACATTTTGAATTGAATATTTTGAAGCAACAACATGATGTGTTCTACCGCACTTATCGTTAGGCACGCGTGCAAGCGTTTCTGTCAACAAATTTGGGTACATTAATTATATTTTCTAAGTTAAATAGTGTCCAAAAAAAGACCATCACACTCTTATGGTTTATTTTATCTTCCCCTAAATCTAATTGAAAATATACCAACAAGAAAAAGATGATTACACCCATTGTTAAACCATCTCTTTCTCTCTCTGTGCAAAGCGCAGGCAATAAGTTTATACCAAGAATGGACTGAACCGTTTCCCATTCATTACAAATTTGTGGAATAAGTTGAAGTTACAAATTTGTGCCCAGTGGGGTGGTTGCAAGGGTTCTGAGATGAAGGCACCATATCAAACCATGGCGCACGGGTGTGTCCCTAGTTTTCAAAGGTGGGCCACGTAAGGCAAGGTGGTCATGGGGCTCCAGCCGGGGTTTTCTTGGCTTAGATGAGGCACCAAACTTTTAAAAGTTTTCAGTTCACCACCTAAGTTTTTTTGTTTGAGTTAATCAAATGACACCAAGATTACTTAAAGTAAAAGATGTTCATTACTTCTCTAACTAAAATGACCAATCTATCATTGGGGAATGTAGCCTCATCCTCATCTTATCATCTTCTCAATTGGCATTTAACTCTCTCTCTCTCTCTCTCTCTCTCTCTCTCTCTAACACGCAGACAGTTTAGCTTGATGTTTTTCTCTCGCTATTTCACAAGCCATCTCTCCCAGCTTAAGATGTTCTTTTCTCTCAATTTGATTAGGAGAGGTAAACGAATCAGATTTTGGTTATTCAAACATGAGACGATAGATGACACTGAGCAAAAGGTTGGGGATCTTCACTGGCCTCAAACGAGAGATGTTACTCACGGAAAACCTATCAAAACTGGACCCAGGAAATTTTGAAATATCATGGCTGCCAGTGATAGTGAGGTGTGTGCAGGTTGGTTCCCTCTTGTGGTGGGACGTGCAGGAGATGCTGATGAGATGGCTTTGGGCCATGACTACATTTACCCCCAGTAGATGGGCCCTAAGGTGGCAAAGAATGACTATGAGGAAGTCCTAAGGTTGATGAAAGCAACCAACCGACTACGTCCTGTAACGAGATGGTGGTAGTGTCAAGGGTGCGCTACCCTGAACGCCGTGGAATCACCGAGGTGCTTGAGATGCAGCTTTGAGCGGGAGCGATGTCATCCCCATCTCTTCACGGCCAAGGTGGAGCAACCAGAGATGACCAGGGCGAATGGACCACGTACAAGACCAAATGTTTCCTTCGTAGGGAGCGAAGACTCAAGAAACAACCGGTTTCATTGGAGAGACAGCAAACGGGGAACTGGGCATGTTCATTCTGCGCATACTCCAAATGCAAACGCCTGACTCGGTGTCAAATATGTGCCAGAAACAGATCACAAGCCCCATCTGCTTCAACCAGACGGGAAAGGACCGTTTGGACAGCCTCTGGCTTCGTTTCAAGGCCAACATAGCGTGGCAGATCATTTGAAGAAGAGGCGTTATTTTTTAGGCAAATTGGTTGTAGTTTGCTGAAAACCGCAGAAGCCATGGTGGAGGCGCGTGATACAGCTCTCCAGCTCAACCAGAACACGGCCATGGAGGACGATCGGAGCTCTAGTCGCCAGAAAGAAGCGTTGGGATCCATGAAGCCAGCAATCATTGCCCCATCCAAGTCAATAAACAACTTTTCTTATCGATCGCCATTGCTCAGAAGAAGCCAGACATTATATGCATTCAAGAGACAAAGTTGCAGTCGACCGATCAGGGGTTTATGGATGATTTATGGATGGACTGTGGTTTCGCAGAACGATCAGCCAAGGGCAGGTCCGGTGGTATCTTAATCGCATGGAAAGAAGGGCTCAACGGGTCCATAGCTCACATTGGAGAGCACTCTATATCCATTCTCTTCCCGGATGGTATGGGTGTTGGACGGTTCTTACATCTATATGGCTCTTGTACGAGCTAGCTCTCAAAAGAATTTTTTTTGGGGCAGAGCTATCTAAAATTTGAGAAGAGTTGGTTCGATACTTAATGGACCAATGGTGTATTAGTGGAGACTTCAGTTCAATTATGCATATGCAAGATTCAAATATGATTCAGCTCTACACACATGGGATGTGTAGTTTTGCTGTTTATCGATAGAAGAGGCAGCTACTAGTGAGAAAATTTTGTGAATGGAGAAAGCGAGAATGCATTTGGTGGGGGCAACTTTCGAAAGCCCATTGTTTAAAATCGAAGAAACAAAATACGAGCTTTTTTCATTTGTGTGTATCCTCAAGGAGAAGAGTGAACTGCATAGCATCAATGGACATAAACGCGCAGCGGTGTCAAGGTATGCATATTCTTCACAATGCCACTAATTTTTTTAAGACCCGTTTAACTACTCTTGTGAGGACGGAGTATGACATGTCGTCTATGGAATTTAAATCTTTGAATGAGGGTGTGTTCAGGCAGCATTAAAAATTTCACGATGAAGGAAATCAAATTAGCAGTGTGGGGCCTACCGAATGGCAAATCTTTTGGGGTGGACAGATTCCTGATGAAATTCTTTAAGGAATCATGCGAGTTTGTCAAGGGTGAGATATTTTCGTTGATGGCTGAATTTCATGCAAATGCCAAGGTTCCAACAGTCCTGGGTAAATCGGTGCTCATTCTCATTCCCAAAGAATCAAATAGTGAGGAGATGGACAGATTCAAGCCCATTTCTTTGGTGGGCATGGTCTTCGAGATTTTCTCGAAGATCTTAGCCTCGAGAATCAAGGCAATTGTCAGCCCACTTATCTCTGAGTTGTAGCGTGCCTTCATCCCAAGAAAAAGGGTTGTAGGAGTCTTGGGTAAGAAATCTTTAGTTTTAAAAATTGATTTACAAAAGGCATTTGACTCGTTAGATTGGAAATGTTTGCTCCTATATGTGAAAAACATGGGGTGAAATGGCTTTCTTGGATTGGGGATATGCTTTGTGCAACCTCTGTGGCGGTGTCCATAAATGGAGAGGACAATTTTTTTTCAAACCAAGGATTGGTCTGCACCAAGGTGACCCACTTTCTCCCATTCTCTTCTTTATGAAGATTGAGGCACTTTCAGTTATGCTCACATCTATGGAAGTAAATGGTAAATATCAAAGTTGCATGTTTTTTTTGCAGATGATATTTTAGTGTTTGGGGAAGCGATAAAGGAGAACATGTGGGCTTTATGGGTTGTTCTTAGATGCTTCACGGAGATCTTAGGTCTGCTTATGAATGAGAGTAAAAGTCAAGTTTTAGTTTTAAATGACCCCTCGAGTGAGATGCAAATGCTGACCTCAGGCATTTTCGATTGCAAATAGAGATCCCACCCATTTAAATTTGGAGTAGGGTGGAGGATCGTATACGTGAAAAGACCCATGCTTGTGCGGCACAAATTTTATTGTGTTTGGGTAAAATAAATTTGGTGAGATTCAATATTTCTTGTATGGTTTTGCACTTTTTGCAAATTTTAAGCATGCCCAAGAAGGCTGAGAAACGCCTCAATGCTATATTTCAACAATTCATATAGTCTGGGAAGGTAGGGGGAGGCTCAAAACCCTTGGTTGGTTGGAATGTGGTCGCCCAACCACTTCATGTCAGGGGGCTTGAAATTTAAAACCTACATAATTTTAACAAGGCACTCTTGGACAAATGGTTGTGTGTAATTTTCAAGAGAGAGGGCAGACTAGCAATTATTTTGATGGAAAATATGATCTGATTGGCTGGCCATAGAATTGATCAGAAAATAAAAAATGGAAGCATGGATCGGGTAGTTGGAAGGGATGGCTAACAGTTCTTTTGTCATGACTGCTGGTGTGTGATCGGAAGCTTAATGATGAGTTTCCCGACCTCTGCGACATCGCAAGAGGTAAAAGAGGTCTGGTCACATCAGGAAGGAGGGTGAGACATTGTTTTGAGAAGGCACCCGTTCCACTTGGCCTTTCAGCAGTGGATAGAGTTCACTGGTCAGCTATTGCATTTCACTTTGGGGCAGCATGAGAACTTTGTCAAGTGGGCACTAAAACATCCTCTATCTACAAGGCATTAGGAAACTCGTCAGTCTCTTGGATTCCTAAAAAAACATTGTGGGGAGGGAGTCTCCCCCTAAGAGGCTCCTTCCCTAATGGGTTGGTTGATATTGCAAGGGCGAGTCAATATGGAGCTCAGATTGAAAAATTGAGGTTTTCATATGGCTAGCAGGTGTGTTTTATGTTTTTGCATGGAGGAATCCCTCTATCACATTTTTCGGGAAGAGACATGTTGAACATCTCCTTGGGGGACTTCAACTTGGTATGGGGCACGTTTAGCTTCCCTATAGACATTCTAGTAGCTCCACAGCTGAACCCAAAGGGAAAACAATGGAAATTCATATGGTGTGTCTGGTCCCACACGATTTGGAGGCTGATTTGGTTGGAAAGAAACCATCACATCTTTAGGGGACAGCGTAATCACCTGCAGACGCTTCTTGATCAAGAAAGATGGGAAGTTACAGATAAAGCTTGAAGAAAATGGCTGGGCGAATCAACAAACTGGATTGGGAGGAGCGGAGCAATGCTTTAAATTTATGGTTTCTTTCTGCTCTTTGCACTCAATGCTTCTAATATTCTGCACTTCCCTGTCCTAGATTTTATCTTTGTTTATGTGTATGTTAATGTTCTTTACTATTTTTGTGTTTCTGTTCAATTTGCTGTAACTCTACTCTCATGGGAGCGATCTCATCACTCTTAAACTTTGTATTTGCTATCTTTCTATGTCACAAATTAATTTCTCATGCAATCCTAAACATACACAAGATTATCACCATCCATTTTCCCATAAGATGGAACGATATGAGTACCCACTCATGTATGCATAATCATCCCACTTGTGAATGCTCACAGTTTCAATGTAGAATTGACATAAAGTGAAACATGTCCTGCTTCATGACCTCCAATATGCTTGCCATCAAGAGACTCATTGTTTATAAACTTTCTTATGTTTTAGGCAATGGGAATGTGATGTAGGGGTGAAACTGGTTTTGAATCGATCTAAAAAGAAGAAGACAGGAAGAAGTTGATGGAGTATTAGTTTTGGAATCTGATTTGGATCCATATAGGTCTATTTATTCATACATTTATTTGAATTTGTTTGTATTTTAGATTTATCCAAAATCTGTCTTAGAACTAGGGTTTTCTCTTTTTAAGTGTAAATACATTGTTATAAGATTTGTAATCAGCCTGATTGATTAATTATTTAGAACTTTATTTTTCATTTCTTTTCTCTCTAAATCATATTCCTTGTTTTATTTTTCGTAGTTGATAGTGTAGTTGTAGATCATAGTGTAGATTTCTACAAATCAAGCAACTGATTTCCATCAAGTGGTATTAGAGCTCAGGATTGTCCACTCAATGATTGTGGTGGCACAAATTTCGGAAAGCAAACTTGTAGAATCTATTGACACACATGTTGATCATCTTGATCAAAATGTCCAAGATCTACAGAAAAGATTTGATCACATTGAGGAGAAAAGTTTGATTACTGATCAGAAGATTAATGGATGAGTTAACAGTTCAACGCGAAGAATCAATGATTCGATACAATGGAGAGAAACTTCACGCTGATCATGAAGATGTTCAAGGTGCAGTTTAGGTCATGCATGGTGCTGCAAACGAGTAGTACCGATCAGAATCCAGAGGTTCTAACGGTTAGTGACTCAAGCAATCCAGCCCAACAAGTGGTTGGTGCTCAAGCCCAAACCGATAGGTCTCTTATTGAACATGAAGACCCAGGCTGATCAAATCATGGTGGAGACTAGCCTAGAAGAGTTGGGAATCACTTGAATCTGTGTTTCCATGAGGGAGAGCACACTAAATCAAGAACAAGTCACCCTTGATTTCTGGCCATGGTGAATCTCTACCCAAATCTATTGGCGTACAACATGTTGCAGCCATGGCGGGGCCTAAAAACAGGCTCCTCCACATCTAGTCAGAACAATTCCAGTCATCACTAGCATACCTCTGGACGACCAGTAATGGCCTGTGAAACCCTCCAAGGGTCTTCCCTTATTTCTGTTCAACCAGTGTCTCAGCTAGTCAAACGGGTATCAACACCGGTTAGAACACGACCAGCGATGTCACACCAATTGAATCCAGCTGGTGAGAGTGACCCCTGGTCTACTGCCATGGCACACGATGGTTTGGGGTTCCTTTCCTCACACCCTAGGGTTAGGCGAGCAGCCACCCAATCCCCAAGTAACAAGAACAGGTTCATGGCTGAACCAGTCCATTGTTGTACCGGTTCAGAGGGCCTGAACCCAAATTTCTTTGGTCTCCATTTTAGCTTCAAAATGGTTCGAATTTGACTCAGTTCAATCCCAATTTGGTTCCAAATCCCTAGGGTTGGTACCCCAACCCTTAATTTAGTCCAAATTTGTTCAACCTGCCCTATAGACCTTATTGGACCCAAACATAGCCCCAATTTGCATTTAGATTGGGTCAAGACCAGGCCCAATATCATTTAGGGTATGGATCGGGTCTAAACTAGACCTTAAATCCCTCAAATCTGATCCATTACCCGTCTCAATCGACAGTACAAGTATTTGGATCAATAGCAGTGATATATCTCGCCATTATTGCCCTCTTTCTCATCGTTATAGACTTATAATGGCGAAAATTCTTGCTGACAAGTCATAAAAAAAATTGGCCTTTGTTGAGTAATAACCAGTGTTGTGAGAGGTGAACGCCTCAGTACCTGAAGCGTACGCCTCAGAGGCAAAACACAAGCTCAAGAAACTGAGGCGCTGTAGTGAGGCGTTTGCATGCTCGAAGTGCACACTTCACATGGGTGAAGCGCACGCCTCGCGTCGAGGCGCGCTTCACTTCTAAGGCATACACATCATCATCTCCGGCATCTCTCGTGGCCATTTCCGGCCGGTGAGATCTCTCTCTGTTTTCTGCTTCAAACCAACTTCATTCTTCTCTTCACTCCTCTAAGTAATAGGCCCATTTGCATATCCAATCAAGCATCAATCTGCTATCCAAAGTACTTGGTAAGATGATTCAACGTAGTTTTGTGTTATATGCTTCTGTTGTTCATGGACATGCTAAACTTGACCAGATCGATGGTTTTTTCTTTGACCGTTGTGGTTATTCTTGATGGTTTTTTGGGGAGTGAGAAGTTTGGATTGAATGCCTGAAAGTGATTGCATCCACGGAATCTCATGTTTTTGTTTCTTTACTATGTGTATCTTTTTATTTGAGAAAGTAGTTCTTGTTGTAAAACAGTTTTAGTTTGATGCTTGAGGTGCGTGTGAATGGTTTTTTCTTTGACCGTTGTTTATTCTTTGTAGGTCTTTTGGGGAGTGACAAGTTACAGATCAAATATTTGACAAAATTTCTGAGAGAGATTATGTCTAGAGAATCCTATGTTTTCATTTCTCCATCCATTTTGAGTGTTACCATATGCATTTTTTATTTAAGTCAAGTAGTTTTGTATAGCCGTTCTAGTTTGATGCTTGAGGTGGTTGTGAATGTATGCTCTGATAACTATTTGGATTTAGTTCCTTTATTTGAAGTTCTTTTTCACGTCAAAAGTCGAAGCAAATTTGTTGTTAAGATTCTTGCATAAATGATAGGAAACAGTCAAAGTTTTGAATTTTTTGGCATTTATCTAACTTGTATACAATATTTAGTATGTTTCTACAATTTTCTGTATGTCAATCATGCTGATGTTTGTTTCCTAGTGTTGTAACTGTACTCACATGTGCCGTGTGTTGGAAGTATACATGCATCTATATGCATTTTCAAAGCTAAGTTCAGTGGGATTTTGCATAAGCACACATGCATGTGGTTTGGCGTCAGGATGCCAGATCTTGATCAATAAATAGAACCTGATAATCACTATGGACAGAACTTCATACCCATTATTTTTAATGGTTCTTCTTCTTCTAATTTTGATCAATGTTAACTAGCGTTCTGTGAATTTTTTTGTCAGTGTCTAAATTCATTTATGAGTAGAAAATGGAAGTCTTTTTCCATCTGTGAATCTCTAAAGAAATATAAAACAGATCATTGAATTTAGTTATGTCGTTTATTAGTAGTTCTTATTTAAAATTTTTATTATTTTATTAATAATATATATTTTATTATTTTGATCATGAAGCTTACGCTTCAATGCCTCGAGGCTTACACCTCGCTCCATAACAGGCTCAACGCCTCGCTTCGCCTCATCGCATTTAACAACCTTGGTAATAACAGTGACATTTATAGTTCATCGTTAAAGGGTGAACCAACACTAATGACGAATCTCGCCAAAACTGAAAACACCAATAGCGGAGTGACAATGTTTAACAGCGAGGTTTTTTTAATAGCAACTAGATCCCTAGCTCGCCGCTCTAACGGCAAGACCCTTATCTTTTCATTATAAGCTATAATGGCGAGAATTGACTCACCGTTATAGACTATAGCGGAGAAAATTGACTCATCGTTGTAAGCTATAAACCTGCAAAAAAAAATTAACAGCTAGGCCCCATTACAACAAAACATAGCTGAAAAAACAAAACATATGTAAAAAATATAATACATAAAAGCACAAACACAAACACATAACAGTTGTTTGTTGCATATATAGCCTATATGAGCACCATGCCTATATCACGACATGAGGAACTTACCTTTTTCCATGGAATCCTGAGGGATAATAAAAACATATTTTAGATTGCGTTGTAATATCATAAGCAAAAAAAAACATATACACTGGCTTGGAAAAGAAAATAGATGGCCCAAAGAAAAACAAAGGCTCATGTCAGACAAAAGAAAAAACATCATAGAAAGCTTGGATTGGAAGGCGTAAGATGCAAAGCCAGTTAGGCAAGGCAACCAACAATGATATGAGATAATGTCACTCAACATATATGAGTTAAGTTGCCTGAGTGTATAAAGACTGTCTATGAAAACTAAATATGAATCTTTAGGTACGAAAAAGATACATAAGAACAATCTCAAGAGTGCTTTTGATTTAGGCTGGAGCCAGGAACCACAAGCTCATTGGCACTAAGTCCCATTTCAGACTATAGCCCACCATTTGGTTTGATGCTGGTGCACATACCATGTCTTACATAGGGTTGTAGCTTAAAGCTTTATGTTGCTGATGATTACTAGTGCTCAATTCAATATGGTAGGTAGAGGCCAAATGCAAGAGACTATTGACCTAGGAAGGCAAATGAATTACACATTATTGCATATGCAATTTTCAGATGTTTGTAGGTGTTCAAAAGACTATTAGTGGAGACTCAGTATGGGTATGTCCCTATCTCGGTAAGTTAAACAGAAGAAATATAAATATAAACTATATTTTTCCTATAACAGAGGCATAATACATGACCAAGAATTTTTTACAGAAGACGGAGATTTGGGGGAAAAGGACTTGGGCAATCAATAGAATAATGCCAATGTGCATTCCTAAGTACACCTTTATATTATATTCATAACCCACTTTCAACTTCAAACTTTCAACTTTCAACTAGAATAATGATTTATGCAACCAACAAACAACTGTATTAATAACATTAATCACAAAAATAGTTGAGAACACAACAGCTATATGATTAGTGAAAATCAGAGCATTTATAAAAATGATTGAGAATATATAGTATGAACCAACTTCTTTCAGAAGGGAAGATCTCAAACAAAAACTCTAAATGTTTGTCTTATCACTCAATAACTCTAGCAAAACCAAAACACAATCATACATGCACACAAAGAACAACAGCTTTGTGGCCTTTAAATTTGTAAACTCGAGCTCCAACACCGCCTGATGTGAGGTTCCATCCGTCAAACAGTCTGACAGAATTATCTGCAGACCTAAAAGTTAAGGCATTCCATTAGAATGAAAGAGAGATGTCATGATATCTACTGTGTATTCAATGGTTCCCAATTTTATTACACAAATAAAGAAAAGAAGAAGCTAGTAAAGCTGGTTAATGCATTATAAAGAAATCACCAAAATAAGTCTCACAACTAATATCTAGGAAACGTATAAGAGCACAGAATATCAATACCCATTATTTTACCCACTATATTTGATTCCAAGAATATCAATAAACTCTTTTTATATATAAAAAGATCAGCAAATTTCTTACCCAATTACTCCAAAAAGAGTTGGGCCTGGGTGACATACGACAACGTATTCAGGCATCCCATTAAAGTGTATATAATGGGACTATATATCAATTACCACGCAGTTCAGCTTTCCATGCAAGCATGCTTTGCGGTTGCAGTTCCCACGACAGAAAGGACGACACATTGCAATCTCATCCTCCAACTTCTTGGATAACTGTAGTTGACAACCAAAAGGAAAGGATGTGAGATCAGAAAATCTGATGGAAAGAAGACGGAACTAAAATTTTAAGCCATTGATTTCTCGATAATAAAGAATGCATAGAGGGGCAAAAATACAAGCTAGTTTTAAATTTGAAGTTCGTCTTAAGAAAACTTAATTTATACCCCAACTAAGAGAACTGTCAAGTGCTTGAAAAAAAGCTGGTTTGACCAAAAGTTAATTTTCACAGCCTCAAGAAAGAAATGGCTACTTCAAATGTGAAACATAAGAGGGAAAAACACATACAAATAAATGAAGGCATCAACAGGGACAAAATAGAGAACCTGCAGCTAATTCCAGCTACTTCTTTCATGGACGGACAAACACAAGAACAACCTTCATTTCATAAAATAGCTCCCACATAAGCCCCAGATCCCCTTCATTGAAACACTTTACTTGAGTGGACTCATCTGCACATTTTTTTGTGTGGTAGCCACCCACTATAAAAATGTCTTTTGGTATGCCCATCAACGATAAGATGCATTCACTTGAATGGAAGAAAAAACATGACTAAACACATAAAATCTCTAAAAAAAACCCTTAAATCAGATTATTTTTAAAGAATCCTACATTGATTATGTCAGCATTAATTAAATATCTTGCAATCACATGCATTTACATGGAAGAAATCAAATAAAATGAATAAACACACAATCCCTACAAAAACTTTTAAAAAAACCCTAAATTTCTACACAAAATACCTAGTTGGAATAAACAAAATCCCTACTAATGTGTTGCCAAACATTCCCTGCATAAAACCCCAATACGTGCAATGATTTGTTACCAAAAAAAAAACCTTGCAATGAAACCATAATATATGCTGTAAAAAAAATAGCAAAGACCCTAATACAAAGAGAGAGGTGTGTGCAAGGGAAAGGGGAAAAGAGGACAGATAGGGAGAGAGACAATAAGTGCTTGGTGTTTTCCCACAGCAGAGAGGATGAGCGACGGAAGGAGCTTGGGGTCACCGGGAAAGGCCTGGCATCACCGACAACAGCAGGTGGAAAGAGAGAATGAGAGGGAAAAGAGGAGACAACGTATTCAGGAATCCCCATTTAAGTGCATCTCCATTAAAAAGATTTGGAGGGAAGACAAGGGTTTGGGCCTCTTGTGAGAGACATTGCAGAGAGAAAAATATAAAAAGGTCATGTTGGGCCTTTTTTTTTATAGACGTCACTCTATAATGGCGACATAATTATCACTCTTAACCCTATAACGGCGAGAGCCAGATCTTGTCATTATTGATTTATAACGATGAGTTTTTCTAGACGTTAGATATTGTCATTAAAGATCAATTTCAGCTAGGCATGTTTTTTCACCTTGAGGTGCATTTTTAACAACACGCGTCACTCTATAATAACAACATATTGGTCATTGTTATAGAGTAAAACCCTATAATGGCGAGAGCTAGGTCTCGTCAATATACATATAGCCATTAAAGTGTTCTAACAGCAATATCTAACTGCCAAAAAATCTCGTCGTTATACATGTCTTTAATGGTGAGATGTGTACAAAAAAAGGCATTTAAAAAATATTCAGCTTGTCGTTAGTGATGAAGCTAATAGCGGCGAGATTCATGTCAATAGTAGAGTAATAACGGCAAGATTCCTAGTTTGCGATTATTGATGAAGCTAATAAAGAAGAAAAAATGGCACACTAATTACACAAGAATCACTCATTGTCTTTCTCTTTTCATATTCTTCTTGTATTGTCTTCACATTGCCTCATCAACTTTTATGCATCCTGAAATGCCATGTCCTGGTATCTTCAACAAATGAGCCTTCACTCATGTGTAAGACCCAACAAAATATCTTT
This sequence comes from Nuphar pumila, assembly GCF_984573655.1. Lineage (NCBI taxonomy): Eukaryota > Viridiplantae > Streptophyta > Magnoliopsida > Nymphaeales > Nymphaeaceae > Nuphar > Nuphar pumila. The sequence continues at coordinate 135,274,578 of NC_143252.1, read as the reverse complement.
AACAGAGCTTGCATTGAAATCTCTTGTTTCTACCACCTCCTTATCTAGTTTTTGCAAGTTTATCTACATGTACCCATAGTGGCCCCACATCTATCACTCCCACTACAACTATCAGCAAAACTAACAGTAGAACTCATATGTGTGGATGAAGATGACGCAAGTCCTTTCCCTTTATCCATCATTTTTATCCTGAAAACACAAAAAAATTTATATTAAAATCAATTATGCAGACAATCAAGATTTATAATATCGACTCCAGCTCCCGGCTCCCCTGCCAAAAACACGGAGGGGCTCGGCTCCTCCCGTGAAATCAGAGGGAGCAGGGTGGGGGGCTCGGCCCCTCCCCTGCCAAAAACAGGGAGGAGCTCGGCCCCTCCCCTGAAATCAGAGGGAGCAGGGAGGGGGTCTTGGCCCCTTCCCTGCCGACCCAACAAGAGAGCGAGAGGGAGCCGGGGGGGCTCGACCCCTCCCCTACCGACCCAACAAGAGAGCGAGAGAGAGAGAGAGAGAGGAAGCAAGGGGGCTCAGACACTCCCCTGTCGTCCCAACAAGAGAGTGAGAAGGAGTAGAGGGGGCTCGGCCCCTCACCTGCCGACCCAACAAGAGAGCGAGAGGGAGCAGGGGGGGGGGGGCTTGGCCCCTCTCCTACCGGCCTAGTGAGAGAGAGCGAGATGGTACCTGCGATGAACGAGGAGAGGAGGCGAGCGAGTGGAGCTGTGCAGGAGAGGAGAGGAGAGGATTAGGGCAAAAAAAATGTGCCCTAATCCTCTTTCGCAACCCCTTTTGATCGGGCAACAGATTTTTTTTTATATTCAAAAATTTGGACGAAAACAACCTTGGCTGCGTTGACCCCACCCAAGAACGTGTTGGCCGCACCCACACACGCACCCGTGTCGCGTCGATGCGGGTGCGACACCTGCTTTGTCGAGTCCCTGTGACTTAGATGACAGGCCGTTAAGAGTGTAACTAACCAGATCATTGTCAAACACTTTTTCATCGACGGGACATAATAAGTCTGCCAGGAATTTAACCTCATTCAGATAATCAGACATGGACTTATCATTTGTCTTAATATTTTGTAGATCTCGCATGAGCTGCAATATACGTAGACTTGAGTGAGACGCATATGAGCGCTCCAAGGTGATCCATGCCTCACAAGCAGTTGGTATGTGAATAATTTGGCCAAGTATCGATTCACATACCGTGCTTTAATCCAACTCAAAGCAAGTTGATTTGCCCTCTTCATTCAGGATTAGGAGTAAGAGAGGAGTCATTACCTTGAACAAATTGAGCAGAAGCCTGACACGTCCATCCACATACTTTATCAGATCTTGCGAGTACATGACGGACTCGATCTGAGATTTCCACAAGAGATAATTGTTGCGGTCGAGAAGGCATTCCATTGAATGGCCAGGCTTGGGACTAGTGATCTTGCAGGGATAGATGAAGATGACATTGGCTCTGATACCATGAAAAAATGCGAACAAATACCAAAAACTTTTAAACAACCCGAGAACACACGATAAACACGACAGATAGAAAAAAACAGAATATTTTTTTACGTGGTTCGACATTGTGCCTACATCCACGATTCTCCTTCTCTCAATGACTCAACAAGAGGGTGGTTACCTTATTTAAACAAATTACATATATGAAGGGTTCTTATATTTTTGATAAGATTTTGATTCACTAGGCCATATTGTTTCTTGTGAGCCTTTAAAAAATAAACTTCTATCTTCAACAACTTTATCACTGTTACAAAATGGACTTCTATTTTTAACAGCCTTATCATTATCCTCTCCAAACATGCATTCTCGCTTGATCATCATCTTTATCTTTGATTCATTTGGATGCTGATGTTGGATCGGATCTGGGCCATATGGACCTAGATCTCCTTGAACATACATAAGGACAAAACAAATGCAAATACACAATGTTTCAAAAAAAAATGTTATTAATTAGTAAACACCAAGCAAAGAACGATAGTCAAATGACTTCTCTTTTTCTCCACCTTGAATTCAGGCAGATTTCACCCACTTGGTGTGGTTCAACCCTTGATGCTTGATTTGTGAAGGATGCAGCAATGACAAAAAAAACACAAAGCAAAATTTTCCCATAAAACTCACACATAATACACGGGAAGGAGAAGATTTATAGAGAGAGAGAGTGATGCAGAACCAGAGCAAAGCGAACTGGTTTTAGCAAGGTCCATTCGTATCCATTTTAATTTTGAATTTTTTTGAATCTTTATGTTTAGATATTGGATCATTATGTCTGATCCATATTGTTAGGATAAGTCTTGTCCTTTTATAAGGTTACCAAAATAGATAGTTTGCTTTATTTAAAACTAGGTAAAATCTCATCTATTTATAGATGAAGGATATATGTAGTAGGACAATTCATTAAGATATTGAAATAAGTTAATTTTCAGTTTTTTCATTAATTTCTCATTATTTATTTATTTTTTTTCTGTTATTTTCCTGCAATTTCATTCATATTTTCTGTTTTTTCCTAGATAATCTAGTAGTTAGGTAGAATTTTTTGTAAAACCGTTCTTAGATTTACATAAAAAGGGAGGGACGTGAGCCTATGGAGAATGCATCAATGAAAACAAAAGGAATTGAAGAAAAAATCCACAAGGAAACAAAAAATAATAGATTTCTGGTACATGTAAAAGAGAGAAAGTTATAGAGTGTCACCTTGCGTTCCTTCTCCAACGTCTGCTTCTTGAGGCTTCTGCGACGGTTCCGTAGGGCACAACCAGAGAGAGAGACTCGTATGTGAGAGAGAGATCCGACTCAGGGCATTTTACCAAAATGACTGAAAATTTTGAACAAACTACACCCTTTGTCCAGTTCGTGACAGGGTTAGATTTCATAAAACTGAAAAAAATAACAGAAAAATAAAGAAAATGACCAGCAACTCACCGTGAAAAACTGTCATTTTCGTATTGTTAAAAGGGTGAAGTATATTTGTCCCCCAATGCCCCTCTTTCTTCTTTTACTAGTATAGAAACTTGTGACTGCACGCATAAGCACAAGCACGCACTTGTTGGCTGATCTATGGTTTCTTCACAGTGAAACATTTGTTTTAGCAAGTTTTACAAACGAAAAATCATTTGTAAGAAATATTTATTACAAGTACAACAAACCTGAATAATGTAACACGCAAGTTTATCTCCAAATCTTAAAGAGTGTCATGAATACCAACCAAAACCCACATAAATAAATAGAACCAGAAACAACATGATCAGAGTCACCAACCAATCAAGCCTGGTTAACGAAGGAGACGATGCGTCTCATGAGATCACTAGCGTTGTGGCAATCTCGATCCCCGAGGAGGTGGAAGACGTGGTCCTCCCCCTCGTGCTCCACCGCCTCCAGGCATCCTCCCCATCCGCTTTCCCTCACCACCTCCTCGTACCAGCGGCCCCTTTCCCTCAGGAAGTCCTTCCCGGCCACCGCCACCAGCACGCGTGCGCACCCCAGCCGCGATATCTCCGGCCCACCCGCCGCCGCCAGGTTGACCAGCGGGTCATCGATCCCCGTGGTGGTGGGGCAGACCATCTCCCACAGCGGTTCCGCCCCGGGTTCGGCCCGAAGAAGAACGGATGGACCAAAACGATCCCCGAGATCTTGACCGGCAAGTCGTCGTCGCCGGTGGTGAAAGCCGGCGCTACGCCAGCGGCCATGGCGAGATGGTGGGCGAGGTTGGCACTGGCGCTATCTCCGGCCAGGATGATCCGGCCAAAGTCGCCGTGATCCCTCAGCCACGGCTCGGATTCGGATTGGCGCACCACCCACTGGAGGGCGGCCCAGGAGTCGAGGTAGGCGGCAGGGACAGGGTGCTCCGGCGCGAGGCTGTACTCGACGGAGACGGCGAGGGCGCGGGAGTGGGCGACGAGGGAGTTGACGTAGGAGTGGTAGTAGGTGGAGAAGGCCGACTCGATGCACAGGGCGCCGCCGTGGATGTAGAACAGGATGGGGAGGAGCTCCCCCTCGTCCTTCTTCTTCTTCTGTTCGTCCTCCTCCTGGGTGAGGGGTGGGAGGTAGAGGCGGACGGAAACGCCGGATTCAGACGAGACGATGACGTCCTTGGAGGCGACGCCGGTCTCCCGGTCGAGGCCCGGCGGGGCGAAGTCGACTGCCCGGAACCTCTCGACGCGGCCGTCCTTGTAGACGCGGAGGAAGGACGGAAAATCGTGGACGATCTCTTGCGATGATGGATCCATTGTTCTTGCTGCTTCTTCCTCTTCTTTCTTTTCCGGACAGAGAGGTGTGTCATGTATAAGTGGTCACGGAGGTAGGGAAGAATTGAGGAATATTTCGCACGTGCGTGTTCTTTGAATCCCGATATCTTTAAAGATTTTAGAAAAGCCCTACTAGTTTTCTATCACGTTGCAATACAATCGTGCTTCTTAAATTTTGAGATTTGTAAGTTTTAAGTTTTTTTGCGCTTTTATTGGTTTATTTTTAATATGCTGAAAATCTCAAAAAAAAAACTAAAAATTTTGGTGTATAAAAAAAATTTCCATTTGATTAATTCATGAAGAACTAGATTTGCGACTAATGAAACCCAAAATGCTTGAAGCAGTAGACAAGTCATTTTTTCTTGGCTTTTCAGGGTAATTAGGGCCTTTTTGGAAGGTGAAAAGATCAGGTGCAATATGATTGCACAAGTATATTTGTGCACGAAGCACCTGATCACCATCCATCTTTGGGAACAGGACCTGTCAGGTGTGGGACCCAAGAATAATGGAGGGCGAAGAAGTGCTTAATGCACAAAATTTTGTGCAATCGTATTGCACCCTATCTTGACTCGGAAGATGCAACTCTCTCTTTTTATAACAATGAGGGATCCCCTTGTCTTGTAGGAGCAGCTAGGGCACGTTACCTTGTGTTGAGACCTTGCAGGTGGTATACTTGTCTATCTGGTAGGGGTCTGCCCATAGTGACAAATGCCAAAAATGGCAAATTTTTTTTATAAAAAAACTCATGAGAATTTGAAAATTTTTCATAAATTTTGCATTTTTTGGAAAAATCTTGGCAATAAAAAATAAATTAAAAAATATTTTTATAATAAAATATTAATAAAAAATATTTAAAAATAAAAAATACATGGCTTTTCATGATAAATAGCCTTTTAAAACATAAATATTGTATTTAAATCATAGTATTTATGTTTTTTCATAAATCTTACGATATTTTGAAAATCTTGCGAGAAATTGTCGTTTTAAACTTTCAGGCAATTTCTCACTATATTACTGCAAGATTTTCATAAATCTCATGATATTTGTCATTATGGGTTTGCTTAACCCTAGCTGGACTTTAAAAAACAAAACTCTCTCTATACAATGTGATTTGACTTAATTCCAACATCTCTCTCTCTCTCTCTCTATATATATATATATATATATATATATATATATATATGGGGATTGTGTTTTCCTCTTTTTCATTGTGAAATTCACAGTTTTAAGTATTTTATGTTATATCTGAACCATTAGATGTGTTTATCATTGTTTATTAAATAAAAAAATGTTTTTTATTAAGCATCTTATTACTCATATGTGTATTTTAAAGAGGTAAAAAAAATCAATGGTTGATATTGTATTAAAATTTAATAATAAAATATTCATATTTTTACATCAAAACAAAGATTGTTTCTTAAAAACAAACAATATTAAACACATTTAACTGTTCAGATCTAGTGTAAAACACCTAAAACTATAATTTTTGGAAAGTCTTAATGTGACAACAAAACAAAGGGATACAACAATCCCCATTCATATATATATATATATATATATATATATATATATTAGTAATGATAAGAAGCAATAGATTAAAAAAGAAGATATAAATTTGTTATAGTTGTTTATACATGTAATTTTTAATTTTCTCACATTTTATCTATTTTTTTAATATAATCATATAGATGTGTTTTACATAGTTTCTTTAGCAGAAAACTGGATTTGAATAATGTTTTTAGCAACATGCAAGATTATTAGGCAAGCATTATCTTTGCAACGGAAAAAAGTAGTGGACATCACGAACGTGCGGGTCTTTGAATATGGCTATAGGCCTAAAAATCCATACCCATAGCCAGATAGGGGTGTGAACGGGCTTGGTTTACCCAGATCCGACCCGAACCAAACCCTATAGGGTCCGGGTATGGTGATAAATAAGAAGACCCCCATTAAGACCAGGGTTTGAACCCGAAGGTCTGATTAATACATGGACCCAGGTATAGTTTGTGAAATTTTATACCAGACCTTGACCCAACCAGAGTTATGATTAAGACCCATAATTTTTCAATGTAAAAATGATAACAATTATGGTTTTACCAGGTATGATCAGGGTATGGTTCATATAGTCCTATAGGGTCCGGGTAAGGTTTTTCTTATAGTAGACTTGAGTCTGAACCCAATACCATAACCAAAAATCTGGTCCAAGTCTGGTTCTACCTGGATCTGAGCCAAACCAGATCCGTTGACACCCCTAGACCCAGCATGCTGAAGCTGGAAGACGGTGATTAGGTGCCCACCGTAATTATTGCAACTAGGGATGGCAGTGGGGCGGGGCGGGGCGGGGGACAAGGTCTCCACCCCCGCCCCGCCTCAAGATTTTATCCTCCACCCCCGCCTTCATCCCCGTTTCATGTCCTCCATCCCCGGTTCAAACAGGGATGAGGCAGGGCAGGGCGGGGATATTGCGGGGAAAAGTGGTCGGGGCGGGGCGGGGAAAAGTGCACGTCCATCCCTGCCTCCACCCTCGGACGGGGATGGATTTTAACCTTCTTCCCCGCCTCCATCCCCGTTTCATACCCTTCATCCCCGGTCTAAACGGGATGGGGCCCCGCTTTCCCCGGTCCACTGCCATCCCTAATTTCAACTTACAGAGATTCTACATTTTTTTGTGGTAATATAAAGAGATTCTACGCTTGGTAAGTAGAGAGCAATCTTTGATCAACCAATCTTGATAACTTATTCTGATTAATGCGATCTAAAAATGACAAACTTCTTTCATTTCTTAAGAAATTCTATCCAAACAGTCGACCATCATCACCCATAGAAACAAGAAACATGGCTGATTAAATATTTGCACCAAAAAAGTGTTAGTTTTTCCCAATCTACTTGGGAGCAGCAAATAAAATGAACACCATCTCCATGTCAACTCGAGACTATCATTACATAACCACCATCTCGGTTTCTCGGTTGGAGAGGTTTGTATTTGTGAAGGTTGAATAGTTGAGGGTATGGAAATTCGTAATGATATTTGGTTTAGGTTTGGTTTTGGCATCAGGTTATTGATTGTGATTTGAGAGGGAAACAGTTCTCTTAAAAAACTAGGTGATGAGATAAGCTACAAGAAAATTTTGTAGTGTACTTGTAGTGAAAAGGGTGGTTATATTAGTGCAAACTCTACTGTGCGAGTATAATAAACTTTTTGCAGTGCACACAAAAAAATGTGCTAGTATAAATAATTTTTTCTGGAGCAAATTAAAAAGTGCACTGGTAATTCAGTGCTTAAAAAAAAATCAATTTCACTCGTTTGTGGGCTCTCTCATTCTAAAAACAAATAATAATTGTATTGTATAACAGATTGCATTCGTTTTCCTGAATGCCCCACAAATTTTAAAATACCTTGGATGTCTAATTTTGAAGGTTCTGACTTTTTTAGGATATTTTTATCTTTTGTCGCAACTTTCCTTCTCTCTTTCACTCTATCTTCTTTCTCCCACATGCCTCTCTCTTTGAAGATGAAGAAGTTGGTCTTGGTAGTTGTATTCACTTGGTCGTGCATACGTAGAAAGAATCTGATTGGTGTATATAATTTGAGAGAGCTTTTCGGTAGATTTTTTGATTTTGATGTAGGTACATCGTAACATTGCACGTATGTATTGTAATACCCATAAATTTTTTTAAAAAAAAAATAAAAAAATAAAAAAATGGTAATTGTTCTGGCATTTAGTATGATTTATAATAAATTGCTAATTTTTGGCAAATTATATTAGCAATTATTTATAGATTATATTTAATTATCAATTATTTACTAATTATTTATTGATGATATTTAATTAACATTTATTTTATTTAATTATCAAATTTATTTAAGGTTTAAGAGAGATTATGGAACTAAATTATTATCCAATTATGAGTTTTAAAGTAGTATTTGGGTTTGGATCTGAGAGGATCCAAAAACTTTAATCACATAATTTTGGGTTTGAAATATCCAATTGAAGCACACTCGGAACCATTGGATCTTAAAACTAATTGGGTTTAGATCTTGGAGGAAATCAAAGAGAGTCGAACCACATGTTTTGGGACTGGATCCATTTGAAAAACCCGATTCAAATATAAAATAAACTCAATTTGGATCTAGGTGGGGGATCAAAATTAGTAAACCCAGATAGGTTGGTTTTGGATCCAGTAGATCTTGAAGTCATTTGGGTTTGGATCTTATCAGGAATTTGAACAGGTCAACCCACACATAATGGTTTTGAACTCGGTGTGAGTGAAACCACATTATGGATCTTTGTCTGAATCCTTATTTGGTTATTGCAAGTGATGTGGGTAGTGAATTAGATTTGGGTCCAATAACTCAAATGAGTTTTATGAAAACCCAAAACATCAAATCCCTTGATTCTCTTACCAACCCACTTAACATTCCCCATTTCCCTTACCGACCCACTTTACTTTCCCCATTTCCCTCACCAACCCTCTATCACTTTCCTTAAATCCCTCACTAACCCTCCTTCACATCCCGTATTTCATACACTAAAACCAATAAATACATCTCTCTCTCTCTCTCTCTGGAATGTTGTGTGGAATGGGAGCACCAAGCTCCTGCACCCACTTCTCCTTCTTTGCCTTCTAGTTTTCTGCTAGCACATTCCTTCTTCCTTCCTCTCTGGTTTTGCTAGAACCACCGGGTGGCCGGAACCACCTCGCTGCCTCCTCTTCCTCTGCTTTTTCTAGTGACAGCACCACCTGGAAGGAGAGGGCTGCAACTCTGGCGACCTCTCTGCCTTCCTCTTTGTCATTCTAAGATAGGCTCGACCTAGCCGAGCATAGGCAAGTGACAGGTGCAACACCAATGCCACTTGTGGCTCGCCCACCCCCTTGTTACCTTGATTGGAGCTTGGCAGAGCTAGGCCCTCGTTCTTGCAATGCCACCCTCTTCCTTCCTTCTTTTGTCGCTGCCACTTCATGCGGGCAGCCTCCTCTCCCTCGTTGTCATACCGTCGATGGTGCAGACCACCGTCACCTTCATCGATGCTTGATTCACCATCACAGTCGTCGAACCCACGTATCGATGTAATACCACACACAATTCTATGCTTATGGCATGAAAATCGAGGCGCATGTAAGTCCTTGCCAATATTTGCATTTGTCGGTGAGCGTAATCCATATCGCGTATTTTTAGACAAAAATCTCTTTTGGTATTTTTATAATTTTTGCATCTTGCAAAACTTCACGAATTTTGAAGTAGATAAAATATGATAACTCGTATGGTTGTGCGGTTCTATTGCATGCATACTAGTGTAGGGAGTTACACATACGTTTTAAACATTGCACCTGCGTAAATGATGTGCATATATATATATATATATATATATTTGAATATTAATTAAGCATGCTTCATGTTTTAAATATTTAAGGTGGATTACGTATATTGCAAGTTGAGAATTTCACATGCAAGAAATTTCATGTTTTAAACGTGCATACATATTCTAATTATGCATGCATGAATTTAACTGTTTTTATGTATGAGTGAATTTATATGCATGAATTTATGTGTTTTAATGCACATGCATTTACATGTATTATTTACGCATACATGGATGTTATAAGTTTAAATACACATGCGTCGAGGTTCAATTTATAAATTTAAGGATTTTAAACATGAAATGTTTGTTACGTTATGTTCCAAGTTATGAATAATGCGACATTTTAAGTCTTTTGTAAATGGACTATAGATATGCATTAAAAAAATCTTACTTATCCTTATTCGACCATGTTGAGATTCAGGTATCATTATTTATGAATTTCTTGTATCGATTTCTCATTATGCCCATGTTGGTTTTTAAATGAATGCATGAACTTTTGTGAAAAAAATGAGAATGCTTTTGTTGTATAAAAATTCATGAATTGTATTATATACGAATTCGATAAGTGAATCGCATGTAAAATACTTGGTAAGTGGATGTATGATACCCACACAGAACACATATCCAAAGACAATTTTGTGCTTTAGAAGGTGAATTATTATGTTGTAAATATTATATTTGTGATTTGAGGCATGATTCTTATATATTGTCACTCTGTGAAAATATGTTCATGTGAAGCATGATTCTTATATGTTGTCACCATGTTAATATAGCGCTTGATTCACATATGCATCGCATGCACGGACTTACGCGATTGCTCATAATAGAGCATGTGGTTCAATAGAACTAATATGATGCCTTAATAAATAAATTATATATGTGATATATAATTATTATGTTTGTACTATAAGACATGCATGTACACATGCATATTGACTTTATGATGAGTTGGGTTTATGACCACCCTCGAGGAGTATCAATGCATCGAGTTATGGGAAAACACATACACATTTTGGAATCACCTTTACAAACAATATGCTCAATCGGTTTAAAGGCACATGAGCGTATTCAATGGGTAATGTTAATACACAAACTATGATAACCTACCCAGATAAAGTAGATGATGTCAATTGATATAAGGCACATACAATATAGTAAATCCATTTAATAAAAAGAGGACCCAATAACTTATTCATATTTGGTTCTTACATAGAGAGGTGGTAGGTGATTCAATCTCTGATGGATATTATTGTTACTATTATGTTCCTCGAGTGACAATGACTAAACGTCCTTAGTCATCGGAGTTAGATGACAGGGCTACCAATATATGTTCTAGGTGGTAGATCCCACAACTTCTACAATAAGTTTAGGATGCATAGTCAATTATCTCGGCCTTTGGAGAATTCTCTCTTGGTTATTATACCATCCTCTTTGAAGTGAATTTAACTAGCCATTCAGAGTATTAAAATACCTAACATAATAAACTCTCAAACGACCTTATGTTCGCACAGTTATTTAAAATAAAAAACATGCCCTATTTATACAAATCAATAGATTGTACAATTGCATATTTTATGACAAGTATTCATTATTGTCTGATTGATATATACATGACTGAATGTATATGATTAAATCTTCATGTATAATAATTTAGTTCTCTACCACTGTATGATGTTATTGTACCTACCAGACTGAATATAGCCCGACCCCTTATCATTTTAGGTGATGAGTAGAGTGTAGTTACGAGAGATGACAAGATTGCATAGACCAATCACGAAACCACATTGTGTCTATTTTTGTTTCTTAGATATGCTTGATGTTTATAGATGCTACTTGCTATGTTAAATAATTTTCAATAAAGTTATGTTTTAAAGTTCTTTTCAAAATTATCGTCTTTGAAATTCTGCTTTCTCTATTTCAAAATTTGTGTGTAGAATCGGATCTAGATCGAATAAAACTAGGTTATCGTATATTTTTTCTCTGTAACCCACCCAAGGTTGCTAATTTAGATATTTTGAACAATTTTTTTGCTATGTGATTAACTTGATTCTGAAAAGTTATCCATTACTAAAATTTAAATTTTTTTCTAAATTTTTCAAGTTAAAAATTTTGGGTTATTACAACTTTGGTAGTATAGTTGGAGAGAGATTTGTATTGACACTTGTTTTCAATACGAACAACAAATTTTCAATGCATATACATATGCCTATTTTAAACATCACTTTTCAACAAACAACCAAATACAAATATTTTTCTTCTAAATTATGTAGGTGCAATCATATCAAGTTATGATGGAAATATTTTTTTTCAAAGTGAACATGAGTAGGACAACAAATCAAGTATGACAAAAAAAATTCAAAGTGCAATTCAGCGTAGCAATACTTATGTGTGACAAATTCTTTTTCAAATGCAAATTAGCAGAGAAACACTTACGTATCATTGATTTTTTTTTAAATGCAAATAAGCAGGGCAACATTCACACATGATAAAAAAAATCCTCAAAATGCAAATGAGCAGAGCAACATTTACGTATGATAGAAATTCTTTTTCCAATACAAATGAACAGGACAACATTTACGTATGACATAAATTCTTTTTCAAATGCAAAATGAGCAAGGAAAATTTTATGTATGACAATTTTTTTTTTCAAATACAAAATGAGTAGGGCAACATTTATGTATGACAAAAATTCTTTTTCAATGCAAAATGAATAGGGAAGAAACAATGTATGAACAATAAATTTATTTAAGAAATACACAAGTGTAAGGTTGCAATCATGTATGATAGCAAATTCTTTTCAAAATACAACCGTGCAGGGCTAATCCTATATGATAGGAATTTATTTTCAAATGCAAAATGAAGAGGGCAGAAACAATGTATGAACAACAAATTTATTTCAGAAATGCACAAGAGTAGGGTTGCAATCATATATGACACATATTCTATTTAAAATGCATATAAACAAGGCAGCAATCATGTATAACTTATTTTTTTCTTAAATGCATATAAATAGGGCATCAATCATGTATGAGTGATTTTTTTTTTTCAAAATGCATATAAACAGGGCATCTATCACATATGACTTTTTTTTCAAAATGCATATAAACAATGCAACAATCATGTACGACTGTTTTTTTTTTCAAAATACATATAATCAGGGCAACAATCAAGTATGACAATTTTTTTTTAAATGCATATAAACAAAGTAGTAATCATGTATAACATAAAATTTTCTTTCAAAATGCAAATAAGCAGGGCAATATTCATAAATGTCAAAACTTTTTTTTAGTGAAGCTGAGCAAGGTAACACTAATGCTCATGACATAAATTCTTTTCAAAGTTTTGTTAAGCAGGCAACACCTATATTATAATAAAAAAATTTGTTGTAAAAAAGAAAATGAGCATGACAAGTAGTCATATATAATAAAAAAATTCTGTTAAAAAGAAAATGAGCATGACAAGTAGTCATATATAATAAAAAATTTCTGTTAAAAAGAAAATGAGCATGACAAGCTTTCATATATACCAGAAAAATTTTGTCAAGAAGAAAATGAGCATGGCAAGCATTCATGTATAATAGAAAATTTCTGTCAAGAAGAAAATGAGCATATCAAGCATTCATGTATAACAGAAAATTTCCGTCAAGAAGAAAATGAGCATATCAAGCATTCATGTATAACAAAAAATTTTTGTGAAGAAGAAAATGAGCATGACAAGCATTCATGTATAACAAAAAATTTTCGTGAAGAAGAAAATGAGCATGGCGAGCATTCATGTATAACGGAAAATTTCTATTATAATGAAAATGAGCAAAACAATATACATATAAAATAAATTATTTCAAGTCTTTTTTTTATTCAAACTATTTTTTTCTCACTACAAGAAAACTGCTAATTAGCGACAGAAATTTGTGACGGATTTTTTCTGTCGCAAATTTGCGACAGATTAGCTAGAGAAAACTTTCTTCATGAATCCGTCGCTAAGTAGCGACGGATTAATGACAACATTTTTTTCGTCGCTAATTCTTAATACAAGAAAACATTTTAGCGAGGGATTTAGCGAGGGATTTTTTTCGTCACTAATTAGCGATGGATTAGCGACAGAAAAATTCCCTCGCTAATTTTCGATTTAAACCGAGCGCAAAATTTTTCCTCTCCCCGTTCGAAATTTAAATCGACCGCGCTCGATTTAAACCGACTTCGATGATGCAGAGTGATCGTTGTGCAAGTCAGTTCATGGTGGACGACGATGATGCAGAGTGATCGCTGGAGGACGGCGACGCCGGTTCACGGAGGACGGCGACGCCGGTTCACGAAGGACGGCGACGCCGGAGAGCATGTCGGTTCATGGAGGACGGCGACGCCGGAGAGCATGCCGGTTCACGGAGGACGGCGACACCAGTTCACAGAGGACGACGACGCCGATTCACGGAGGACGGCGATGCCGGTTCACGGAGGATGACGACACCGGTTCACGGAGGACAGTTTACGGAGGGCAGCGACGCCAGTTCACGGAGGACGACGACGCCGATTCACGGAGGACGGCGACGTCAGAGAGCACCAGTTCACGGAGGACGATACAAGTCTGACGACGAGGCAGAGCGATCGTTCTGTGCAATGCCTGTCAGGCGCAGTATAAGTCCGGCTTATTGTTGCCGGAATACCGCCCGACAGGGATCAATTTTTTTTTTAATTTTTTTTTTAAATTTAGCGACAGATTAACGACGGATAATATCTGTCGCTCAGCTGTCGCAAATTAGCGTCAGAATTAACGACATATAAGTTTTTTCGCTAATTAGCGATCAAAAGTTCGCGATGGCCTCTATCCATTGCTAATCCATCGCTAAATAGTTTAGCGGCGGATAAACAATGGATATAGTCCGTCGCTAATCCACGATTTTCTTGTAGTGTCGCCTCATAAAACGTCGTATCATCCATCACCACTTCATTCTTGAAGTTTAAACACCAAAACACCAAAATAGTAGGGCAATATATACATATAAACTAGATTATTTCAAGTCATTTTTTTCTCTTTATGGTTAGAACACTAAAGAACGATTACATATTATGTTCAGACGTAACTATTCATAAAATACAGCCACTATATCATGCCTATGCATGTCACTATTCATGAAAATGAGTGGTTGACACCTACATTTAATCGCTATTCCAATAGGCATAGTCCCTAGCACGTCTCTAACATGCTTTCTTGGTTGCTCTTCCTCCTTAAGAATGACCCCCACAACAAACAATGAAAAAAAAAACAAAAAGAATTAAAATACTATAACAATTAACTGAAAACAATGTGGGAGGAGATTAAGAGGAGGAGGGGATTGAATGACCTACCACTAGTCGTTCTCTCTTCGTTTGGGTGCTCCAACGTTGCAGCAAGGAAGCTCTCATGAATGTCTACTATGACAGCAATGAGGAGGACGGGATAGGGGTGATGGCGCACCACCGCCGGTCACCAAAAAAGTTGGTCGAAGAAAGAAGGAGGGACGAGGGAAAGAGAGGGTCGGCTAGGGCAAAGAGGAAGAGAAGGGGGAAGTGGTGGGGATGAGAGGGGCGTGCCCCCCCCCTCATAAAATAGGAGAAACCGAATTCTGATCCGCCACACCCAAAAAACCTTTAGTTGGGCTAACTCGGTCCAACTCAGTTAGGCTAACTAGGGTTGAACCAAAGCACTCAATGGGGTTCAACCACGTGGCTGAACCCAACTGACTCTTACAGGGTCAGCCTTGGCGAGGTTGGTCCAATTGGATGACAACCTTAGCAATGCAAGAACAGATTTGCCCTTGCATGCCGAAAGTTTTTGGAATGGGTCCCTGGACCTATTCCTACACAACAAATTACATTCCGTGCCGTTTGGTTAACTAAGAGTAGCCAAAAAAAGCTTTCTTGCAGTTGACCCGACCCAGGGTCAAACAATCTTGACCCTGATGACCAAAATATTCCTGAATTAACTCTAAAATACCCACAATACGCTTAAAACTTACTAGGCTCACTTTAACTCGGTTTTTGATGAAATAAATTTTGTTCTTCTAAAAAAATGAGTGAGAATGCAATCATAAAATGAGAAATCATGAAAAATGCCATGAAATTTTTTTATCCATATATTACAGAAGTAAGGAAAATGTCGAATTTTAAAGTTCCTGCTCATGTGTCTGTGCGTCGTGACACCACAGAGAGACACCACTAAAATTGCGCGTCCCTGTGACATGGCTAGAGGGGTCTCCTCCTCTTTTGACTAGATTTTAATCTATTTTGTTTTTTCTGAATGAAAAGATTCAACTTGCAAGGCAAGATTTTGTGCGACGAGGGAGCTCAATGTCCACAAGATAAGCCTTCAAAATCTTTTGAAATGAAAATAAGCCTTCAAAATGAACGATTCAAAATGGAAATCCTTACGTATTGGAAATCGATAGCTCCTTGAGCTTATAAGGTTTGAGATTGAGAGTCCAAAATCTTGTTTCCAGCGCTTCGGAGAGAGGCAGGCCAATATGGAGAGGGTGATGCTGCTGCGCTCCTTATCCTGCACTACAGCCTGCAGCAGGGTCTTCTCCTCGCGACCAAAGCTCTGTTCCAGATGTTTCTCTTCGCTAAACAAACACCTCTACAGGAGGACCAACAAGAGCTTTGCTTTCAGAACCAGAAGCTCCCCACGTTTTATTCCGACCCCTCCTTTTCTGCTCAAGAGAAACTTCTCACTCACTCCTCAGGCCGTTGCTACCCCTTCTGCTAAGCCTCCACCTCAAGGTACCGTCTTGGGAGCTCTTCTTCTCCCATCAGAAAAATGAAAATATGGGTCTTTTCTTCTAATGGGTGTTCAGTTCTTCCAGTAAATGATGTTTGGTTTATTACTTTTTTTTTTTTTCTGGTGGCTGCTTCTCTCAATAAGGGAAAAAGTGGGTATTTTTCTTTTTCTCATATGGGTGTTCGATTTGCTAAAATTATGATGTTGGGCGTCTTCCTTTTCTCTGGGAACTTCTTCTGTCAATGAAAGAAAAAGGGGATCTTTTCTCGAATGGCTATTCTATTCGTTCGGTATACGATGTTGGGTTTCATCTTTCTATTCCCTTTCCTTTTTTTGGTTCTTTTTTAATTTTCTCGGTTTTTGTTAGAGAAAGGTTGTGCCAGTGATGTTGCTGCGAAGCTGGGATTCGAGAAGGTTTCAGAACAATGGATTCCGGAGTGCAAGGCCAATGTGGTTCTTTATAAGCACATGAAAACAGGTGCGCAAGTTATGTCTGTATCCAATGACGACGAGAACAAGGTCTTTGGCGTCGTCTTCCGGACTCCTCCGTGAGTATTTCCCTCAGTTATTTCTTAGCTCATTCTTTTTGTTTCCTTCAAATCGGATTCGTCTTTTGCACAAATGCATGGTTAGAAATTCAGCTGAAAAAGTGAACAGTTTAATCTAGTATGAGTCATCTCTAATATGAATATTAGAGAAGTTGTGGATATCAATATGTAGTTAAGTAAACAAGAACAAGGTGTTTTCTTCCTCGAGTTAGTCAGTTTTGACAAACAGAAGAGGGAGCTAAGTATGTTGATATTTAGTATACATTGGCTTTCATTAACGAAAACAGATTCAGACGGGTTTTCTAGTGAGAATAGGGTCTTGTAGCCTTCCCTGCTTGGCGGGCCCAGGGCTTGTAACTTGAGAATTTTTTGGGACCTTTGATGTCATCCTTGCTGATTCTTTTAATAGGTGGAGTTACGAAGTTTACATAAACCTAGCGAGTGCCTACAGACCTTTGATAGCCCACTTGTATAGAAAGGCTGTATGAATTAGATACCTTGTTTCCTTCTCTAATGCAATGTCCGAGTTTTAACTTTTTTTCTGGATAAGTGAGGTTCATCCACATACTCCTTTGCCATATAAACCTCTTGTTGAGATTTATCTTATGCTATGGGAAAATTTCAGGTTCAAGCTTTGTAAAAATTGGCCTAAGATCTGTGTTCAGCCAATTCTTTTGAATCTTCTTTGCAAAATGATATGTTTATACACGTGATCCAACATTTTCTCCAAAGAAGTTCTATGCAATGCTTGAAATTTCTGTTGATTGATTACTATTGGGACAAGTGAGTAGGTTGTTCTTAGTAATTTCTGTTGATTGTACTTGTAGAATTGTTCCTTAAAAGATCATGACTATTTGAATTGCAGAAAGGATTCAACTGGGATACCTCACATACTAGAGCACAGTGTATTGTGTGGATCACGAAAGTATCCAGTAAAAGAACCTTTTGTAGAGCTCTTAAAAGGTAGTTTGCATACATTCCTCAATGCATTCACCTATCCAGACAGGACGTGCTATCCAGTTGCATCTACGAATAAAAAGGTGATACAACACAATCCTTATTATGCAGTGTTCAGATCTTTGAATTGAGTAGTGAATTTTCTGATGGGAGTTCGTCGGCTTAGGACCTAGGTCAAATATTCTTTCCTGATTGAGAGTTTCGATTCTGATTAACAAAGGTCTCCATTCACTTGGCTAGCTGATCAGAATCCTAACATGAACTTTGTTTATTTTTCCTTTATAGGACTTCTATAATTTGATCGATGTATATCTGGATGCTGTCTTCTTTCCTAAATGTGTTGATGATTTTCAAACATTCCAACAAGAGGGCTGGCATTATGAGCTCAATGATCCTGCAGAAGAAATATCCTTTAAAGGTAGTATGGTTGTGCTATCCCCTTGCAGTATTAAAGTCCTTCTCACATCATTAATCTGGTGGACTTCTCTTGACTCAGGTTTCCACTTCTTGTGAGATGAAGATCTGTTCCCTACTTCATGCTTTACTATTACTAGGTTAAATGTGACGTTAAACGTGAATTATCTGGAAACTGAGGACCAAATGTGGACTTCAAAATTCTTAATAATCATAAGTGTTTCTAACTATTACAATTTTCTGTATCACTTTGTATAAAGTAACACATGAAAGGGCATTTCCACACCCATGATTGAGCTGTTGTTTACATTGACAATCAAATATTTTGGCAGCATGTCTGCCTTAAGTTTCAACATTTCAAAAAAAGGGAAAAGTTTTTGTTTCTAAGGAACTCTAGTATATATCTTATTAAAACTTCTAAAACTGATAGAAAGTTTGATGATAAGGATTATCATAAACCCAAACAAGAAGTACTCTTACCCATTAACAACGAGACATTTTGCCGCCCGACATGCTTGGGACACAATCAAAGCCGTGTTGGATTCTTTGACCTTGTCTCAAACCATTTTGGCCCAATTTTATTTTTGAAAAAATTTGAACTTTATTGTTTTGGATATGATTCAAAGTTACTTTTTGCATCTGTTTCACATTTATTATTTGACAACTCCCAATGATAACTATCCTTTACTTATTTTTTTACTTTTTATATGGTTTGATAATCCCAATACTAAGCTGACTTCTCTCTCTCTCTCTCTCGTACCATAGCTTCCCTCAACTTTCAAATTATCACCGGAATACCTTCACTTACATGAACTTTTAAGTGTAAATTAAAAAATTTACATATAACACACAGATATATACAGACACACACACGTTTCGCTGTATCTTAATTTTTAAAAAGTTGACGAATTTGTGTTGCATACATGAGTCACGTACATGTATGTACCCTTATCATTGTAACACATGTATATATATGTATGTATGTATGTTTGTAAGTGTATGTATGTATATGTGTGTATAATATGTGCTGGTTTACGAGCAAGTCCATGAGTCCTTGGCCTGGCCATGTCCATGTTTTTGTGATAGACACTCGTGCACACCTACACACACAAAAACACTTGCATACCCACCATTGTGGCTTAGGTATCCATGCAATGACATACATGTGAGATTACTTAATGTGACATAATGAAACTTTACAAAAGGATATGATGGTCATATTACACTAAAATTTCTGTCCTTTTTACAGGTGTAGTTTTTAATGAAATGAAAGGTGTATATTCTCAACCTGATAACATTTTGGCTCGAATATCTCAACAGGCAAGCATCTCTCTCTCTCTCTCTCTCTGATGCAAATGTGCACACAAACAAACAGACATACATATAAACATGCATATACACAAGAACAACAAGGATGCTGGATATATGCATGCCTCTCTCTCTCTCTCCACTTGCACACACTTGACAGCATCATAGATATGCATTATTAGTGATTTTTGGTCTCACTGGAAGATTCACTACTATATTTTTGCAATTGGGCAATTTAAACTTCTGGTTATGATCCTATTGCCTGTATATTGTTAGGTTCACTGAACTTTGTTCGACATTTAGTTTAGGGCATATAAGTCTTTTGCACGTGCAATGACAACAGATTGACTTATCTGAAACAGAGACTAGTTACAAGTTCAGAACTTGGATTGCTAAGGGAGATGAAGAGGCTTCTTTAACATCTGTCTGTGCTTAGCCTCATAAGAAGATTGGTTATTGCATTGTGTCATTTGTGGCATGAATGGTGCTGAAGATTGGATATTTTGCTCTTGTTTGGTTTCTGGGCCATCATATGTGATGGTTTTTGTATTAACTTACATTACACAGAGATTTCCTTTTGCCTTTCTACCCATAACAGATGCATTATGTTAGATGTGGTGACGAAATTTGTGTAAAAAACATGTGGATAGTTTCTTCACATGTGCACACATATACCGGTTAGACTCACATTTTACCAATGACCAATTGACAGGATCTATCACCATATAGATTTGGTTGATCTAATAATGAATCAAAGTGAGTAATTCAAGCTTGGAATTTATGTCCAACTGTGTTTTATCACTTTAATATGTAAATAACTAATAAATTTTTTTTGGCTAGCATTTGGTCCCTGATTTTCTTTGTTTCTGTGGTTAGATTTAGGGAAAAGATTCTTTTCACTGATTTTATTCTTGTGAAAAATAAAGCAATTTCAAAATATCTCAGGAGAAAGGTATATTTTTTTAATGTGAAAAAAAAATGTTGATCGATGATGTATATGATTGAGCCACCACAGATGATATCACTTCAATGCAGGCCCTATTTCCAGACAATACGTATGGTGTGGACAGTGGAGGAGATCCACGGGTTATTCCGAAACTTACTTTTGAAGAATTCAAGGTTTGATATATTCTACTGATACCTGTCATATTTGTTTACATAGTAACCAAATCTGAAATCATATTGAGAATTCCCATTGTTGATGCACTCTTTTCCCTTAAAATATACTGTTGTTTGAAAGCTATGTAAAAGCTATTACATGTTACTATTCCAGAGATGTAGATTTGTCATACTGTGATTGGTTTGCCTTAGTGTATGGTTTGTGATTGTTTCAGGAATTCCATCGTAAGTATTACCATCCTAGCAATGCAAAGATCTGGTTCTATGGGGATGATAATCCCGAAGAGCGTCTCCGCATCCTGAGTGGTAAGTGTTATGCACCATGCTCTTCTTTACTTGCTTCATCTCAAAATTTAACCAGTAGACTTCAATTGATGAATTGTTTTTTAGGCATTAGAAAGTTTGTACATGTTAGATGAAATATCAGATTTTATTCATGACAAACTAAGGCCATGAAAATAGCACATACAATAAGTGTCAGTGAGCCACTACAGAGTATGCAGGAGACTGGTGCTCCTTGATAAAATAGTCAGCTCCACTTGCTTTCTATTGTTTCTTAAGACATTCCAGCTATGGGTTTTGTCTGTACATGGATAGTTTTTCATAACTTGGTTAGTTGAACTTTTAATTTTCTATTCTTGTCTAAAGCATCCTTATAATATTATCCAGAACTTGGTAGAATGAAATAATGAGGTTGTTCTTATAATTTAGTCACTGTTGAGAATCATCTCATACTGCATTACAAGGCAGCAGGTTAATCAGAAAATTGGAAGTATGAAGTATGAATAATTATGAAGTAAATTGTTATATATTTGAAATTGTCAAGAATTAACTGGCATTGGATTATAGCACAGAATACTTAAACTCTTGATGTTCAACATGGTGGTCTGGGAGCGTATTCTTCACTATAGCTTGCATGCAGCAACACACAGACATGGTTCTAAGATATGGCATGGCCCATATCGCTGGGAACTTAAAAGCAAATATGAAAATGACTACCCACTAGAAAGTTAGGTTGGAAAATGGTTGCCAAAATTTTGTGGTGCCATCTCCAAAGTTTTAGGCTCTTGGCTACTTTTTGACTAAAATTAACTTCACATTTTTGTTAATTTCCAATCATAATTCTTGAATATCTTTAATATTCTTTATGAAATGTGATGACAATGCACTGAAGATATTTTGTGGCTTTTGATTTCTTCAAGTTGCGATGCTGTGATGAACTATTTGAAGTTTTCATGCACATAGTAGGATACCATTTGGTCTGTTTCTCTGGGAATAAAATATATTACCTTTTGATACATTTTATTTGTTGGAAACAGGGTTCTTGGATCTGTTTGATGCAAGTTCTGCTGCTGATGAATCAAAGGTTGAACCCCAAAAGCTGTTTTCAGATCCTGTCAAGGTTGTTGAGAAATATCCTGCTGGTGATGCTGGTGATCTGAAAAAGAAACACATGGTTTGCCTGAATTGGCTTCTATCTGATGAACCATTTGATTTGGAAACTGAATTAACATTTGGCTTCTTGGATCATCTTATGCTGGGAACTCCTGCCTCTCCTTTGAGAAGAATTCTCCTTGAAAGTGGCCTTGGAGATGCAATTGTTGGTGGTGGAATTGATGATGAACTCCTTCAGCCCCAATTTAGTATTGGTCTGAAAGGAGTTTCTGAAGATGATGTACAAAAGGTGGAAGAATTGATAATGAACACCCTAAATAAATTAGCAGATGAAGGTTTTGATTCCGAAGCTGTAGAAGCATCCATGAACACAATTGAGTTTTCTCTTCGGGAGAACAATACTGGTTCATTTCCTAGAGGCCTGTCCTTGATGCTTCGTTCCATGGTTTGTATAGATTTTTATAGCTAAACTTGAATGTATTCAACTCTCACTGAGAATTCAGGCCATTTTCCTTGTGTCCTATATCCTCAGGGAAAATGGATATATGATATGGACCCATTTGAGCCTTTGAAATATGAGAAGCCCCTACAAGTTTTAAAAGCTCGAATCTCTGAGGAAGGATCAAGGGCTGTTTTCTCACCGCTACTAAAAAAGTACATTTTGGACAATCCTCATTGTGTGACAATCGAGATGCAGGTAATCCTCTAAATTGTTTCATGAATCAAGGATTCCGCTCTTCAATGACCATTTGATGTAGTTTCATTGATTATCAACTATTCATTGTTGGTTCTCTTTCCTTGCTTTACATAAAGCCTGACCCAGAAAAATCTTCAAAAGATGAAGCTGAAGAGAGGGAAATTCTGGAGAAAGTTAAGGAAAGTATGACAGAAGAAGATCTTGCAGAGCTGGTATGTGCAACTCAGGAGCTGCGCATAAAGCAGGAAACACCTGACTCACCAGAAGCCCTCAAAAGTGTACCAAGCCTTTCATTGCAAGATATTCCCAAAAAACCTATACATGTGCCCACAGAGGTAACCCTTATGATTTATGACATTAATCTTTATGGTGATTTTTCTTTTTGGCAATGCAACTTATAATTTTGAAAGTTTAATCTACCCATTTATTGCACTTTACATTTCTGTTCATTTCTTTGTTACACTCACCACATATTTTTTGTTTGGATGAGTTTTCTGAGAGTATTGATCGTCTTTGCTTTCATATGTGTTGAAACCATCATTTGTCCTAACATTTGGTTTATGATTTTGGCTCTATGAGATGTTGCAGATTGGTGAGATTGATGGTGTAAAGGTATTGCAACATGACCTTTTCACAAATGATGTACTCTATGCAGAAGTAGTGTTTGATATGAGTTCGTTGAAGCCAGAGCTTGTTTGCCTTGTGCCACTGTTTTGGTGAGGATCCTTTCTTTTCTTTGTTAATTGTAGAGTGTGTTACAAGATTCTTTTATGTCTTTTCCCTTTTTGTTTAAAAGAGGAACTGGAGACATTTCTAAAACACATCTTTGTCAGTCAATCTTTGCTTGAGATGGGCACCAAAGACATGGATTTTGTTCAACTTAATCAATTAATTGGACGAAAGACTGGAGGAATATCAGTTTATCCCTTCACATCATCAATAAGAGGGAAAGATGCACCATGTAGCCATATCATTGTTCGAGGTAAAGCCATGGCAGGACGAGTTGAAGACCTATTCAATCTGGTACTAACTGCTTCCATCGATCAAAGTTACATTAATATGTTACTATATCATCTTCTTCCTGTCAAAGCTAGATAATTTTGTGTTCCTGTTTCTTTTCATTATTAACGGGCTCTCATTTTTTTCTCTATGGATGGAAAAGTTGAAGAGGTGTTCAACCTGGCATTACTTCTATACTATGTTACATGGACATTTCATTTAGGCAGAAGTGTCGGTGTCGGACATTTCTCGACACTGACACCAACACTCCTGGACAAGGCATTGACACGCCATTTTTAAAATTGGAGTTCTCAGAAATTTGAACACGTGTGTCAAGTGTACAACACCATAAAAGATGTCTCAACACACCGTGTCTAGCGAGTGTCATACCTGTGTCCAATGTTGGGTATCATAGACACAGGTGTCCAACTTTGTGGACACTACCTTATTAAACATGGAAGTGTCGAGTATTTTAGAGTCAAAACATACTTGTGTCCATCATGAATCGAGTATCTGACACTCCCAGTAGCCTTGATGATTTGTTTTGATTTTTTGTACTTAAAATCTTACATGGTCATATTATATCATTGACATTTGTATAAATCATCGAGGATCAGGTTGCAAATGAGAAAGGAATGCACATTTTATAATTTGAGGTTTTGTTTGCATAATTCTTTAAATCACTCTTTTCTCTCTCTCTCTCTCTCTATATATATATATATATGGGTTAATAGTTGCGACAATCGTCTGTATGTGCAATCAACTTAGCATCTTCTATTTTTTTTTTTTTTCATATTTTTTGGACCAAGTGACCCCATGGATGTGATCTACATGTTTTTAGTGGGAGCCAGCTTTTGAATTTCCAAAATCCAACCTGTGTACAGGATTTTCCAATGATGCAAAAATCAATGGTTGTAAATGCATCGATCCATTTTCTGCTGTTTACTCTAAAAACAAAAGTAAATGCATCAATTTTTTCCAACTCAAAAAAACATGCTTTTTCATTGAAAAAACATGATCTAAGGGTTGTTTCCCACTAATTCAAGCATTCTGAACACATCTATGAGGTTAGATTGAGTCAAAACAATTTGCATCATGAGATTCCAACTAGATTGTACCTATAATCGACTGTATTAAATATAAACCCTATATATATATATCCACGTCCAAGCTAAGATCCGCTCCAAGTAACATAGCTTCCATATATCTCAGTTCTATGTGATTTTCAAGTTGCATCATCTTATCCTTATCAAAGCTATTTTAATTAGATGTTTCTGATGTATGGTCCTTTTCTCATTTTCTCTTTGTATATGCACGCACACATGCACAAATACACAAATCTTGAAATTAATGTCATTGGTCTTGTCCTTGGTTAACCTGCATTATGTTTTATTCTGGCCTTTCAGTCTCTGTGTGTGTGAACTGAAAGGTTACAAGATTATTTCATTTGTAGAAGTCTAATTAATGAAAGGAGCTAATACTTGTAATCTATGTCACATGGGTGCGGGTGCGGTGCGGCACTTTAAAAAAACTTAGGTGCAGGGGTGCGGGAGGGAAAAAATATAAAAAATTATATATATATATATATATATATATATGTTACTAAAATTTTAACTAGTAACAATAACAATAGAATAGTAGACTAGTAGTAAGTTAGTAATAAAAATATGAGCATTCAACCAAATTTTAAGTAACAAAATCAGTAATAACAATCAAATTACCCAACATCAAGTCATCAACAAATAATACACATTATAAGCAACCATATGTCACAGGAAAAACTCAGTTCGACTTGGCTGGGCTTGTGAAAACTCAGTTCGGGCTTGGCTGGGCTTGTGAAAACTCAGTTCAGCCAGCATGTTTTGCAAAATGGCTGCTTAAAGCAGCAATTTTTTTTTACAGACTCCCATACGGGCCATACGATTAGGATTCGAACTTGCAACGTCCCAACAGACATATTATGTATAATATATCTATGTATATTATTTATAATGTTTATATTACATAGTTTTTACATGTAAAAACTCTTAAAAGATAGTTTTTTAAGAAATTGAGCCAGCCAAACTTAGTTTTCCCTAAAATGGGTAATTTTTTTTTTCAAAAATGGGCTTGTTTAGCCGGGATTGAGAGAGAGAGAGGTACACAGTAAGGGGGAAGGAGATTGAGTAGAGAGAGAGAGGCACTCAGTATGAAAGTGATGAAAAAGAGAGAGAGATAGCTAGCCGAGAGATTGAGAGACGAGTGGAGAGAGAGATTGAGAGAGAGATTGAAGGAGAGAATGAGAGAGAGTACCTTGGAGATGAAGAGGAAGTCGCACTCGCCGGACGGTAGCAGCTGGTAGGCATCGCCGGCGTCGGGGTGTCAGTGTCGCAGCTCAGCAGCGTTGGGGGACAGAGGAGAGAGGGAAAAACTGTTTTGCCCTAATTCTCAAGCCCATATCATCGGGCGATTTTTTTTTTAAGTCTAAAAGTTGGACATATATGACCCTAGGTGCGTTGACCGCACCGGGTGCCACACCCGCACGTGCACCCGCGTCGCATTGTGTCGACGGGGGTGCGGCACCTGGTTGGCCGAATCCCTGTGACATAGCTTGTAATTATTTCTTAGAATCAAATTATTAAGTTAATACCACCTTTATGTAGAGTATTTACAAAGACTGTTGCATTTAGTTTTTAAAAGTGTTCACACTTGCTAATAGGATCATAACATGGAAAAGGATGCTGAATAAACTCAACATTTCATAGGTCCTTGGCTCATCTCCTTTAACTGCTAGCTTGGCTCATGAAATAGGCTTGTTAGATGTGCTCAGGCTCAATAAGCAAACAAGCTAAACTCAAACACTCTTACAATTGACTTGCTTCAAGCATAAAAACATATATACACATCAAAGCTTTTCTTCATCTTAATATTGGTTCAGTGGATAAAGAATCATGTTTTATAAGAAATAGGCATTACCTAATGCATAGTTGCATACCTTCTTTTTTTATTTTCCATGATTAAATGAAGTATCTTTTCTCATGTCAACATGCTATAATTTCCTGCCAACCCTTTTACATATCAGATAGTTGGTAGGAATCATGGTGCCCTCATCCATTGTCACACCTCAAAACAAGAAGGATCTTGCTAAGATTGAGCTGGTGTTGGCCAAATTCGTCAAGCTCAGAGATCCTTCCATGCACATAAATTGAACTCATGCATGCACTCCAGTATTTATGACCAGGCTTGTGTAACCTAGTATTTTGCTTGTTTCAGCTCTTTTACACCCCTGCGTATGGCTCAGTATTTACCAGTGGCTGCTCTGCACATAGTAGTACATTGTTAGTGATCATCCAGGCTGATTAAATGTGTTTGCATTCTATCTTGTTTTCAGATCAATACTGTCCTTCAGCAAGTTCAGTTCACTGACCAGCGACGTTTCAAGCAATTTGTTTCTCAAAGCAAAGCAAGAATGGAGGTATTAATGAGCAAGGATTTGTATTATTCAGACATATTTCAAAAACACTATTCTCATGTTATTTAGATTTTTTGCAGAGCCGGTTGAGGGGCAGCGGTCATGGCATAGCTGCTTCAAGGATGGATGCAAAGTTAAATGTTGCAGGATGGATTTCTGAACAAATGGGTGGTATCAGGTAGGATTATGTGGCCATTTCAGTCTTAAACACAGAATAATCATCAGTAAATGCTAACTGACCAATTGTGTGTGTGTGTGTGTGGGGGGGGGGTGTATGTGGGTGTGTGTGCATGCATGTGTGTGTGTGTGGGTGTGTGTGCATGCATGTGTGTGTGTGTGTGCATGTGTTTGTATGTGTCCAGAACTTGGCACAGATTTCTAGATAAATCACCTAAATGCAACTACCTCAGCACCGGTTAGGGGCATGCTAATTGTTATGCTTAAAATCATGGGTATTGCTTTTATCGAGATTGAACTTCACCTCCTTGTCAGTTTCCTGCTTCACACTGTCTAGATACTTTTTGTGGATGTGAAGACTGGCAGGAGTTATGTGGATGGGCATTTAGGCTTTTTACATCTTTTAGAGGGTTACCTTGATTCATGCAAGTGTGGAAGGTTAGACTTGTTGGGGTTTTATTGCATTTTCTGTGCATGGATGTGCTCCACACACTTTGAAAGGCATAACCTGGTGGTGAGCTGTTGTAGTCCTATTTTTCCCAAAGGTTAAATGCTACTGTGTTTTGAATCTGAAATATTAAGTCAGGTGTGTCCAACCGATTGCCCAGTACAAGTATTAAGAACAAAGGAGTTTGATGTATGTGTTTTTCTATCTTATGGTTGAGATTAGGCACTACCTAACTATGAATGAACCCATTGTGTATGCAATTGAGGACTCAGTATTCTTCCCGAACTGCGCAAGTGCAAAAGGAATTATAATCAATTATCCATTCTTGTGTAGTGGTTGCAATATGTGGTATTTCCTCATTGGCATTTTTCTGATCCAGGCATGTGTGTCAAAAACTGGGGTTCTTTGTCAGCAAAAAGATGTACTACTACCTAATTTCACTAGTTACTTTTTGACATTTTTATACAGTGTGAAAAGATTCTTAATTACTCTTGCCCCTGTTTCATATATCAATCAGTCTCTCTTTTGCATTTTTGTTAAACTTTTACATGTTCTAGTATTCATTTTTAGTATAACAGGGCTTAAACCTGTTGATATTTCCAGCTATCTAGAATTCTTACAAGGCCTTGAGAAGCAAGTAGACCAAGAATGGGATTCAATCTCCTCCTCACTCAAGGAGATACGTAGATTGCTGCTCTCAAAAGAAGGTTGCCTGGTCAATTTAACTGCTGATGGAAAGAACCTTTCTAACACAGAGAAATATGTGGCCAAGTTTCTTGATTTGCTTCCGACAGCAAGGGCCACTCAAAATGTCTCTTGGAGTTCTTGCCTTCCTCCCGTTCATGAGTGCATAGTTATTCCTACCCAGGTATGGAAGCATTACCTATCTATTTTTCTTTTGTAGAATGGTCAACATAGATTATCTTGGGATTCTGGTTTTTAGTTCTTTCCCTGGCATCTGACCAACTGTTTATCTTATACATGTCATCTGCTGTGTTGCTTTTCGACAGGTGAATTATGTTGGTAAGGCTGCTAATATATATGATACCGGCTATCAGCTAAGTGGCAGTGCCTATGTTATTTCAAAATACATAGGAAATACATGGCTGTGGGACCGAGTCAGAGTAAGTGGCGGTGCATATGGAGGGTTCTGTGACTTTGACACTCACTCAGGTGCCTTCTTTGATAAGACTCCATAGCATGCAGCCGTGAGGCTTCTTCCTAATTCTCACTATATCAACTGTTACTTTCCGATTTCAGGTGTATTCTCTTATCTGTCGTATCGAGATCCAAACTTACTGAAGACAATCGATATATATGATGGAACGGCAGATTTCCTCCGTGAACTAGAGTTAGATGAAGATACCCTTACAAAAGCAATTATTGGAACCATTGGAGATGTTGATGCATATCAACTACCGGATGCTAAAGGCTACAGTAGGTATGAAAATACCTATATTATTGAAAATTTATTTTTCATGTAGTGACTTTATGAAGCACTCTTTTGCAGAATGGTTAGCGTAATTTACTTAATGAAGCACACCGGTACTTTCTTCTACTTATTAGTACTCAACCAGGAAAATGCAATTTTCTTAGTCTCAATGACGGCTGTTCCGCAGTTATTTCATGCAGTGAAAACCTCTAGCTTTATGCATCATCTACAAATTTCTTTTTTAGCTTATTGGGAATCAAAGGCATATTGAATATATATGTAAGGAACATATGGGCACAAACAGTGAGTGATGATAAAGGTAGCTTTCTTTTCTTTTCATAAGCATAGGTGAAAGGTTGCCTAGAAAATGAGTTTCCAGGCCCATGTGGCGATAGGGAACATCCTAGTAGGGGTCGATTCTGAAAGATTTTCAATGCTCAAATCCCTCCACGCGTGAAAGCTGAGAAACAGAGAGAGAGAGAGAGAGAAACTGCGGAGAAAATCGATACCCCCTTGATTGTGTTAGGGTCGGCTGCTATTCTAATCCCTTTATAATAACATACTAATACAAAGATTAGGGTACTAAAGTACCCTTATTACAAGAGAATAAATTACACTGTGCCATTAATGAAATGGTAATGATCACGGGTCTGGATCTCCTGACCCGTGACCCGAAACAAGGGATACACTTCTTTTCACCCTCCCTCACGTTGTGCATGATCTTGAACCATGAACAACTTGCCTTTTAACATCCAAAATCTGTCTTTTGTCAATCCTTTTGTAAATATATCTGCCGCTTGATCTGTAGTTCGTACAAATTCAGACTCAATCTCTTTCTCTTCTACTTTTTGTCTCACAAAATGCTGATCTATTTCAATATGTTTGGCACGACTGTGATGAATTGGATTAAAAGACATACTAATGGCACTCTGGTTGTCACACAAAAGAATTGATTGAGAGATCGATTCTCCTACTTCTGTCAGCAAGTGTCTAATCCAAGTAGCTTCAGCAATGGCGGCTGCCATTGACCTGTATTCAGCCTCTGTACTGGATCTGACAACAACCTTTTGTTTCTTACTACTCCAAGAAACCAAATTCATCCCAACAAACACACAATAGCCGGATACTGATCTGCGTTCATCTGGATCTCACGCCCAGTTCGCATCAGAATAAAAAGTGATCTCATGTGCATTTTGCCCATTGGTCTTTCTCTTATATAAGAGGCCATCCCCAATTGTTCTCTTCAGGTATCGAAGTATCCGTTTAACTGCTTCCATATGCCCTTCACATGGTGCATGCATAAACTGAGATACTTGATTCACAGAGTAAACTATATCAGGGCGAGTGAAAGTGAGGTATTGTAACATACCCACTATGTTACGGTATTGTGTGAGATTATCAAATGGATCCCCATCTTAAGAGCTAAGCCTTTGATGAAGAACGCTAGGAGTTCCCAAGGGTTTGCAGTCTTTCATACCTGCTTTATTGAGAGCATCAATGGTATACTTATGTTGAGTGAGAGTCATCTCTTCAGGGGTACTGTCGACTTCAACTCCAAGAAAGTATCGTAGCTTTCCAAGGTCCTCCATTTTGAACCTCTGATTCAAGAGATGTTTGACTTCTTCAATGTGCTCATTGGAATTACCAGTGATGATAATATCGTCTACATATATCAACAACAGAGTAACTGTGTCTTGGTTCTTAAATATAAATAAGGAGTGGTCAAGAAGAGATTTCTTAAAACCATATTTTTGTATTTCAAGAGAAAAACTATCGAACCAAGATCGAGATGCCTGCTTCAATCCATATATCGCCCTTTTTAGTCTGCATACATATTTTGTAAGATTGCCTTCTGCATAACCAGTGTGTTGTTCCATGTATACTTCTTCTCTCAAATTCTCACGAAGAAAGGCATTCTTCACATCAAGTTGGCTAATAGTCCATTGATGTTCAATAACTAAAGAAAGTATGACTCTGATTGTCCCCATCTTTACCACTGGACTAAAAGTTTCATCATAGTCCTGTTCTTGCTCCTGTGTAAAACCTTTGGCTACAAGTCTCGCCTTGTATCGCTCTATAGTCCCATCTGGTTTATACTTTATTTTGTACACCCATTTCGAACCAACAACATTTCTGTCAGGTGGTCGTGGTACAACATCCCACGTACCACCTTCATGTAGAGCTTCCATTTCCTCATTCATTGCTTCAATCCATCTTCTGGAATTTGATGCTTGGGAGAACGTTGTGGGTTCATCTTCTTTACTCAAGGCTGTTAGAAAGAGTTGAAAATCTAATGAGAAATTTTCATAACTGACCCATCTTTCAATTGGATGGCGAGAACGAGTGGATCTTCTAGCATCAACGATGTTGGATATAGAGGATGTGTCCATTTCTGGATTAACTATGGTGGGCGGATCTCTTTCTCGTCGAGTGTAAACAAGACCTTTATACCTTTCTGGATTCAAAGTTGGGTCTGTATTTTCATGGGCAATCATTTCATCAGTAGACACAGATTCCTTATCCTTTTGAGTACAATTTGAGGGGCAGACATCACTAGCTCCGGAGAAAAGTTCATAATTCAGCCAAGGATAATAAGTCTCGATTTTAGAATTTGATTATGAAGAACTATTAGATCGACAATCAAAATTCAATTCATCGAAGATGACATTTCTTGATATTCTGATGCGCTTGCTCACCAGATCATAGCACCTGTACCCTTTATAGTCATCAGCATAACCCACAAACCTGCACTTCAGGGCCTTGTCCTGAAACTTATGTCTCATTGAACTATCAACATGAACATAGCATAAACAACCAAACACATGCAAATCATGGTAGTTGGGATGTGCACAAAAAAGAGACAAGTAAGGAGACTTGTTTTCCAAAATAGTCATGGACAATCGATTTATCACATGAACTGCAAAATGAAAGGCCTCTGTCCATAAAGTGATCGGAAGATTACTATCATGCATCATGCTCATTGCACTCTCAACAATATAGCGATGCTTCCTTTCAGCAATCTCATTCTGCTGAGGTGTGTGTGGGCAAGACACCCTTTTCCTTATCCCATTACTTTGAAGAAAGTTAGTAAAGTCAATGGAAGAAAATTCACCTTCTCCGTCACATTGGAAACTAAGGATGTTTTCAGAAAATTGGTTTTTGACAAAGGAATGGAAGTTTCGGAACAACTTGAAAGTCTCAGATTTGTGTTTCATGAAAAATATCCAAGAATAACTGTCAACAAATATAAGGTAATATCTAGTTCCAGATATGAAAGTAATTGGGGCAAGCCCCCAAACATCAGGGCAGATAATTTCAAAAGGTCTTTAAGCTCTTTTATTTATAGAATGAAAGGGTAAGACATGACTCTTACATAGGAGACAACTAGAACATTTGTTGTCATTGACATTTATTCCTAAACTTGACTTGGGAATGAGGTTATTTGAAACAAGCTTTTCAATTAAACTATTACTGCAATGACCTAGACGACCATGCCAAAGATTTGGTTTATTGATTTCAGAGACACTAAAAACACAGGTAGAATTCTCAGAAGGCAACGATGAGTGGAGCTTCAAGTTTGTGTCTGTAGGGCGAATATGTGCTGAAGGATCTTCTTAAAAAACATACATATTGCCTTGCCGTTTTCCTCTAGCGAACGTCTCCTTCGTGCAGAGATCCTTGACAAGAACAGAAGAGGGAGTAAATTCAACTGAGGCTTTGATATCATCAACAAGTTTAGAAACTGAAACAATGTTTTTCTTGATGTTAGGAGCATAAAGAACTTTTGAAAGGTTGATAGAAGATTCGAACAAGGGTATAATGGAGTTTCCAATATGAGAGATAGAATGGTGTAATCCATCCCCAGTAACTCTACTACTTCTACCAATGTAAGGAACAAGTTTTAGGAGCTTACCGGCATCACCAGTAACGTGAGTCGCTGCGCTAGAGTCCACGTATCAAGTACCTTGCTCATTCTGTTTCAGATTCAATTCTGCTAAAGCTGACAACAATAACTCCTTTACTTCTCCGCTGGTTCTTGTACTGTCTGTGCCTCTTTTTGCTTCAGTTTGTGTCGATTTTCCTTTATTTTGGGGATTGAACCAACAGTTAGCTTTGATATGCCCCTTTTTATTACATAGAAAGCAAGTAGGAATTGACCTCTTTCTTTGTGGATTGGTATATGTGTTGGGTGTAGGCAATAATCCACGACCTCCTTGACCACTTCTCTCTTGTCCTCCTTTTCCCTTGATATCACAGCTTCCTCGTCCTCGTGCATAAGTAATCCCTGTAGCAAGAACTTCTTGTGCCCCAGTATGCATAGATGATTCTTCAGAAAATCCCTTTAGATTCATCTCATATTGTAATAATTTTGCACGCAGATCTTTAAAGTTGGGCAGCTCAGGTAAACATAACAAGGAAGTAACAATCATATGATAGTCGGGTTCCAATCCACTGAGGGTTTGTTGTACCAGATCTTTATCAGTTACTGCACATCCAACAACTGCTAGTTGATCTGTGATAACCTTTATTTTGTTCAAGTATTCCATAATGGTCATGGAATCCTTTCTTAACATTTGAAATTCTCTTTTAAGAAACATAATCCTGGCCTGAGAAACCTGTGAGTACGTCTGAACAAGTCTGTTCCAAAGTTGCATGGCAGTGCAATCATCTGGAGTTGCTACAAGCACCTCTTGTGACAGTGTAGATGTAATATAAGCAACTAGCGCTTGGTCTCTTTTCATCCAAGCTACAAATTCAAAATTTCTAACATATACCGTAGTAGATTCTCCTTTGCTGTCCCTTTCTTCTCGTGATATGAATTCGGGAGGAACTGGAACAGATCCATCCAGATGTCCGGAGAGTTCCTGACTCCTAATGAAAGGTATGATTTGCCTATTCCAAGTCAAGAAGTTACAATTGTTTAATTTTTCAGATACGAGTTGACTGAGGAAACTTGAAGAAAGAACCGACTGAGTAGGAAGTGAATCCATGTTTCACAGTATTAAGAGTGTGTCCAGCACAATCTGTCTACAGTTTATGTAACCTTTTTTTTTGCAGAAACTAATTTAGATCAATGGCTGATTTAAAACAGATATTGAATATCTATTAGATTTTTTATTTTCAGAAGAGAATGAATACTGAATATGAAAACCACAAAAAAAAATGTGAATAGGAATTCACACTCGGTATTGACGCAGTGCTTTCAAGCTAAAAGAGGTAAAATGGTAGAGATGAGGGTAACGTCAGATTTGCCTGGTCAGGGATGTAGTTGGATCAAATAAGACCCTGATTACGTGATTAGATCACGCTCTGATCGAAAACAATAAACAATATATATTGACGACAGATTGAAGAATGAGAGAAGGGATTCAATGAAGGGGTTGAGATTGAAAATCTGAACTGAGTTAACTCAGATTAATTAGAGAAGAAAGTTTGATCAGATCTGATTAACGTCAAATCTGATCGAGATCAAGAGACAAAGGGAAAATAAGGTGAGATAGATCTGATTAACCTCAGATCTGATTACCGTCAGATCTGACGTACTAACGTCAGATCTGATCGAGAAGAAAAATGAGGAATAAAATATTCAGATGAGGTTGAGAAAACAGACAAAAGAAAAAGAAGTTTTCTTGACTTAGAAGAGAAAATCGAGAAGAGACAGGTCTTTCAGACGTACCTTTGAGATCGATTCCAGGTCCAGCTGTAGCGTGGCTCTGATACCATGAAAGATTTTCAATGCTCAAATCCCTCCACGCGTGAAAGCTGAGAAACAGAGAGAGAAAGAGAGAGAGAAACTGCAAAGAAAACCGATACCCCCTTGATTGTGTTAAGGTCGGCTGCTATTCTAATCCCTTTATAATAACATACTAATACAAAGATTAGGGTACTAAAGTACCCTTATTACAAGAGAATAAATAACACAGTGCCATTAATGAAATGGTAATGATCACGGGTCTGGATCTCCTGACCCGTGACCCGAAACAAGGGATACACTTCTTTTCAGATTCTTGCTTGAAATCATTGTGCAATGCAGTGAAATATAGGTAGCATTCTGTATCAATGTTGTGATCACTTAAATGCTGCACAATCATGATCATGCTTATGTTAATCTGTTTTCTACCTATATTTTCTACCGAAGAATTACAATTTTTTAAGAACTGACTCATCATACTTCTATATGTTACACGGACACTTCACTTAGCATGCTTATCCTGTACCGACACGACACTCGGATACTTTGTGGACATGATACACCATTTTATCAACATAGTCAAACAAGTTTCACACAGTCAACATTGTGTCATTAAGTTTATCTGTTTTCTTTTATGATCTTATTTACTTATTTCATATTCACTTGAGTTATTTTTCTTTTAAAATTTGTAATCAATTACATTACATTTCAATTTCAACTTAGTTTCATTATTTGATGTTCCTAATTGTAGTGAGCTAAAATTGTTGTTTTAGACAGTCAACACACATAGATGTAACACACATACATACATCTATGTGTGTTTAAGGATGTGTCCCCATGTCCTAATTTTTGAAAATTAGCGTATCGTACTAAACATATTTGCATCATGTCCCCACATCCGTATACATGTGACATGGATGCAAAGTTAGAAGGATAAATTGCATAAACTTAATTACCTGCTGCATAGATATGGGTTCATCTCATGATTCTTTAGTTTAGTATTTCCCGTATGAAAACCATATCATGAGCATAATTCTTTTTTTATTTGTATTTCCAGTTTGTTGCGACATTTGCTAGGTGTTACGGAAGAGGAAAGACAGAAGCGGCGTGAAGAAATCCTCTCAACAAGGTTGGAAACTGTGGTCTCTTTCTTGCTCAAATTGTTATTCTGCTGTTGCGCTTTAGGCATGTTATGTTCTTTTTCCTCACTCTTCCTCTTTGCCCAGTGTGAAGGACTTCCGCAAGTTTGCCGAGGCCATTGATGCAGTTAAACACAAAGGAGTGGTTGTTGCAGTTGCTTCTGAAGATGACATTACGTCTGCACACAAGGAGCGATCTGGATTTTTCGAAGTGAAAAAGATCCTGTAACACGAACATGCCAATTGGTAGGTCTTTTTTCTCAAACAACTTTTGAATGCAAAATTTTCTCCAGTCATTTCAAAGTCATATTTCATTAGGCCCCTAAAACAGGGTTGAGTTATATAGGGCACCATCAACCTTAGCATTGTTTTAGCCCTGGAGTTAAGAGGTTTGAACTCCATGGTTGTATTTATAAAATAAATATTAAGTTTTACAGCATTGATGTTCAAGTTTGTGCTTAGCTTCCGAACCTTTGCTGTCAAGGTTGCATTTGACCCCGTGGTATTAGCACAACCATGGGTAGCCTCCTCCTATGTTGATTTTTAGGGGGGAGTTTGCAGAACCAACGGATCAATCATTTATGTGACGGAGAAGTTCTATTCATTCACAGAATCTGCCTGTCATCCTAAAATTGGACTCATGCAAGATCAGTTAATGCCTTCTGAAGTTATAAATGTATAATCAAGGGAAAATATTGGTGGGTTTCAAACACACTATTCGAAACTCATAGGAGGTTATTTGACCAAATCTAACCATTGGATGTGTTCAACATGGTCGTGTTTTTTTACTTAAATATGCGATTTCTTAATGGTTGAAATTTTTTGTATATAACCCCTCCAGATGTGTTTTACATGTTTGGTTTAGTAAATGCCGATCCTTGGATCATGTTTTTTCCAAGTGATCTTGGGTTATCCACGAAAAAGCAAATCAACCTTTTCAACCCAAGTAATGATGCTTGATTTAGTAAAGCACATTTTACTAGATCTTTTTTGCTTCTATACTTATCTCCACTTTAACTAAAGGAGCAAGTTCCTAAGTTACTAAATTTAGATCATGAACGGGTGCTCCCCCTGGTTGGAGCTGTCAGTGCACGGCTCCTTGTAGTGGGATGTTGCATGTTCAAAACCCAGTGGTAAATGGTGGGGGTTTTGCGTAACCCCAGCTTGCCTTTCAAAAAAAAAAAGCTAAGATCATTAACGTCCATTCTCGTTCTGGTTATAAGACTAAAGATGACTATTTCTCATTCATCCACGCTTGCCAAACACGACAATTAAACTTCAATGGATCCACACAATGATCAAGTGAAAGCAAGGTGACCTTGCTTTGGAAAATAGAATAAACTGCCATCTCATATCACAAAACAGTTTCTCTCATTCTAGGATACTATATTTGTAAATAGTTAATAAGACAAGCAAAAATCCCTTTCTTTTTTTGTGGAGTTTTTGTTGTGCAGTACAGAAATTTATAATTTGCAGTTTTATGGATCTTGAAAGAATCTTTGATTTTACACTTGTATCTCTATGTTTTTAGAAATTATCAAGGGGATTGTCCTTGCCTTACCTTCTCGTAAGGGAGTTGCGTATTGATGCAACACGTATGCATCATGACAATTGATTTTTCATAAAAAAAAATTATCCAATCTACGACTTAGAGCTTGCAGTTGTAGTATTTGCACTCAAGATATGGAGACACTAATGTGGAGAGAAAT
Source organism: Nuphar pumila (assembly GCF_984573655.1). Classification (NCBI taxonomy): domain Eukaryota; kingdom Viridiplantae; phylum Streptophyta; class Magnoliopsida; order Nymphaeales; family Nymphaeaceae; genus Nuphar; species Nuphar pumila. The sequence continues at coordinate 135,236,728 of NC_143252.1, read as the reverse complement.
TTGAAGTCAGACCATAAAAGCTTGAAGTACTTCTCGAGTTAAATATGCGATAATGACTGAAATTTTTTAAAACTGATCTAGTTTTACTGATTGCATAAACTTTGGTTTGTTGTCAACTATCAAATTATGCTATTTTTTTTCATAAAAAATCACAAATCAAAGTTATATGCTGAGCTTTTTATTATATGAATAATAAACCTCACCAAAACCCAGGTCAATTAACGGGCCTGCAAGGTAAAACTCTGAGTTGAGGACACGACCATGTGGCCCGACTGTGATAAAGCAACGGCCGCCCTGATGTGCTAGTGAGATTAAAACTTAGAATTCAATTTCTGTAATAAGCTAAAGAAAATTACTTTTCTCCCATTCAAGTGAACGTGTAAAAACATTCTTGAGTAAGGGTCAGCTCACACAGTGGCTGGATTGTTGCCTTGGGGCAAGTAATGTAAATGGGACTCCCACTCATTATTGATTCTGACCCAATCAGATCTTGCGGAATCACATTAGGAGTTGGAGGGGAAAAAGGCAATACTGAACCTGGATCTAATTAGCTAATCCGACATATTTTATAGGTAATCAGGTGGGGTTATCTGTCAGATTTGGATTCCGATGAAAATGTGCATATCGAACTACATTCTGATTACTAGTTGGATTCTATTTGCTTTACAGAATCGGACTAATTGGATTCAGGTTTAGTCAGATATCCGATCCAAACATGACCATGTCATCCCCTACTTGGGCCAACTTTACCTATCTGCGTGTCTACAACTAGCAATTTGGCATGGAACTCACTTTTTGAACAGAGAGAGAGAGAGAGAGAGAGAGAGAGAGAGAGAGATCCACGTTGGGCTGGTTTGGCCAGTAATCTAAACCATTGTACGTATTCTGTGTTCGGGGCAGAAGGACCCGTACACTGCCTCCCCCCAGCTCTTTAATTGGGTCGAGAGCCACTACGTGGCTGCTCCTAGTGTGTCAGAACACTTGTATAAATGATCTGCCCCGATCACTGGATCTGCTTCCCTTCTCTTCCCATATGAAAAATCCACACAAAGGCTTGATGAATTCAATATTTACTTATATTTCTCTTTTGTTTTTTAATAGTTAAGCTGGTGATGGAGCTCACCACAAGAGCTCTGCATGCACACCTGACTAGGTGGGTTGGCTTAAGGCATTCAAGTTGAAGGACATTAAAAGTTCGATTCCTGAGTGTGTGCTTTCCTCGCCAAGCCAAAGAAAAGCTGATTCTCGATCTGCGAGTATTTGTAAAGTTGTAACAAAAACAACACATTTTTTTCTTAGATAAGTAAACGCGCAAAAGCAACAATTCTTGTCATCCATTAACTAAGGGCATTGTTTTTCTTCTTATTGTGGAGCCACATAGTTACTTACACCATCAAAGATGGAAAATTGTCAAAAGTTTTATTTTGCTTATCACATACAGCCATGACCATCTTCAGCAATTAATCTCCCAGCATCTTTGATTTTATGTGCACTGCTGTCTATCACGTATATCATTATCTTTCTATCAATGCTATCCTACTAATACAAAGAATAAGTGCATTATCAGCATAAATGAATTAACATTTCTTATGTGCCAACTGAAACTCCCCCCCTACGCCACACCCATGATTCAGATGGCATGCTCGGTAAAGGCGGCAACACCACCGGTTTCCGGCACAGCAGCCCGAAAGGCCAACCCTCACACCTTCCCAGCTCATTGATCAACACCCACCACCTCCCCACATCCTTGAATTCCACCTCTGCAATGCTTGAGCAGCGAGAGAAGCTACTCCTCACTGAGAAGTATGCTTCAGCTTCTTCTTCCTTCTTGTCTTCCTCCTTGGAACCAGGCAAAGCAGGTGCATGAACCTCTTTTGGTGCAATGGAGAACTCTCCTGTCACAGGAGAGAAAACCCACTGAAGACTGTGATCACTTGGAGAGATGCTCTTTGTCCTGTGTCTAGCCTCGCGAGCCCGGCTTCGCATTACCGAGATGATCACCTGTGAATCCAGTGCAAAAAATACTAGCGATGCATCGTAAAGTAGAACAGAAGCATGGCCAATTTAAAACTCATTAGTGCAACAAATTAATTCAGCTAAGCTCTTCAAGTTGGAACCTATAGATAGAGAACCTTTCATGGGCTCAGAGTGACTTGTTTCTGGCTCTGAGTTGGCTGGACCATGGATACCTGGTCTGCTGATTAGTGGGGATGTAGTCTGTGGCTTAGTTGCGTTCTTTGAATAAGGCTAGCTTAGTTTATGGGACACTTTCATCCATTATCATCTTGATCATTTCTACAATTTGGTTCAGCTTTAGGTCATAATTCATATAAGAAACTTATAAACTTATGAAACCTTCATATAAGTTTATAAACTTATGCATTAAGGCTTGGACATCCAAGTTTCTAAGATCATATTGTCCAAAATTTGAACATGATGAAGAAGCTAAAAACAAAAAAGAGAGTAGGAAAACAAGATGGTGAAAGATACAGAAAAAACCTTTTCTCTGTCGTCTGCTAGGGTTGCAGGGTATGTGAATTGGACAATATTTTGCTAGTCCAGCCATAGATGGAGAAGAATTAAATGAACAGGCAAGTCAATATAGGAAAGCACCAACTATAAAATAAGGGGCGTGATTTTCTTTGAACTATATTCTGGAACAAAGAAAACTATGTATTGAGAAGAATAAAGGACAATTGTATAACCATGCAGTTTAAATTGAACACACAGGGATTGAGGTAATTCTGGCTTAAACATGCAAGATCCAAGCTAAACTCAGGGAGCTTTCAACTTATAATTGTCAGCATCACTTAACCTTACATGCTCTATGTCAAAATTGCTAGGTGGAAGCTCCTCGCTCTCACTGTCAAAGGAGTGCCTGTGAGGTGTAGCAGAAAATGAACAGTGGGAAAGAGCACCCTTTAGAGGTTTGCATAAGAAACTCATCTTGTTGAGGCTCATTATGATGATGAGGCTCATGAAGTTATATATATATAGAGAGAGAGAGATTTTTTTTTTATTGGCATAGAGAAATAGAGAGTTGGTTGAGGGAAGGGAAGAAAATTCGACTGACAAAGGCAATCCACCGTCCTCCCCTTTGGGGTGAAGATAACGTTTAAAGTGTGCAATTGAGTTGAGAAATCCTGAGAATTAGACCCAACACCTACCACTTAAGAGCCTTTGCCTAACTTAGCAACAAAACATACTTTTTTTCCACAAAATTCACAAGAATTACCTTTTTACTGTGGACAGTATAACAAGAAAAATGAAACCATCTTCACATCTTTACCAGTATGATGATTGGTTTTAGTTTTGGCCAGTTCTATAAGCTAATCTAGTTTCTTGATGCCGTTGGTGTTGTTTTTTCAGGGTACCTCAGTGTCACCAACATTGGTCATATGCATACCGTGAGAAGGATAACTGGGTGGTGATTTTCTTGTTTCTCAAAGAGGTGGATGAATAGAATGTGCCTATTTATGGTGCCACCATAATTTTATACAAATCACATGCATGGTTTCTTAGTTTTAAAGAACAGCATTTATTGCTTTGCCGTGTTTTGCATTCCTTCGTCTCTCAATTTCTCCGTGTCAACATAACATGCCTTGTGGACCTATCCGTTCACCAGACCTGATTTGCACACGAAACAGTTTTAAGGCGCAAGTGGAAAAGATGTAGGAAAAGTGATACAAGTAAAATTTCATAAGATTTTATTTTACCTGATAGAATTTTTCTTCAAAAGAGTTTTTCTAAAAAGTATAATTTTGATAAGAAACATTCTTTCATGGAATGAGGAGAAATATTTTCTACCAAGAAAAAAAATTGTGATTTACACTCTCCACCACCCATCTCACCACTACCACCATCCACTATCTCATCATCACCTCTACCATCCATCTCACCATCACCACCACCCACCTGAAAACCAACCTCCCCACGATGATTTTTCACATCTATCTCACCACCACTACTACCACAATATATGGATAGTTGCTTGATTATCACAATACATAGGCATAGGAGTTTTAACTTCAAGGCCAATTTCTTCTAACAAAGCTTTAGTCCATGTTAACTCACATGCAGTTGTTGCCATAGCCCTATACTCGGCTTCGACACTTGATCGAGATACAACTTTTTGTTTTTTGCTTTTCCATGCAACCAAATTACCTCCAACAAATACACAAAGACCAGTGGTAGATTTTTTATCTAATGCACTGCCAGCCCAATCTGCATCAGAATAGCCATATACATCTACCCTTCTATTTCTTTTATACCAAAGGCCTTGTCCTGGAGCTTTCTTGATGTATCATAGAATTCTGTCAATAGCATTCATATGAGTTTTTTTGAGGATTGTGCATGAACTTACTTACCTCACCAACAACATATGTTATATCTGGTCTTGTAGCTGTGAGATAAATGAGTCTGCCAACAATTCTTTGGTATTGCTTGACGTCTTCTACTGGCTCCTCATCAGCCTTTTCAAGCTTGTGATTTACTTCTATAGGTGTATCGGCTGGCCTTGCACCCATTTTCTCTGTCTCATTTAACAAGTCTATTGCATATTTTCTTTGAGACAGGTATAACCTCTTTTTAGAATGCCCGATTTCTATACCAAGAAAATATTTCAGTTGTCCCAAATCTTTAATATCAAATACTTCATGTAAATACTTTTTGACATCTGTAATTTCATCATTATTATTGCCGGTAATAATAATATCATCAATGTAGACGAGCACAATAGTGATATGTTGAGTATTTTTCTTTACGAAAAATGAGTTATCAGAAACACATCTTTTAAATTCATTCCCTTCTAAAGCTTGGCTCAACTTTGCATACCACGCTCTCGGAGATTGTTTAAGACCATAAATGGCCTTTTTTAGTCTACAAGCAACATTTATTTTATTATAGCTTGAATGCCCTGGTGGTACTTACATAAAAACTTCTTCATTGAGATCTCCTTGAAGAAAAGCATTTTTAACATCAAGCTGAAATAAATCCCAATTTAAATTGCAAGCAATAGACAACAAAATTCTAACAATGTTCATTTTTGCAACAGGGGCAAAAGTTTCAGTATAGTCTATACCTGCTGTTTGAGAATATCCCTTTGCAACGAGACGTTCCTTGAAACGCTCAATGGTTCCATCACTTTTGTACTTGACTTTATACACCCATTTACAACCAACAAGTTTTTTATCTTTAGGAATGTCAACAATTTCCCAAGTATGATTCTTTTCCATTGCCTTGAGCTCCTCGTTCATAGCATCACACCATTCTTTCTTTTTACAAGCTTCTTTAAATGTATATGGTTCTTGTATGTTTGAGATCTTAGCAAGATAAGCAAAATATTTTTGTGACACGTGAGCATAGTTCAAATATTTTTCAATTGGATATGTCACGTCACTATAAGTGACAAAGTCAGGGTATCTTGTTGGCATCCGAATAGTTCATTCAGACCAAACAGACCTATTTTCATCACCAACATTCTCAATAGAATTACCTTCACCAAGCTCAACGTTTTCTCCAACCCAGTTTTCACAAGTAACCTCATATTCTTGAGTTATATTAGGAAAAACAAATCTCGGTTTTGAAGCTTGCTCCCCTTGAAATTCTTGCCCTTGTTTTTCAAAAAATGATTTCTCTTTATCAAATTTCACATCTCGAGAAACATAAAGCTTTTTGTTTACAACATCATAGCAGCGGTATCCCTTTTTAGAAGAGTCATAACCAATAAAAATACACTTGATGGCTCTATGTTAAAGTTTGTTTATGTTGGAAGGATGTTGCCAAACATAAGCAATGCAGCCAAAAGTTTTCAAATGTTTAATAGAATGTTTTCTTTCATCAAAAACTTCAATTGAAGATTTGAAATCAAGAATGTGAGTGGGCAAACGATTTATAATATAGCTTGCAGTACTGACTGCATCTGCCCAAAAAGTCTTTGGGACATTCATTTGGAATAAAAAAGATCTTGTTACTTCAAGAAGATAACGATTTTTTTGTTCTGTAACTTCGTTTTGCTGAGGAGTGCCAACACAAGTTGTTTCGTGTTGCATTCTATGCATATTTCTGAAATTTATAAATTTTTCATTCATATATTTTGTTCCATTGTCTGTCCTTAAAATTTTTATTTTGCAGTTGTATTATGTTTGAATCATATTGTAAAACTTTAGAAAATAATCAAACACTTCATCTTTTCTTCTTAGAAAATATACCCATGTGACTTTAGAAAAATCGTCAATAAAGGTTAGATAATATTTGAATCCATCATAAGAAGTCACAAGCGAGGGCCCCCAAACATCAGAGTGAACGAGTTCAAAAACATGAGATGACACAATTTCTGATTGAGGAAAAGGAAGTCGGGTCATCTTAGCATATTGACACACTTCACAATTGATGCAATCAAAAAATAAATCAGGTTTTAACCTTTTCAAAATTGAGCCTGATGGATGCCCAAGTCTCAAATGCCATGATTTTCCTTCATCATGTCGATTGATAAGAAAGGCCTTATTTTCTCCATCCAAAATATAAAGGCCCTTTGATTCCTTCCCCTTACCAATCGTCCTCATTATCTTGCGATCCTGAAATCTAACCTCAGTAGGAGTGAATATCACATTATAGTTCAAAGTATGAGTAATCTTACTAACTGACAAAAGATTCAAAGTTAGACTTAGAATATATAATGCATGATCAAGTTGTTTTTCAAAAAACTTTACTTCACCCCTTCCGATGATCTCCATATGTGAGCCATTGGCAGCAACAATTGGTCTAATACTGCTAATATTTTTAACATTCTCTAGACATGATTTTTTCCAGTCATATGATCAGAAGAAGCCCCAGGATCAATAATCCATGAGCAATTTGAGGAATCAGTTATAAAGCAAGAACAAGACATACCTGTTTCCTTTGAGACTGTAGCTGCCATACTGCATTTGGTAAACTCCTTGAGGATTTGAGTCAGTTTTTCAACAGTTAAGGGCTCCTCTTTAGAATCTGACTGAGTTATGTTGGCTTCAAGACGATCCTGATTGTTGTTTCCTTTTGAAAAAATAGGTTTTTTATTCAACTTCCAACAATGATCCTTGGTATGATTGTCTTTCTTGCAATAGGTACAAAATAACTTTTTCTCTTTAAATTTTTTATGGTTTAGATCATATGAGAACTCACCATTCTGCCTTTCTTCACGTTTCAAGACAAGAGCAGACATGTTGTTGTCAATTTTTTCATTTTTATTATTCATGACTTTTCGACGTGTCTCTTCTCTCATGATGGTGGTGCATGCCGAGCTTAAGGTAGGGAGTTCAAGGGTCATTAAAATTTGACTCTGAACTTGTTCATAATCTTGACCAAGCCCATCTAACATTTGAAAAACTTTTTCCTGCTCATGCCACTTTTGAAAAGCAATTTGGTCGGTAATAGGTGGAATATGAGAATCAAACTCATCCCACATGCCTTGAAGCAGACCAAGATATTCAGTGAAAGATTTTTTTTTTAAATTATAAATTTCTTGAGCTAACTGATATCTCCTTCCAACATTATATTGTTCACCATATAGATTTTTGGTTGCATCCCACACAGCTTTAGATGAATCAAGAAAAAGAAACCCATTGGCAATATGTGGTTTCATAGAATTAAAGAGCCACGACATAACCATGTGATTGTTGGACTCCCATTCTTCATATTTGACATCATCATCAACAGGTTTAGGTTTTTTTTCATTTAAATAACCTAATTTTCCTTTACCACTAAGAAATAAAGCAGCAGATTTTAACCAAGAAAGATAGTTAAAACCATTAAAGGTGCCATAGTGATTTTCAACGAAGGATTGACTTGCTCTTGAATCACCACCGCTTGTTGAGAGGATTGGGAAGATGATGAGCTTGATTCGGCCATTGACTATGCTATCACTTGATCAAAAAACATGAATCAAAAAACATGAATCAAACAACCTGGCTCTGATACCATGTTGAAAAGCATATCATTCATGCAAACATGATAAAGAAAAGAAAGAGAGTATTTATGTGGTTCGGTCATATAAGACCTACATCCACAGACATCGGAAGCCCATTATGCAACTTCACCTATATATAGGTGAAACCAGAGAGTACAAGGAAAGAGAATTAATTACATGGGTAAAAAATGAAGGGCCACCTTGAGCAATGAAAGAGGCCTCCTTGAAACTTCAAACATTACCTTGAAACCCAAGGTTACCTTGAGCCTTGTGACATCTTTATTCTTCCTGGTGCTTTGATACTGCTAACTCATTAACGAGGAGTATATGGTTGATGAATAATTTGATAGAAACTGTGTACAATAACTTTGTACTCATAAACTGACCGGACATTTGGACTCCTCTCTCTGATGTTTCTCTTGTTTTGATCAGCTCTAATGTCTCAAATGTCAGAGATTTTGAAAATCTCATGATATTTTCACTGAGATCTTGAGTGGCCTTGAAAATCCTGATATTTTGTGAGATTTTCCAGGTCTTGCACATTTTCAAATATCATCACATATTGTGACTTTTATGGTTTTCATAGTTTGTTATATCACTTTTTTTTCATGTATCATTATTTTTATTAACTTTTTTAATCGTTTATGTGCCAAGATTTTCCAGATTTTCTCAATAAAAAAAAACTTCAACTTATCAACTGCGTTTTTCTCATTGGCTGAGAAAACCCCGTGATTTCTGATTTGGAGCTCTGGATTTGTGTCAATCAGCTTTTGTGCTTGGAAGGTATTATGTCATATAGATGCTATTACTGTCAATCCTTGAAAATCCTGTGGCTTTAAGATATTCCGTAGGTGCACGTGAGCTACAACGATTTGTAGTCTTTTTTTTTTTTTTGAGAGAGGGAGAGAGAGAGAGAGAGAGAGAGAGAGAGAGAGAGAGAGAGAGAGAGAGAGAGAGAGAACCACCTTAAGTTTATGCTTAGATGGATGTGTGAAAATACAATAAAAGATAAAGATTCGAAACGGGAAGATACCTAACAAGGTAGGCATTGCATCCATTGAAAATAAGATGATAGAGAATTGTTTACGGTGGTTTGGACATATTCGGCGAAGGCCTAATGATGCTCTGATTAAAAGGATAGAGAAATGGGATAATATATTAGTTAAAAGAGGTCGAGGTAGGCCTAAGAAGACTTGGATGGAGATGATAAGGATATGAATGCTTTGAACCTCACCGAGGACATAGCAATGATTGGAGAAGGATTCATGTGAAAGACCCGAAATGATTTTCTTTTTTGGTTCATATCGCTGACCCCATTTTTTTGGGGGATGAAGGCGTAGTTGTAGTTGTTGTTGTTGTTGTTGTAGAGAGAGAAAGGAAAAGTAGTCCACTTCCATTAAAACCTCTTTTTAGCTGCAAGGATCTAACAGTCAAGTCATGCTCTTACCTGTTTCTTGATGAACTATTGGAAGGTTAACTTTGTCATCCAGCCTGTTGTATGCTGTTGCTGACTGTTGTGGGAGCGGTGGTGAAATTTGGATGAAGGTTTGCTGGGAACTTTCCCGTGGAATCGACTTGAAAAGCTTGTTCAGGTGGCGTGAGATGTGGTTGTGGTGTTTGGTCCATAAGATGATATCATGATATTTTCTTGGTTACATTAGAGTTAAAACAAGTGTGACTTTTTAACGTGATATTTGCAAAGTATAGGCAACGTTTGGGACGCAGATTTTCAATATGACAGACTTGATACAGAGTTTATATTGCTCCATGCAGGCCCACCTAGCCAGTTTCTACCTGCTACCAATGAGTAGAAGGAAAAAACTAAATCAACAGCCCAGTTGGGAGAACTTAAAATAAAACAAGACGGGCTGTGAAACAGCTGCTGAATTATTGAAAGCAATGTGAAAGCATGGAGTTAGCTGGATGTGTTTAACCCGCATTACTCAAATCATGTGGGACTACTGCTGCTAGATTTAGTCTATGAAAAAAAAATCCATGCTAATTCAAAAGTCTTAGGCTCTTGATGGACATCACCAAGCAAAGGGGACGACAAGAGTCCCAAACCCATGAATGTGTGTCCCTTGCCGCGAGGCTGATCTGGGTGTTAGGCAAGGAATTGGAGAGATGTAAAACATGTAGTGATGTAAACAGTTCAGATTCAGATTCAGATTCAGATTCAGATCGGGTTCAGTTCGGATGTGGCCAATACTATATTTGAGTGATCGGATGTTGGTTAGACAAATTCAGATGGTGACAAGCTCATACCAGATCTGTTTTTTTTACATGTAAATGAATTTTGGGTATTTCTCGGATTCAATAGCAACAAATCAAAAACATATCCGACATCAAGTTATAATCGGAAATTGTTTTAGCTTACAAAGGGCAACTAAATGGAATTGAATTCGGTTGGCTATAGGATAAAATCCGGTTCGTTGACACCCCTAAAAACAAGCTGCTATTCATCTTCTTTGTGACTTTCTGCAAGTGATATGCACCAACCATCCCAAGTTGGCGTTAGCACCTCCAGGATGAAAGTGGGGACTTCATTTGCCTCTTTCTTGAACCACCGTTCATGATGATCACATCGTACCAATGTTGATGCTAATGTACATCTCAAGAGAGGACGAAATTGCCATTTTCAATCACGCCTGTTTCTTGGAAACAGAAATTGCTTGATGGCAGGGTGTCTGGGTTTGTAGAATTCAAAGCCCGCATCATGCAATCGAAAATTGTGTTTTGTAGACTACAAGTACATGCATGTGACCAGGCCACATTCTTTGATTGGGGCGCAAAAATTCTAGATTCCTTGAGATGGGCTTTTACAAATCTAATGCTTTTCATTCTTCTTCATTGAGTTTATGTTGGCTACATTGGCCCCTCTCTCTCTCTCTCTGGTCATGTGAACAAGCATATGTTTTCATTCTATTTTCCCTTGAACTTTAAGCACCTATAAGCTATGTCACAGGATACTCCAACTTGCTCCCGTGTTGTGTCGCTTTAGAAATTTTGATAATAATAGCGTATCCCGTGTCCCCTTAACCATGTCCTTGTGACAGGGCTTTGGTTGGTTGGTCTGAATCTGATTGGCAGTCCAGGCTTGTGTCCTGTGCCTGATAGGTCTTTCTAGGCTTGACTGTAGGTCAACTAAACGAGCCAATGAGGCCGGTTTTGTGAACCAGCCCATCTCCTCATCACCACATTAAAATAACAAAGTCACTGTGCACAATATTGTTTTATTGTTGAAAATGAAACGAAGGATCTCAGTAGGCACGCAGCCACATGCTTTGGCGTTCAACTAGTTTTGCTCTTTACGTAAAAAATATTTCTTCCATTTCTTCACGCCTCCAACGCTGGCGGTCATATCCAATTGGCGAGACAAAAAGCAAACGGTCTCTCTCTCTTAGTTTTCTTCTTTCAGAGTACAAAAGATGTCAACCAACAAAACCCAAAAGGCTGAAGTAAATTGGATAGATTGGTAGATAATTTAGAGAGAGAAAGAGAGAGTGAGAGAGAGGCAGATGTGGGAAATCATGTATCACGCCCACTTCAGGTCGACCATAACGCTGAGCGACAGGGCTTTCATCCCTTGTAACGAATTCCGCTACTCCCATGGTGGAAAAGGGAGGATTCTAGAGTCGGCTTGTGCTTGTGGGCACGGATCGGTTTGGCACTCACCTGCTTGTTGTGGGCTGAGGCAGTCGGCTCTGATTCACCGGTCCGCTGAGAGAAAGGCGGTGTTTCTCGGCGGTTGCGGGTGTTGCCGGTCGCGTTCTGATGGGTTTGTGTCCTGTCGTGGTGGAGAAAGGAGAATTGCTTCGTGGGTGATGAAGGAAGAAGGCTTTGGTGGTCACTGCGAGTTTGATTATGGGGTGGAGCTTCACAGGTGGGTGCAGGAAATAGTAGGTTTGTTGGTGAGATTTGAGAGTGGTATGGTCCCTGCTCCAGCAAACTTCAGCGGTTTTGATGATGAGTATCCCCTTCTTTGCTGTGATCATGACCATGATGGTGAGAGCGAATCCAAATTCAGATTTGAGCGATGGGGTTTCAGTGAAACTGCAAATGGATATGAAGGCAGAGCTGCTGGAAAGAAACGTAAGACTGGAAATGTTAAGATGGAGGGTGGTGGAAGAAACAGAGCTTCGGAAAGTCTATATCTACGCGATAACGAATGGGAGGACGATGATTCTGGCTATGAGAGTGGTGCTCGGGACGATGGTTATGGTTCTTCTTTCAAGTGGCAGCAGGGTATGCGCGAATCGCGGGACGAATTCGATGTTGAAGACGAGCATTTCACAAGTGATTCCAAGAGAACATACAGACAGGGTCGGACTGAATCGGAGACTGCGTCAGCTAGGGCTCGTGGTCGTTATAGAGTGACAAAGGACGCATCTTTTGAAACTGAGAGATCCATGAGGACTTCCTCAGCTGGTATTGAAAGAGGTAAGCAGCAGCAGATTTCCGGTGATGGCCAGTGCAAGAACGAGGAAAGTAGTAGGCGGCAAGAGACTGCCGGCAACGACCGATACTTCTCCAAAAATGATGAAATTAAGGTTTGTCTGGATGACAGAGAGAACTACGGATCGATTTCAAGTACATCGGTTCGTCGCCATGAAGAACAGATAAGGATGAAGCTCTCAGATTCTAGAGTTGAGAGCAGAAACGCTGTCAGTGAGCACTCTGGTACTTGGGGCACCTCTTCTAGCAGTTGTAGGAATAACAAGCCTCATGGGGATATTCTGACCGAGGTTGGTGTAGATGCAGTAGAAAAACAACACCAACCACATGAGATAGGAGTAATTGACAATGTTGAGTTTGGTGCGACAGATTCTTGTGCCATGAATCGCTCAAGTGATGCTCGTTACACTTATGGAAAGGAACGGAGGGTATTTGTCAGTGGAAGAGAAGAGACTTCAACATCTGCTCACAGTTCAGTGCAGGGTTCGAAACAAAGTCCGGAGAGGACGGTTGAACAAGTTGCCGGGAAGCCTGTATCTCGGCACCCGCATGGCTCAGTTACCATTCTGGATTCAAATGTATCGAGAAATCACGAGTCTGAGTTTGTTGGTAAGCATCACCATCCTTCAAATATTGATTACTCGCAACAAGTGAGCACCAGCAATACACAGATAGGTGCAAAGATTTCACAAGCACGTTTATCAGCACAGGAAATGCCAATGACTTCATCTTCTCAATCACCAGTTGGGAGTTCATTAAGGATTACTGCCGACCATCAAACAGCTGGATATGCTACTAGTGATTTTGTTGCTAATCATCAGCACTCTTCCAGCATGAAATACATGCAAGAATTAAGCACTAGTGGTGCACAGACAGGCACAGGGATTTCAGAACCCGTAGCATTGCAGGAAAAGCCAAGGCCTCAACCTTTTCAATTGACGCCGAGAGGATCATCGGAAACTACTGGTGCCCATCAGACAGGTGGATATACAACTAGCCACTATGTTGGTGAACATCACCGCTCAGAATACTTGCAAGAATCAAGCAGTAGCAGTAGAACAGGTGCCACCATTTCAGGACGGATTTCACCAGAAATTTCGGTTCCTCCATCTTCTCAGTCAACAATCACTAGCTTACCAAGTACTTCCAGTGGCCACCAGTTGCCTGGGTATGCAAGCAATGAATATGTTGCTAAGCATCACCATTCAATTAATGTTAAACTAAACACTAATACGCAGACAGATGCAACCATTTCAGCACAGACAACTTTTCTGGAACCGTTGGCACATTCATCTTCTAGATCAACACTTCAGGGCTCACCAAGTGCTGCAGGTGACCATCAACCAGATGGTTATCCAACTAAAGAGGCATTTACTGGATCATTGCAAATTGGCTCTCATGTTCTAAATGTGCGGATACAGGGGGAAACTCCTTTGAGCCGCTCTGATGTAGGAAATACAAGAAGTGATACATTAAGTCAGCACTCTGATCTGATCAACAAGGGTGATGATTGGAGCTCGATCATATTCCTGGAGAAATCTCCTGATGAGTTGATGCAACCTTCCGCTGACAAACTGCACCAGGCAGACTTGCATTCTCAGAGAATTCTAGAAACAACTGAGAAAGCGTATCTAGTAGAGACGAAGAGGACTTCCCATCAGACAACCACTGTACTACAGCAAGTAGTGTTGGCAAGTCCTCCATCACATTCGAAAGGAGACTCGGTCCAAGGTGGCTCAAGTGAAATCTCCAAAATTGTTGCAACACAGAGTTCTTTGCAGTCTCCTACATCATCTGAGACAAGAGGACCATCTGATGAAATATGGGATGTTGCACATGAAACATTTGAAGAACATACTAGTATGGAGACACCAGAAGCTAGCATGACTCCTGTAGCTGTAGCTGCTGGAGAGAACTTGACTGAAGTAACTTCCACTATAGGGGCAGTTGAGGGAACTGGTGCTACATCCTCTACTAATCCAATTGTGAAGAGGTCAAGAAGATTATTATGGAGCTACCTTGCTGAAATAGTTAAGGGCGGTTGGGCTTTACGGGCTGGATCACATAATTCGACAACAAAATCAGCTGCTAAGAGCTCATCAACTCAATCTGGTAGCAGTGAGGCTTGGTTTTCAGGACATGAGCCAGATGATGAAGAGAATGCAAAGAAGGAGAAAAAAACTGTGTTGGGGGAGCCACAAGCTGCCAAAGGATCAGTAGATGAGCTTATCTCTGGTTCAAATGTGAACCAAAGACAGGCACTTACTGAGGTCGTGAGTCTCCAGGCAACAGTAGCTGACAATAAGGTTGTTACAGCATCTCCTATGGGTCTCTATGAACGTGGATCAATCCGCAGAAAAGCTTCTTCAACGTCAGATAATCAAGGATTTGGTTCATTATCAACACCAGTGAGTGGTAGACCGTTACCTGATGTTACATCTTCAACAGGTATTAGTGATGTACAAGAACAAACAGAAATTAGTGAAGTGCGAGTCTCCTCACTGGAGATTGACAGGAATGACTGTGCCACAGGAACACACGAACCATTCGTCGAGGATAGGCCAAAGGGAGACGCTAGCAATAAAGACAAGCAGAGGGCCTTGAGACAAAGTAAGTTGAAAAGAACTGCACAAGTTCAAGGGGAAAGATTTGAAGCATGGGAAGAAGCATATAGATTTGAAAGCGAGCAGAGAAAAATGGACGAAATGTTCATGAGGGAAGCCCTTTTGGAAGCGAGAAAAGCAGCCGATACCTGGGAGGTACCAGTTGGAGCTGTATTGGTGCAGGATGGGAAGATTATTGCCCGAGGTTACAACCTGTAGGTGATTCTTTCCTATTTGTGTGCCTTTTGTAAACTGAAAGTTACATGTGCTGCACAAACTTGATTCTTGACTGAGTTGATTAATGTTTCAGTGTTGAAGAGTTGAGAGATTCAACTGCACATGCTGAAATGGTGTGCATCAGGGAGGCCTCTAGGATGCTTAGAACTTGGCGCCTTGCAGTAAGTCATCACATTATCTTGTTCTACCTATTATGTTGACTATGCTGTCTGCCGATTAACTTTTTTATATTTTATTTTATAATGTGATTATGTGGTTTACTATCTAATTGCATCTGGTGCATATTCTCGGTATTCTTAAATGGAACTTGGGACAGGCATATTTGGTTACATATGTGAAAGCTGTGGTGCCCCTCAGCCTGCGTGACCCGTTACACAAAGAAAAGAGAGAGAAGGGAAAAAGATTGGAGATGAATTGGAGGTCGTGCCCTAGCTGAGACGTCCCTCTTGTATATATATCATGTTGAGATTACATGGAGAAAATACAATAATACTCTTTAGGTATGAACATATTACAACAAAATACATAAGTGGGAAATACCAAAAATACCCCTTCAGACATGATTCTAACAGCCCCCCCTCAAACTGTTCATGGGTCTTGAATGACAATGGACAGTTTGCTCTTAAGGAACCAATGATGCAAAGAAGATAGCGGCTTAGTGAATAGATCGGATACTTGATCTTCATCTTGGAGAAATATAGGATGGATTTCTTTACTTTAAACTTTTTCACGAACGAAGAGTTAATCAATCTCCACATTTTTCATTTTTTTATGTTGCACCGGGTTATTGGCAATAGCTATTGCACTTCTATTATCACAGAAGAGAAGTGATTGGGATATCGTTTGATGGAGATTGACTAGGAAATGTCTTGTCCATAAAACCTCTGTCGTTACGGTTGACGTGGCATAATACTCCTTTTCAGTACTAGACCACACAACTGTCTTCTGTCGTCGATTGGACCAAGATACAAGATGTTGTCCCAAGAAGACTACATAGCCTGTGACAAATCACCTTGAGGAGGGATCAGTGGCCCAGTCAACATCTGAGTAAGCTAGAATAACAAGTGCCAAACCATCATGAGGTTGAGAAGAGGACCTTTTATAAATAAGACCATCGCTGATTATGCCTTTCACATATCGCAAAATTCTTTTAGCTGAAGGACGGGGTGACTGCATAAACCTGGAGACTTGGTTGGTGGCATATACCAAGTCTGGCCTCGTGAAGGTAAGATACTAAAGGGTTCCAACGAGACTTCTGAATTGCTCTGGATAAGACAACGAAGGATCCTGAAGATCATTGTCAACCAATTTCACATTGACTGCAATGTGAGTGGGAACCAGTTTGCAGTCGGTCATCCCAAAACGAGAAGGAATGTCCAAAGTATATTTTCGTTGAGATAAAATGAGAGAGCAGCTGATTTGATCAACTTCAATGCCAAGGAAGTACCGCAAAGGGCCTAAATCTTTTATGTGGAACTGCTTACCGAGCATGGACTTTGGATGTATGATTCTATCTTGATCACCGTCTGTAATAACAAGATCATCTATATATACAGGAATGATAGTAATATGAGCCTGATAGGAGACAATAACGAGTAATCACATTGGCTTCGAATGAAGCCTAAAGATCGAACAACAAAACTAAAAGTCTCAAACCACACACAAGATGCTTGCTTCAAACCGTATATAGCCTTTCGTAAGCGAAGCATTATAGTCTTGGTATCAGCCTCATGGTATCCTGGAGGGTGTTCCATGTACACTTCTTCATGTAATGTGCCATAAAGAAATGCATTTCTCACATCCATCTAACTGAGATTCCATCCATACATAGTGGCAAGAGACAAAACCACACAAATAGTTACCCATTCGAACAACATAACTAAATGTCATCAAAATCCTGGCCATGTTCTTGTACATGCTCTTTTGCTACCAAGCTTGCTTTATATCGCTGAATGCTACCATCAGCCCTATACTTAATTTTGTAGACCCACCGGCACCCAATGGCATTCTTATTATCTGGCCTGGGTACTACTTCCCATGTATCACACTCATGGAGAGCTGAAATCTCTTCATTCATGGCCTCAATCCACTTAGGATGATGTCAAGATTGATGGTAAATAAATCCAAGTGTAACGAGAAAAGTCATCCACGAAAATTACATAAAAACGATATCTAGACAAGGACATCACGGGTGCAGGATCCCAAACATCAGAATGTATTAACTCAAGGAAAAATAAAACTCTTTTATTAGAAACACCAAATGGGAGCTTATGGCTCTTACGGACTCGACACTGAACACATGACATGAAACGAACAATAGACTTATTCTTTAAAGGAATAAGCCATTTTTACACAAAATTTCAAGAAATGTGGAATTACAGTGACCCAATCGCTTGTGCCACAGTTAGGCATCATTATTGAAGCTAACTTCATTCGACACAAGAATTTAAAGACGATCGACAAGAGCTTCATTGAGGACGAACAATCCTCTGCATCTCTTTCCTTCAACGAGATTCCGCTTCATGTGAATGTCCTTCACAGAGACCGAAGAAGAAGAGAAAGAAACACATGAGTTATGATAAGTAAGTTGAAAGACAGAAACACAATTACATTTAATATTAGGAATAAGAAAGGTATTTGAAAGATGAAAATGACCATGGGGAGTGTGAATAGTGGCGGTTCTAATGTGGGTAATGGAATGCGCTTTTTCATCACCAGTGACTATTCTCTCATTATTGTGATAAGGATAAAGATTTGTGAGTTTACCTACATCACCTGTGACCTATGTCACATGGGTGCAGGTATGGGTACGGGTGTGACACGGGTGCGGAGCAATTTCAAAAATTTTAGACACGGGGACACGGATATATATATATATATATATATATATATATATATATATATATATATAACAATAATAAGACTCTGTCAAAGTTGTGCCCATTAGGGGACACAACTATATATATATATAAATCATTTTTTTAGTTTTTATACGTCTTTTGTCCTAAAAAATGGACAAAAATAGACTCGTTCAAAGTTGACCGAGTCCAAAATGTGGACGGACTCAGCCCCAGTGCGTGGACCGAGTCTGACACTTGGTTGACCGTGTCCGCCCCGTGTCCGAAGCTGCACCCGTGTCGGGGTGTGTCAGCATAGGTGCGTCGACCTTATAGCTCAGTCCGTTTGACTTAGCCTGTGACATGGTGGGCAGTACCTAAATCTAGAAACCAATCACTCAGTTGTGGGACCTGAGAAGTGGAAGAGGTCTAGGTGGGCTGATCTGAAGTGGCAAGCCATGGTGAGCTCATAGAAATCGTGGGCGACTGATAAGCTCCTGCTGGCCAAGAGGAACTATGATGGTTTCGAATGCTATTCATGCCAAACTAAGAAAAAGAGGCACTCAAGGCGTTCATATCCTGATTATGTCCTGGAGAAGAAGAAGATCCAGACCCTGTGAACGCATTGGAGGATGCTGGTTGTGGGTTTCTTCCCCCTCTCATACCACTGGCTTGTGGAGCAAACTGTCGAAAATGGGCTGGGTAAGTAACTGTGGGAGGATGATATGTTGGGACATATCTCTAATAGCAATTTGAGCACGAATGTCCCCGCTTTCCATACATCTGACATATTACATTCTGCCGATTTTCTTTTGTGTTGCAAGTATGAGGATTAGGAAGACTCCCTAAATTTCTGTTATCATACTGATTTTGACCTCTTTCCCTACCATGATTTGAGGTGGCAGCCATCATCACCTCATGATTGGGATGAGAGTCATCTTTCTTTGATGAGATACCAAAATTTGATTCAAACTCAAGTAACAGACCTAAGCTTGTCAAAGTTACCTCTTTTCTCGAGACCCATATACATTGCTTTGAACATATTATACTCATCACCTAATTCACGAAGTGTCTGGCTGCATACATCTTCATCTGTCACGGGACTCCCTATAGCTGCCAACTGATTCGTGATATACTTCACAGAATCGAGAAATTCTGCCACACTACTGTTTCCACTCTTCAACGATCCAAATTCAGATTTGAGGTGATATACCTTAGGAGTGAAAATCTACTCATACCATCTGTGAAGAACTTCTCAAAGTTTTCTTGTTGTTACTGTCTGGAAAGTATGGCCATGATAAAGGCCACAACCATTTGATCATTTTTGAACCAAGCAATATAACCAGGATTCTTGATGTAGACAATCTGATCAAAATCATCATCTTTTGCTATCTCCTTTTCCTTTTACTTTGATTTTTTCTTGGTAACAACCATGAATTCCAAGGGGGCATCCCTGGATCCATCGAGGTGTCCCATCAAGTTATGACTGCAGATGAATGGAGTAATTTGCTTTTTCCAGGTTATGAAATTAGTTTCATCCAACCTTTCAGAGACAAGTTGGTTGAGAAATGAGTAAGTGAGAGAATGAGAAGTACACATTGGAAATGAGGTAAGATAATGACCCAAACTGAAAATAAATTCAAAATATGAACACAGAGAATGAAATCAGAACTCAAAAAATCGAAATTGTTCGCACATTTCTTTTTTTACCTGTGGATCCAGAAAGGTGTGTGCAGTCTGATGACTACTTGATCTTGGCTAAAATCGAGACAAGGTCTTCTTGGGTCAAAATCTTTTGTTGGGTTTAAAGAAAAACGTGAAAAGAGAAAGGAGAAGGATTTTTCATGTTGAGATGATGGAGTTTTATCAGATCTGAAGCAAACAATGCATAATAAAACTTCAAATTTAAAAAACCAAAGGAGATTAAACAAAATTGAACGAGATCGAATTTAAAATGAATAAGAAGAAATCAAGATCTGATATGGTGTGATCAGATTTGATATATCGAGATTGAAAAAAAACAAGATCTGGTCTGATGTGACCAGATTTGATTTAAAAAAAAAACTAAAATGAATGAGAAGGAATCGAGGATAAGGAAGAACAGATCTGACCTTATGTGATCGGATCTAATTTGATGTTAAATGATAAGAGGAGAGAAAAAGAAGAATCTGGTCTGACGTGACCAGAATGGGTTTAGAGAAAAGGAATAAGGAAACAATGGGGACGAATCTGGTCTGACGTGACCAGATTTGGTTTTGAGAAAAGAAATAGGAAAACAATGAGATCTGGTTCAGCGTGACCAGATTCAGATTAGAATGGGAAAGAAGAAGAAAATAATATGAATCATGACCTGATGTTGTTCGCCTCGACCTGCTCTAATACCATGTGAAAGCTGCTGTGTCCCTTGGCCTGCGTGACCTGTTACACAAAGAAAAGAGTGAGAAGGAAAAAAGATTGGAGATGAATTGGAGGTCATGCCCTAGCTGGGACGTCTCTCTTGTATATATATCATGTTGAGATTACATGGAGAAAATACAATAGTACCTTTTAGGTATGAAACATATTACAACCTATGTCACACGGACTCGGCTAGGGGGTCGACGCATCCTTCGACACGTCCCGACACAGGTGCGGCTTCGGGCACAGGGCGGACTCGGTCAACAGGTATCGGACTCGGTCAACGCACCTGGGCCAAGTCCGTCCACTTTATAGACTCGGTCAACTTTGACCGAGTCTATATTTGTCCATTTTTTAGAGCAAAAAACTAAAAAAAAATTAATATTTTTTTAAATATATATATATAGCCAAACTGTATGCACAGTCAGTCACAGACTGTGTGAACAGTCACATGGCCAGTCCTATCTTATTACTTTGATCGTTCCCAGTGCTATCTTATTAATTTATTGTTATATATATAATTATATATATATATATATTAAAAAAATTATATATATTTATATATAGCCGAGTCACCGTGTCCAAAATTTTTGAAATTGTGCCGCATCCGTACCCATGTGACATAGATTACAACAAAATACATAAATGAGAAATACCAAAAATACTGCTTCAGACGTGATTCTAACAACATAGTGTTTGATACGCCATCCGTGTGTGTCCACGGGACTCCCAGCGCCTGGGCCTCAAACGTGTCCGCATGCCCATGCAAACACGGGATGCACAGATGCAATATTGGTGCATCCTGTGGATGCCAAAACGGCGCCCACTGCTGTTCCGTGTCCCCCACACGGAACAGTGGAGGACGGACAGGCACGGACACACCCAAAAAATTGTTTTTTTGGCACGTGGATATGGCAGGGAAGTGTGTCCTGTCCTGTCTGCAGAAGGTACCGGATGGACGTGCTGTCCTGTTCACAAGCGTCTGCGATTCAAACTCCCCCTAATTTCCCCAGAACTTTCATGGATAAGAAGGGAAATTGTGCTAGTAGATCAAATATTGTTTCAGCATGCATGAGATTTGGTCATATTATTTACATATGCAAGTATGTTATTGATGGATTGATGTGCAACATTTGGCAGTCTTCAGCATTTTTATTTGATCATTAAATGATGAGAGTGACAGATTTCTTTAATATGTATGATATTTAAACAATCTGGCTAGGCCAGTGATCACAAAGTCCAGTAGCATTGCCTTCTGGAGCATAGCATTCTCTGACAGGTGGGGAGCGGATCTGTACTGAAAATAATATTTTGTTGTATGTGATGAAAATCCTGTATCATAGCATATAATCATTATACAATTATTAGCTTAAATATGGGCGTCAGCATACTTTGCATGACTTTATTTTGCTTCTCATTAGTTATAACATTGTTCTGGTTTGTGTAATGTTTGCAATGTAATCAAAATATTTATACAGAATGATCCAGGGGAAAACAAGAAAGGTACAAAGCTTTTTGTGATTAGTTACCAGGTGGGTAGTGTAATGGCCATGTAAAGCTATACACACATATGCACCAAAAAGGAAAAAGGGACTGAAGTAATAGCTGAATATGCACCAATGGTTGTAAAATAAATGGTATATAAAAGTTTTGTTTCAAAAGTATTACTGTATTAGGTTCTCTATGTCGTGTGTATTCTTTTTTCTGTTTGCTAATAATGCAAAATAATTGAAATGTTCGTCATTTTGTAGGAGTTCCTCTTCATAGTTTTTTCTTAGTCATGAAGCATTGATTCATGGCAAATATTGATTGTTCATTATGTTCCCTGGACACTCCTAGAAATCCAACATGTTTGCTCTGCTGTGTTTAAGATTGATATTGACACAGTCATTTCTTGACACGTCCTGGGCATGCATCTAACTTCAAATTGTCCAACACTATTATATGCGCTGAAAGAATATGTCAAGTGTTGGACACTCCATGTGTGTTGTATATGCATTTTAAAAATGAAGAAATATGTGATATTTTATACATATTTTTTTCAATGTTGACTACAGGGTGAACATTGAATACCTCTAGCACCAAATAGCCTTTTGAGTTTCATTTTCTAAACCAGCTTAACAACTATGTCACAGGGATTCGGCTAGCAGGGTGCCACACCCGCGTCGACGCGACTCGACGCGGGTGCGGGTGCGGGTGTGGCACCGGGTGCGGTCAACCCGATCCTGGGTGCGTTGACCGCACCCAGGGTCATTTCGGTCCATTTTTGTTTAGATTTTTTTTTTTTAAAAAAAATTTGCCCTACGAAATGGGCTGCAGAATTTTTTAAAAAAAAAAAATTCTGGACAGCTGCTTGCTGCTGCTGCTCTTGTTTTATAAAGGGGCACTTGTGTCCACAACATCTGACGTGCTTTGTTGGCATCCCATGCTATTCCTGCCTCCAAACAATTAATTCACAGCATTGGAAAACATACTGTTAACTTGGAAATGATGATCCATCTTCCTCAAAAATTAAAACCAAAATTCAAGAGCCTTTTGAAGTCTTTATGCTTCAACCAACCCAATCCTTTTTCGTCAAGGATTTTCTCTCTCCATAATAAATGATAATGGTGGTGGTAGAGTAGAGCCTTGGTGGCTATTAGTATTCACTTTTTCTCCTGACGAGGTGCTCTAGCCGTAGCCTTGTGTAGACCTCTCTTTTCCACATGTCAAATCCAATAAATTTCTTTTAGTTGTCATCTGTGTGCAACTGTATATAAAATGAAATTTGAAGAACCCTAGGCAGTGGCGTCGTAGGCCTCGTGAAGACTCTCTCTCCAAAAAACCACGTCAAACCTTTCGCTTATATTTTTTTTCGTGAAGACCAGGGAGTTTCAGACATGATTGAATCATGACAGTCAACAGAACGCAGCAGGCTGGGTCGATCAGATTGCCAATCCTTTCGGTTCATCAATTTTGTCCCGTTGAGCTAAAGTACACAACAAGCAGAACGTGGGTAACAAGTCTTCAAACAAACACACCAGCAAAAAAAACTGAACCCCGGCCCGCGTCGGGGGAACCCCCGACCCTCTCTCTCTCTCTCTATATATATATATATATATTTACATTTTTGCCCCTGCCGCACCCCCGCACCCGGGTTTTTTGAAAGTGCCGAATCCCCGCACCCGCTCCCGCTCCCGCACCCGCACCCGCACCCGCACCCATGTGACATAGCTAACAACTGTCAAGACTTTAAGGATTTTTTTCATTTTTTGGGGGTTTGACATAGTTTCTTCCTCTCCTCTTCTCGTTTTCTCTTTATCTCTCCCTCTCTAGCTTTTACATATTTCTTCATGTTATGACAAAGGGTTTCAATTCTCTAGTTGAGAATTGTTCTTTCTTTTTTTTCCCCCACTTTTATCTTGCCTCTTTCCCTTTTTCTCTCATCTTTCTGCTCTTTCAAATATAAAATGATGTGCTAACTTTTATATTGTGCTGTATTTTTTTTGTCTCATTTTTGGCGTGTGCGATACCATCATCTTTCTGCTCTCATCTTTGTCTCATTTTTTGTTTCATACCTGTGTCCGATACCATCACTTGTAACAGTGTCTCTGAATGTGGGTTCTTCAGTAGAAGGAATATACCAGATAATAAAGAGAATCTTGGGGAAAAAATTCAATAGGTACTTAGAATTAGAAACATTAAGAAATATCAAACAGAATAACAAGGGAGTAATAAATTTAATCTCATGCTTGTCCTGACTGATTGAAAGAAATAACAAGGGATTTGCTGCATATATGAATTCCAACTTGTGCTTGTCCTGTCTCGCGAAATGGAATTGGGATCAGGTGCAATTTGCTTTTTGATTTTATTTTATTTGTGCCACTGCACCTGAGCACCTTCCATCTGCTCGGACAGCCTGTGAGCTGTGGGGCACAAGGGCAGATGGAAGGCAATCAGGTGCAGCGGCACACTGTATTTGTGCATTGTGATTGCGCCTAGTGATGCAAATTATTTGGATCTGGAACAGCTAAATACATGGAGATTCTAATCGGAATCGGATTCGGAACAGCCAAAATTTGTAAAACCTTGATCTTGGACCCGATCCGTTTGCATTTGCACCTGATCCACCCTCCCCAAATGGTATTTTCTTTTCAAGCAACCATCACATTCTATTATGTTGTCCCTTACATGATCTCTTATGCACTATGTCACACGGACACCTCACTTAGCATGTGTATCATGTATCAACACGACACAGCACTTGGACACTTCTCAAGCACGATACAACACTTTATTGACTTAGTCAAACTAGTTTCATGTGCAATCAACATTTTGTCATTAACTTTTTCCATTTTCTTTTATGATCTTATTCACTTATTTCATATTCACTTGAGTTTTTTTTTTCTTTTAAAATTTGTCATCGATTACATTACATTTCAATTTTAACTTAATTTCATTATTTGATGTTCCTAATTGTAGTAATTTAAAGGCATGTTTGCAATGCCCTGTGATTTTTGGTTCTTATGACTGTAAATCACAATCACCATACTTTCTCAAGGTTAATGGAACATTAAAAAGTAGTTGTGATTGTGATTGTTTCTGCCTCTTTTTGCCTTGAAACTTGTGAAAGTAGATAACAAGGTTGACCTTGTGATCTACTTTCTCAGCTTCTACTTTCTCACTTGTGACCAAAACAAACATGTCCTAAAATTGTTGTTTTATACACGTACTCACAAACATACATACATCTATGTTTGTGTATGCTCGTGTCCCTGTATCCTAATATTTGAAAATTATGGTATCATACTAAGTGTCTGCATCATGTCCCACTCCCACATCTGTATCCATGTGACATAACTTATCTATATCCTGCTTTTCTTTCAATATGAAAATGAAGCAAGTCACCTCCTTTTCTAAGAATTTTCCATTTAAATTTTCTGTCTCGCATGAAGATGTGCAAATCTGAATAGCTCTATTTTCCTCTATGATAGAAAAACAGTTGAGAGGTTATATAATTTTATTGAAAAATTGGAAGTTATGCAACTAGTGGAACCATAGATATTGCTTCTTCTAGTTCAAGGTAGAAATAGTTACCTGATTTTCACCTTATCACATAATGTAGTTTATCTGGCAGATTTCTTGTTCTTGTTTGCTATATTTCTATATAACATATATATATGTCTATTTATTTATTTGGTAAGATTAAAGTTTCAAAAAAATGGTATTATGCTATGTTTTATCTTTGGTTGAGTTTTGTGTGCCTTTTCAGGCATGCATTCGTGCCTGATGAGATGTACTATGAAAAAAATGAGGTGGATTCCATAGCAACCTAGGCAGTCTTTTATAGAATGCAAGTCCAACTTGAAAAAGCATTAAACTGTATCAACTTTTTGTTAGCTTGCACTGTGCTTGCAAGTTACGAGTGCATGAATGAGCTAATACACATTAAGAATGTGATAGTTAGAAATTTTAGGTAAGATAATACAAATGCATTATTATTTTATGTTTGAAATGGCATGATTATCGATAAATGATAAACAAGTGATTCATCATGCCAAGTGAAGCAGACAGACATATCCATATACACATAGATACATGTGTGCACATGTGTTTCCTATAATACAGGTTACATTACATTGATTTCAAAGATCAAGGGTGTTCTAGTAGGAAAAATTGCAAGTTACTTTTTTATTTTTGTATTTTGGAAATGCAGAAAATCTTTAATATGACTCATTTCTTTCATAAATTTACTAAAACTTCCTGGATGGTGAACATATAGGCAAGGTATGAAAATAACACCTCAAAAATTGTTAAGGGATCTCTTCTAGCTTTGCTCTTAATATTTTTCAATTTTCAGAGTTCCATATTTTCTTTCTACCATTAGTTTTGTTGCTATTTTTTCTCTTCATATTATTCCAAAAATAGCAATTTCCTTATATAGAATTGATTTACAATCTTTTAGATATATTTTTCATAAACTGTTTCTCAAAGAAAAATCATTTTTTAAGTTCTCCTGGGGCATCAACTTGTCAATAAATTGACAGTTCATTGACAGTCAATTGTAGTTCCAAACAAAATCTGCTTATTGAACCTACAGGCAGGAAAAGATTGGACACCATTCTGTGCGGATGTGATCCATGACCAGACCTACTGTGTGGTGTGTCTTTAGTTTTCCATCCCCCCTTCCTTGCTTCTCCTGTCATGGTGTTCGTGGTTGAATGGATCATATCACAATTGACTATTGATTTGTGTGAAAAGCTTTATGCGACAATCTTTATGTTCATTGATGCCCCAAAGATATCTAAAGAGACGCACATAATGTGTCACTGCTTATTTCCATTAGTTTTGAATCCATAACTTCTAGTTTGCTCATGGTTTGCAGGGAACAACTCTTTATGTTACACTTGAACCTTGTCCGATGTGTGCGGGTGCTATCCTTCAAGCTAGAATTGATACCTTGGTATGGGGAGCACCCAATAAGCTCCTTGGAGCTGATGGCAGCTGGGTCCGGTATGCATTTACATGACAGCTTTAAGTTGATTTCTGGCATGCTTTGTTTCCTTTTTCCTAGCTGATTTTAAGTTGACTGCTAAAGGTTTTGCAGATAACTTATATATTTTATAAAATGCTGTTTTCCTATTGGATGACCGATTGTCCCCGATAGTGCCAATTGCCAAGTGACATTACCATCTACACATCCATGAATAGGTGATGAATCTTCTGAGGTCATATACATGCTAGTCTCTAATAGCAATAATGCTATTAGTTGTCAATATCATGAAAACACCTAGAAAAAATGTGTTTGCACATCTACATCACTTTGTTATATCTGCGGATGTTCTGTTTTATTCTCAAGTTCCTGGACTCTGTGATGAACTCTTATTCTGAAACCATCATCTGATGTTAATCACAAAAAAAATATTTGATGGTGGAACATAGAATAGCATGCCATTCTGCTTTCTTTCTAGAGTTCATAATTGAAGTCTCTGAAACCTGGTACTTTCATTCCTTACAACCTGAGTAGGTTGACTAAAAAATGATGATAGAAGTAAAATAAAGCCAATGTTCTTAGGAAAATGAACCAATAGATTGTTTTATCCACTTCTGTGTGCATAAGATGGGTCCTACCATGACCGGGTTATGATGTGTTCTGTCACAGTTTTGACCTGATTGTTCCTTTGCAGACTTTTTCCTGGCGAAGGAAAACAAAGCTCGGATCAACCAAGCGCTACTTCTGGCCCAGTACACCCTTTCCACCCAAATATGAAGATTAGGCGGGGCATCCTTGCAACTGAGTGCTCTGATGTAATGCAACAATTCTTTCAGCTCAGGAGGAAAAAGACCAAAACGCCAGAAACACCTTCATCCTTGCCAGTTGCAAGTGCTCCTGCAAAATTTTTCTCTAAGATGCATAATCTTTTGAGTGTGATGTTCTGTTTGTAGTTGTTTCTGTTTGTTCTTATTGAAAAAGTAAGTTTAGCACGATGCCACTTCAGTAATGGGGGACTTCCAGTAGTCTACTAAGCCAAGATTTTGAATGAAAAGAAAACAATGAACACTTCATTGCGTCGGATGCTGTAACAAAAAAGTTCAAACATGGAGGGGTAAATGCTGGTTAGAAGGCATCTGGTTGACAGGCACTTGTTGTGACAATCTCGACTTCATGAGATTTTTGCACTTAAGAGCATCACAATTACAGTATGATTCTCGGGATTGGTGGTTCTGGCTTTTTTAATATCATCTTGAACTCCTGGAAATGCTCAGAGTATTTTTCCAAAAGTTAGAGCACTTGGATGGTTCTTTCCCATGTTTTCTTGTCCTTGAGTGCAACAGAAGAAATGATCCTGGCTTTGGTCACAGCAAATTGGCAGGTGGCATGCCTGTGGTGCTTTTAAAGATATCCATCCTTCTTTATGGCAGATAAGTGTTTGATGCTTTCAAGAAACATACTTAGAGTGCTAACCAAGAGTATAAATTTTGCTTTACTAGTTTTTTGGTTTGTTCTGTTGTCACGATACACGTGTGCTCTCATAATCTCATTAATTGTAAAGTTTTTTAAAGCGTGCACACATCAGGGTGCTGCTGATAGACTTGAGCAAATGTAGGTATGTATGCCACCCTTGCCCATTTCTTGTACAACTTAAATTGAATTCAGGATTTTCTTGGCAAGAGAAAATGTCGCAAACAATGATGATTTTATTTATTGAAAAAATATTGGAAAAGTTGTGAATTAAATACTGTAAAAAGTTCTAATATTGTGAGGAAATTGTAATATCATGGTATATTGAAAATAAGTGAGATTTTGTAAAATCTCACAATAATATTGTGATTTTCAAAAGCTTGGTGATATTGTAACATTAACATTAATTGATAACGGAACACACGGACATTTATCTAAATTAGTGGGGGGAAACTGTATGTCAAGCGCTCCTTGTGCCATATTAATATGCCCTTCAATATCCATTGGAAGGGAACACCAAACAAAGAATATTTAGAAAGTCAGGGAGTGCATTCTTTAGGGACTAGGAGATGGAGATTGGGTGTTTGACATCCTTTGGTCCAGGAGACGGTGCTAGGTCTTGCTAATGCAGACCAAGAGTTTCAAGCATTTCCTTGAATAAAAGAGGGATAAAAAGAAAAGCATCACATTAAGAGTTCACATTTCACAATAGGCTGTGGGCAAGTTTGGCTATGGAAGGTCCCAAGTCTGCTAATTCTCAAATGAACTAATTCAGCTCCAGCAAGTTTAGAACTAAGGGGCATTTTATTTCTATATTTTACTTGAACATTTTGCCATATTTTATGACATGTACAATGGATGGGTATTGTTAATCTTCATCCACTTCTTGAAAAGGAAGTGGGACAGTCTTGACAGCCCTGAATTTGCCAGCATTGTTCAAATGTTCATTTTCTAACCTGTGGCCATCATTCAAAGCATGTTGGTTAGCATTTAAGATATATATATATATATATATATATATATATATATATATATATATATATATATATATATATATATATATATATATATATATATATATAGAGAGAGAGAGAGAGAGAGAGAGAGAGAGAGAGAGAGAGAGAGAGAGAGAGAGAGAGAGAGAGAGATGGTACTTGAAGATACAAGTAAACTACCTGTAGAAATTCCATTGACCTCTTCGAATAACTTCAAGTGATGCTAAAAAGAATCCAGTTACTCTATAATCCACACTCCCAAAGTTAGAGTGGAGGGCGGTCTGCAACCAAGCCAGCCTAAACACAAGGTTCACAACCTGCAAAGTTCATATCATTATTCTTTGTCAATGAATTGAGCAGGAAAAGCTTTCTAAGTGCCATTTTAACTGCTTAAATATTAAAGATGATTCCAACGTGAACTTCATTTAATGAAAGAGATGCGGAATGTCTCAAAAAGTGAATGCAATACCATGGAAAAGTAGTATATGAACTTGTGACGAAGCATCAGCTCATCCCTCAGCCAAGGGTTGCGCGAGTTGAACTGCAGCAAGCCCCAGTCCTTGACGTAGTCCCAGTACAACTGGTAAACTGTTGCTGCACTGTAGGTGATAACAAGCAGAGACAACCAGCCAGCGCTTTTCTCCCTCTCATAAGCAATCTTGGCACCGGCGGCGATCATGGCAGATACGTACTTCCCTAGATTGATCAGATGGCTGCTCTGCCCTTCATCAAACCATCGCCTGGCACACTGAAAAAGTACATATACCTCTGACTTGTTATGTATGTCACATGGATACGGACACCGACATGGATGCAACACGCATTTAAGATGCCAATGCATGATTTTTATGAAAGGACTATGGGACCCATGTTTGATTGAATGTCTAACATACAATTAATAGCAAAGTTTAAAAAAAAATGATTTAAAGTCACAAATGATGTTGGACAAGCGACATACTAACGTGTCACGTAGCGTGTCCATGTGTCGTACCCGTGTGACTGACTTAATTTTGGTTATTTTCTTCTTCTTTCTTCTTGGTAAGGATGAGGGGGCATATTACCTGCATTGCTCTCCAGTAGTAAGGCAGAAAGGAAACAGCATAGGCAAGGTCTCTGTAATGCTTGGAACGCGTGCAGAAGTTGTAATCCTGTGTTTTGTAGCTTCCTGTTATGTAGTAGCAGGCCACGTACTCTAGGCTCCTTAGCATTGGAACCTGCCAAGGATGTCTTGTGAGCTTCAAAAGAATGAAATCAATTAACATAAACACACAACTACTGAAAGGGTCCTGATTAGATTCAACAGTGGTAGCAGGTAGATCATAGAGAAAAACTCCGTGGCTATGACCCTTGCTCCTAGGGCCTATGCTGTGCATCGGCTTATACAGAGGATATGAAGCTGACAGGATTCTAACCTCAACTGCTCTGCTTGTATGTCGATTTCAGCCCAACCCCACTATGCCAACCACCTCAGAGCGTATGCATATTGGCAACCTTGCCCCAAAGGGGTTTGGTACAGTGGGATGGGGCCTAGGTTCAAATCCTATGGGCGTCACCCCTTGCGCAAGCCAAAGTGCGGAGATTCTCTGAGGGCAAAGGATAAGTTCATGGAGTTTTATGCTGTAAGGACAGTGATCATAAGTATGGTCCAATCCTCGAGGCAGTTTCTCCATCTAAATATTAAAAATATGGGCAACCTTAAAAAGAATATTTGCTAAAGACTAAAAAATGATGGAGGCATGACCCAACTGAGTTGGTTGTATACATCACGTGTACTATGCCAAAGCGACAAGTCTTAAACTGGGCAAACTATGATTACTTAATTTTTTTGTTCTTTTCAAAAATAAAATAAAATAAAAACATATAGGAAACCAACTAATGATTAGACACATACATACATGTATGTATACTCCTTAATACCAAATGATGTAGATCTGGCAAAAAGCTGATCCATGATCCAAACGAATCTAAAAACATGATTGTTTGGATCCGATAGGTTTCCAGATGCACTCCAAACTAACGGACAGTACCAACACGAAAACTATAGGCAACATATTTGCCTTTTTAACAAATCCAAATTTATGAATTTCTAACTACTCATGGTAGAAATACAATACTAAGTACTCAAAAGGTAAGCAAGGTTTTATATCAATTTGAGGGTTAGTACCTGACTACAAAATTGATCAGCCATGAAGAAGTCAACCATGACAACCTGCGGATGAGATTCACCACAAAATCGTCGTATACATATTGTACATAAAGAGGGGGGAAAAAGAAGAAAAAGCAATTTGAACCTACTCTGTCCTATTGCATTTTCAACATCAAAGTCTTAACTTAGCAACATAAAATATTCATGCAATTTGGGTTCTCTTACTTTACCTTGTAAAGGGGTGCTAAAACAATATTCCTTAGGATCCGGAGGAAACAAAACCGGCTTGATCGATATACAATGTTAAAAGGACAAACCAGCAACAGTAAAAAGATCTGCCAAGAAGCAAATCAAAGTCATTAGCACACAGAGAGATCTAGAGAGAGATATGTCAACTGGTCAGGTACTAGACCCATCGGGGTGTACCTGAACGTGCCCAGGTAATGCAATTTGTGGGGTTCGGGTTTTGCCAGATCAAGAAAAAATGAAATCCGGATCCTTACAATTTCAGAAGTTTACTGTTATTAAAACTACATGTAAAACACTCAGGTCAGGTGGGGTACCCTGCAAGAAAGCCAGATCAGGTCGGGTACCTGACAAAAAATCATAACCCAAACCCAGCCTGCATATTGCTTGGGTCGTGTTCATATCAATCCAAATATTATTTTATGTCCACATCTGAGAATTCGGGTCCATATACCCATTGACAGTCCAGAGAGAGAGAGAGAGAAAGAGAGAGAGAGAGAGAGAGAGGCTGTTAATTACCAAAAGCAGTAGGCCGGGGATGACATGCACTTGTGTGGACGAATGGCCTTTAGCCACAACGTACAGGTGGGCCACCATCACTCCCAACACTGCCGTCATGCAGGTGGTGCACACCAAGAACACATCCCTATACTTTAGTTCTTTGGTGGGTTTGAACTCGAAGATGAAGCTGTAGTTTATCCGAACCCTCCTCCATGCGACGATATTGCATCCGTACAGGAACAAATGAAGGAACAAGAGGCTGAACATGCTGTTTTACCAAACAGTGAAAACAGTCATTGTTAATTAGTATTAGCCAAGAAAAAAAAAGAACACCACCCAGATGATCGTGAATCCAGTAATCTGAGGGATGGCCAAGGTGTCCATCCGCTCTAGAATCAGACAGGACTTAGTATCAGTCCGCAAAACTGACTAGCTGAATAAGCCATTTATGATGATGACAGATCAGGTGCAATCACATTGCACACTTTAGTGTGTGCTGCACCTGATCTGCCCTCCATCTTTTGTTGGGCCCTACAGCTGTATCCCAAAGATGGAGGGCTGTCAACTGCAGTGGCACACTCAAAGTGTGCAATGTGATTGCACCTAGGGGTGGCAATCGTGTCGGGTTGGCGGGTCGACCCGACGGGTTGGCGGGTCGACCCGACGGGTTGGCGGGTCAGCATACCTCAACCCAAATCCGACCCATTTATTAAACGGGTCGGCTGTGGCAAACACGAACCCGACCCATTTAATAAACGGGTGACACGACCCGCCAACCCATTTAGTAAATGGGTTGGGTCGGGTAAACGGGTTCTCAGGTTCTCGGGTCGGGTTGGCGGGTCGACGGGTTGGTGGATTGGCAGACGGGTTGGCGGGTTGACCCACCCGCCTAACCCGCTTATTAAACGGGTCAGCTGGGTTGGCGGGTTGGCATACCCCCAACCCGAACCCGACCTGTTTAATAAACGGGTTATGCGGGTCGACCCGTTTATTAAACGGGTTGGCTTAAGCCCAACCCGAACCCACCTAAGAGGCGGGTTGGCGGGTCGTGTCAGGTTTTGCCACCCCTAATTGCACCCTACCGTCCCTCTTGCTGAGGGTAGATCAGGTGGAAAGTGATTGTACACTTTCGGTGTTCTGCTTCACCTGATCGCCCAATATCTGTTGTTGGGCCCCACAGCTGACAGGCTGTATCCTAAAGATTGTGGGAGGCACCTAGAGGTGGCTAATGGGCCAGTTCGACCCGTTAACCGTACCGGAACCGGCTCATTGGAACCCGGACCTGCGTGGCCCAAGAGCTACAGTAACAGTATGGGCTCAACCCGTGAACTGTGTATTGGGCCGTGCCGGTTTTACCCCCATCCCAAAAACCTGTTTAACCCGTGAATCGGACCAGACCAACCCGAAAACCCAACTCAACCCGTCAAGTATCCATGTGAAGAAGAAGACAAGTAATCATAATTTTATTTTTAGTTGTAATATTTACAGTTTTTAGATTTTTTTCTTTCTAGTTTTAATTTGTAATTTTTTTTCATAGTGAAATTTTGGACTTTGGTAACGTGGTTTGTCCAGTTCATGAACCGGCCCGTTAATGGGCCTGAACTGAAGGGCCGCCTGCTACGCCATCGGTTCAGGCCTGTCTGCCACCTCTAAGGGCACCTGAACCCTCCCTCATTGGTTATTTTTCTGCCAAACCTATCGAGAAGTATATTTGTGCCCTTTTCATTATTTTAATATAAATTTCAAGTCTCAGCTGGATGCAAGCTAATCAGATCTTTGTGTATGGTCCAATCCATATTTCCCTCTTGCTTGGATATGAATATGGATCTGGATTCACACCTAGCCAGGGTAATACAACCTCCAACCATAAAGATCCGGACAGTTTGTGGCCTAGACATATAGCTATATATGTGACAGAGATACTCCAATTTACTCGTGTCATGACCTTTTATATACTTTTCTTAATGGGAAAATTTTCCAAGAGTGCCGTGTCCTGTGTCCTTTAAACGTATCTTTGTGACAGATTTTTAGCTTCACAAGCCGAAAGATTTTAAGGGAAGAAAAAGAAGAAAGAACAATTTTTTACCATATGGGAGTAGGGCTGTCAAACGGTCGATATATTATTTATTACTCAATTTGGTCATATGATAATCTTATGATGGACTCAAAGAAGTAGGTCCGAGAAAATAATTGGGGTAGTTATGGTCAAAACTAGGGGTGGCAATTGGGTCGGCGGGTTGGTGGGTCGGGTTAACGGGTTGGCGGGTCAGAATACCTCAACATGAGCACGACCCGTTTATTAAACAGGTCGGATGTGGCAAACACGAACACAACCCATTTATTAAATGGCTAACCCGTTTAATAAACGGGTCGGGTCGACACGACACGATTACACGACACGGCGACCCATTTATTAAACGGGTCGACCCAATAACATAGACATGATAACCAACCCGAGTAACCCAAATAACTTGTCTAACCCGAATAACACAATTAGAAACACACAAAAAAATACATATTATACTTTTTTTTATGCAAATCTCAATATGGAATTGTACTACCAACATTAACATAAAACATCAACATAAAGTCATAAACATAAAGACAACATCAACATAATTGTCTTACAAGTTACAACCATGCTACAAACATATCCACCAAGTTGTCTTACAATAATCAAGATAAACATAAATAATTAAACTTTTCTCATAAATGACCCGCCCGCCTAACCCGTTTATTAAACGGGTTGGTGGGTTGGCATATCCCTAACACGAACACGACCCGTTTAATAAACGGGTTAGGCGGGTCAACCCGTTTCCGACAAACCCTAACCTGGCTAAGAAGCGGGTTGGCGGGTCGGGTCAGATTTTGCCACCCCTAGTCAAAACCCCACTAATGCGTGCAAATTCTTCAAGAATTAGACACTTCACCACCGGACAGACGGCCAAAGCTGGGTTTGGTCCCAGACCCGGATCAGTTGCGAGGCCCTGAAAGTTATATCTGGTCCATGTCTGACTGGTTCCAGGCCGAGCCCCAACAAGGGGAACAGCTCCAAGATATGACTCAAGGGTGTGGTAAGGAAATGGACCTTGCATTGCATGTAGGGGTGGACATTGGGCCAGTCTGGTTTGGCCTGAATAGGACCTGGGGAGGGCCTTACAGGCCCCACCCCAAACCCAGGCCTGGCATGAGGCTGGCCGGTTGTAATTGGGTTTGGGTCAGGCCTTTTAATTAGGCCCAACCACTAAACGGGTTGGGCCTTGTCATGTCCTATGTATTTTTGTATTGGGTTGGACCAGGGCTGCAAATGAGACAGATCCAGGATGGAGCTTTTACAAATTTTGGTTGTTCGGGATCCGATTCCAATCTAAATCCCCAATGTATTTAACTACTCCCGATTCAAACCATTTGCATCCCTAGGCTGGATCCAATTAAGTAATCAGGCCGGGCCGGGCCGGGCCCAACTTTAATCAGCCCGTGCTACAAAAAAAGTGCTCTGAGCCCGACACGTCCTGGGCAGTGTACCCGGCCCAATGTCTACAACTACTTGCATGGTATTGTTGTGGCAGGGCCCCACCTGGGTACAAAAGGATCCAATTGTGTATATATGGAGCATTGGTTTGTGGAATCTGATTCTTTAGATGTGGCCATCAGATTAGATCTCATATGGTGGTAGGCATATAAGATCATTTTCAGAAAAAGAGAATACTGAAGAGCAAAAAAGATGAAAAGCACATTGTGTGAGGGATGCCTACCAAAATACAGGATACACAGTTTCCATGTACACAGGATTGGCTTGACTTGTGTAGAGCCCTGCTATGTGGGCCATGACTACGTACCCAGCAAACAATGCTATAAAGCACCCCGTAAAGAGTCCTGTTAAAAAAAAGTACGCTTTTTAGTTGTGACTTAATGACAAGAAAATTAACAGAAAACTGTCAAACTAATCAACGAATCCCTTTATGTCATGTTATGGGATACCATAATATTTTAGTTTATCTCATCTTGGTTTAGGTGGATCTAATCACTAGCATGTTTGCAAACCTATTTTCTTAATTAGCTAGGAAAGTAAAGTGTGAATCAGCTTCTCTCCACCAATTAAGGGCATGTTTGTAAGCTAAATAAGCCGCTTTCTCACTTAGGAAAACAGCTTGTAAATCATTTCCTTAGCAGTGTTTGTTTCATCCAAAAATGTGGGAAAGAGGCCCGATCTCGAGGGCTGAAACAAATGCCCCATAAGAAAGACTTGGTGAAGTACACCAGGGGGAGTTGGGTTCCACGCGAAACCCACATCCCATGGGTGTGGGTGCAACAAAGTGCACCTCCTTAAGGAAAAGGGTGAGAAAGGATTAACAAGAAAATCTTTCTCATATATAGAGTAAAGTGTTGTTCATCGTTATGGGAAAAAGATTCATAGGTTTGCAAACCCTGTGAACACTTTCTCACTAGGGGAGACTTTTACTTTTTCTAGGTGAGAAGCTGTCACCTGGGTGCAGGTGCGGGTATTGAGGGTACGACACGATAATTCTAAAAAATGTGGGTACAGAGACAAGGCTATATATATATATATATATATATATATATATATATATATATATATATATATATATATATATATATATATATATCACATAAATATAAAATAAATTCAAAATAAACTGAATATAATCTAAATATATATATGCTATATCTAAAATATATATTATTTACTAAAAATATAAAGTTATAAACTGAAAATATAATTATAAATTATAAATTAAATATAAACTTGTATGTACCGAGGATAAAATAGTTTGTCCGGGTGTCAACTTATGTCTACGTGGGGATACACTGTCGACACGGGTACAGATGAAAAAACAGAGTGTCCGGGTACCATAGGTGAGAGGGCATTTTATACGTTTGCAAACATGCCGTAAAAAATGCTTTAACCTATAAAATGCTTTTTCACTTGAAAAAATTAACCTATCTTCTGCACCATAGATTTGCAAACATGCATCACCTAAAGGGCTGCACCTACCTCCAACTTTTCCATGATTTGATAGCACAAAACAAGGTATAGTTCATTTTAAGGAGGTTTAATTTAACCTATAATGTACTATCTCATTATATTGCCCAAATATCTAACCCCCTTATGTAGTGGACAACCTTTACACCCCACTAATTGAGACTCTGAGACAAACACCAACCTGAAAGACGAGTGGAGGAAATACAGGAAGATGGTAATGATTATTAGCTTTCCTAACAAGTTTAAGAGAGTGCTCTTTTATCTTGTATAACTTTTGAACTTTTCTTTTATTCCAAAACATAAAAACATGGAGAAAAGAACTTCTCAGATGAAAGCAAAGAGATGGGTGCAAAAGAAAGTACCAATAAAGAAGGTGACAGTATGGGATTCTTTACGTTGGTGCGGTTTGAGGTACTTCACTGCTTTTCTATGGTCATTGTCCATGAAGTGCTTCACAAAGATCTCCTCAACCTCATCAGCTAATTTGAGTGCCTGGTAATTAGTAAAAGGAGTTTAAATAAAATTATAAGGAAAAAGAAGCTTTTCTCACCATGTAATTACCAAAGTTAAGCGCGAAGAGGAAAGGAAGTAACAAGCGTTTGAGAAATGCTTTAGTGCAGGAAGCCAAAATTATTTAGGAGACATATAGTAAAGCTTTATGAAGTGACAAAAAAATACATAAAACTTGTGTCTTTTTCACTTAAATACATCGTTTAGGGTTTCTTTTTACTAAAAGTACCCAGTATATATGTAGTCTTTATAATGCAAACTTAATTTTTCAAAAAAGAAGGTGCATTTCTTCTAACATGATAACTTCAAGGAAGTTCAATTTCTTATTCAAAAAAGTAACCTTTTCATTTTTTAAAAAATGAGCTTTTCATCAAATTTTTCATAAGTGTGAAAGAAGAGCGTGGTTGCATGCTACCAGGCTAGCTTGTAAGGTTGTCAGAAGACTTGAGTAACTATAGCTTTCAAGTCATCATAGTATTAAATTAGATTATGTTGCTTCCAAGTCTTAATTAGAAACTTGCCTTATCTGAGCTGTTAAAGTATGAGCTTTCGACCACCTTAATATAAATAGGTTGAACCTGCTGCTCTGTAACCTGCAAAACTTCAATCTCCTCTTAATAAACATGTACAAGCATTTCCTATGCCATTTGGAAGCAAGCAAGTAAGAACAATGAACACTTCTCCCATACCTTATCGAATTTCTTCAGTATTTTTACAAAAGCCATCATGTTGAGAGTCCTGCAATAGCAACCATTATCATCTTTGATGAACATAAGTTATGTCACAAAACATATGGAGATAAACCGTTATTCGACGAGAGTACAAGACACTAGTTCGAAAGTTTTTCGAAAAATAGGATGCAAGGCCTGTTTTTTGAATTGTTAATTGAATTTTCTTTTTCTTTTTGATATTTTAATACATACAAAATAAATTTATTATTGAAAATATAATTACAAACTGTTAAAAAATTGTAAAACAATTGCCGTTATGTGTCGTAACATGTCACATAACGCGTCGTGTCCTGTCTCCTAGACGGGATCCTCAAATAGCGTGTCCAATTGTGACATAGAACATGAGAAAAGCATCGCATGCATCTCACATCAACCGGCTATAGTGATGTTAAAAAGGTATATATATAGAGGTGGTAATTACTCCTACCTGTATGTCTTTAGGTATCCCAATCCTTTGTAGAGCTCAATCAAAGCTCCCCTTATCATCTTCTCAGCATGGTGCAATGTGGCCTTGTTTATGTTCAACTTGCTTCCATCAGAGCCACATTTCTTGGATTGGTTTACCAAGTCTTCCCACACCAAGTAAGTGAGTGCAGAAAGGGTTCTAGAGGGTGTGGTGAGGGGGATGTCCATCCTCAAGTTTCTCCCCTGGCAATTGAATGTCTTTGCTGACAAACTCCTAGACACACTCTGCCTCTTTTCCTCTTTCTTCAACTTGGTGCTCTTTTCCAACTCTTCAGATTGAGGCCAGTCAAGAAATGAGGCCCCATTCTTCTCCAAATCTAAAGAGCTGGTATCAGCTGCTCCAAGTGTCTCTTCTTCCTCTGTAAAGCCTAATCATGAAAGGTATTATTACTAAGATGCTTGGAGAGATTACTATAAGGAAAGAAGAAAAATTAAGAGAGTATGCTGGATCAAATCCTGCTGGCGCATAGGTGCTGTTGTTGCTTTATCACAGTTGGGGCACATAAGGCTGGGTGGTAGTGCCCTCGATCCAGAGTTTTACCTTGCAGGGAGGCGGGGGGGCCACTAAGGGTCTGTTTGCATGTCACGGAACCCTTTCCTTTCCCCTTCCCCACGGGAACCCTTTTCGCTGAAAGTAGGAGGCCCATGTATTTTGGGCTCTTTTTTTCCTCAAAGAAAAGGAGTCCCCAGTTCGAGGAGGAGTTCTCAGTTTGTTTTTGTTTAGTCATAGTGGGTCTGCGGAAATGCACGGCCATCGATGCGTTTCTGCTGAAAGGCCCTACTTTCCGTGACAAACAAACGGGCCCTAAGTGACCCGATTCTTGGTGAGGATTCCCATTTGTTATATATATATATATAAAAGGAGAAAGCATAATCATATCTACCACAAGACAATGCGAATGAAGTGCTGGAGATGGAAGGGTCTTCTTCCTTAGAGATAGAGCCTTGCTTGCTACGTCGCTGCTTGAGGGTGGCCTTGAGCTCTGTGAGAATTGCCATCTGCTTCTCTAGTGTCTCCCCTCTCTCCAAGAACTCCTCCTCTTTGTTCTTGTAGAACTGATTCACCTTGTTGAGCTGCATGTCAAGCCTTGAGAAGAAGTCCTTTGCCGCCTCCGTGTCCACGAACTGCTCCAAGAGTTCGGTCTCGTACACATCTCCTTTGCTAGCGGAACTAGAGAGCTTTCTATGCACCTGTTTCAGTCGAGTGCGTCACAGAGTGAGAAGGAAGCAATTAGTGACTGCTAATGCATGCATTGCTTAAACCATAGTTACCAAAGTAAGAAGTGGGTGTCATAAGCGATGCATGAAGCATCAAGCGGGGAAAAGAGTGATTACAAAATGCCTTGATACGTGAAGCATGAAGCGTTTAGAAACCATAACAGGAAATGGATAAGAAACTGCAATACAAATTAGTAGGAAGTAATATAAAGAGCTAGTACTGTTTTTACTTAAATGCATCTTTTAAGCCTTTTTTTTTCAAAATCTTTTATCGTATTAAGACTTGCAATAAAAAAATAAATTTTAAAAAGATAAATCAAATTTTCTGACTAGAAAAGTCCATTTTCACCATCAGTTGAAAGTTCGATTTTACATCCAGAGAAGTACTCATAAAATTTTAGAAGCATGAAAGAAGCTCATGGTTCCATATTTAGGAAGCTTTCGACGACGAAGCTTCCTGTAACCATAATTGAAGCAAAGAAAGAGGAGGTGTGGTGTGCTAGTTTGCGAAAGAGTGCCTGTATAGCTCCATGGACGGTAGATGAAGGGCCACATAGTTGTAGGACATGTTGGAGAAGGGATGATATGCGTTGGAAAGGGGAGCTGCAGCAGAAGCTGCTCTGCTTAGCACGTTGCAATTCTTCCTTCTTGGTATTCGCCTCACATTGCTTAACTTCGTGTAGTTTTTTCAAGTCCTTCTTGAGTTGCTTGTAGTCCACAAAGGCTTCTTTCCACTCGGGAACCAGCTGAGCCTCGAACTGCTTCGAGAACTTCACCATCTTGGGGAATAGGCAGCAGACGCAGGAAGATGATCAAGGAGGATGAAGGAATAGAGTGGCTGCCTTGATGGGGCTGATAATATTGATAATGGTGGTAGTTGTGACGATGATACCCACCAACACAATGGTTCCATTCCATTCTTGCGATGCAATTTATTTATGTGGAGGTTAAGAAAAGAAGAAAAGTTTCAAGGATGATTTGCATGGATGCCCGACAGCATATACTATGATATCCTACTACCAAATAGTTTATACTGGCCATATTTTTCCACTTGTTTATGGTGGAGGGATTCTGTGTTTTTACGAGTGTGATGATGCTTTATTGCAGATAAAAGTGGACAAGTAGGGAGATAGAGAGGTACAAATCCATGCTGCCCTAAAGAAAGGTGAAAGTGGCTGGTGCGTATCCAGCCATTGGTCAAGAGCAAATTGGTAGGGAACTCTCTCTCTCTCTCTCTCTCTCTCTCTCTCTCTCTCTCTCTCTCTCTCTCTCTCTCTCGTGCATCGTAGGGCGTTAGATTGCATCCGATCCCTTCCCTCCCAAGGCTTCTACTTGTCAACTTGAAGTAATCCAGCGGCTCAAATTGTGGGGATCGAAGGTTCATCAACATTTGACCTTCCACATGATTTACGTTTGGTTTAGTAGAACCGGATCCTTGGATCGTGTTATTCAAATGTGCATGTTGGATTTTCTTGGGGTTGAAAAATCAATAGCCTAAAATGTTCTGAATTTTCAACCATCAAAAGTTATATTTTTATATAAAAAATATAATCCAAGTGTGGATCCTAAAATAATGAAACACATAAAAACATCATTTTGGTCACACCAGCATTTCACTATGAGTTCCAACAAGCGGCTTGGTACCCATGAGGGTAGCCCATATATTTGAATAAAACAATGAAACACATAAAAAACATCATTTTTTAAATATATAATGACAAAAGTGTTCCAAAGGTTGGCGACTCCTTGGGGGCAATGTAAGCCCACGGAGTTTTATGCTGCTACAGTGACCGTAAGAAAGGCAGGCATAACCAGCACTGCTAGGTCTCTGTTCTTGAGGTGGTTTCTCCGAGTAAATATATATATAAAAAGATCAAATATCGCTATATTTTGACACGTTCTCCATGTAAAAATATAAAAAAAAAAAACGATCAAAGTGCACAAAAAGTTGATTGTAGCAATTTTGAATTAGCACCCCTCAAACACGTTTTGGACAGCAATCTTTCTTGAGGGATCATTCTGCGAGTATTCCTACTGAATAATACTGGGGATAGTATCATTTCTGTTCATTCCTTCTTCAACAATCCATCCTGAAAATGGGAAGAACGTAGGTCGGATGAATCATCCTTTAATAATACGTGTACATATTCTCTTAAAACTGTTTGGTATAAATAATCCACAAGGGTTGCGTTGGGAAGCTGCCATCATAGTGAAAGAATTGAATGCAAAAGTAGCATCCAGTGTCATACTCCTCCAATGCCAACCAAACCGAACCGCACCTTGATTTGTTCCTTTTTTCCTACTGTGAAGAACCGTGTTTTCTATACTCTCTCAATGCACTCGATTCTAGTTTCTTGGTATTGATCATAGGTTCGGACCCGAGTCCAATCAGATCCACCATAAGAGAAACCGTACCCCGGATCCTATAAGGATTACATTAACCATACACGGACCATACCTGGTAAAATAATATCTTTTATATTTTTTACATTGAAAATTTATGGATCTTAGTCAGTGGGTCTGGTATAAAATTTTACAAATCATACCTGACTCCATGTATTAATTGGACTTGACGGATTCTTATCGGACCTTCTTATTTATCACCAAACCTTGACCCTATAGGGTTTGGTATGGGTCGGGTTCGAGTCAAACCTGACCCATTTACACCCCTACTTGTGGTACCGTTAGAGCTGCCTTTGACCTGATGTACTCTCATAAGGCTGTCAATAGGTTGGGTACCTGACCCATCAAGGTATACCCAAACCCACCCATATAACAAACAAAAAATAAACGTATTGTACGAAAAAAATGATGCATTTCCCGAAAGTCCCACAAATTCTGAAATCCACCTCATGTCCA
Source organism: Nuphar pumila (assembly GCF_984573655.1). Classification (NCBI taxonomy): domain Eukaryota; kingdom Viridiplantae; phylum Streptophyta; class Magnoliopsida; order Nymphaeales; family Nymphaeaceae; genus Nuphar; species Nuphar pumila. The sequence continues at coordinate 135,193,636 of NC_143252.1, read as the reverse complement.
AATTTGCAAATTGCAAACTTTCTTAAGACTTTTTTAATTACTCTTCGTACGAGCAAACCTTCTGAAGTTCGCGCGATATATCAGAAAGCTCTTCAAGTATTACAAACTCTCACTAAAATACAGATTTGCACAATTTTTTTTACAGACCTCAAGAAGTTCGCATAACCAAATTTGTGAAACTCTTGTAATTGAAATGATGACATAACTTTACAAATACCATACTAAATTCACATATATAGTACGACATTCACAAGGCACCGTGCAAGTCTCATTTAAATGACTAATCCTCAAGGAGATCCGCAAATATATGGGGACATTCACATATTAGTGTCGTGAATGTCTTGGACCTTCACACTATTGAAGATGTCCGCAAATAAGTACTACATTTGTATATATAGTATGACATTCGCGAGATACCATGTGAATCTCCTTTAAGTAAATGATCCTCTAGGAGATCCACAAATGTGTGTAGACATTAGCATCTTAGTGTTGTGAATGTCCTCGACCTTTGCACTCTTATCGATGTTCGCAAATAGACATTCATGAGATGCAATGTGAATATCTTTTGAGTAAATGATCCTCTAGGAGATCCACAAATGTGTGGACATTCACATCTTAGTGTTGCTAAAGTTCGCAAAACATGCATGTGAATCTCCATGTTCAATGAGATCTGTAAATATTTGTGGACATGCACAATTTTTTTACATGCGAATTTGTGTACATTCGTGTGCTTAATGAATCATATATAAAGTTATATTTGTTCACTTGTTTTCTTTTCTTTGTTTGTTTTTTAAAATAACCCTAACCCTTTTCTCTCTAGAACCCTAAGCTTTTTCCCTCTCTTCTTGCGGTGTTTCTAATAAAAAAAATTTGCTCTATTTCGGCGAGATTGTGGTATCATTCTTATTGACTTCCTGGTTAGGTCAAAAGGTGAGTCCATGCAAACAATATATATATATATATATATATATATATATATATATGTGCATATTGTTTTATTTTATTCTAAACTTTTTTCTTTTTTATAAATATGAGCATATAATAGCCTTATAGTATTTGTGTTTGGTTATTGTTATGGTTGTTTTTTGTATATTTTTTTGTGTTTTATTTAATATTTGATACCAGATTTACTGTTTAGGGTTTGTTTATAAATATATATTTATTTATGTTATATCTGATTTATATTTATTTGCTTATCTTTTATTTAATATTCGATGAATTTGTGTTGTATAATGGGGCTAGGGTTTACTGTGCACAAGTATTGAATAAGGGTTAGGAGGTTATTATGCGTAGTTGGTTTTCAGAGTGGTTGTTGTAGGTAGTTAATTGATGTATCAGTGGATACATGTTTATATGTCATCTTTTGTTATGTTTTTTATGTAAACTATAGTTAGTTATTTGTTAATGACTCTTTAAAAATGATGCAATAGATCTACATGAAGCATATGATCAAATTCTATAAACATATGACCAAGAAGATGACTTTTGAGGGTGTCAAACAAAAAACTGAGGAGGTGAGAGAGCAAAAAAAATTGCAATAGAACACAAAAGTTCCAAAAGCCAAACAAAAGGTAGAGGATGGGGAGACATCGAACAATGAGGTATCAGATGGCAAGATATCGAATGTTGAGTTGCGGACAATGTATAAATTGATTACTATTATAAAACATTATATGCAAATTTAACATAATTATCAAAGATTGTAAATTTGATGAAGTTGCAAGAGCTAATTCACTTTTCGTTACACTAAGAGTCCTTTTGTGCTTCAGACTTCTTGCCCCAAGTTTTTCCTCCTTCTCAATGCCCCTCTTTACGAAGAGACTGCTTGCAAATTGCAGGTTGTCAATAGCTACATCCTTGTCATCGTAGACACATACTATGAATAACACACTAATATCTTCATTGTTGTCGCATCAATCTTTAAGTTCAGAGAGAAACATCACAGAGTAATCTTTTGTATGATCATTCACTATCATCAACACAGTTTTGCTAACTGCGTGAGGATGATAGGATGGTTGCTGAAAAAACTCAAACTGTTGGATCACTTGACCGACCATTTGGCGCTCAACTTTATTCATGTTGTGCAACCAAATGTCTCTCATCATGATGTCCTTTGCTTGCACAACCACACCTTAATTTTTCTCCTCCTCCTCTTTGTCTTCTTAGGGGGCACCACTTTACCTACATAACAAAGGTTCATTCATAGTTAGTCTTATATCATATTATTTATAAAAATATACAAAATTATTTCAAGAATACTTACATGTGCTTTGGTCAACTCGTAATGATGTAGCACAATGGGCCCTTCTCATGTGAGGACCCAATGCTCTTTGATCATTTCCCTCATCTTTGTTGCATGACCGACTTCATATTACAATACGTGAAAATTTAAGAAGACAGTTATGTCTCAAAGGCCTTCCAATGGATATGTGCTCTCATATTCAAACCTGTACGGATCAATACAAAAATTAACACGGATTAATCTATAATATAATACATCAATAATATTAAATAACTTAAAAGTTTAGGTACAATGAATAAATAAATACCTCCAACACAACTAATATGCTGGTGATATTTTTTCTTCCACACCTTGTCACACTCAAACTTGCATATAGGTGTGCAAGTGAGATTGCTCCTTATGCGTATTCATCGACGTAACCCAAGTCTTGCAATAATTTAATGTATGATCTATGGATCAACTTCCTACCAGAGTCAATGAATAAGCATGTTGCAAAGAAGTACAACAATAATGTTGTCACCTCCTTATCCAACCTAGGACCGCTCTTCTCTCTAACACGTGATAGCTTCCACTTCATTCTCCTCCCCAACTAGGATCATAGTAGTTCTTCAACCATGATAACTTGAGTCTTTCTCCTTTGAATGCATTATCATCCATTTGTAGATAAATACCTAACATGTGATTGAAATTTCCTCACCGATGTGCAGTCATTGGCTCTCCATGGCACTAAAATAAACAGAATAAGATGGGCAATAGAGAACTAAAATAAACAGAAGAAATGGATCAAACAGAAGACTGGTATCTCAAAAAACTAGCAAAGAACAAAGAAATCAACCAAACCACAACATGGGCATATGAGAACTAGACGAAAACTGAAGAAATGAATGAAAAATCAAAGATAAAACTGCTAAAACAAACATAAACTACAAAAATGGACCAAATTCGAAGATGGGCATCTTAGTATGCAATGCCTCTTAGTAGGGAGGGTGAGAAGGAGGAGCCCTAGGGCCTTTGGATGTAGACGCCTTCTTGGGTTCGGGCTCCTTGGGAGCAGTGGGCTTCTTCACCCTCGTTGCTTAATTGGGCTTCTCCTTTGCTTGTGGAGGAGCAGGGTCAGTGGGCGCAGACGTGATCTTGGTGTATTCAGCAGGAGGCATTTTGAAAAAAAAATGGCCGGAAAAAAAGGAAATCAGTGAGCAGACGCACATATGAATAGAAGAAGAGATACGCCGATGTGGAGAGAGACGAGCTTAGGAGAGAGAGAGAGAGAGAACTCCACCCCTCGCCGCTACACAGGAGAGAGAGAAAGAGGGTCAGGTGTGCCCATCGATGCAAACATTTTTGTTTTAATTTTGTTTCCCTCATTCCTGTTCCTTTCGTAACAGTGAGGGTGGAACAAAAATAATGCAGTTTTTTGGACGTGGTGAGCAGCATTTCGCACATCTGCTGCGTTCAACGTTCGTCAACAACATCGTTCTTAACGTCTTTTCGTCTTACACGATGCGTGAGACACACCATCAAACATGCCCATAAGTATTACATGAACCAGAACCGGACCATACCTAGTAAAATAATATTTTTTATCCATTTTACATTGAAAAATTGCTGATCTTAGTCAAAACTTGGGTTGGACTCAGGTCTGTACCTGGATCCATATATTAATCGTTGAGCCTGACCCGAATTGTAATCAGATCTTATTTATCACCAAACCCTGACCCGAATTGTAATCAGATCTTATTTATCACCAAACCCTGACCCTATAGGGTTTAGTACATGTCCGGGTCAAACCCGACCCATTGACACCCCTAATTACATCACTGATTGGTTTCCTATTCGGGTAAGAGGGTATAGACACATTTAATTTTTTGTTTTTGTTTATATTTTTTAAATATCTTTTAATATAACCTTACATATGTGATCTACAAAGAAATTAGTAAATCAACCTATTACTATGTCACAGGAACACCTCATTTTGGCTGTGTGCATGGTACTGACACATATAACATTATTTTTATTATTTTTAAAATAATATTTTATTGTATTAAAACTTATTTCAATAAAAGCTATTTTCAATGTTAAAATATTCAAAAGATAGCTTTTTATTGATTAAAAATTTAAGAAGTTCAGTGTCCTCCTGTCCCACTTTTGAAAAAAAAAAATGAACTTTAGAGTTTAATCGAAATCCCACATCATTGATTCCACGAGTCACTGTGACATAGTCCAATTATAATATGTAAATATGTAATTTACCACCGCAGGGGTTGCTCGTTGTTAAATGTGACAAAAAAATACCAATGGGGGCTCCGCTTGTCTGGTAGGAGCACTTATTGCACATCACCTTATGTTGGGACGTTACAAGTTCGAATCCCAATGGTATAGTTATATTATTGGTAGCGGTCCACCTAACCCTAGCTTGCCTTTTAAAAAAAATGCCAAAAAAATAAAAATAAAAAACAAATAAAACAAGGTTTGCTAAGCTGATCGTATTTATAATCAATTGTAGAAAACTTTATATCATTGCCAGGCCGCACCTAAGTCTCACCATCTTGTCAAACAAAGTGGATCTTGAAGTTGACCTGAACCCAACCTTACACGCCTAAATCAATGTAGAACCAATTATTAAGAAATCGTAAGCCTAAACCCTTGACGGTTTGTTTGAATATCAAGCACGTCTCGGCTACCAATTAAGGGTTGATGCATCTTAGACATGGTCAAATCCACCCACCCAAGGTGAACCTAATTATGTGCGGGTCCAACCGGGTCTACCAAGAGACATGGTCAAATCCACACAGACCCATTTAGTTGGGGTCCTAATAGACCTCACTTGACAGCTGTAAAACCTGACAAACACAAAGGCCGGTAATCAGTACATCCTCTCGAAAAATGAGAGGACCTGATTTCGAGGATAGTTCCCAGACTCATAATGATTAACAGAGAGTGAGACGACCAATTCAGAGGGTATGGATCTATCTCAGAGGATATATATAATAACACGTAAGGTCGAGGTTACGTCAAATCAGCGCTCGCCGCTGATCGCGCTTTCGGCACATTTAGCGGCAGTCTTGGACTGCGCTAAATGTCAAAAACTCAAATGTTTTTGGATGCGGGGAGCGCAGCCGCGCATCAGATCCAAGTTTGACCAAAATCTGTTTGATGTTACAGGTTTTAGTATTTACATATATTGTCGGCCATTGATTTTTGGCACTATCAAAAACATATTTAAACATCCAAATTTTATAATTCAAAATATGTCGCTCACTAAATGAATGATAAAATCCTAATATTGATATGAAAAACTTGATTGTTAGAGAAGGAACGCCGTCGATTGTTACCAGTTCTAGATTTTAGACATTTTTTTGGTTTGATAAAAACATTTTTAGATCTCCTATACACAAGTTGTTTTGATTCAATAGGACCTCTTGGATGAATTCAACATATTCAAATTTGTGAAAACCAGCTTTTCAATCATGTTTTTTTTTTTACGAAAAAACACCTTTTTATAACAGAAAAAGTATCACATATTGTAAGGTATCATATTTTGAAGTCTTATAAAAACCTGCCTACATGTAATGGGATGTTGTAAGAGTTGATTCTTACAAAGTGAAACAATGTAGATCACATTTGTAAGATTAAAACAACAAAAAATAAAATTAAAAAGGCATTAAGAAGTAATAGTGGCAATAGAATATATACGTGCTTATATATAAACAAAATATTTGGTGGTAAGAAAGAACAAAAGTTTTTTTCTTTTTTTGAAACCAACACTATAGATGTGATCTACATTTACTTAGTGCGAATCTAACAACACAAATATGTTTAAGGCTTAAAAAATCAATGACCTACAATGTGCGATACATTTTTGCAGTGTTGTTATTATATGTGTGTATCGGCTAATCGATAGATACATAGCATACCATCAAAAAATTGTTATGATACTGACCTGAATTGGTTATTTTTATTAAATATAAAAAATAACTTAAAATTAAATATTTAATATTATTTTAATGGCTTTAACACGTGTTACATTTTGATTAACATGTAACATTTTGTAATTATTTTTTGGTTGAGTCAAAATGATTGGTATTGATTCACCTGAATCGTTGGCCAAACTATACAGGTTTGATTTTGATACTGACAACATTGTATTTTTTGGTCATAAATCATGTTTTTCATGAAAAAAATATGATTGAAAAGCCCATACATGATAGTACATCTTATGAATAAGGGTGTCAACGGGACGGGTTTGGTTCATACCCAAGTACTAGATTTTTGGATATGGTATCAAGTCCAGACTTGAGTCTAATCGGGTGTACTATAAGAGAAACCATACCCAGACCCGATAAAAACAACATGAACTAGACCCAGACCATACTTAGTAAAATAATATTTTTTATCATTTTTACATTGAAAATTTGTGGGTCTTAATCGAAACTCAGGTCGGGAACGGGGTTTGTTATAGAAATTTACAAACTATATCCAGATCCATGTATTAATTGAATCTTTGGGTATGGACTCGAAACTTAATTGAGTCTTCTTATTTATCACCATACCCACACTCTATAGGGTTTGGATCAGGTCAGTTTGAGTAAACCCAACCCATTGTCACCCCTATCTCTAAGGTCTGACTGGATCAAAACAACCTGCATTTGTGACTTTGAGAGGCCACATAACCAGGCAGCACCATTACTAAATGTTATATATATATACACTAGAATATGAGAACTGAAAATATGAAAACTAATGTATGTCAAAAAATTTATAAATTTTTTATTCTTTTCTCTTGAATTTAACAGTATAGATGTAATCTACATCTTTGGTTTCATGAAAACACACTCTTGAACCATCTGATTTTGATGCATAAATGAGACTTTTTTAAAGCTTTAAAAACATGTGCTCATATTTTTCATAAATATTGAAGCATTTAAAAATCATATTTTTCATCAAAAATATAACATTCAATGGTTGATTCCTAGCAAATTCATCATATCTACATTATTCTATTTGCAAACAATGTATTGAAAATGCTCATATTTATAGTTCTTTTATTAAAAAATGCTCATAAATTCTCATGTTCTAGTGATTTTCTCTCTCTTTATATATATATATATATATATATATATATATATATATATATATATATATATATAAGTGATAGCTCCAAACCCATAAACTAAGTGAGTGAGACGACCTGATCCGGGAGGGGGTTCTGATTGAGAGGATAGAGAGGGTCAGAGGGACCCATCATCATCATAAAGGAGAGAGAGAGAGAGAGAGAGAGAGAGAGAGAGCTGGTTGTGGTTGTATTCAGGGAGGTGGGAGAGCAGCCAAAAGAAGTTGGAGGCTGTGACGTAGAGGTGATGATGCAGGCGCTGCACAAGTTGGTGAGGGGCATCCGCCCCCCGATCCTCGGCAGCCTCGTCCTCGACCACGACGTCCCGCTGCTGCAGTCACCTTCTGCGTTCTCCTCCTCCTCCTCCCCACCACCACCACCACCACCACCACCCTCCTCTCCTCCTCCTCCTCCTCCTCCTCCTTCTTCTCCTTCGTCCTCCTCCTCACCTTCGTCGTCGTCGTCCTCCCTCCCATTGCTGAAGGAGGATCCCATCGGTCGGGGAATGGCCGCCGGCGGCGATGACGTCGCCGACGCGCGCTCCGCCTTTGTCGTCCGGAGCGGCACCGCCGCCGCCAGCCAGCATCAGAGGAGGCGGAGGGTGGGCAGCGGCGTAAACGTCAGCTTCGGGCCCCACCTCCCGGGCGTGGGCCCCACACAGCAGCAGTCGTTCAGGGAGGACATGGGCCACGCTGCCGCCGAGACGTACCTGATCACCCGCCTCAGCTTCACGTTGCTGCGCTACCTGGGGTAACTAAATGCACCACACCCATCTCTCTCTCTCTCTCTCATTTTGATGTGCATGGTTGAGTGGAGAGAATTGGGTGTACTGTTTCATTGGTGGGTTTCCAATTCCCAGATGGATTTCATTCCAAAAAAAAGAAAAAGAAAAAGAAAAAGAAAAAGTCCTAGATGGGTGATCTGTGAGGATGAATCTGGGTTGTGTTCTACTAGAATGGCTTCGAGCGATGGGAAAAAGAGAACGTTTCTTGGTGTTTCTATAAAGCAAACAATCTACTGTGGCCGGGTTAGATTACTAAATACATGTCTGCCTCATGCTTCTGCATTTGGGGCCCTCCCACTTATTGGTTATTTGGGATCGCTTTTGCAATGGGCTTCGTTCCAATTTTGTTTTTGTTTTTGCTCGGTTTGGACTGAAAATGAGAACCGGCATTCTAGATTTGATTTTTTTAAAACCTGTTTAAGCTCTCTTGTAGGTGTATTCGATGTTTGAAGGATACAGTGGATTTTGTCGATTTTTTTTTTATTTAGAAAGATTCTTGTAGAATGGTTTTGGCTGATCTATACCGAAAAAAGTGAATTCCTCGGTGTTAAATATGGGTTGATCTTTTGTGGTCCTCAATAAGTCTCTTGGAATTGTTTATATCAATCTTATCTGGTATTCTACATATGGTGCTGGTTAAAAAGCCGGTGATATATCATGTTCATTGAAGTAGATATCTCTGCCACCATGTTTGTTCTCTGAACTAGGTGTACCAAGATGTGTTTGGTTCCCTCCCATGTAGTTTAAATAGTTACACTGTAAAAGGAAGTACACAAAAAAAATCTAACAACAATTTGCTTTGCCGTCCTAGACAAGATAGTGATACTCAACGGTGATGCACTTATCAGAAGTTATAAAAGTTACCAAGTAGCTGTCATTGTCTTAGGCTTTTGTGGAACAGCACAAACTTGGGGAAATCTTAACCATGAGCATTTCTTGGCCAGCCTGCAGCAGCTAATTCCAGTTATACCATGACAGTTTGTTCGAAGAATTCATAACATGCATCCATTCTGTTCTCTTCTAATAAGCTTCTTGAATTAAATTATGCCTTTTAAAGAGGACATTTGAGTACCAGGTGCTGAATCTCCTGCAAAACTGACCAGTCCCATGATTGTGCTACAATAACTACATGCAATACTTAAAACAGTGGCTGCTAATCATCCTTTTGACTGGAAAATTTTCGTGTGGTGTAATTTTTAGCTAAACCTGTTTTGCATATTTTTCTGTCCTGCTTGATAATTAAACGTTCTCCAGAAGTAACTATTACTTGAGATTATTATATATAAGTGCTAGGCCATCTTACGTTATTAACATTTATTGAATGAACCCTTTTTTTTATTGTCATTTTAAATAATTTTTTTTTGCATCAATTCTTGATGTGCAAATGATGTTAAAATTCATGATTATTGCTCTCTCTAATCAATTTAAATTTGTGCAGGGTAGGTTACAGGTGGATAACCAAGTTTCTTGCTCTTGGTTGTTATGCTTTGCTGCTTATGCCAGGCTTTTTGCAGGGTATATATGTGAACTTCTAAGCTTATGTGATGCTTTTATTTTGTCAATAACGTTTAGTTAGTGTCTTTAACATAAGCATTAGTCATTTGATCTAATATCATTTATTTTAGCACAATAAAAACTGAATTTCGTATACTACTGTAACCAATATGAGCTTGTTGCAGTTGGGTATTTCTATTATTTCTCAAGGCAAATTCGTCGAAGCATAGTTTATGGAGACAAACCAAGAAACCGGTATGAAAATTGATATTCTTATTTTAGACATACATAGTAACAGCCTTGCTTTTACATCTCAATGCATTTTAATATATATGTTCAATCTTTGGGATTTGATTTTGGACATATTGTGAATGTTACTTTACAGATTAGATTTATACTTACCTTTAAATGTTGAGGAGCCAAAACCTGTTGTAGCATTTGTAACTGGTGGTGCCTGGATCATTGGGTAGGTTCTTGTTAATTGATTTTCTTTGTGCATGCCTGTCAAGTAATATCATGTGCATCATATTTATATAGAAGATTTCTGGTGCTAAATCATTTGACTTACCTGATATTCGATGCTTTTTGAACTAAGATTTTTTTCCTAATTGTAAATTGATTGTTAGGTTAAACGTACTTCTAGGATTTTGTATTTGTAGGTACAAGGCTTGGGGTTCTCTTTTGGGGCAACAATTAGCAGAAAGAGATGTTATGGTAGCATGCATTGACTACAGGTTGTGTGCTCTTCAGTGTCTGTTTCTGTTCTAGCCATGTTTTTTTGTGTTTTTTCTTCATGTTTTTGATATACATATATATGTAATATTCTGTCACAGGAATTTTCCTCAAGGGACCATTAGTGACATGGTTAAAGATGCTTCTCAAGGAATCTCGTTTGTGTGCAATAATATTGCTGCATATGGTGGTGATCCCAACAGGTAATTTTGTTCAGTCTAATATGAATACTGGAAGAGTAAACAAGTATAATCGTCTACAATTTTATCTAGATTTTGCTTCTTATGCCTTGTTGTCCAGAATATATGTGATAGGACAATCAGCTGGTGCACATATTGCTGCTTGTGCTCTTGTCGAGCAGGCAATGAAAGAACGTGGAGAAGCAGACCGTCCTGCATGGAGTATCTCACAGATTAAAGCATATTTTGGCATCTCTGGAGGGTAAAGCTTTTTTTTTTGCTCAAGCAAACTCGCACATCACTTCTTTATGGTTGTGTTTGCTCTGCTACTGAACTTGTATCTGTGCATTCATTCTCCTCTGATTTTCAGCCAGTGGATGAATCAGATTTTATCATCGAGGCAGATATGCATGATAATTTTATGGTTTCTGCATTTCAGTTGTCAATTAGGTCGGAAGCCCCTTATATTTTTTTTGTTTTGTGGAACATGTTCAATAGGTTATCATATGTGTGGGATGTGATTAAGAACAGAATATATGGTGCATCTTAGGAATTTGGCTTGCTAGGTCTACTTTTCTTTGTGAATGGATTGTCAGAGGCTCCAGGATTCTTTTAGGCAAACTTCAACCCTAATTCGACCACGAAACTGTGGAACTGCTCGAGCCAAAATTTAACTTTTTAGGAAAATTTTATTACTGCTAAAATTTAAGTGATTTATGATGGAATAGCTTTCGTTGTTGATATGAGCTATGCAAAGCAAATAGTAGCTTGTCCAGAGGTTAGGCCTTTGTATTGGATCACTGGTTCAGGTGCACAGCCTAATTGAGCACCGTGACCATGTCTAAATAGTTGTGGTTCATGGGCTGCAATGCCCAGAGGACCTGGTTTAGTTGGTATATCATTATATCATCATGTGAATTGTAGGGGCAAATATCCTGTGACATCATTTGGCCCATGTATTCAAATATGGCAGGCAAAGGCTAGCTAACCAGGGTCATCAGGCATATAGGCATGGTCAGAGTGAGACCTTGGTGACCACCTTTGAAAGTCTACTGTTTTTTAGTGTTTGCCAAGTGAAATAACTAGTGAACAAATGCATAATGGCATCATGGAATTCAAAATAAATTACTAAAACAAATAGTACAAAAGGGGTTTTATAAAGTGACCATCAAATGGTTAAAACTAACATATTGAAGAGCTAGCAAGTAACTAGTGGTAAAATTCTAAAGCTAAGGTAATAATTGTCAAATTTGGTTGTTAAAGCTTCTATATCTGGAAGATGCAATGTCGCAACCATATTATCTCGGAGAACTCCTCTGGTTGCCTAGAGAAAGCAGTCAGAATTAAAAATTTTGTTAGAAAACTTGTGGGCTCACTCTTCTCTCTATTCCCATCAAACCCAATAATTTATCTTGGAGAAAACTTTTGTTTTAAACAACTTTCTTCATGAAATTTGTCAAACTTGACGGAATTTGACAATTTTCTATAGGAAAATTATGAAGAGAAAAAAGTTAGTGGGCTTTCTCCTTGGAGAAAGTTGTCAAATCCAAAGAAGAAGAAAGAATGGTTCCATGATGTGATTTTCAAGATGTTAAAAAAACATTTCTTTTTTCTTTTTGAGTACTGTGAGTAAAAAATAAGCAATAGTATTTAATTAGTGAGCAAATGCATGATAACATTCTGGAAAAGAATGCTAAAATCAGTTGTGAGAAGAGCACTGAGCAACATGAAGCTCTTGAAGAATGCAGCACAATACAGTAAGTTATGTAGTCAAAAGCACTAGGCGGTGCCTAGTCGGTAGACCCCTAAAAAGACTAGTCGAGGACTAGGCGGGACTAGTTGGTACCCCACATTCAACAACAACTACAACAACAACTACGCCTTCATCCCAAAACAATTGGGGTCGGCGATATGAACCAAAAAAGAAAATCATTCTGGGTCTTCCACATGAATCCTTCTCCTCCAATCATTTCTATCCAATGCCATGTCCTCGGTGAGGTTCAAAGCATTCATATCCTTTCCTATCACCTTCATCCATGTCTTTCTAGGCCTACCCCGACCTCTTTTAACTAATATATTTTCCCATTTCTCCATCCTTCTAACTGGAGCATCATTAGGCCTTCACCGAATATGTCCAAACCACCGTAAACGATTCTCTCTCATCTTATTTTCAATGGGTGCAACGCCTACCTTCTTACATATCTCCTCGTTCTGAATCTTATCTTTTATTGTATTTCCACACATCCATCTCAGCATACGCATCTCAGCTATACTCATTTTTTGAATATGATGTCTCTTGGCAGCCCAACATTCCGTACCATATAGTAAAGCGGGCCTAATAGTCATCCTATTAAAATAAAAAAAGTACACAAAATATACATAAAAATATGTTTAGTTATTGATGCACAGCAGGTGGTACCAGTACCCTGTGACCCTGGCACGGCCAGGGAACCCGACCCACCATTTGGAAGGCACGAGTGGACCCAGCAGCAGGATCCGAACACCGGTGAGTCGACTCGATGCAGGGAGATAACGCACACTTATTCCAGAAAAAGGAAGACCCAGCTCAGCAACGGCCCGGGTCCGGGTCCGGATTCGGACCCGAGACCCGGATCCAATGGCCATATTTAAAAGCATGGCTTAGGGTTGCGTGAAGGCAGTTTTGGGGAGAATTAATTACAACTTGTTTTCTTTGCTCAACAACCTTACTTTTCTTGCCCTGTCGTTTTCCCCTTTTCTTTCTGTTCATTGTTTACCATTTCTTTTCAATGTGTTTATTAGCAACCTATCATTGACATTGGATATTTAATAAACAAGTTCAACATCACCATCTGGGTGAGTTTTCCATTGTTTTTAAAGCCTGTTCAGCTTACGCCTGTATCCAGTCGTGCCTTTTCCAGCCTCCATCAAGCTCACGCGAGGGTAGAGGTCGCCTCCAGCAACTGTGTCTTCGCTACCTTTATAGCAGCCCACTGAAGGCTGCATCAACGTGGTATCAGAGCCCAGACATCCTCCATCGATAGCCGCATGGCTCAAGAGGCGAGGAACGATCCGGCACACGGCAAGGAACGGGAAGAGGTAAGTACCGAGGACCCTATGATGCGCATGATGGAAATGATGACCAAAATGCAAGAGAATATGCTGCGCATGAACAAAGAAATGGCCGGGATCACCAAGAGGATGGATGGTATGGAGTGTCGACTCGTTGCTATGGAATCGACGGTAGGGTCGACCTCGGCAACAACACAACCCATGGGTACCACCGTGGGTGATGGTGCAGTGAGCATCGGCACAACTGCCATGATCGCACCCAACCGAGAAGTGCCCCAGCCTGCGATACTGCTGGGGGGCATTGGTGAAGGTGTGCGTGGGACCACCAACCGAGAAGTGCTCCAGCAAGGTACGCCAACAATGAACCCTGGTACGACTGTAGCGCCTCCGACCCTGGAGCCCATTGGAGAGCCTCCCATCAGTGCCGTGCATGCGCAGGGTAGGCACCGACCCCCACCACAGGGGCTGCAGGCCAGACCCGACCTGCGTGGCCCAAGTTTGCTACTGGATCCTCTTGGGGGCACGCCAACGTCAGTTCGGATTGGGATGGGTCTGTCGACCCTCCCAACGCCTGCGCCTGGAAACATGATTGCAACCCCTTCACGGGCTAAGGGGATCGATCCCCTGTGGATGAATTCGGATCCCTCAGGGTCCAGTCAAGAACCAATGGTAAGTGGACCTGGACCCGATTACCGAGGACCACCCTTTGGGTTCTCAGGAGCGGGGCCGGGTCTGGCAGCCCCATACCCAGCCTACCCAGTTGGGTTGGGTTCGCAGTTCGTTCCGAATCCGACCCAACCCGTGAATTTTGAATCCCAAAATGGATCCCATACCGACCCGAACCTGTATCGGACCCGGACGGAACTCCAGCTTGATCTTGAGCCGGGTCACAACAAGACCCATTTTCATATGGACCGTGGATCGAGTTCAAACAAAACCTTTTATCCCCACAACTCGATCCCCGATCCGACCTATCCCAATCTGGGTCCGACGAGTAGTTTAGGATTAGGCCCGATCCATATCCAGTCGGGCGAACCATCCCAGTCCTACCCCAACCCAACTAAATACCCGAACCCTAACCAACCCAATAACCCATTCCCGATCCAAAACCCAGTACCTCGCCCGACCCTACCCCATTATCATAACCCAAACCCTTACTACCCCTTTCCTACCCACTTAGAGACAGAGACCCAACACAACCCCCCACCTTTAGTAGGACCCCCTTACATACCAGTGCAACAGCGACAGCCACAGACAGGCCCCACCCGCGGGCAAACCAGGCCACGACAGTGTCAGCAGGGAGCGGCGCGACCTAAGCATCGACCACCCCTCGGTGGAGTTCGTCAGCACCGGCATCTAGGCGAGCAGTACCGCGTAGAGGACAATGAAGCAGCGTGGGACGATGACGCGTTCTGGAACGAGTATCCTGCAGGAATGGTGGAAGCTCGTCAACCGAGAGCAGCGGAGCATCCCTCCACTTATGGGGTGAAACTGGACCTTCCAGAGTTTGCAGGGCGGTTCGACGCAGAACAGTTCTTCGACTGGTCTTATGCCGTGCAGTTTTTCTTTGACTACCACACCGTAGCCGAGCACCGTCGTGTCTCTCTAGCGTCTACTCGGTTGAGAGGATTAGCACAGACATGGTGGGTGGAGCTGCAGCGATCGAGGGAGCGGCAAGGGCTAGAGCGTGTACAGTCGTGGGAAGAAATGCAGAGATTGATGCAATCAAAATTCGTGCCTTCAGATCACGCTGAGAGAGCCTATAAGGAGTATCTAGCTCTGCGTCAAGGCACTCGTACTGTGGCGGAGTACACTGCCGAGTTCCATCGTCTTTCCCTACGGGTGCAAATCGAGGAAACTGCCCGCCAACAAGTCACGAGGTACATTTATGGTCTCCGTCCTGTTATTTCTAACGACTTTAGTTGTATCATGGTTGAGACATTAGATCAGGCCAGCAGTTATGCCATGAACGTCGACAAAAAGTTGAAACGAAGGCAGGAATATAGGACCTCCCGTAGTGAACAGTCCAGTTGACCCAAGTCGAGTTTTCCAACCAGGGGAGCGAGCTCCCCTAGGAAGGAGGATTCAAAGTCTACCCCTAGAGCAGAATTTAGCAAACCTGATCCGTCCGGACTCGCATTCAATACCCGGTCTAAAACCAAACCTAGTGAGTCTAACATCCGTTGTTTTAGGTGTCAAGAGCTAGGGCATGTCGCGTCTAGGTTTCCCACTGTGGGCAAGAGCACCCATCTCGTCGAAGGTATTGTGGAGTCAGCATCCGAGAGTGAGAGTGAGTCTTTGGTCGAGGATGAGGATGAGCGGGAAGTCGTAGAATTCGACGACAATGTTGACAATCTGTTATCCATCCGTCATGTCTTGACTGCACCCCGTGAGTCGACCTCTGCCGAATGGCTACGGAACAACATCTTTAGAACCCGATGCAACTGTGAGGGTCATGCATGTGATGTTATTATCGACACCGGTGCTTGTGAGAACATGGTGTCCGAGAGTGTTGTGTCTACCTTGAATCTGAGAACCGAGAAACTGTCTCACCCCTACAAGATGACATGGTTTAAGAAAGGAAACAAGGTTCCCATCACCCAGCGTTGTTTAGTCTGATTCTCCATGGGGGAGCACTACCACGACTCGGTGTGGTGTGATATAGCCCCTATGAGTGCTTGTCACATCCTGTTGAGGCGTCCTTGGCAGTTTGATCGCAAGACCATTCATGATGGCCGTAGGAACACGTACTCGTTCATATTTAAGGGTCATAAGATAATCCTTCTCTCCATCAAGGAGGCGGGGTTTCCCACAGTAGATAAGCCTGAGCGAGTCCCCCGGCTGGCTGGACTATCCTACCGGTCTTTCTTGAACCAATGTCAGGAGGATGGTTATTGTTATGCTGTGGTGGCTAAACCGTCAGTGAGTACGTCGTTACCAGTTCCTACGGACATCAAACCCCTTATTGAAGAGTTTAGCGACATTATGCCAGATGACCTTCCAGATGGTCTCCCTGCCATGCGTGTCGTGCAGCATGCTATTGATTTTGTGCCAGGGTCGAGTCTCCCCAATCTCCCCGCGTATCGTATGAACCCCTCCGAGCATGCCGAGTTGTTGAGGCAGGTCCAGGAGTTGCTGCAAAAGGGCTTTATTCGTGAAAGTGTGAGCCCTTGCGCGGTACCCGCCTTGCTCACTCCTAAGAAAGATGGGTCCATGCGCATGTGTGTGGATAGTCGAGCCATAAACCGCATCACTGTCAAATACCGTTTTCCCATCCCTCGTTTGGATGATATGTTTGATATGTTGGCTGGTGCTTCCATTTTCTCCAAAATCGATTTAAAAAGCGGGTATCACCAGATTCGTATCCGAGAGGGGGATGAGTGGAAGACGACATTCAAGACACGTGATGGGTTGTATGAGTGGTTAGTCATGCCATTTGGGCTATCCAATGCCCCAAGTACTTTCATGAATATGATGACCCAAGTGCTACGCCCTTGTATAGGGAAGTTTGTCGTAGTATATTTTGATGATATTTTGATTTATAGTTCATCTTTGTCTGACCATTTGAGTCACCTACGTCAGGTCTTAGAAATTTTAAGGAGAGAAAAATTGTATGTCAATGCGAAAAAGTGTGAGTTTATGACGTCCAGTGTCGTATTCCTAGGCTTTATTATGTCATCTGAGGGAGTTAAGGCAAACCCCGCGAAAGTTCGTGCGATTGTCGATTGGCCTATCCCAAAGACTATTGGAGAGATCCGTAGTTTTCATGGATTAGCCACTTTTTACCGACGTTTCGTGAGAAACTTCAGCACCCTCATGGCTCCATCACGGAGTGCCTCAAGGGTACTAGTTTTCAATGGACGCCTGCTGCGGGAAAAGCCTTTACTATCATCAAAGAGAAAATGATCAGTGCCCCTGTCTTAGCCCTTCCTGATTTTAATGCAGTCTTTGAGGTTGAGTGTGATGCCTCCAAGGTGGGAATTGGCGCAGTCTTGAGTCAGAATCGCAGACCTGTTGCCTTCTTTAATGAGAAGCTGACACATGCCAGGTGTCAGTATTCCACTTATGATGTTGAGTTTTATGCCGTTGTACAAGCACTTCGTTATTGGAGACATTATCTCATTTATAAGGAATTTGTCTTGTACACGGACCATGAGGCATTGAAGTATCTGAATAGTCAAAAGAAGTTGAGTGCTCGTCATGCTAAGTGGGTCAGTTTCTTGCAAGAGTACACCTTTTTAATTCGCCATCAATCTGGTACCCTGAACAAGGTGGCTGGCGCTTTTAGCAGGAAGAACAGCCTCCTGATGACCATGTCAGTGCAGGTTGTTGGGTTCGAACAGTGCAAAGAATTATATCCCACGGACCCGGATTTTCAACAAGTCTGGGAGGGGTGCATCTCTTCAGATCGCACCCTCGACCCCCGTTTTAGTATTCATAATGGTTACCTCTTTCGTGGGAACAAATTATGTGTGCCTGATTTCTCCCTTAGGCTTCAGTTGATTTCTGAATTACATGAAGGAGGGTTAGCAGGGCATTTCGGGCATGATAAGACGTTCGCTCTGTTAGATGAACGATACTTTTGGCCCAAAATGCGCAAAGATGTTGTCAAGTTCATCCAAGGGTGTCATGTGTGTCAAGTGTCCAAGGGTCATCGTCAGAACAGTGGTCTGTATACTCCGTTACCCATTCCTGAACGGCCGTGGGAGCATGTATCCATGGATTTTATCGTGGGCCTCCCAAGAACGCCACGTCGTTTTGATTCAATTTTAGTCGTTGTTGATCGGTTCTCCAAAATGGCTATTTTTGTCCCGTGTAAGCGAACCACCGATGCCTCTTTAGTAGCGTCCTATTATTTCAAGGACGTCGCTCGCTTCCATGGTCTACCCCACACAATCACTTCTGATCGTGACACGCGTTTTATGAGCCACTTTTGGAAATCGTTATGGGCTTTATTGAAGACCAAGCTTCAGTTCAGTAGTGCGTACCACCCCCAGACCGATGGCCAAACCGAAGTTGTGAACCGCACCTTAGGAAACTTGTTACGAAGCCTAGTAGGGGAAAATGTTAAAACCTGGGATCTAGTCTTGCCTCAAGCCGAGTTTGCGTATAATAGTTCCATCAATAGGTCCACGGGCAAGTCTCCTTTTCAAGTGGTTTATGGTCGATCGCCCACTCATGTCGTCGATCTAGCTCCAGTGTCCACTCTCCCTGACCCCGCCCCAGATGCCTTTGATGCCGTTAAATATATGCGTGATATACATAGGCAAGTCCGGGCCAAACTCATTGAGAGTTACGAAGCGTACAAAGCCTTCGTTGACCAAGGTCGTCGCGACATTCAGTTTCAAGTTGGTCAGTTTGTTTGGGTTTACCTGCGTCCTGAGCGTTTTCCTGTGGGCACTTATAATAAACTGAGTCCTAAGAAATATGGTCCCTTCCAGGTCCTACGACGTCTAGGTTCGAATGCCTACCTCATAGAACTGCCTCACGATTGGAACATTTCCCCAATTTTCAATGTGTCTGATCTATATGCTTACTGTGGAGACAACAAGTCGTCAGAGCCAACTTCTTCCCAACCAGGGGAGAATGATGCACAGCAGGTGGTACCAGTACCCTGTGACCCTGGCACGGCCAGGGAACCCGACCCACCATTTGGAAGGCACGAGTGGACCCAGCATCAGGATCCGAACACCGGTGAGTCGACTCGATGCAGGGAGATAACACACACTTATTCCAGAAAAAGGAAGACCCAGCTCAGCAACGGTCCGAGTCTGGGTCCGGATTCGGACCCGAGACCCGGATCCAATGGCCATCTTTAAAAGCATGGCTTAGGGTTGCGTGAAGGCAGTTTTGGGGAGAATTAATTACAACTTGTTTTCTTTGCTCAGCAGCCTTACTTTTCTTGCCCTGTCGTTTTCCCCTTTTCTTTCATTACTGTTCGTTGTTTACCATTTCTTTTCAATGTGTTTATTAGCAACCTATCATTGACATTGGATATTTAATAAACAAGTTCAGCATCACCATCTGGGTGAGTTTTCCATTGTTTTTAAAGCCTGTTCAGCTTACGCCTGTATCCAGACGTGCCTTTTCCAGCCTCCATCAAGCTCACGCGAGGGCAGAGGTCGCCTCCAGCAACTGTGTCTTCGCTACCTTTATAGCAGCCCACTGAAGCATCAGTTATTTTACTATTAAAATGATTTCATTACACAAGTACAAAATTATACATGCTTTCACAAAATATATTAATATACATAATCAGAATATACATATATATATATATATATAAAATTGTACACACACACATATATATACATATTCAATTATTCATAACATATTTAGTATAATCAACAAAATATGATTTTAACCTTTCACAAAAGCACAATAACACATACATATATAAATAACGTATTACATAATTCATAATGTTAAACATGCTTTCAGGCTTTTATAGAAAAAATCATCAGAAACAAAGTAACACACATATATATAAGAAACATAATCAATTAAAATTAATTGTGCATGCTTTTAATGTTTCAAAGAAAAAATCCTAAAAACAAAGTAGCACACACACATATATAAATATAATAACTAAGTATGTTTTCATGATTTCACAGAACAAATCACACAAACACACACACATACATATAATTATATATATACAAAAAATAACAATATATATTATGAATAATAAATAACTAAACTGCCCTCGTGCCTAGGCGGAGGCAGCTTAGTCGCCAACTAGGCGCCTTTGTTGGTGCCTAGTTGGCAAAGTTGGTACCTTTTAAGGTGCCCACCTAGGAATTGCAAAGCCTAGGCGTTTTACTTAGCCTAGACTGACTAGGAGGACTAGTCGGTGCCTAGTCGGGGATTTTGACTACATAGCCAGTAAGTAGCAACTAGCATGCAAACTAACTGTTGAGCAATTTGACCTTGAAGTTGAGCTTGAGCAGCCCTATGGACCTATTAAAGCCTAGACATTTTATGGTGGCTTTGCTCAGCTTGTTTGCACTTTAAGCATTGATTCTGTAAATGATGGTGGGGATTAGTGCTGTCTCTCCTCTCCTTCCTTCCTTCCTTCCATAAGGTGAAAGTTAAGACACATGACTTTATCTACGCTCACTTTTCGCATTTGTTAATCAGTAAAATTTCTATTGTTGGAATTCGAGAACAATGGTTCAAAATTCAAACAGCTCTCTGCCTCTATCTGCTTTTATGCATAACTTTTGCTTTTAAATTGCATTAGCACAACTGGCTCTTAGAGTGATCAACTGATTTTTCATCAGTTTTGATATGATATTGATGTCGGAATTGAACAAGTTAAAAATTCAAATGTGGAGTGCAAGTTCTTAACGTGTTGAAATACAATTCACAATAAAAAATAACTAATAGGTAGCATTTTAATTGCTCAGATCTGAGATACAAGGGATTGGATATTTGGAATGGTGCCCATCATGTCTGAGATTTTCAAAAGCTGTATCTTGAACCATACTTTTCGAGGGTTTGATATTCATTTTTATGCCTAAATTCATGAATCCCTGGCTCAAACGAGGTGGTTGGGCCAGAGACCTGTGAATTCGAGATCTGCATATTCGAAAATTAATCCATTGGATTTGAACACAAGGCATTCAAATGCACTCATAGTAACCCAACTGGTTTTACCTTGTCATTTTTCCCATTTCTCTATTTATTTTACGAATGAGCAAGTTACAGCAACTGATCCCTGTTTCTTGCAGGCCCAAGGACTGCTTTTGTTTTCAGTATATTATGACGAGAGCTGTGAAATTATTCACTTCTTTTTCCTGTTTCTCATAAATTTAATTTTCCTCAATAGGTATAACATGTTGAACTTAGTTGATCACTTCCATAGGCGAGGTCTGTATCGGTCAATATTTCTTAGGTATATTTTGTGCCATCCTTCTAGCTTTGAATATTTATGATTGTCACGACATAAGTTGAATATTTTGAAAAATGTGGATATAATAAAAAAATGATTGACTATATGTAACTATTATTGCAATATTATAATATCTCAATATTATAATGATTTTTTCCATTTTTAACTTCTTTATTGCTTTCTGTATTTCAACATGATTTTTCTTCTTTCTTTCTTTCTTTTCTTTTGTTTTTTAAAATACTTTTTCTCTTTGCATTTTTCAGAAAAAGTAATTACCAACGCTTATTAATTTATTATTTTCTGTATCAATTTTTTATAATTTTTTTCCAAATTTTAAGGTGCTGAGATTTTAAAACCTATATCCTTCAAGATTTTGCATTACTGAGATATAGTTGAGACCAATAAATATGACTGCTATTTATATATTTTCCTGTTGCGGTATTGGTTTTCTGGTTATGTGATATTCTGTGATAAATTGCAGTATAATGGAAGGAGAATATTCCTTGCAGTGTTTCTCTCCTGAAATGATCGTTCAAGATCCAAGTAACCGATCTGCAGTCTCTCTTCTTCCTCCCATCATTCTTTTCCACGGAACCAAAGATTACTCGATACCATCAGATGCCAGGTACTTAACTTTTGAAAATCAATATCAAGAGTGAGCGTTAATTCTTGTATTTGAGATTTGTTTTCCTTGAAAGTGTTAGGATTTACAGATTTGATTATTGTTTCTTTTGTAGGGAAGGAAAATGATATTATTAAATATCAAACACTCAAGTACATGAAAATTTTACTGGGTAAATAGTAGATAGAGAAAGATGAAGAGAAAAAAAAAGAGAAATATGCGTTAACTTAGCCACCATATATGCAGTGCTTCAGCAAAATCCATCCAATGAATTAACGCCAGAAGCAAATACAATTGCTAGTTTTAATCCACTAAGTTGGCTAGTCCATGGTTTAGAATACCATATCATCTGTCTATAAATCAGACTTGACTATTGTGGAGTAGGATTTCATTTTCTTTCTTTTTTGATGATGGATTTTCAGGAAAGTTCTTATTCATGTTGCTTTGAATTTTGCATGCTCTAGTAGCTTTGTGATGCACTGCACAAAGAAAATCCATATATATGGATCTAATTCACATTGTTTAAGAAGTAAAAGGTGAAACAAGAATTTGAGACTTCTCTTTCAGAAGCTTTAGAAGGAAATGAATGGCTGCAATTGAGTATGCTGAGTGCATCTCCAAGATGTGTTTCATGAGACCATCTGTATTAATTGGATGCCAAATGCACCTAGTATTTTTGGTTGTGATCATCAATTCAGAGATGCTATTGCTTGCCAGTTGTCTTTCTTGTTCTATACGTTGATCCTTGTGAGGTTATCTATAAGTTTGCAAATCCATCTTGTAACTGCACTACTACTGTGCTATTACCTATTTTTATTTATGTTTGAAACTATCAGTTGCAGAGATATCTTATCAATGACATAACATGATGCATTTCTTTTCTAAAATTTCTGAACCAAAAAATGCAAAGCTGATTGAAAAAGTTAGGGCTTAGAAATATTTCTACAAATGGAGTGAAGAAATGTTATCTTGTTATGTTGCGGTTAAGATTCAAGCTTTTGGAAAACACCAAGGTAAAAATCTGAGATCTATTTATGCTAAAATGTGCAAGGCAACATAGGTAGAAAGGATAGATATCTTGGAGCAGTTCCTGTGTTGCAGTCAAGCTGGACCAGAGTTACTGGAAGTGCCTGTAGTAGGGGAAGCGCGCTTCCCCGATACGCGTTTCGGAAGCGCGAAACGTCGCGCTTCCGAAACGCGTGGGGAAGCATCCTTTTTTTGGGGGAAGCACGCTTCTCTTTTATGGGAAGCATGTTTCCCTTTTATGGGAAGCACACTTCTCCCTCGCTTCCCCCACGCTTCCCTCTTTTTTTTTATTTTTTTTCTTCTTTTTTCACTCCCCCCCCCCCGGTTCGCTTCCTAGGTCGCTTCCGGTTCGCTTTCTTGGTTGCTTCCAAGACGGTTCGTGATTCGCTTCTGAGTCGTCCCACGCTTCCCGCTTCCTAAAATTTTGAAAGTGCCTCACTTCCCGTATCGCTTCCCGCTCTCGCTTCCTCGTCTGGCAACCATGGGCTGGACTGCTGTGGCCTATTTAAGCCTAGTTGATGGTCATACCAGTTTGTCCCTGATCTGAATCTAATTTGGTGAAGTATAGCCTGCGCTTTGTTTTTCTTGTACTGGTCAGGTTAGTTCTGTGGTGGGGTTCTGTAATTGTGTTTTTGCCTTTTTGGCTAGGTTTGCCTTAGAGTTTATAGATTTAGCCTGACTAGCTTCTTCGCCCAAGAACTAAAAGGAGAAGGGTGTCCAATAAACAAGTGACATTGACATCATAAACTATCCAAACACATGCTGTAACAAATACTGCATCATACCAAGTTTTATTTTCAGTTGGCTGTTTACACCAGAGTTACTGGAAGCGCCTAGGCAAAAGGGGAAGCGCGCTTCGGAAGCGCGAAACGTCGCGCTTCCGAAGCGTGAGGGGAAGCGTCCCCCTTTTTTGGGAAGTGCGCTTCCCTTTTATGGGAAGTGCATCCCCCTTTTATGGGAAACGCGCTTCCCATAAATGGGAAGCGCGCTTCCCCACGCTTCCCCCTCGCTTCCCCATTTTTTTTATTTTTTTCGCTTCCCCCTCGCTTCCGGTTCGCTTCCTAGGTCGCTTCCGGTTCGCTTCCGAGACGGTTCGGAATTTTCTTCTAAGTGGTCCCACGCTTCCCCGCTTCCTAAATTTTTGAAAGTGCCTCGCTTCCCGCTCCCGCTTCCCGTATTGCTTCCCGCTCCCGCTTCCTCGACTGGTAACTCTGGTTTACACCCATCCAGCATCATTGACAGATGTATATATTTCATGTTGTATAATAGGGATATTTTTTCCTTTTAAATGCGTATTTGAACCTGTAATTTTTTGTTTCTATGTTGTATGTGCCTTTGTTTGGAGGTGATTGTAAGTGTTCTCCCCATGTTTTTTGTATTTGAATTGGACATACTTCATGACATCTGGTTCTTAGCTCATTTCTGAACTTGTATGTGTAATATGGCTGCAATCTTTTGGTAATCATCAGCCAGAGAATTTTAAAGTTGATTTAACCCTGTTTAACTAAGGATTATGCATGTTACTTATAAGCATGTAGAAAGTTATTTATGTATTGAAGTCTTCTCACTATTTTTGTGTTGTATTTCACTTCTAATTTAGTTTGAGACATTTCTTATGTTCTTGTGATTTTGAATATTTGGTTATGCAGCAAGTCATTTGCCACTGTTCTTGAGAGGGCTGGAGCTCAAGTTGAACTAATTCTATATGATGGAAAGACACACACTGACTTATTTCTTCAGGTAAACTCTCTTGAATTATTGTGCCAAGTCAGAGAGTGTAATGTCCTGTAAGTTTACGTCCACCCGGGTCACCCGAGAGAGAAGGTGCTGACCCCTTTGTCCCAGGTTCGACTCCCACCGGGTGTGCTGGTGCCTTTAATTGGTGGGCTCCATAAGGGCTTGGGTGTCGTGTTGGTGACCCAACCCGGTGTTTACCTCACAGGGGGATGAGCCCATTAAGTGACCCGGCTCGAGGCAAGGGTTCCTTGTCATAAAAAAGAAACAACAACAACAACTACACCTTCATCCCAAAACAATTGGGGTCGGCGATATGAACCAACAAAGAAAATCATTCTGGGTCTTCCACATGAATCCTTCTCCTCCATTCATTTCTATCCAATGTCATGTCCTCGGTGAGGTTCAAAGCATTCATATCCTTTCCTATCACCTCCATCCATGTCTTCCTAGGCCTACCCCGACCTCTTTTAACTAATATATTTTCCCATTTCTCCATCCTTCTAACTGGAGCATCATTAGGCCTTCGCCGAATATGTCCAAACCACCGTAAACGATTGTCATAAAAAAGAAAAAGAAAAAAAAATCTTGTAAGTTTATCTCTCCAATTTATATTACGATACATGTAGGGGAAATATTGTTGACACCAATAAAATGGACTTACAGTTAATTTTCTGAATAGTTTTGCAAAGGATAAATGATTCTATGAGCCAGTTTTAGTTGGAAAAAATAAGTCCTCCCTGCTGTCTACTGTCATCTGTAACCAAAGTTCTCTCTCCAAAAAAATCATTAAACTTTTTTGTTGAATCCGGAAATGCACCTGAATTTGTGCAACTGGCAGAATGGCATGGTGGAAATTGACTTTAATAGGTGGAGCTGGTAGATTCCTGTAAATTTTTGGAAGTTTTCTCTTTTGAACTTTTCTGTTGAATCCAAAGGTGCACATGTTCTGTATAAATGGCAGAATGACATGAGGGAACATGCTTTTTGAGATGTCCAGCACGATTTTCAATGTTATATTAATGAGCAGATCTATAATTATGTTAAACATAGAGATGGAAAGGACAAGAAGGGAATTGAAAGAAGATTGAACAGTAGAAACAGGAATCAGAAGAGAGGAAATCCAGAGCATTCAAACTGATATCTACCTATGCAGACATTAAAATGCAGCTGAAAATACACATACCCTTGGGTAGACAAAGGAACAGAACTGTTATCTTTGGATCTCCTGGGAATGGTAAATGACAACAACTTTAATTGTATTGCTGATTTCATAATAATGACCAAAATACTCATTAAGTGGGTCCCACCTTCAGACCAAGAAGAGGTCTGGCATGAACAGCTAGGTGACTCCCAGCATTAAGGTCCAACCATTGCTCTTAGCTGGGGCCCTGTAGGGTGAATTGACAGATTCACTGTTTCCATAACAAATCCACAATGACGAGACCAAATCTACATGTGCCTGGTGTGGCCCTAATTATGGGTTGAAAACTCATCTATGTGTCAATACTTTTCAAGTGTCATGATCTATTCCATATGCATAGTTAAATACTAAAGTTAAGTTGGAAACACATTTTGAATATCTTTTGACATCCGATTCAGTTATGCACCAGTCCATGTGGAACTAGATCCAGACCTAATCTCATATCTGCTGGTTCTACTTGAGGTGCAACTTTTGTTTCAGTCAATTGTAATGAGTTTCAATGAAGTATTGAGAATTCAAAGAAACAGAAAACGTTTTAAGATTCTAAGCCTGGTCAATGGTTCCCTCTAAATTCTAGCTAACGGAGTGAAGTATGTGATATGATTGCTTTCTAGATCTTTTAATGCTCTTACTTTTTTGCTTTGCTTCTTTTCTTCTAGCCCATTTCCCACCATTCTATTTTCTGTATACTTTTTAGTTTTGTTATTCTATTTGGGTTAACTTTGTTCCTTTTTATGTTAACAATCTGGAATACAAGTTACAACTCATTGAGAAAAATAGGAAGCAAAACATTGATTTGTTTGTCAAATAGGTGCTAGCTTCTCCTTTGGAACTAACAAAAAGTTGGAAATCAATTCCAAAGTTCTGATAATTGTAATTTGATCAAATAATCTCACCATCTTTAGCGGAGAAAAATAGCAAACTGGAATATGCTTTCTTTTTTCATGTGATAAAACTCTCTGTGGTTTGTATCTACCATAGTTTTTTTAACCATAGACAACTTAAAATCAAGGAAACATCTCTTGGATATAACCAGTGACTTATTGTCGGTGAGGTGTATGGACATCAGATAAAAGTGGCGTGTAGCATGGAGATATGGGTTTTCACTTTGTGATATTTGCTCCAATTCTGCATTCTATTAGAAATTTTGGAATGGAGCTATGTTTAGTGGCAGGTGAAGAACATCTCTTGGATAGGTTGCTTTAGAGTAGGTACCAGCAATTCCACTACGCATAGAGAAAGCTACATTTTCTCTTGTTCAACTGCCTCTTAAAATTGTTCTAATTTGATTAATTGATAATTTGTGTTTTCTGGCTTTCAAAGGAAGTGTACAAGAATGACAATGTAAAAGAAAAGTTGAGTAATAATTAAGAACCAACCATGCAAGACATGAAATAGGGTTCTTCCTCTTCAGAAAACCAATATTGTTCAAGGCACCTTCTATGCACATTTTCTTTCTGAAGTATCACATTTAATTGAGTCTTATCACTGACAATTAACAAAGTGTCACTGCAAGCATGACATTCCATGACAATGCCTTGTAATCTCCAAGGATGTCCTCCTACTCTTACCTGTCTGCTCAGCTTGGGGACATATGAGTGTCTGCTCATCTTTGGAAGCATTTTTCTCAGAAGTTGTACATCCTACTATGATACTTCATGAATAGCTCCATCCCAGCCATCTTATGACATTTTAGTTTTCATCCACCTCTATACAGGTAGGTTTTTTTCTGCTGTCATCATTCAGCAAGGTATGGAATAAAGGTTGGTCACTGCTTTTGAAAATTCTTTAGGGTGGAGGGAAAATCCATGAAAGCTGAAATTACTCTACAAGAATATTTAGTGAACTGCAATTCTAGATTATGGATATATTATGTTTTTTGCTTTTGCAAATACAGTGCACCCTATTCACAATCAGGATGTCAACTTAGACCCTCCATGACTAAGTTTGTATAGATAGTCTGAGAGGACGGAAGTCACATTTTCTTAATTTGCGGGCAAATTAAAGCATGACTTTATACACACACATTCATAGTTTAGTCGCTATAATATCTATTTCCATTCACAGGAGTGCCATGTTTCCTGGGAAGTTTGCTCTCCTAATTTTAACTAGGAAAACCCAGCAAATACAGTTCTCATGCACGTGCTTAGGCTGGTAGGAGCCTTTCTCTTTAGAACTGGCGAGCTCTATATTAATGTTCAGGTTCCATATGGAGTTTTCAAATGTGAAACCCAAACTGATCCAAGAAATTGGAGTTCAATTAGCTCATTGCACATGTAAATTTGGATCCAACTCATCTGCTGTTAATAGGTTTTCAGAATGTGTCCGAGTCAAGAGTCTGAATCTGGTTGTTCTAGATCATAGACACAGATATAGGCGATATATTGAAAATATAGCTGTAAATTCAACAAACAATATTAAAGGAAAATCTCACAATATTTTGAAAATATCAGAAATTTATATATACTGTAACATTATCCCGACAATATCAATGTTTTTCCTTTTTTCTTTTATAGTTTTTACTTATCTCTTTTATTATATGTGCACTTTATCTTCTAAACATGTTATTTTCTTATTTATGCTAATTCTATATTTTCTTAAAAATTTTAAGCATCGGCCTTTTTTCGAGTTTTTCCTAAGTTTTATCAACTAAACCTATATAATTGTGAGAAATTTCCTTGCGAGATATAGCCAATACTGATTTGTGACTGCGTTTTAGTCCCAGCTAGAACATATTTGCTTATAATTTGGTCCAAACCATTTCCATCGTGATCCCCATTTAAATAAAGAACTATAATGACTATCAAAGGGCTTTTCTTTATATGTGGAAGTGAATGATGCAGGATCCTTTGAGAGGAGGAACGGATGAGCTTCTTCGAGACCTTCTTGCTGTGATTCATGCAGATGACCCAACAGCACAGGCTGAGGATGCCACAGCACCACCCAGGCGTCGACTTGTCCCAGAAATCATGTTGAAGTTAGCTAGCAAAATTAGCCCATTTTGAGTGCAACAAAATCATGTTTATTTCCAGACTAGTGGTTTCACCGATGGTTGAGTTGGCTATAGAGCCCCCCATTAGGTGTTCTCCAAGTTGTTAGTTGTCATCCTTGCATCTCAATTTATGCAGCTGTGTCAACATGGGATCTTATTACAATTGCATGATGGCACACCTCATCCTTGCTAGTTTTGGACGTGGAGGCTAAAAGCCCTTGGGCAATTTTCACCTCTAAAGATAAGGTACATGGACAGAGATTAACAATATGTTGTGATTTTTCTTGGTCATTTTTTGAATAGAATGTAGCAATTTATATTATTGCTTTTGATTTTCTTACCAGCTGCATCCAGTTAAGGTGCCTCAGTGTGTGTGGGTGTCCTAGGCATTGCTTTCTGTGATTTGTTGAATCTTGACTGATTTAGCTGAACATTTTGTCTAGTGATCAAGGGTTCACTCATAACCGTATATCTTGGACACTCCAAACACAGGGATTCAGCTAGCAGGGTGCTGCACCCGCGTCGACGCGACTCGACGCGAGTGCGGGTGCGGCACCGGGTGCGGTCAACCCGCCCAGGATCATTTCGGTCCATTTTTATTTGGATTTTTTTTAAAAAAAAAAATTTCCCTGCAGAATTTATATCTTTGTTCATATTATTTTACTGTAACATAAGAAACATGCGCGCTGAATCAGGAAGCTCAAAAGTAACACAAACTAAATCACCCTTTAATTATTTCATAAAGTTGAACTAGGTCAGGTACATATGCAAGAGCTACATGGGTAAAAGTAAAACACTTATGGTGACCAACCTTGAGCAATGAAGATCTGTCCACTTTCAATTCTTGGGTGCTGGTTTGCCACCCCTTGCCTGTGCATGAAGGAAAAAAAGCAACAAAAGGTGAAAATGAGTAGGAAGCTCAATTTGTTAGAAATCATGGGTTCTGTCATTCAATCACAAGAACGAATAAAGAATAGAGAGAGAGAACGTGGTGGCTGCAGAAAACCCCAATTAGGGTCTGCAATATCTGGCTTATCATTATATATAGGTTGGTACAAATATTAGGGTACAAAAATACCCATTACACAACAATCAAAATTACAATAGACCCTTAAAGAACATCTGACTAAAAAAACTTGAGTTGGGTTTGGATTCGAGATCCAAACCAAGTCATAAATGACGACTCCTTTTCATCCTCCCTCAAGCTGTATATGGTTTTGAACCATGAACAACTTGTCTTTTAACATCCAAAATAGGTCCTTGATAAGCCTTTTTGTAAACAAGTTAGCAACTTGATCAGCAGTGCGAACGAATTCGGGTTTAATTTCCTTCTCTTTGACCTTCTATCTTACAAAATGTTGATCAATTTCAATATGATTGGCACGACTGTGGTAGATAAGATTAAATGACATATTGATGACACTTTGATTGTCACATAAGAGAATACATCTAGATATGGATTCTCCTACTTCTGTCAACAGGTGTCGAATCCATGTTACTTAGGCTATAGCAACTACCATTGATCTATATTTAGCTTCTGTGCTGGATCTGACAATGATCTTTTTGCTTTCAGTTGCTTCATGAGACAAGATTTAGGCCAATGAAAATATAGTATCTTGAGACTGACTTGCGCTCATCTGGATCTTCTGCCCAGTCTGCATCTGTGTAAACAAGAAGTTCATTCATGTGATGCTCATTCATACTCTTTCTGTACAGAAGACCATTCCTAATAGTTCTTTTCAAATATCGAAAAATGTGTTTAACAACTTCCATATGCCCAATATGCGGTTCATGCATGAACTAAGATTCTTGATTGACTGAATAGACAATATCGGAATAAGTGAAGGTGAGATATTGAAGCATTCCTACTATCCTACGATACTCTGTAGGGTTCTTATACAAATCTCCATCTTGGGAGTTGAGTTTCTGATTAGAAAATATCGCAATTTACATGTCCATTAGAGTTACCTGTAATGATAATGTCATCTACATATATCAATAACATGGTAACTGTATTTTTGCATTTGAATATGAAAAGAGAATGATCAAGAAGAGACCGATTAAAGCCATATTCTCTACTTCAAGAGAAAAACTGTCAAACCAAGATCGAGATGCCTACTTCAAACCATATATGACTCTCTTGAACCTGCACACATATTCTTTGGAGTTTCCTTCTACGTACGTACGCAATGGGTTGCTCCATGTGCACTTCTTCCTTTAGAGTTCCATGAAGAAATGCATTTTTCACATCCAGTTGACTAATAGTCCATTGATGCTCAATAGCCAATGATAATATGATGCGGATAATTCTCATTTTTACAACTGGACTAAAGGTCTCATTTGTAGTCTTGTCCTTGCTTTTGTATGAAGCCCTTGTCCACCAGTCTAACCTTATATCGATCAATAGTACCATCCGGCTTATACTTTATTTTATACACCCACTTTGACCTAGCCACATTCTGATCATGTGGTTTGGAAACAATATCCCAAGTGCCACATTCATGAAGGGCCTTTATTTCTTCATTCATATCTTTAATCTATCTCTTAGAATTTGCTGCTTGATAAAATGTTGTGGGTTGATCTTCCTTACCTAAAGAGGTTAAGAAGAGTGAAAATCCATCGAGAAATTTTCATAACTAACCCACCTATCAATAGGATGTCAAGAGCAAATAGATCTTCTAGGAGCAGAGGAATCAACAGAAGAAGAATTCATCTCCTGATCAGAGTTGGGGAGGGTCTCTTTATGACGTCGAGAGTAAATAATGCTTTTATACCTTTTGGGAGCCAAGAGTGGTTTTGAAATCACACTGTTCTGAGTCTTTTGGGCAACATTAGACATGTTTCCCTCATCTCTTTGATTACATTCTGAAGGACAAACATCATTAACACTAGAAAAGCGATCAAAATTAAACCAGGGGTGATAAACTTCAATTTCAGAAGAAGTATTAGCATTGTGGTCAAAATTTAATTCATCGAATACAACATTTCTGGATATTTTGATATGCTTACTCACGGAATCATAACATCTATATTCTTTATAATCATCAATGTACCCCACAAATTTGCACTTCAAGGCCTTATCCTGGAACTTGTGTTGCATTGAACTGTCAACATAAACATAACATACACACCCGAATACATGATAACTTGGATGAACATCATGCAAAGAAAAATAGGGTGATTTGTTTTTCAAGATATTCACGGGCAATCGGTTTATGATATGGACCGCTGAATGGAAAACCTATGCCTAGAAAGTAACTGGAAGGTTACTATCATGCATCATGCTCATTGCACTCTCGACAATATGATGATGCTTCCGTTCAGCAATCTCATTCTGTTGAGGTGTATGAGGGCAAGACACCCACCTACTTATTTCATTAGTCTTTATTCCATTAGTCTGGAGAAAATTAATAAAGTCATTTGAAGAGAATTCACCCCCTCTATCACATTGGAATCAAAGGATATTATCAGATAATTGATTTTGAACAAAAGAATGAAAATTCTGAAACATATTTACATTTCATAAAGAAGATCCATGTATACCGAGAGTAGCTATCAACAAAGATGAGATAATATCGAATGCCAAACATGGAAGGAACTGGAGCCGGACCCCAAACATCAGAACAAATAACTTCAAATGGTCTTGAAGCTCTTTTATTAATAGAATGAAAAGGGAGAACATGACTCTTACACCGAAGACAACTAGAACATTTTTTATCATTGACACTTAAATTTAGACTTGACTTAGGAATAAGGCTACTTGAAACAAGCTTTTCAATAAAATGACTACTACAATGACCCAGACGATCATGCCAAAGATTCGACTCAGTACATTCAGAAAGATTAAAAATACTCTCAGGAGGAACTGAAGAAGATGTGAGCTTCAAGGTGAGAGCAACAGGCTGAACACGAGTAGAAGGATTCTCTTGGAACACATACATATTTTCTTGGTGTTTTTCTTCAGTGAACATTTCCCTCGTGTGAAGATCCTTGACACGAATAGAAAATGGAGTAAACTCAACTGAAGCATTAATATCATCTACAAGCTTAGAGACAAACAATATTTTTCTTGATATTAGGAGCATGGATGACATTTGAAAGAGCGAGTGAAGAGTTGGACATAGGGATGACAAAGTTTTCAATGTGAGAAATATGGTGATGAGATCCATCTCCAGTAACTATATTATTTCTACCAACATAAGGAACAAGATTTAGGAGCTTATCAGCTTCAACAATAACATGAGTAGCTGTTCTGAAATCAATATACCAAGTGCCTTAATCATTCTGTTTCAGATTCAAGTCAGCCAAGGCAAATAATAACAACTCTTTGACTTCTACACTATTCTTAAATTTATTTGTTCCCTTTCTTGTCTTTGATTGGTTTTCTGTATTTTGAGGATTAAACCAACATTTAGCTTTGATGTGCCCCTTTTTGTCATATAGAAAGCAAGTGGGTATTGTCCTTTGCCTCTGCAAATTATGAGGAATATTGGGTGTAGGCAATATTCCATGAGCTCCTTGTCCGTTCATCTCTTGACCGCCTCTTTCCCGAGATTCATACCTGCCACATCCTCGACCATAAGTAACTCTTATGGCAAGAAGGTCTTGTGCTCTAATGTGAGTGTGAGTATCTTCAGAGAATCCCTTCAAAGTCATCTCATACTGTAAGAGTTTAGCACGAAAATCTTCAAAAATAGGTAAGTCTGGTAAACACAATAAGGAAATAACCATCATATGATAATCGGGTCCCAGCCCGCTCAAAGTTCGTTGCACCATATCTTTGTCACTGATCGCCCAACCCACGATGGCCAATTGATCTGTGATAGTCTTCATTTTGTTTAAGTACTCCATGATAGTCATGGAATCCTTTCTCAGCATTTGAAACTCTTTCTTTAAAAATAAAACTCTGGTCTGAGAAACTTGAGAATACGTCTGAACAAGCCGGTGTCATAACTGTCTGAACAAGCCGGTGTCATAACTGCATGGCTGAGTGGTCATCTGGGATTGTCACAAGCACCTCCTGTGATAGAGTGAAAGTAATGTAGGCAACCAAAGCATGATCTCGCTTCATCCAGGATATGTATTCTGGATTTCTAACAAAGGTGATCAAAGTGTCACCCTCCTCATTCTTTCCTTCTTTTGATATGAACTATGGAGGAATATGAACAGAGCTATCCAGATGTCCAGAAAGATCCTGACTTCTTATGAATGAGATGATTTGTCTCTTATGGGTTAGGAAATTAGAATTGTTTAGTTTCTCAGATATAAGTTGACTTAGAAAGTTGAAAGAAAGACCAAATTGAGAAGAGAAAAACGAATGCATAGTCGATAGAAGATGAAAAACAAGAAACAAGAGAAAACTAAAAGGAAGAAAGAGTCAAAACCGCATAGCGATTTGCTGGACATCACAAATCACATAGCAATTTGTTGAAGGACACCGCAAATCATGTAGCGATTTGCAGAAGAACACCGTAAATCGCGTAGCTTTTTGCTGAAGGACATCGTAAATTGGGTAGAGATTTGCTGAAGAACACCTTGTATCGCATAGCGATTTGCCTTTTTTTGTTATAACGATCTGCAGATTCGAGGCAAAAAATAAGGCGATGCAGTAAAATTTGTTCTAAATGAAGTTAACCAATAAGAGGTTCAATAACATGTTTTCATTTTCGGAATGGCAAAAAAAAAGACAAGTTCCAAAGGGTGAATCTGATCCGAAAAAGATTCAAAGATAATATCAATCAATTAAAAACAGATATGAGTTCACGTTTAGATCAGAATCTGATCTTGCATGATTATCGAAACTGGTATTGGGGAAGATCATGTTCAACAATGAGAGAAAAAGAACAAAAAAGCAGAGAAAAGAAATAGATGAAAAGAAAAGTTGACGTGAACAAATTCAAAACTCAGATTTTAGAAGAAAGAAAACATGATAACTTGAATAGATTTAAGATTGAGTTTAAGAACAAGAGAATAAAATGTAGAATAGATGAAATCGGATTGAGAGATACCTTAGAAAGAGATAGAGAAAATCGGCTTGAGGCTCATAAGGACACAATCTTCAAGATTGGATCTTCTACTTTGATACCATGTTAGAAATCATGGGTTCTGTCATTCAATCACAAGAACGAATAAAGAATAGAGAGAGAGAACATGGTGGTTGCAGAAAACCCCAATTAGGGTTTGTGGTATTGGCTTATCATTATATATAGGTTGGTACAAATATTAGGGTACAAAAATTCTCATTACACATCAAGCAAAATTACAATAGGCCATCAACAAACATGTGACTAAATAAATTCGAGTTGGGTATGGATCCGAGATCCAAACCCAGTCATAAATGACGACTCCTTTTCACAATTTAGCCTTGTTTCTGGTTATTATACAAATATCCTATGATTATTCTATTCTTTTCAACACATGATTTTATAAATAAATAAATTATATATAGGGTAACTAGAATATGTTTACTAGCAAAATACGTTTGCTTGTATGAACCAAGATTTTCATTTTTCTTTTTAACTATTTTTTAAATTTCACCGTATGGATGTGATCTAGATGTTTGGTTTTATAGAAACAGACTCTTGGATCATCCAATTACGATGATTAAAAATGATCTTTTAAGGCTTGAAAATCAATGACTTGGAATTTTCATAAATATTCAAGCATAATTGCATTTCTTGATCTGATTATGGTGATTCAACTGTTGATTCTTAGCAAATGGATCACGTTGCATGGTTAGATTTGCAAAAGAGGCATAAAAAATGCCTAGTTCATACCAGCAAACATGTTTTGTTATTAAGCATATTTTACTTTTCTTTATATATATATATATATATATATATATATATATATATATATATATATATATATAGAGAGAGAGAGAGAGAGAGAGAGAGAGAGAGAGAGAGGGTGTTGCTCACTTGTTAGGTGCTAAATGAGTTTTTTTTTGCAGTTTCAACCCCATAAATGTGTTGGGCATGGTCGATTTATGAGGAATCCACACCTAGATCATGTGTTTGCGATGAAAAAAATGATATTTGGAGCTTCAAAAATTTACAAAGATTTTGGATTGTTCATTTGCCAACTTTATAAAAAACCCACCCATGTATCAGAATCGAACCCTTCAAGAGCTGATCCCTGTAAAACCAAGTACATAGATCACATTTGTATTGTCAGAAATTGTAAATAAAATGAAAAAAGACTGAAAAACCCATTTGGCACCTAAGTGTGAGCAGCTACCAATCTCTCTCTCTCTCTATATATATATATTCTCTCTCTCTCTCTCTCTTTCTTTTTTATATATATATATATATATATATATATATATATATATATATATATATATATATATATAAAGAGAGAGAGAGAGAGAGAGAGAGAGAGAGAGAGAGAGAGAGAGAGAGAGAGCTCCAACCAAAGAAAGATAAAAACTCTACAACTATTAATGATTGAACGGCATTCCTTTTCTAATGATTGATTGTACTCTTATCATTTATTTATTATGTTTTAGGTTATAAAATTTTGATATCTGTGTTTTTTAAAGTGCTAAAAGTCGACGGCTCACAATACTGTTGTAAAATTTTCAATGCATTGTGAGCCATTGTTTTTTCACATTATGAAAAGACATTTAAAATCTTTATGTAAAACATAATTCTTACTAAACAAATTATAAAAAACAAATATATAAGGTTTGTTCATTGAAATGATCAAACATTAGAAAAGGAGAGTTGTCTGATCATTAATAGTTGTAGATTTCCTTTGGTTGGACGGTTAGAGAGAGAGAGAGAGAGAGAGAGAGAGAGAGCTCCTAAACTGTCTTATCTCCTAAACCATCCTAAACAACTTCAAATGAACAAAGTTTCGGGTCTGTTTAATCCTTACTCATATTCGTAAGCTCTATATTTTAATAGAAATCTTTTATTAGATCAAGCATGTATTGTGTTTAGATACATGTTTAAAACAATTGAAAAACAATGTTTTGGTAAAATATCTTATAGAATCTATTCAATCCAAAGCATGGTTTTTAGTAAATAAGCAATAATGAATAAATTTATAGTTAGGGTTAAGCAAATAATAAGTGCAACTATGGTTTTTTGAAGTGTTTATGACGTTTTAAGAGATAAACTGTGTAGGAGTGATGAGTAGCTCCTACACAGTTTTTGTCCTAAATACTTCTAAAAAATATAGTTGCATGTGTTTTTTGCTCATTAAAAAACATGTATTAGGTTAGACATTTTTTATGTTTAGATGTATTTTTAGAGTGAATAAATCAAGTTTTTTTATTGAATCAATTCGATCCAAAACATAGTATTTAGTGAATAAGCAATGATAAATGTATTTACATGTTAGGATTAAGAAAAAAGTAGGTGCAGTTATGTTTTTAGAAGTGTTTACGAGAGTTTATATATATATATATATATATATATATATATATATATATATATATAGAGAGAGAGAGAGAGAGAGAGAGAGAGAGAGAGAGACCCTCTTGGGTTCCCGAGGTTTCTGCTCTGTTTGCTTTGGAGCTGGTTTTGAGGACTGTGATGCGCCTTCATTGGCTTTGGTGGGCTCCTTCTTGGGCTGTCCAAACAGTGTCTGGGGGGCTGTTGGTTTCTCAGCTTTCATGGATGCCATGTTGCTTCCCTTCCTCTTACTGAACAAGCCAAATAATGCTCTTGGTTTGGTCACACATATGGCAGTCCTAGTCCTCTTTTCATGCATAAGGAATAGAACATAGCTAATAGAATCAGAACTTGATTTAAATTCTGGAAGGATAAGATGTGAACATTTCCATTCCTTCTATTTCCCAACTGGCAGTCAAGAAATAAATATATGATACTACATAAAAGGGGCAAATCATAGTTGTAAGCACTGCGTGATATATCGCATTGGATAATATTAACTACTTTCACATCCCAAATCCCAAATCAATATATGATAGAAGTGCTAGATGATGCAAAGGTGTCTTAAGGTTATTTTTATTCCTTTCACTCCTACCACATTAGCATAATGAATGACATTGTTCTTAATGGGAATATAATTGACTCGGGGTGAGGGAATGAGATGCTTTCAGGCTGCTCTCTGTCTGTGATGGTTTCTTCTCTTGAGGAATTTGGGCCACACTGCATGTCAGATCACCATCCTTTTCTTATCTTTCCCAACAAGGGTGTCATAGGAAAGCTTGCTAAGTGACTTAACGAGTATTGTGGAT
Source organism: Nuphar pumila (assembly GCF_984573655.1). Taxonomy (NCBI): domain Eukaryota; kingdom Viridiplantae; phylum Streptophyta; class Magnoliopsida; order Nymphaeales; family Nymphaeaceae; genus Nuphar; species Nuphar pumila. Next base: position 135,155,361 of record NC_143252.1, on the reverse strand, counting down.
GAAGATTGAGGGACCGACAGCGAGCACCTAGGCCGCCGTTTGTTTTAAGGGATGTGCCTTTCATATGAAAACAAACCCTTTGGAACAGTCAGGCTAGCATGGACGTTTCTATGAAAATACCTTTCCCCAAGGGAGGGTGCGAATGAAATTTCACATAAAACATGCATGGGCGCTGTGGGAAAAGCTGGGGCATGCACATGCCAATTGGACTTCTCCCTCCATTTTGCTTGGGTGTTTGTTTCACCCGTGATGGGAAAAGGTCCCCTTTTCATATGAAAAGGGGCCACCTTCTCATCAAACAAACGGGCCCTTAGTCTCATATGATATCAAGTTGTGTGCTTGCAGCACTTTGTCTCATACCATGACAAGATTCACAGACAATGATCATTTGGATAAAGTATGATTAAGCTCATGGTGGTGGAATTTGAAGCCATGGCGAACCTCAATTAGTGGTAATGAAACCGTGATCCATGCAGCTACGATATTCAACTTGCAGAGATGGATGATACCAAGCATCGAACTTTGGACCAGTCATTCAAAGGCACTACCTCTCATAGTGCCTTTACCACTAAGCCTTGGTGCTACGACTTTCAACTCTCTCTCTCTCTCTCTGCTTGTATGTGTGTTCTTTGGAAGCAGATCCAGTGTTTGGGTCAAAACACTTTAAAGTGTTCTGCCCAACTACGGGGAGCCACATATTGGTTACCCCCTTATTAAAAAAGGGGCGCCCACCCTATTCAAGAGGGGGTCCCAGTGTACTGCCCCCTTCTTCAAAGGGCCAAACACTTTTATAAGTGTTGGGCACCAAACACACAACCACACCTCGTGTTCTTTAAAAATGCACTGCCCCTTGAAATTGAAATAATTGGATATCCAAAAAGTGTCAAGATTGAAAAAAGAATACTGTATGTTTACATAAAACACATTTTAAGCATTAATAAAGATGTGAATTAAATGATCAGAAAATGACCGTACTACCCCTAAGAACAATGCTATTTTAAAGAATAGTTGCAAGATATTGCAATATTTCTCTCATACCCACCCGTTCTATTTTTGCTGAATTCGATGGTATTTCTAACTATTTTACCCTTATTCTTGAACGTAAAAAAGTGGGTTTCACTTCCTGGAGAATCTTTGTTTTAAAAGAGTAATTGAGATTCCCCTAGAAAACAAAACTCAAGTATGGAGACAGATTCATGATGATGATAACACCCTTCCGCTGAAATATAACTTTTGCTGTCAGAAACCAGCTAAACTAAACTTTGCAGAAGATATGAGTTTTGCCAGTACTTGGAAAGAATAACAAAACTTAGTTTAACGTGTATAGATAAAACAATCAGATGAAACAATGCACAATAACTTCAAAAAGAAACGTCAAAATCCATTACGAGAAAGTGCAAAAGAACACCGATCAGTTGATGAAACAGTTGCCGTAGAAACCCGCCAGAACATCTGATGAAACAGTCGCTAGAGAACCCCGCCGGAACAGTCGCTGGAAAAACCCGTCCGAACCATTGATAAAAAAAGTTGCTGGAGAAACCCGCCTAAAAAGTAACCTAAAAAAGTGCCGGCGCAGGGACACAAAACCAGAAGAGAGCTCTTCCATAACTGGTGTATAGTTGACCAAACATCAACTTTTCACCGCTTTTATGCTAAAAGGAGTTTGGCCAAAAAGCTAATTTTGCTGAAAATTGAGTTCTGCTGAAACTTTAAATGATGGAGACACCAAGGGTTTAGCTAGGAAAGGAGTTGCACTAAAAAGTTGAGTTTAGCTGCAAACTTAAACGCTTAAGAGTTTGGCTAAATGGTGACCTCAGAAAATCCAGCTTCCCTCTTTTAACATATTGGCGAAACTCATACAGGATCATTGCATGCTATTCATTTTTAAAAAGTTCACAGACTGGTCGACTTTGAAGGTTTATATATCCCCTCAAGTCTCAACCTTTCAAAATGTACGACGCTCAGGTTTAGAATTATTTCTCAAAACCCCTCTTTAATTTATCTAAGGCTCTAACCATGCTCAAACACTGGTTTAGTTGATTTCTATTGACACTTGTTCCTCTAATAAAACTACATGTCTACCCTTTTCACCCTCTATTCTAAAAAATAATGCTTTTACCCAATCGTACATCTCCTTGTCTCTCTAGTACTGTGGAACTCTGAAGTTGTCTTTCAGCATCTCATCAGCATGTTATACTAGAGATTTGATGTTCTGCCCAGCAGATAATTCCAGCAATTGACAGAAAGAGTTTGGGTAGGAAAATGTTGGATTAAGTAAAAAAGCCCTTTTTGTTAAAGATGGAGCTAAGAGCTTTAGTGTCTTTTGACATCAATCAGTTTGTCCAAAGTTAGCACCCTAAGGTTAGACCAGTCAGGGATTTGAGAAGTATTTTTTAATTCCAAAGGGGTTTGGCGTACTGGGATGAGGCCTAAGCCGATAGGCAAGCGGTCTAGCTTCAAATCTCATGAGTGTCACCCTCTTGCGCAAGCCCAAGCATGAAGACTCCTTGAGTGCAAGGGGTAAGCCCATAGAGTTTTAGGTTGCCAGGACAGTGATTGTAAGTATGGCAGGCAGAGCCAACACGACTAGTTCACTGATCCTGGGAGCGGTTTCTCCGTGTAAATATCAAAGAATAACCCCAAATGACCATCTTTAAATTTTTAAATTTTTTAGTGATATACGTAAGTACCTCAAAAGTTTACATATTTGTGAATTTCTCCTCATTAAGAATTTTATTACTAAAAAGTTGTACAAGTAAAATGTGCAGGCTAAGCAAATAAGCATAGAGCAAAAACTAAATTATCAAAAACGCAATCAAGAAATTTTCTTTTTCTTCAGGTTGGATGTCTTTTTTTGAAGGAAAAATATTATTGATAAATAGATAATAAAGACATGAGGAATACCCAAACGATGAGGTATCATTTGGTAGGCCAATTACGACAGTAAGATAGAATAAACATAAAGATAACAGCATAACAGAAAAGCATTCTAACAAAACCAGCTAAAAAAACCCAGTCATCAAAAGCCATTCCAGCTTTAGATCGGGAGCACAACCCCGAAAACTTGATAGTTCCTTTCGAGCCAAAAGCATCACCCTGAACTAAGGACCCATCATCGCCACCATGGACACAGGAGCAGTTCAATCCATCGAAACCGCTGTTGCAGAAATCACACTTTGGCAGGCTAAAACAAACTCCCTCTGATGATAATCTTGTTGAAAGAGGAAAAGAAGAACGTCATGTTGATATGGAGATTTAGGTACTTGAGCAGTCTGAATATATTCCAAGCTGTCGAGCACCCGACCCCCCAGAAAAAGAAGTCCCAAGCATCTGAATCTCCATATATGCTATGAATGCCAAAGAGGACGATGGAGATGCAATCTACCGAAAGCCTTTGAATGGTGGGTCGTGCATAGAACAAAGAAGAGCACATCCCTATTGACAGGCCTTGTATGCACTCCATCGCATAACCATTGACACCCACACAAATCAGGGTACTAAGCTTAACCATCACCGCAGTCCAGCTCAAGACAAGCCAGACATGTAGGACCCCTGAAACATACCATAAAAAATTAAATCAGAATTCTTCTAGAACCCAGCCACCGAAAATCCTTACCCGACCACTTCTGTTGGACCCTTTTTTTACTTCTAGTTTTAGCATTAATAAAATTTGGTCTAGGCTTTGCTGCCTCTCCTTGAAAATTCTCTCATTTCGCTCTAACCAGGTCAACCTGACAACTACAAGACTCTCCAATACAAACTTTCATTCAATCCGACGATGACCAAGGTTATTAGCAAAAATGACATCTACTTTTTGAATTTTATCACTAAGAATGAACCACCCTATCAAGGAGTCTCAATACGGCAAACCACTCCCCATAGTGCATCTTTTGGCATCTAAATGACAGATGGGTCGTTCATTGTCAAGTATAGAGAAGCGGCGGAATAGCTCTCAGCTTCCATATCAAACTATCCGGGGTCTGTGACAATTGAGATTGAATGGGTGTAAGACATAATAGTGGTCCATTGTCCAAACACCTCCTCCGAAACCCATTCATTTGAGTGCACTGAATAAACATCTTTTTACCATGGCATAGTGACTACGGGCTGCCTGATATAACTGAGAAAATTCAACTTGAAAAGAGATTTCGCCATACAACACATCTTGCCAAAAAAGAGTGATCCCCCATCACCGATGCTCACCTTAAGGAATTGGCAAAAAATAGCTATTACTTCTATCCATCCCTTCCAACTACCCGTTCCTCCCTGTCACTTATAATTTGTGCTCCAATTCCACAGCCATCGCTTGGTTTTTAACTTTGTAAATATCCAAATTCTTTAAAAGAGAACGGTCCAGACATCTATTACAAACGGAAGAGCAGTAACTAAAATAAAAAAATAACCAAATGCACTCAATTGTCAAAATTTCAAGCTTCATACTCCACTTTCTCATAAACAGTTGGACAAAGTGCCTTTCATGATGTATGCAAGAAATAGACTAGATAAGATGTCCTTTTGGTTTCGTTATAAATACTTTAAATTCATATTTTTATACATTATTAATTAGTTGTTCTTTCAAATACATTTTATTGCTAATATTTTAATCTTTTATTTAAAAAAAATATAAGCATGATATATACACTCTTGTTTCATGTAAGACATAAATAAAAATGTACTAAATAAATTTTTACATAATTATGCTCTTTCAACATGCAACATAAATGCATTTTGTTTTGTTTTTGAATGCATATCATATTCGTCATGCATGCACACAACCACAAGCAAATACCACAATTTACGTGGTTCGGCTATTATCAAGCCTACGCACACGGGACACTACAAGAAATTCATGCAATTTACATTCGCTAGTGAAAATCCTTTTCACTGGCGCCAGTGAAAGCCTCGCCAGAAGAAGCCTCTCTCTTTCTCTATTTTTCAGTGATTCATGAGAGAGAGAGAGAGAAGTGATCTTATTTATAACTTCCTTAGCCAGGTACAATAGGAAACCCACATTGAATAGGTTTCCAAATACATAGATCATCCGATTTCTTAATGAGTTTAGGTTCATTGGCTTCCAAGGAACTTCATAGCTGATGAGGAAATGAGACTATTTTTTTTTTTGAAAGGCAAGCTGGGGTTAGGCAGACTTATACAATATATCATTGGGTTTTGAACCTACAACATCCCAACACAAGGTGACCTGCACTAGCTTCTCCTACCAAACAAGCAGAGCCCCCATTATGCATCCTCCCTTGAATAGAACTCTCCTCATGCATCCTTCCTTCACATATGTGGGTCCCTCCTTCACATGCCTAAACATTTACCTGCGAACTCATCTTGCCATCTAAGAGATTGAGCTTGAACCTAATAGCTTCATACAGTGAAGTGGGCAATGTCTTCGTTAATATATATTCTAGTTCTTCTGAACTGACGAACCACTTAGATTTTCTTTCTTTTGACCTTTTAAAGTCTATCTCTATATGTTTCATCCGATATGAAAAATAAGATTGGCTGCAAGATAAGTAGTCCCTAAAATGTCACACAATATAATAGGAGGATATGGTTGAGTAACACACAACTCTTTCAACGAACTCTTCAACCATGATAGTTCTGAAACAACAACACGACCTTTATATTTGACTTCAATGCTAGATTTGGCTACAGTGTGCTGCTTAGAAGAGCTCCATGCAATTAGATTTGACCTAAGGAATGTTAAGTACCAACTTGTCATCTGAACAACTTACCCAGTCAACATCAGCATAACCTAAGAGCTGCAAAGACTCCGACTTATGTATATGAAGGCCATACATAATGGTACCCTTAAGATAACGAAGGATATGTTCGACATGGGCCTAGTGAATATGTGTGGGCTCATACATAAACAGACTTTGTTGACAGAGTCTGATATGTCAGGCCTAGTGAAAGTAATGTACTGAAGAGCTTAAATTTTTTTAAAGATTACAATTATCAAATAAAAAATTTATTAAATAAAATCTTGATTAAATATCCCTACATGTTAGCTTTGTGATCATTAAGAGGAAACAAAAAAAAGGTTTACTGCAATAAAAAACATATTGAAAAGGATAAATGTTCCAAAGATGAATTTATTAAGCAATAGTCAAGACTTCTTGATAGTATCGGGCTGTACCAACTAATTCCTGAATACCTTAATTCAATGCCAAAGAATTTCTGTTGCTGCCCACCCAATTCAGGATCTATGCTGAATACCTAAATCTTAGTGGCATGTCCCTTGGATTAGGATACATTTTTTGAGAGAAAATAAAAAGAAAAACTACTGCCATTCAAGCATTACATGAATAAAAGAATAGTTTAACAATTTACAAAGATAATCCCGACGTTTGGGGTAACAGTTGAGTTTGAAATCAAGTATATTTTCTCTTCGGATCTTGCTCAGTTTTCAAAAAACACAATTCACAGTATTTCAGAACCGATTTTATTTCTCTGATTTAAATGAATGTTACTTTCAATAAAAAAAAGAAAAATTAAAAAAGCTTGCAGCCCATCATCTCACTCATATGTATTTGGTTCTTCATTCCATCCATCTTTCCCTATAGTGATTCATATAACCATGTGCCCGCAGTTGAAGTAAGGCAAAGGATGAATTGGTAGGGGTCCATCTAACCCAGATTGCCTTTCAAGAAAACAAAAAGACGAAGGATGAAAGTATCATATGTTGGGATAAGCCACACATAGTGGCAGTTACCCACATATGGTGACTTTCCCCTTATAGTGTCCCTTTCTACAAACATAAGGAAAACAAGAAAGGAAACGGTTATGTAACTGTTTCCCTTGCTACAGCTACAAAAGGGTATCCATGAGCGAGCATACAGAGAAAAACACAGAAGAGGGTTAAAGAAATTACCTTTTTCGAGCATTTTTCATAAAGAGAGTGAAGAGGGATCCTGCTCACTGACTGCTGAAGGAGCCTGCACTCATTGGAGGGCTGCAATCCGACTGAGGAGCGAAGCTCACCCTATTCTAGCCACCAGCGCCATCACCATCGGATTCGGTTCTCCGATGGCCAACTCAGGTATGCTCTTCACCGCTTTCATGCTGTTTTTTGTTTGTGCGCAGGCTGACCCCAACATCATATGGAATGATTTGGTGTGTAGCATCTGTAGGTGGCCTTTTGAACACATGGCATCATAACATTGCAAGTTGTTTTTTTATTTTATTGTTAATTAGTCATCTACCAATAAATTAACTACATATTTAAGCACAGATTAACCAACAACCAAGACAAATTTGGGCTATGTCTAGGTCCATTAAATCCAGATTTATATTGTGCTTAGCTTACATAAAACCAAAAATAGTAAGTTTTATTTTCCATGGGAGATGGGAATAAAATGCTATTTAGTTGGATCACTAACTATATACATGGGAATAATGTAGCGTCCTACTAAATCTGATAAAGTATGTTTTTGTTTTGGTTAGCTAGGCCTAAGAAAAAAAGCCTCCACTATCACTGATCAGGTCTCTTAGTAAAACCCTTGAAGCAAATGACACTTCTTATAGGTTTCCAACTCATGACGTTCTGTCAACTCGGTGATGTTCAAAAGCTGCCCCTACTAGATGAGCAGAACCATTGTAGACTTGGTTAGGTCATAGTTGAGGAGTAGTAGAGTAAGTCATATTTGGGCCTTATCCCCCACTTCTCAGACTGATTTTGTGTCACTACTTCAAGGCGTTCGAGCTTCAATCAGCTTTTTTTTTTTTGGGGGGGGGGGGGGGAATGGGGTTTTACTCCAGTGTTGCAGATTCTTCCTTATTTGTATGTCAACAAGGAGAGACAACATTACTTCTGCCATATTTAGATGATATTATACTTACAAGAAGTAATCCAGGATTTTTGGGAAATTTTGTTCAACAAGTCACGAAAGAATTTGCTATGAAAGAACTAGGATACTTCATTATTTTTTGGGGATCGAGGTACATAAATTTCTTCTTATAGAGATGTTTCTTAACCAGCTTCCGAATGCCTATGAGTTACTTGATAGAGCTCAAATGTGTTCTTTACTAAAGTCTAGTTGGTGGTCTGCAATATCTCATCATTACTCGTTCAGATCTTTCATAGTGTCAATTATGCCAGTCAATTTATGCAAAATCCTACTTTCAGTTTCAAATGGTAAAAAGGATTTTAAGATATATTGACGGGACAATTGAACTGGGAACACAGCTTTTAGCAAAATCTAGCTTGGCATGCCTTCTCTAACGTCGACTGGGCTAGATGTCCTCTCTCTCGTTGATCTACTACGCGGTTTTGTGCATTTCTTGAGGCTAACTCCATCTTCTGTAGTGCAAAAAAGCAACTCACTGTTGCAAGATCAAGTGCTGAAGTTGAATACTTGGCAATGGTGTTTGCAATTGCAGAACTTACATGGATCAGCTTCATACTCAGAGACATTGGCCTATATCTACATCAATCACCAGTGTTATTTTGTGAGAATATTTCCACTCCACACTACTATTAAACCAAGGTTCCACTCAAAGATGAAACATGTGGAGATATATTATCATTTTGACAGAAAAAAAGTGGTTGTAGGTGCTCTCGTCGTCAGCTCATCGAATCAACTGGCAGATATCCTCACAAAAGCTCTTCCAAGGAGGCAATTCCATCTACTCAGGACCAAATTAGGCTTGTGGAATCCTCCCCGGCCTACTTTGAGGGGGAATGATAGAACGAAGCAGATCAAGTCAGATGGACCTGTTTCACAGATCCAACCGAATGGACCGGATGAAGAATCCTTAAATAGACTCTATCTTATCTGGTCAAGCAAATGGATTGGCCAGAGGATAATCTCCAGGAAGATCGACCAAGCCAAATGAATCGATCCTTGATCTATTCAATCAGCCAAATGAAGGATCGACCAGGGAAGTGCCAAGTGGAGGATCAATAGTGAATCATCATCAAATCCTGGGAGGGTTGTGTATGTTCGCCCCCGATGATTCACTGAATCCCACGTCCGTGTTCGGGGGATCGAATGAGCGCCATGTATTCATGCACATGGGGCTCGTATTCCCGTGTATGTTGACATAACTTTGCATCGGACTCTGGTGCTGTTGCAAAGACTTAATCACCCTTACTTGCTTTTCTTGCCCTGAAATGATGGTTCGAGGAAATGACAAAAATATCCTCCATTCAAAAGTTGTGAAACGACGGGTGGGGAAAAGGACAAAAAAGTCCTCTATCCAGAAAGTTTGATGTTAACCATTTAAAGTGGAGACGTTCGCCTGCGCCATCTGCTGTAACAGTTGCTCCCATTATCAACACAAACTTTGCCTTCGTCTCCAGTCGAGCTTTCCGCCTTGTTTTTTATCCTGTTGTACAACACACTGTCGCATTCTCGTGCCTGCCTTGTGTTACAAAACATTCCAGTGTCTTCTCTTCATTTCTGCTGTCGTTAGGCATCATGGAAGAAAGCAATGATTCACAAACATTCCAACCAGTGCCATTAAGGCACTGTGAGTAACTTTTTATCTCATCATGCTATCGATGAAGAAGGCATGTCGTCTTGTGTGCCATTAAGGCATTGTTTGGTTATTGCAGGTAGATCTTGTTATTACGAAGGTTGGAAACTTATCGATATTTGTAAGACGCTGGGACCTGTTGACAAGAACGCTTGTTTGCAGATGCTAGGAAGGGCCTCTACCCCATCAGGTATCCTACAGTCACTCATCATATGCATTGTATCTCAAACCACTGTATTAGTAACAGACTCTCGTTTTTGTGAGATACATTTTTGTTAGTTAATATCGATTTGTTTGCTATTATGTTCAAGTTCTTCCTTATCGATTTGTAATTTATTGTGCGATATATTTATCGACCTTTTAGATAGTATGTTTTTGTATCGTCGAGTTATAAGTTATAAATACTGAACTGCCGTATCGATTTTCAATATCTGACAAATCGCTATACATATCGTTTTGTAAGATATTATATGTTTTGTAATATGTATTTGTAAGATATTTGTACACAGACTTTGAAAACATTTGGGTGCAGAAACACATCTTGACACGCATGGCGGGGCGATTTTCGCATGCATATCGTTGCTCTCTCAGCGACTTCTATTGAACTCGCTTTAGAGCCTCGTGAATATTATGAGAGCGTTATCGTCAACACACATGTACGACATGTTTATTTTATTGGCATGGTAAGCGACACGTCGATGCTCAGCATAAGCAAACATCAAACTGCACTTGCTTTGATACTTTCATTCATTAAATCGTTGCTTTGACTTGCGTAACCCTAGTGGTATCCGTTCTTATATGCATCCTGATTAAATTGTAGTAAACCTATGCCGCTTGCTAACGGAAATTGATATATTGCTTACAAAACATTCCACTGTCTTCTTTTATTTGTCGTTGTTGTTAGGCATTAAGGAAGAAAGCAATGATGCACAAACATTCCAACCAGTTCCATCAAGGCGGCGTGAGTAGCTTCCCAGCATCATGCTATCGATGAAGAAGGCATGTCGTCTTGTGTGTCATTAAGGCTTTGTTTGGTTATTGCAGGTAGATCTTGTTCTTACGAAGGTTGGAAACTTATCGATATTTGTAAGACGCTGGGACCTGTTGACAGGAATGCTTGTTTGCAGATGCTAGGAAGGGCCTCTACCCCATCAGGTATCCTACATTCACTCATCATATGCATTGTATCTCAAACCGCTGTATTAGTAACAGACTCGCGTTTTTGTGAGATAATATCGACTTGTTTGCCATGTTGTTGCAAACACAAATTGATATATTGCTTAAAACATTATTGAGCTTATCATCAGGTTGTAATAAAGACGATGTAGCTCAATCAATAGAAAGATTTGGAGAATTGAATATCTATACTTATGACCCAACTGAAGAATTGAACATCTGCACTAACGATGCACATGAAAAGAAGGGTGCAGGCATTAGACCCACTATTGACTTGAATGTTCCAGTGGAAGAAATGTAATTCAATGATGAGGTAGACTACCATGACAGCGCACATAATAAAAGTGTATGCACCGGGAATGTACACGGAAGTACACCTGACTTCAATGTTCCAGGAGAAGAAATGCAATTCAATAATGATCCTGATTTTGATGTCAGTACACTTAATAAAACCGTAGAAACTGGGAATGTACATGGAATTGCACTTGACTATGTTCCTGTAGAAGGAATGCATTTTAATAACGAAGAAGATGCATACAAATTTTACAATGATTATGCCTTAAAAGTTGGCTTCAGTGTGAGAAGGTTTTCTTGGTCAAAAAATGCACAGGGTGTCTTGGTTAGAAAGACATATGTCTGTTCCAAGCAAGGTTGGAAGAAATCAATGGGAAATCCAACTAGGAGCACGCCAGAATCAAGATGTGGATGTCAGGCGAGATTGGTTTTGAGAAGACATCCGAATGGGAAATTTGTCGTGCGTACTTTAATCAGTGATCATAATCATGATTTATCTGCATCATTTATGACTCCTATGCTAAGGTCACATCGTAAAGTAACTGTAGCTCATGCTGCAATGGCTGAAATAGCCGATAGCGCCGGCATTGCACCAAGGAAGACATACAATTTGTTTACCCGCATTGATGGTGGTCGCGAAAATGTGCCATTCACACCTTTGGATCTTAGAAACCACTTGAGCAGGAAGAGGACAGATAACATGAAGAACGGAGAAATATGTTCTTTGGTTCGTTACTTACAGAATAAATCAAGCAATGAACATGATTTCTTTAGTGCAATGCAAGTGAACGCAGATGGATATGCCGTGAATATGTTTTGGTCAGATTCAAGGTCTAGATTAGATTATGAATGCTTCAATGATGTGCTTGTGTTTGATACTACAGTAAAGATTAACACTGAACAGTGGCCATTTGCGCAGTTTGTGGGAGTGAACCATCACACACAGAGTTGTATATTAGGCGGTGCTTTTGTGTATGACCAGACCAAGGAAACCTTTGAGTGGTTGTTCAGAGTATTTACACAGGCAATGAACGAGAAGCATCCTGAAACTGTACTTACAGATGGTGATCACGCAATTGCGGCTGCAGTGCTTCATGTGTGGCCAGATGCACATCATCGCCTGTGTTTGTGGCATATCTTTCAAAATGCAGCAAAGAACATAGGACACATATTTAATCAGAATACAGGGTTTGACAAACATTTTACAAGGTGTGTACTTCATAGCGTAGACGAGGTCACCTTTAAGTCAGATTGAGACAAAATGATTAAGACATACAACCTTGCTGACTGTCTGTGGTTACAAAATTTATATGCAGAAAAAGAGAAGTGGGCATTGGCATATGGAAGACAATACTTTTGTGCAGGTATGATAAGCACACAAAGAGTCGAATCTATGCATGCACGCTGAAGAAAACCCTGTATTCATGTTTAACAATGTTTTGTTTCATGAAACAATATGAATTATTTGTAGACGGTCTAAGACAGAATGAGCTTGAACAAGACGTGAAATGCTTCAATACACGACCTCTAACTTTTGGCATGAAAATATTGATGTGACCTGCAGCTCTGTATACACTAACTGTATTTGAATGGATCAAGAAAGAGGTGTTGCATGTCATGAATTGCAAAATAGAAGAACTGGTGCAAACCGAGAATATGCACAAATACCATATTTTTTGTCAGGGCGAAAAGCATCAGGAAAGGCAAGAAGCGCATGTCACGTACAATGTCGACAACGGAAGGGTAGAATGTTCGTGCAAAATGTATGAATTCAAAGGTATCCTATGCTGTCATGCATTAAAGACACTCAATCAAGAGAAGATACAAGAAATACCTGAGTCTTACGTAATGCGAAGATGGACGAGACGCGCGAAGATTGAAATGCTCGTTATGGACAATGCGAGTAAATCTGGTGTTGACGAGAAGTGCCACATAGCCTCCCGTTACCAACAACTGTGTAGGTCATTCATGCATGTTGCTGATTTGGCATCGAGAAGCGAAGAAGGCTATGCATGTGTGAGAAAAGCTGCAACGGAGTTACTTGAAAATGTGGAGTTAATTCACATTAAGTCTGTTACAGCGAATGAATATCAGCCGAAGATAATGGGATCGAACAACGTAGGTCAAAATCATGTCTCGCTTGACACTCCCGAGAAGTTGCGCCGAAGCGTAAACATTATCTTCAACAAGTCAGTAGTGAACGTTGTTGATTATGATGGACATATTCATGAAGCGCAGGGTATCAAAAGAAAACCTGCCTCTGATCGCAGTCATCGGAGGGCAAAGGGTGCACTAGAATTGGTTGGCAAGAAAAGGACTAAGAAACAACCAACCTGTAATAAAAAACAACAAAGCCCTTCGAATGAACAGGTATGTAAAACATTATATTGCTTCTCATTGCGTGAAGTTTGTCAAATAGCTAACTCGTGTAATGTCCATCATGCAGCAATACCCTGCAGAAGTACCGACAAACGTTCAAACCTACATTCCTCCCGACCAGATTTCTGGCAACGATCACTATAGTTTTACAAGGCTTTTGGTATGTAATCGATGTTGCGAGGAGGTATGCATTTCTTGTGAAACTTAATTCAGTGTCTAATATTTTCTCTTTCATGACAGGCTATGATGCAGTCGACAGATAGGTTTGGGACACAGGAATCTCGTGTGGGCTATTAACTTAGTTGTCATGCCTCTTTGCATGACCCGATCTCCACAATGCTGGATTTTTTGAGAGTTTATATTCGTTTGTCATTGACGACTTGCGGTTCGTGGTTGAATTTGTTCAAATCGATAGATAGCGGGTTTTTGATTCTGCAGGAAGGCGAATGATGACATCACTGTATGGCGATTTGTGGTTATCGTTGAATAGCGATATGTGGCATCACAGCGTAGAACGTTGTTGATTATTATTGGACTGTCAATCTTAGCGTGATGCGAAGGATTGTTCAAGTGTGCTGCGATGTATGGCATCACAGCGTAGGACTGTCAATCACTGTGCTGCGATGCCACAGAGATTGACAGTTCAACGATAACCACAAATCGCCATACACCTCCAGTCAACTTCTTCTCCAGCAAATTTTTCGCGTTCCCGACACCTCCACTTGCCTTTTGAAATCATTATTGTTTTCTTGTGAAAAGTTGTATCCATATATTATAAATAAAAGGCTACTCAATGTGTATTTTCCAACGGATACCCATAAATGTTTGAGTTGTCGTACAATATTCATTGATCATGTTGGTTGAGCAGTACATCTTTTAGGTCATAAATAGTCGTACAAGCACTGGAAGGTGTGTTTGTCTTCTACTTCGTGAACCAGCAACAACCAAACCGACGGTTCCTTCATAAACCTGGAGATCCGCCCTCGAACATAGAAAATTATAGTCGGTGAGGCAGACGAAGACAGCTACACGACCAACAATGGCGAATCATGGGTATATTGTCTACACATAGTCTACATGTTCAGCAAAATCCGTCTCTTTCATGCATTTTTTGCGATTTGTTTTTGTGTACTATATAATGTAATTTAAATATCGGTCGTTGCAATGTCCGCATTCATTTCAGTCGAACATCCACCAACGAAGTTGGGCGAAAACTTAGTCAATCACTCCTGGAGGACATCAACCGAATGTGCAGTGAATTCGCACAATGCAACATGATCAGTAATTTTGTTAGTATGAAACTTGTAGTAGTTGTCTATAAACGTAAGCCATGTGTACGTATGATCAATACAGCACCATATTTGTTGCAAACAGACTATATCCGATTTCGTAAATTATATTAAAGCAACGCACCAAGCCAGACTGTGAGCGTCGTCAGCCCATATTTCATGGTATATCGGTTGTATTTTATGTTGCTTTTCATTATTGATTTAGTCCAATTGATTTGTATGTTAACGTTGGTGTTAGCAATGTTTCTTTCGGTTTGCAGACTATATTACGCCATTTGCCATACTCCAGTGGATTTCAAGACGGCAAACCTTATTGGGTTAACGGTAATCACTGTAGAGACCTTATGACAAGTGAAAAGATAAGCAAACAAACCTACAGTGCAATATTACAGCGTGACAGTGGTAACAACATTTTTTCGATCTATTTGCAGATACTGATTCCTACACTCTGGCAGTCTGAAAAGCATTGGGTCTTATACGTGATGGATTTATGCGAAAAACAACTATGGTGTTACAATTCGTTGGAAGTTGACAGTGGTTTACGGCTAGACATTTCCCATCTCGTAAGATTCCATCTATATGAGTATCGTGTAGTGTACTAAGGTCATGAATTTACTTTCGGTCGCATTATTCTCAGATCGGTTTCCTCATAGCCATTTTGGGAGTCGATGTCAGCGAGTGGATCTATTGCACGGCATACCATGCTCCTTTACAAGATAATGGCGTTGATTGCGGCGTATTTGTAATGAAGTACATTGAAGCGATATACAATGGTGCAGAACCCTGTTTCGACGTTGTATGCCATTCCTTGGCCTCTGTTATTGGGAATTAAGGGCATGTCTATTGCTTCTAGTTTACAATCTGTTTTTGCAGGTTGATATACCCGGATTCCGCGAAGAACTCTGCAAAAAGTTGACGTCATTTCTAATTTCGGAGGAGAAACTGACGGAGGCGAGGATCTAAAAGGCTTGTAATTGATAAAAGATGTGCGCTCAACCCGCGTGATCGACAGTCGCAGGGTGAGACTGCGATGTGTGCAATGAACAAAGACTTCTAATGTTCGAAATGATAATATTCAACATCGCTATGAAATGTTGTATGCTTAAACATCGCTTTAATGTCGCGTTCGTATTTTACGAATAGTACAAAGCGATACACTTGGTGGTCTAACGTCAAACTACACTGCTACGACCATGAAAACCTGTGCCAGCATTTGAAAATTGCTTGAATTTTAAACGACGGTTTCTTCAATTATGATCTTACGGACCTATGAAAAAGGTATAGACGGATACGACAACTGCGTCGAAGCCGCCTATGCACTTGATTCAAGAATAAGTCGTTTATGCAGGAATTGTCGATTATGTCGGTTCCTTATTCGCGAAGCAAAGTGGAATTGTGTGTTGTGTCATTCAAATATTAATGAAATGTCCTATCACCCTCCATCAGTTTTCGAGTATATACGTCAGTTTCATTAAACCAAAAGCAAATCTTAAATAAAAAAGCACTCCGCATTAATGAAAACAATGTCATGCCAGAGGGCTATTCTGAATCGTAGTCAATGCGATTGGACCGAATCTTTGGGTCTCACATAAATCCACAAGTACGTCTCAAGAAATCGCCTTAGGTGTACATTACCGTCGGTTCATCAATACAACGATTTCTAAGAACAAACCTTTCTTATTGATAAGTTCACGTAATGCGATATTTAGAAATATCTTTCACCGTACAGTATTCTTCATTGCTTAAGAACAACTTTACCAGCATTGGTTATGCGTATACAACACAAAACTATTTCTGAATACAATTTACTTTTCATAGAACACCCGTCAACAGAACGAGATGAACACCCGTCACCGGAACGACAAATCCGCTTAGACCTCGCTAGGGAGAGGAAGAGGACTTGGCGGAGCTCCTGCTGGCCACCCTAAGCGCGACTGCACTGACTGGGTTGCTGTCGAGGAGGACGGCGAGAACGGTGATGGAGGGGCTCGTTAGGTTGTACAGACAGAGCAATCGATAGGTTTCACTTTATACTATTCTGTCTGTCGTTCGTTTTAAACTCAATCAATTTTCCGCATATTTCGTCGCGTATTACCGGCATATGTTCCTGCAACAAAACAGGTAATGTGAAACCAATATATAACAGGAATACCCAATAACATCGGATATGAAGCTCATACAGCGTGGAAACAAGGTTCTTCTCCATTGTATATTGCTTCAATATGCTTCATTACGAATATGCCACAATCGACCCCATTACTTTGTAATGGAGCATCGTCAGCACAGAGCAACATCCACTCACCAATGTCGACACCCATTTGCCCGTTAAGGAATCCCGCCTGTGAAAAAGGGATAATATATTACAGTCCGGTCCACCTCGAATAGCTACTTCACCTTTGGGTACAAGCTTACCAAATGCATAGCATCGCGTTCTGCGCCACTGTGGCAGTCCAATGAGTTGTAGCACCATAGTTGTTTTAGCTGAAAATTCATCTCGTATAGGACCCAATGGTCTGGATGTTGCTAGAGTGTAGGAAGTAAAATCTGCGAATCGATAAAATCATTTTTCGTTCCAGAGACTTATCGTGATGGGGATGTTACGAATAAACCTTGGATAAGAGGTTTGTTCACTTACCTTTCCAAATTTCGAAATGTCTATGCACTCATCATCGTTGTTCCAACAAGGTAGTGCATCTTCGAATCCTATGCCGTATGGCTTTCGCCGGACGTACATCTGTTGCACGAAATAGCAAGGTTTAACCACCAAGAAACGTGAGTACGTCATGAAAGCAAACAGAACAACAGCGACCCAGACATACCATGAAATACGGGCTGATGATGCGTACCGTATTGCTCGTTGGGTTGCTCTAAATGTAATTGACAAAATCATACATTGTCTGGTTGCACAAAGTTACGAACTTCAGAACATGCAAACCGATGACCTAGAAATTGATAGTGGACAAATACTTACAAAATTACTGATAGTGTTCCCATCTGTAAATTCATCTTGCATCTGCTCGATGTCATCTACGAACTCGTCAGGGCATTGCCGCCCACCCGAGACTGTGGATGTTGCACTGAGTGCACCATGAGCGTGGTATTCAGGATTGGACATTGAAATTATTGTCTACAGTAAACAACACTAGTCCAAATACGACATGAAAAGGCAAATGTTCACTAAACCGCTCAGGCCTTTCAAAAAATATACCTCTTAAGCGCTAGTCCTGGTACTGTGGATGTGGTTGTCTTCTTGTTCAGAGCCGTGCGTGGCCGTTTTGCTCCCATCGTCCACTCCATTGGCAACGTGCCTGGTCGTTTAGCTCCCATCCTCCTATCCGTTTGCTCCGTGCCTAGTCGTTCTTCTCCCCTCGTCCACTCCTCTGGCGCCGTGCCTGGTCGTTTTGCTACCATCGTCCTCTCCGTTGCCATCGTGCCCGGTCGTAGTGCTCCCATCGTCTTTGGCGTCGTGTCGGGTCGTATTGCTCCACTCGTCCTCTTCTTGTCCGCCATGGCTGGTCGTACTGCTCCGATTGTCCCCTTCTTCGGCGCCATGCCTGGACGGAGATATCGATGACACCTTTGCAACGGAGATACTGAAACGCCGTCCTCACCTACAAAGGTAAAGTCCTTTAACGTGCAACCATTTTTTAAAAACAACCCGCTAATTAATTGATTGCGTTTAAAAAAAATATAAATACGGCTTTTCGCATGCCGCCTTTTTTTGATAACCGCCGCCAAATTAAATGCTTGCATTCGAAGTATTCAAAAATACGTATTTCCATGCCGCTCATTAAGTTTTAAATATTCAAAAATATGTTTTCCACGTGTGATTAGACATTCGAACAATACCCACAAATCACTATGCTGCGATACCACAGATCGGTCTCCGACTCAAAGCACGAAGCTAATTAATTGATTGCGTTTAAAAAAAATATAAATACGGCTTTTCGCATGCCGCCTTTTTTTTATAACTGCCGTCAAATTAAATGCTTGCGTTCGAAGTATTCAAAAATACGTCTTTCCATGCCGCTCATTAAGTTTTAAATATTCAAAAATACGTTTTCCATGTGTGATTTGACATTCGAACAATACCCACAAATCACTATGCTGCGATGCCACAGATCGCTCTCTGACTCAAAGCACGAAGTATCCAGCGATGGCAACAAATCCTTTCCTTATCTATTGATTATTTAACACAAATACCTTTTCACGATTATCGTATATGGATACAAACCTTTGTGCCGTCAGAACTCGTTAAATTATTGTTCATGGCTTAGATCGCCAATACTTTGTGCGCTATTCTTTTGAGGCGAAGACAAATACAACGATTGCTAAACAGAAATGCTATATCTTAACGATGCCAAAGAGGTTAGGCAATGCCACGATTTTTGAAGAAACATCTATTTTCGTTTAAAGTTTATTTATTACCGAGACCCAAAGTCGGAAAGATGTAATAATAAAGAATTAAACAGTAAAAGAATTTCACGTTACTGCAACTCATTATACAATTACAACAAATGTATAGCGTGATAAAAATGAAAATCTAGGATTTATTCTGAGTCACTGGACGAATCCGATGAAATTTCATAGACTTGTCTCTCATTTTTTATTGGTGGACTGTCTATCCTGGGTGGCCTCTTCGTTGCGAAACCTTGCCTAAGAAGATTGGTCATCATGTCCACCACTGCATTCAATTGAATGCCCATAGTGCTTACTTCTGTCCTTAATTTCTTATTCTCCCTCTCAATAAGTTCGAACCTTGCAGCAGAGACAGTCTTCTCTTTTGGAGCAAGTGTTCGGTCTTCCTCGTGATTTGTTACTGATGGACTAGTCGTATTAACCAGAGCGAGACGACGTTTTGGTTGTAGAGGCTGGGCTACAACATGAGAAGGGACAGTTGGGAGGCATGGGTTGACAATTTTCTCAATCTTCCGATTTCGCCGCATTGGTTCCCAATAGCTTTCAAAATAGAAGGGATCAAATTGTCGTCCTTCATGATCATACGGTACGGCAGGGAAAACACCTGAGTTCCAATTTAATAATTCGTCCCTATAACGATCGCTCCAATTCACGTGCCTGCCCCCACCAATATTCATTTTCCTTCTCACCTCCAAAGGCTTATTTGGGATAGACTGCCCCAAGTCAGATTGTAGGAGAACTCGACTACCTTGCTGCAACTCGGCTTCAAAATTGCAGAATAGCCACAAATCGCGGTCAGACAATCTGGCAGCCTCCGCAATAACATCTTCATCATCGCCCCCATCTCCATAAGGTCTCCACAAAACCTGTACATTGATAATTCTTTTTAATAACGAATGACAAATATATTAAAATTTATTTACGCATGATATGGCAACAACGATATGCACTACGGAAGACAATCCTGCAGCGATGTATACTTAAGAATGCTGAACATTACAACGATTTATAATACTCAATGGTAAATGCTGACGCGATTGTAAACAATTTTAGAACATTTACCTCGTTTAATTGCAGCCCATCTAAAATGGACTTAGCATTATAAACTGCGACATTTATTCTGGCCCAGCGACCGATCTTTGGAAAACCACAAATCGGAGGGTCACACCGTGGACGCAATGGGATAATATGTTCCAACGCCCAGACCTAACAAAAAAAATATTATTAGCAACGCCACAGACTGCAATGAGATTTGTCTACAAATACTAAGTATGTAATCAACAAATACCTGAACAAATGGCCAAAATCCGCCAACTGTTTTCGTACCATTACTCGCACGGTGGAGTTGACTGTATAGGTATGCGAGTATAGCGGCACCCCAGGCATAGTTGTCGACTTCGTCTAAGTCTGCCAGGTACTGCAGCCACATGGAACTTATTCTCGAACCAGAACAATCGGAAAATAATGTAACAGCAAAAAAATATAGAAGGAAGCCGCGCAACTCTTGGTCAGCTGTTTCAGATGCACAAGTAGCGGAGTGGCCTTCCCATTTATTACGAAAAACTGAGACCTTCATTGATGTGGAATTGCTTCCACCAGAAATACATTGACTCCATTCGTCCATCGACATTCCTAGAAGGGCAGTGCAGTTTTCCCTTGCGTTATAGTTTGAATGTCGTAATAGGACAGCACTGCCATCGCACTTAAGGCCAGTGATCCTCGCCACATCTTCTAGAGTCATGGTGATCTCAAAAGAATCAAACTGGAATGTGTTAGTCTTATCATTCCACTTATTTACCAGGTGAGTCATGGTATTCCAGCAAGTTTCAAAATATTGCTGGTCCAAAAGGTCACCGAAGTGCATATTTCGTAGTCGGTCCTTCTGATATGCACTCAGTTGACCATACCAAGACAGAACTACAGGCCATTGATAGCGACCTCCGAGCTTTTCACCTGGTGCTCTACTTCTCCTGTGACCTCCCTGTAACACAAAATAACATATTATTCCTACAAATTATAAATTACTTCCATTTGTACTTATAAATACTATTCTACTAACCGCTATAAATAATATTGGTTGCAGACATACTATCGCAGTCATCGCTATAAATATCAATACCTAACACAGTAATCGCTATACCAAAATCGCTAAATATATTATTAAATCTTCGCAGACAGGACGAATATATTTACCTTGGTCGCTATTTTCTGTTGTTCTCCCTCCAACCTGGGACTTTCTGGTGGGTCCACTGCCTCCAACTGCCTTTCAATCTCCATCTCTACCGGCTCCACCGTCGCATGCCTTTCTCTCGCCTTCCTTTCTCTCGCCTTCTTTTTTTCATCCTCATTCTGCTTCCTTTCTCTGTCCCTATTCTCCTCCTCCTCCTTCTGCTTCCTTTCTCTCTCCTTTTTCGCCTGCTCCTTCTGATTCCTTTCTCTCTCGCGTTTCTCCTCCTCCTTCTCCTTCCTTTCTCTCTCCCTTTTCTCCTCCTCCTCCTTCTCCTTCCTTTCTCTCTCCCTTTTCTCCTTCTTCTCCTTCTGCTTCCTTTCTCTCTGCCTTTTCTCCTCCTCCTTCTCCTTCCTTTCTCTCTCCCTTTTCTCCTCCTCCTCCTTCTGCTTCCTTTCTCTCTGCCTTTTCTCCTCCTCCTTCTCCTTCCTTTCTCTCTCCCTTTTCTCCTCCTGCATCCTTTCTCTCTCCTTTTTTGCATCCTCCTCCTTCCTTTCTCTCTCCTTTATCTCCTCCTCCTTCTGCTTCCTTTGTCTCTCCCTTTTAGCCTCTTCCTCCTGCTTCTTCCTTTCCCTTTCCTTTTCTTCCTCCTCCTTCTCCTTCAGCCGCCTTTCTTTCTCTTCAATTTCTTGTTTCCTTTTTTGCCGCAATTCTTCCACCTGCTTCTTCCTTTCCCTTTCCTTTTCTTCCTCCTTCTCCTTCCGTCGCCTTTTTTTCTCTTGCAGTTGTTGTTTCCTTCTTTCCTGCAATTCTTCCTCCTGCTTCTTCCTTTCTCTTTCCTTCTCTACCTCCTCCTCCTTCTCCTTCCGTTGCCTTTCCTTCTTTTCCTCATTCTCCTTCTGCTGCCTTTGCATTTCCTTAGCTTCCTCGAACTCCAACTTCCTCCTTCGCCTTTCCTTTTCTTCCTCAAACTGAGGAATATTCTGTTCCTTCTCTTCCTCCTCCTTATTTATTTGCCTTCGCCTCTCCTCCGCCTCCTTCAGTAGCCTTGCCTTGTGTCGCATTGCTCTACTCTCCAAGTTTCTCCTATGAGCCTCCGCCAGCATATTGCTAATATTTCTTTCCCACTCCTCCGCCTTCTTCTTCCTCTTTTCCATCTGCTATGCGTTAATCCTCCGCCTTCTATTTATATTCTCATCAATATTTCTGACCTTTGCCTTCTCTTCGTCATCCTTGTTCTGCATCTTTCGTTCTTTAGAGTTCTTCCTTTGGTCCGCAGCCTCGATATCTGATGGATAATCCTCCGCAAAATACGATTCTAAGGCTTTTTCCCTGTCTTCATCGTTCTCAATCTTAAGTATATTTTGGTATCTTTCAAAAACTTTAGATAGATGGGACTGGCGGATCACTTCTCTAATAGACAACCCATAGAACGACGGGGTATCTCTAATCTGATGAGGCGCAGACATTGCTAACCTGCACAACACAATACACGATCATCATCATTAGAAATCGTTGGAATATTTGGGTTCATAATACAAATCCTTGTATAAGAACCAATCTTCAGATTGAAGAAAGAAAACTTACATGAAACTCACCGAAACGATGGGAATTTGGATATTCCAACTGTAGAGTAAGCAACAGTAACAACTAATACGCAACAGAAGGTGGCAACGATGCTGCGACTGCGCGTAAGACGGAAACAGATGCTCTGGTAAAAAGGAAAGGATGCTCTGGCAACTCGAGATGAAAGCAAAGAATCTCCGATAGAGTGCTTAGAGCGAGAAAGGATTTTTTTGAACTATTTGTATCATACAACATAACGCTTGCTACATACGCAAACTCTGCGAAACGTTTTCCCGCGATATCGATGGAGGGCAGTTTTGTCATTTTCACGAACCGACGATTCCGTTTTCTAGAAGGAGGGCATTTATGTCCGTCCGAGGAAGAGGAACCGACGATTCAGTTTTCTAGAATGAGGGCATTTATTTCTGTAAATTTTCAGCGATTTCTATTGTCATTTCATTCCCCATTTTAACTTCAACGATACATTACAACCACAATCATCAAAAGAAAGATTGCCCAAACTAAGAGTCTTGAGAGAGTAGAGGAGGGCCTCACCACTCACCAAATAACAAAAAATACGACTCAACTTCAAGTGCAGTAAGGACCCAGAGTCGAATAAATTTAGAGGCAGCTCATCAGTAAGGACCCACAACAGTCAATGTGCAGGTCAGTCGGTGCTTGATGGAGCAATATAGGATCTTGTGATGGATGTGCACAGAAGCAGAAATAGAAGGGAGAGAGAGCGAGAGAGGGTTGATGAGCCCCCGGACCCCCCTCCTGTAAGGGCAAAAGGCCATGAACACGCTGGGAGGAGCCCTCAGACCCCCCTTCTGTAAGGGTAAAAGCTCTGAATCAGACTCCATAACTCTTCAAGTTGAATGATGCCACCCACACTGAGAGGAGCCCCCAGACCCTCCTCCTGTAAGGGTAAAAACTCTGAATCAGGCTCCACAACAGTAAATGTGCAGGTCAGTCGGTGTTTGATGGAGCAATGTAAGATCTTCTGTTGGATGTGCATAGAAGCAGAAATAGAAGGGAGAGAGAGTGTGAAAGGGTTGATGTTCATGGCCTCCTCCAGGGGAGATTTCTTTCTCGGATAATCCTGTAGTGCAGAGACTGGGTCTTAAATAATCATCTTCGGGGCACTTAAGTCTTTACAACCACTCCTTTTCAAGAACCGTCATTTTTTTTTGCACCAATGGAGGAGAGGGTACTTAAGTCTTTGCAATCGCATCAAACTCCAACGCTAATTAATGCTGACAAACATAGGGATACGAGACGCACATGCTTACATACGTGGTGCTCTTTGGGACCCCGATCATGAGATGTAGCTAACTGCCCTGTTGGGGGGGGGGAACATATAACCTGCTTCGTCAAATCCTACCTAACCAAATGGATGGAGCGACTAGGATGTTGGAACCTCATCACAATCTATCTAATTCAATTAGTTGTAAAAAGTTAAAATGTGAGGTTAAAAAAAGACGGGACGTTTTTCCTTAATGTAGGAGAAGACAAGGTTGATAAGCTCCACAGAAGTTTTACTGTAAAAAAACACTATTTAATGGTTATTGCTTAGACTCCTCTCATCAGTAAGAGAAGAGAGGTCAATCTTACAGTCGATGTAGGTGGATCTCACCGAACCACTTAAATCGTGTGCACCTTCCTTCTCTCCTTCTTCTGTGATTCATACGTGTGTCCATCAAAGCAGACGTCTCCTGCGTCCATTGTTGGCCAGGCACCAAAGTGTTTTCAGATTAACATCTGTATCAGTCGGAAGCCCCCTCTATAAGTAGACACTTGATGGATGTGAAATACGTGTGCCACAATGGATCACTTTGCAGGAAATCATTCCATTGTGTAACCATGATGGATGTGAAAGAGGAATGAAGATCGTGGCGTGTGTGGGCATGTCAAATATTCAGATTTGGGTTGGATAAATGAATGAATCCAAATCCATTTATTTGGGAATCGGTAGAGTGTGCCACATCCTATCTTAATAGTAATTTTCGGATTTGGTATAGAGTTTTGCATTTGTATCAAATCTGGAGACCTGATACATATTTGATTAGCTGCTTAAGCTTGTTGGGTTCAGACCGGTATGAGTTATACCATCTGGCTTTGAATCCGATTCCAGATCGAATTAGACATTATCTGATTAGGTCAGAATCAGCAATGACCACGTCTCTCTCTCTCTCTCTTTCTCTCTCTATGGTGGAGCAAGACCAGCACTGCACATAATAAACACACCCACCTAATTTGAAGAGGAAAAAAGAAAGCCACATAAAGTTGTTAGCAGTGACAATATTGGCAAATATTATAAAAATATTGATTTTTTTTATATGTTTTAGTCACATAATTTTTTTTATTAGAGTTGTATAACGGTCACCTAATCTTTCCATCGCAGTTTCTGTGCTTGTTCAGGGCATTTGACATCAAACAATGATTTTTAGTCTTGTGTAATAATGTGAACCAGCTCGGATATTTTGACACGGTGAAAATAATGCGAAACCAGCTTATGAGTGGTCTCTCTCTCTCTCTCTCTCTCTCTCTCTCTCTCTCTCTATATATATATATATATATATATATATATATATATATATATATATATATATATATATATATATATATATATATAAAGAAATGGGACGGTGCTAAACCGATTTGATGTTAAACCGCATGCTAAATAGATTTTTCAGGCTTTTTCATTTTATTTTTAAATTCTGACCCATGCTTGATTTTATAAGGATTAGCTCTTGAAGAGTTTGATTCCAACACATGGATGGGTTTCTATAAAGTTTGAAAAATCAATGGTCCAAAATCTTTGTAAATTTTTTAGGCTCAGGATTTAATAAATCGACCATGGAGAAGCTTGAAAAACCCATTTAGCACCTAGTTTAGCACCAAATGGTTTTAGCACGGACCAATTACTCAGATATCTATCTATATATATGTGTGTGTGAAGAAGTGCAAAATCTACAATTGATAATGATGGAAGATGTTCCTTCTCTAATGATCGTGTTTTTCATTGATTAGACTTTATATACTGATTTTTTATCATTCATTTAGTAAGTACAATGTTTTAGATTATGAATTTTTGATATTTAAATGTGTTTTTTTAAGCACTAAAAATTAATGGCCCACAATACTTTATAAAGTTTTAAATGCTTTTTGGGCTGTCATCTTTTGTGTTCAGAAAAAACATGTCTAGTTGTCACAAAGTCTGTGTAAAGCATTTTTTATAAAAAACAAATAAATAAGGTTTGATTGATTAAATACTCAAACATTGGAAAAGGAGAACCATTTGGCCGTCATTTGTTATAGATTTTGGACCTTTTGGTTGGACAGTCCCCCTTTTATATATATATATATATATATATATATATATATATATATATATATATATATATATATATATATATATATATATATATAGTTAATACTTGGTGCCTTGAAGGCACCAAATTATATTAAACTGAAAATCATACATTTTTTAAAAAATTAATCTTATGAATGCAATGTTTGTTTAGTAAAAAATGAGTTTTGAATCACATGATTGTGACACATAAGCAAATTTTTTAAGGGCTTAAAAAATGTACTTTCTACAAGCGCACTAAATTTTTATGATTTAAAAATTTTTATTTTTAGATTGAAATAACACAACCCAAGGCTTGATCGTCAGCAAACAAATCTAAAGACATCTATGTAGTTTGATCGAGTTGATAAGCTTGAACCTATGATTTTTAGCTCAATAGTTTCATATAATTTATTACTTTCAAAGGCACCAAATATTAACCATAATAATTAGCACAGTAACAACAGTCACTAATTGTTTGGGCCAAAAGGCGACAATTAGTGGTGCTAAATGAGTTTTTTCAGATTTTTTTGTTATATTTTTAAATTTTGACAGTACAAATGTGATCTATGTACTTGATTTTATAGGGATCAGCTCTTAAAGTTTTGATTCTGACACGTGTGTGGGTTTTTATAATGTTTGAAAAAGCATCGGTCTAAAATCTTTGTAAATTTTTTAGGCTCTAAATATCATTTTTTCATCGGAAACAGATGATCCAGGTGTGGATCCCTCATAAATCGACCATGCCCAATACATTTATGGAGACGAAAACTGCAAAAAAAAAGAGCGAAAAAACTCATTTAGCATGTTTCATTTTAGCATATTTCATTTAGCACATGCCCATTACTGTAGTTCTATACAATGATACCATATGGTGGTTTTTACTTTTTTTGTATGGATCTGGCCACCAAATATTCGGTTTAACCATAAATATGTGTTTAAAATGGTTTATTTATTATGTTAGAATATCTTATCATGTCTATTATACAATAAGATTATATTTTTGAGATGGTGAAAAATTAACAACTCTTTTAAGAAGGGTAGTATAAAGTGACATAATATTTGAGTAATATTTAATACATAAAAGTAGTAAATAAAAGATGCTAAATATGATCCAAAGGTGAGATTTGTCTTTTTGAGCTTAGATCAAGGCAAATCAAGTGTGCCACCATAAGTTACTAGCACAATAGAAGTATCCTCTCTCTCTCTCTCTCTCTCTCTCTCTCTCTCTCTCTCTATATATATATATATATATATATATATATATATATATATATATATATATATAGGTGCAAATTGTATCAACTCAATCTGACCTTATAGGAAACATACTTTGGATCATATTTTTTCAATCTAAAAAACTAACTTTTTGATTCATGAAATTTTGGCACATTGTGAGCCATTGATTTTTTAAGTACTCAAAAAACCTGCCTACATATTGCAAGCACATCATTAAAAACCTGTTTTTTTACTAAACAAATTATGTAGATCACATTTATAAGGTTAGATCTCCAAAGAAAAAAGCAAAAAAAGTTAAAAAAAAATGATGTTTTCTACTTAGATTGCATTTACAACCGATGGAAAATCAGACGCATTTTGTGGAACCCTAAAACATGCCATTAGCATCTTCTGACCACAGCTAAAGGTGGTTTATCTGCGGCTAAAGGAGATAGGCGCTTTTTTTTTCTGATTTGATTTTTTCGATAGGAATTCTGGAATAATTTTTTTTATTTGATTGCCTTGCAAGTTGTTTGTTTGGCAAGTGGGCCTTGCATGACTTGTCATGATGATAGAACATTATTTAGCATGCATTAGGGCTTTATTGGTTTCATATTGGTGCTAAATTATTTGTAGGACCATCCAAATTTGATTTGAAAATTTGGTCTTCCTTTAGGACACCCATAATTTATGTTCAAGCATAATGTGGCACATTTCCATTAGCCATGGATGTTACCCCAACCAGAGATTCCAAGTCACTGTAATAGAATTTATGTCATGTGGACCCTCTAGCTTTCCTAGCCAAGGCAACCCACCTCCTCTTGTAGTTCTCTGTTAGTCAATGTCTTTGGTCCTGAAATTGGATTCGTATGTCAAGTGTAAGGCTTGGATCACCTTAATCAATTATTGAGATGAACTCATACTCACTATCAAGATCGTCATGGCAAAGATGGCTGCAGCCCACCTGTTGGGGACCTACCATAAACTCAGGCTTATTTTCTTGGGTGATATATATATATATATATATATATATATATATATATATATATATATATATATATATATATATATATATATATATATATATATATATATAATTTATGACGAACTTATGTTTAGTTTTTAAATGTGACTATTTTTAAGAAATTATTCAGGTGATTGTCTAAGTTAACTTTACAAATTAAAATTTACTTATATGCAGGCCACCACAAACTGCATGAGACGCATGGGATGACACTTGCACTTTATACATTTTTTAAGGGGATGCGGCTGATAAACCAGCAGACGCCCAACCGATTATACAAATGGAAAAATCAATAGAGTACAATTAGGGGTGTCAACGGGTTGGGTTGGGTTTGGTTCGGACCCAGGTAGAATCAGATTTGAGCCTGATTTTCAGGTATGGTATCGGATCTGGACTCAGGTCTAATCGGGTTTACTATAAGAGAAACCATACTCTGACCTGATAAGAACTACATGACCCAGACCCGGACTATACCCGGTAAAATAATACTTTTATCATTTTTACATTGAAAATTTGTGGGTCTTAATTGAAACTTGGGTCGGGTCCGGGTCTGATATAAAATTTCACAAACTATACCTGGATTCATGTATTAATCGAACCTTTGGGTCGGAACCCGGGTCTTAATCAGGTCTTATTATTTACTACCATATCTGAACCCTATAGGGTTTGGTCGACCTGTTGACGCCCCTAACAATGTAACTATAGGGTTGCACAACGAGCCAATTCAAAAGCTTTTACATTGTTTTTAAAGGCTATGTTTGGGAGCCTTGCAATGGGATGGAAACACGATTTCAGTGTGTTGTCAAAATATTGGTTTGCCAATATGTGCTGTTGAGTTGAGAGATGGAGTTGCCAAAAACATCCTCTCTCAGAAGGTGTTGAAATGTGGTGTTGGACCAATCCCAATGCATTGTTTCAACAATGCAGCTGCTCCCAAACAACAAGAGATTATTAGAGTATGATAGAAGCTACAACACAACCTCTGATTCAAAGCTCCCAAACATAGCCCAAAAATAATTTTACTTAAAGTTGTTCTACTCGAGCTGACACGAGCTCAACTTGAGCTCTACTTGAGCCGAATCCAAACATCAATTGTTCAGTGTCAAGCCAGACTAAAAAATCATTTATAATCATGTTCCCCCGGTATATATGAAGCCACCATCGAAGTATGACATGGTACATATGCGAGCGAGTACTCTGCAATTAGGGATGGCAGTGGACCGGGGGAAAGCGGGGCCCCGCCTCGCTCCGTTTGGACCGAGGATGAAGGGTATGAAACGGGGATGGAGGCGGGGACGAAGGTTAAAATCCATCCCGGTCCGGGGGTGGAGGCGGGGATGGACGTGCACTTTTCCCCGCCCCGTCCCCGCCACGATCCCCGCCTCATCCTCGCCCCGACCACTTTTCCCCGCAATATCCCTGCCCCGCCCCGCCTCATCCCCGTTTGAACCGGGGATGGAAGACATGAAACGGGGATGAAGGCAGGGGTGGAGGATAAAATCCATCCCCGCCCGGGATGGAGGCGGGGGTGGAGGATAAAACCTTGAGGCGGTGCGGGGGTGGAGACCTTGTCCCCCGCCCCGCCCCACTGCCATCCCTATCTGCAATACAAGAGTTTGCACTATGGGCATTGGCTTTATACCAGCAAAAGACTCCAATCACAATTGTTTTGTCTTTCTTTTTTGTTGCGAAACTAGTAACATCCGCCTGCTCTCAAAGTTTTACGGCCTTTCAGTCAAATAGCAAGTAGGAGCAGCATGAGCATGGCATGCATTTTTTTACGCAAGCTTTGCCCCTACGGGGGACTGTTTCTTCCAACGAGCAAAGCTGAACCTGCCCAAGCTGACTCGTGTTCAGCCCTATATAACTATAAAAATGAGGAGCTGTAGAAGTATCATATTAAAGAAAAAAAAAGGTTAAAAGTGTTATTTTAAAGAATTAATTAGATTCATGTGATGTAAGAAGTAACTTAGGCAGATCAGACGAGTGTCATGCATGCATGAAGGGTGTTCTTTGTGGGCCAGGGCACTCACTTGAGGTTTACTACCTAGGAGGAGGGCCCATTAGGTGTCCCTAACAAAAAAAAGAAAAAAAAAAACTTTAGTCTGTCATTTGAGCAAATAAAAAAAAAACTTAGGCATTTGAGCAAATAAAAAAAAAATCTATCTTAAATATTTGAAAACCTAAGTGGCAAAACATAAATTTGTTGTATGTTAGGTGCCTATATGTAAATTATCCTATTTTCTTTTAGTTCTTCCTGTGATGATGATAACGTTACAAGATAGGTGCATGAATGAGTTGGGATTGGAGTGTCTCGCTCACCTTCGGCTAGGCTTGTGGATAACTTGTTGGATTTGAAAAAATTATCAAAAAACTAAAGAGGACCGATTTTCATGTTTTCGTTAAATCGTTAAAATAAAAACGAAAATAGAACTTAATGAGAAAGGGTACTTGAATTCATAAACACTTCGGTAGATGGGTGGCCATTTTTTTTTCTCTAATTCTTTTTCTAAACTTAAAAGAGTCTTATAATGTGTGGTTTTCTAACATAACTCATCAAAAAGAAATAAAAAATGGAAACTCATTTGGATGTGGTGGCAGACTTGGTTAGAGAGAAATGATTGCACCTTTGATGATCATATCCACCACCATCTTTGGGATCTTTGAATCAATAATCATTTTTTTTAAAGGCAAACTGGGGTTAGGCAGACCCCTACCAGAAGAACAGCCGCCCCATGTGGCAGAAGGATTGGATCCTGAGCCTACACAGGACACCACTTACCACATGTTGCATCAATAATCTTCCCAACAAGGGATGGAGAATTCAGTCTAGACAGGTCGGATTGATTCCAATGAATTATTCCATCTGATGCAAAGCGCTGCATCTGTGCATATGGTTACAAGTCTTGCAGCAGAACTTTGGCGCAGTTCACTGAATTCATTGTTTATTGGGGTGGCATCATTTTTTGTTTGGTATGACACATTCCTTTTTGGATTAAGATGGATTTTGGTGCTTCCAGGTCACTCCAGCGCTAATTATCTCGTTTAAAGATAAGTGGGCATCACAAGTCATCATTGAATTCATAAGGTGAAGCATTATCCATTCATCGTCATATGCATTTCTTTTGAAATACAAATGCCAATTCTCTCTGTCCCAAGGCAAAATAGGACCTGAACATGGAAACAAGAATAGTTGTTAGTGTATTGATATTGTGAAAAGCCTTTCCAAACATTCATGGAACATTATACAACAACAACTACGCCTTCATGCCAAAACAATTGGGGTCGGCGATATGAACCAACAAAGAAAATCATTATGGGTCTTCCACATAAATCATTCTCCTCCATTCACTTCTATCCAATGCCATGTCCTCGGTGAGGTTCAAAGCATTCATATTCTTTCTTATCACCTCCATTCATGTCTTCCTAGGCCTACCCCAACCTCTTTTAACTAATATATTTTCCCATTTCTCCACCCTTCTAACTGGAGCATCATTAGGCCTTCGCCGAATATGTCCAAACCACCGTAAACGATTCTCTTTCATCTTATTTTCAATGGGTGGAACGCCTACCTTCTTACGTATCTCCTCGTTCTGAATCTTATCTTTTATTGTATTTCCACACATCCATCTCAGCATACACATCTCAGCTACACTCATTTTTTGAATATGATGTCTCTTGGCAGCCCAACATTCTGTACTATATAGTAAAGCGGGCCTAATAGTCTTCTTATAAAACTTTCCCTTCAACCGCAATGGCATTCTACGATCGCACAACACTCCAGTTGCACTCTTCCATTTCATCCACTCAACCTTTATCCTATGATTTACATCTCCATCAATTTCTCCATACTTTTGAATGATAGATCCCAAATATTTGAAGGAATCATCCACCGGTATTTCGTGCTCACCAAGCTTCACTACACTCCCATCACTACTTCGTTGCTTACTAAATCAACATTCCATGTATTCGATTTACTCTTACTCAACTTAAAACCTCTTGCTTCCAATGTCTGTCTCCATAATTCTAACTTAGCATTAACCCAAGCTCTAGACTCATCAATCAAAACAATATCATCAGCAAACAACATACACCAGGGCACATCCTAATTTCATGAAACATTATGATGTGATAAAATTCCTAGAAAAGTTTTGCCCTTTTACTAATTTCTCTGCCCTTGATCAATAGCTCTGGTATATCCTGGTAATTTTCTCACATTTGTGCTTGCAATCTGCAGTAGGTCAACATCAATATGAAAAAACCACATTGTATAAAGAATCATCCTCTTCCACTCACCCAAATGGTTATCCACTTTTTCCTCTATCCCCACTTTTAGTTCTTTTCTTTTTTACTAGGACTTGTTAGATTCTACTTTGTGGGGGTAACATCATGTCTCCCATTAGTTTTTTCTCTGTATTTGGTTGATTTTTCTTGCCCAAATATTAATCTCAATACATTAAGGCTTCGTTTGACTCAGTGGACAAACCCCAGTTGGACACACCAGGTGGCGTTTGTCCAGGACCTGTGAGTCGCACCCCCGAAGGTACGACTTATAGGCTCGGTCACCCTATCTGAATTAAAAAACAGCGGGAACCAACGGGTTCCCACTGGGCCAATTGGTTCCTGCGTATCAAAGGCGGGACTGCACCTGGGCAGGGACGGGTCAGTCCCCGCTCAGGTGCATCACGCTATTCAAACACTCCCTAAGAGAAGGATTTGTTCTCCACTTAAAAAAGAAAAAAAAAAAGTCCACCTTAACTTGAAAAGAATTGAATAAGCACTTGCGGGGCGGGTCGCCCAGTTGGTTACGGTGAGCATTGGTATGTGTGGAGACCCGGACGTTTCGAGTTCAATTCGCCTTAGGATCAAACCAGCAATGGCAAGGGCTGACCCACTTTTGGGGGGTTTACCTGTAGGATCACTAAGATGGTCGATTCTATTGGATTCTTCGTCATTAAAAAAAGAATTACGTATCAGCGCCGAGGTTATAAGTAAATAACGTTTAACCACATCTTATTCAAATATTTCATATAGATACCTGTGTTTTCAATAAATTTCTCACATGGCCACTTATGTCACTTTTGTTGCGAAATTACTTATTTGACCTTAACTGTGTGACACCTGCACTTTATAAAGTTGCACAGCCGTTTAAGAAAAAAATGGTTAAAGTGTCATTTTAAAGAACCAAACTCCTGCTAAAAGTTAATTAGAGTTAAGTTAAAAAAGTTCAAAGTGTTGGTTAGGAATTAATTAGAATCGGGTGATATAAGATCGTGTTTGATGGTCTCCTTTGTGGGATGAGGCACTCACTGTAAGTTTACTAATTAAGAGTAAGGCCATTAAGCTACCCTTATTGACAGGCAATTTAGAAAGGAGGATATGAGAGTATTGTCAAAAGCCGTCATACGCATTTGCGCCGTTGAGCGCACGCCATTAGCTATAAACACACATAAAAAAAAAACAATCTGTTAAAAAAAAAGGCGTTTAGGGGTGGTTTTGACCGCCTCTAAAGGCCATTTTGCAAAAAAAAAAAAAATCACCACTGATGGTACACAGTCCGAATGATGAGGTGTTACTCTCCTCTCTCTCTCTCTCTCTCTCTCTCTCTCTCTCTCTCTCTCTATATATATATATATATATATATATATATATATATATATATATATATATATATATATATGATAATTGATAGGTGAAAAATGACAGGTGCTAAATGATACATGCTAAAATGAGTTTTTTAGGGTTTTCTTCATTTTATTTTTAAATTCTAACTATATAGATGTGATCTATGTACTTGATTTTACAGAGATCAGCTCTTGAAGAGTTCATCTTGAAGAGTTCGATTCTGATACATGGGTGAGTTTTTATAAGGTTTAACAAATCAGGGGTTCGAAATTTTTTAGGCTTCAAATATCATTTTTTCATCAAAAATACATGATTCAGGTATAGATTTCTCATAAATCAACCATACCCAATACATTTATGGGGTTGAAAATGCAAAAAAAAAACACTGAAAAGATGTCACAATTTGACACCTACTGATGCACATCATCTAGAGACAGAAGCGGATTTGGATCCCAATCTAAATATCCAGACTCATTCCGGACATCGCTACCCAAGGCGATTCACACGCTTGCAGGACATCCGTGGTCCTAGTGGATCTCCCAGTTAGTCGATGCTCATCGTGATCCTTTTATTGCATTGATTCCATTACGGAATCATATTTTTGGATATTGTTTCATCAATAGTTATTTCATGTAATAT
This sequence comes from Nuphar pumila, assembly GCF_984573655.1. Lineage (NCBI taxonomy): Eukaryota > Viridiplantae > Streptophyta > Magnoliopsida > Nymphaeales > Nymphaeaceae > Nuphar > Nuphar pumila. The sequence goes on along the minus strand of NC_143252.1, from coordinate 135,120,724 downwards.
TTTTTTTTAGGAGCCGAATTCTACGGATCCGGATAGTTCTGGCACCACGTAGAATCTTTTTATGGTACTAGAGGGTGTATGGGGTCTAAGGGTAGTTTTTATTTTTTTGCAACTTTCCTTCTCTCTTGGTGTTGGTGCATGATCCAATTCGCAGTCTATTTGGATCTAGATCTTGATTCCTCTTCATAAGGAGGGTCCTAGGTGGCACCACTTTAGTGTGGTCCATCTTGGATCGCATTTGAATTCATGTTGACCAACCCAAAGTAAAAAATGGACTGTTGGTGGAGTTATTAGCATTTGACAAAATTTAGGCTTGCACACTCATTTTTGGTGCAAAGCTTGAGAAGGCCCAATGTCTCTTTATTGTGGCTCTTCCCAAGCAACCTAAGCCTTTAACTAGGGAGGTCAACCAAGGGGTTAGGGGTCTTCTTCATTTTCGAAATTGGTAGTGTGACTGGTTCTAGAGTGAGAAAAATCAAGTTTTTGGTGTGGTTGGTGCTTGAGAAAAACTTTTGAGTGTGGATGTTTGGTGAAAGGTTGCTTGGAGAAGAAGGTGAAACATTGTATCACCTTGTGAGTGTGGAAGTGAAACCCGTGGGTGGTTTTATTCATTGAGGCTGATCTAAACTTCCGTTCGTGGTTCATTTGTGGCATCGGTTGCTTCCCAACGACGGCCATTCCAACTACAAACCGGATAATAACGGGTTCTTCATTTTTTTTGTTTACTTTGATCATATGAAACTTGTGTTGATCGTTTCATCTTGCTAAAAGTGTTACTAGTTCATTGACTCTTTTAAATGCATAATTAGATCATTTTTATGTTAAAAATCAGATTGCTCAATCAAGTTAATTCCTGAAATATTCAGTGTGATTTGGAACTCATTATTATAACAAATTTCGTAAAATCGTTGTCTCGGTTCGTCAGAGACACCTTCAAAAAAACACTTGTATCGGTCTCAATACTAATCCGATTTGGACGTTCTTTAGCATTCCGGAAAGATAAAAAAGATGTCTCCAACTTTGTAGTTGAGACTATTTCATGATTCAGTAGTTTGAGGCCCTGAAAATTGTTGTCAAAGTCTTGAACTGACAGTGACCCACTGTGATTAATTTGATTCAGAACACTCTTAGTAGTGTTCGGTATTTTGCCGTTATCTGAATATTCGCTCCATGAAAATTGCTCAGACCGAATCCTACAACTTTGATGTTTAAAGATTTTATTGAATCATTGTATTTATATTCCGAAAATATCAATTTCTGCTGTCATCGAATACTTTGAAGTTGAATTCCTGCAATAATATTTTTATATCATTTCAGATATTCAAAAATTTGTAGAGGATTGTAGAGACATCAAAAAATTACGTTATTTAGTGTTCTGGAAAGGTCTGAAACTAAACTTCGTTTCGTCAGTTGTGAGTTTTTGAAAACTCCAACGTTTACTGGTCCCAAAATCCCATCAAACAGACTGTTGTTGAAATCACCAATCTGTGTTATACTTGAATAACAGTCCTGGTTCCGAGACCATGGAATGGACGTTTCTACTCTGAATCTGGTGTTTTCGAATCCGTTGAAAAGCTGTGCAAATCGTGCAAAACTTTCAGTTGGACCGCCTCTGTCGAAACAGAGTGCACAGGTCCCGAAAATCTGTTTTCCAGAGTTTTGTTCGAACTCTATATCGTATAAGCTTCCGCGTGCGTTTGAATCCATTTAGATCCTGGATCGTGGATCGGTGTGTACCAAGTCCACACCGTAGCATTGCATCACCTATCCATTTATCTCTCTCTATATATATAGAGCCGAAAAAAGATCAACATTACCACTCACGAAGATCAACAAAAGGTTGAACCCATGAACCCAACAAGATAGAAAACAAAAATAAAATATAAAAAAATAAAAAGCTAAAGAAAAAGAAACCCCAGACAGATAGCAACAGACAACAAAGCCAAGCTCAACCAGGTCTCTAAAATGCATACGTAAAATCACATATACATCAACCAAAATTTTATGGACAAAATTATTAAGGACAACCGGAATTTGACGAAAAATAGCATCATTGCGTGCCATCTAAACAAACCACCAAGTAGTAAGCAACCATGTCTTCCAGATCAATCTTCGTCGCTTGCATTGTTTAATTTCAACATGGCCCAGGAGCAGATCAAGCGCGAAAGACTTTTCTTTGACAATTACATCCGAAGATCTCCACGTCCTATTAAATAGGGCCACAAAGATTGGGCAGGACCAGAATAAATGAGAGATAGTTTCTTCAACAGCTTGACAAAGCACACACTAGCTAGAAAACTGAAAAAACCAACTTCTTTAAATAAGTGTGAGTCTAAACTCTATCATGCAAAATTAACCAAGTCAAGACCCGAGATATTGAGGAAGAGCCCTTAGCCCATAACACACACTCAGGAAACCAATTTGCCCCCGGAGGAAGCAACGATCTATACACTTTATGGGTGTAGAACGTACCATTTGGCGCAATCGTCCATTGCAACCACTGATCGTAATTTCTCGCATCCTCAATTTGATCTCTAAAGAACGATAAGGCTCTCAGCCACATGCTTCGCAAGTGCGAGATCGCCAACCTTCGGGTTCCATGACGAAAAAAAGATAAATCAGGAGCATCATATTTAGCATGAAGCAAACGAGCACATGGAAAACCTAGTTGATGGGCCATCCAACATTGTTTGGCCACAAGAGCAATACTCCTCTGTCTTTGAGCAAAAACACCTGAGCCAACCATATGCCTAGGTAACACCACTGTTCACCAACCAACCAAATGACGCTTACCCTGAAATTGACACCCAGACCAAAGAAAATCTGCCATTAAACGACAAATCTGCTTCTCCACACCCACAAGCATCACGGACATTGATATGAAAAATTCAGGAATAGAAGAAAGAACATGTTTGATTAAATTCAGACGACCAGTGATAGAGAGATAAGACGCCTACCACGAAAAAAGTTTTTTTTCACTTTTTGAATAGTTGGAGCCCAAGCAGCAGAAGAGAGGCGCTTGACTTGTAACGACAGACCCAAATACATCATCGACAACTCAGAGATTGCGCAATTAAAAATCCATTGACCCGCTGCAAGCATAGAAGACTCAACATTGAACATAGTAAGAGAGCATTTGCTATCATTTATGAAAAGCCCAGAAAAAGAAAGAAAGAATTGGAGAATAAGTTTGAATCTAAGCATTTGTTGCACGTTTGCTCGCCCAAAAATAATCATATCATCAGCATGAATAAGAATATGGTCCGAGAAATCTGAAACATCTAAAGGATCTATCAGGCATTTCTCTGCAGCACGCTTGAGTAACACCATGAGACCCTCAGCAATGGCATTGAACAGCAAAGGCGAGAGAGGGCGGCCTTGTCGTAATCCACGCCCCAACTTGATCTGGCCACCTCTAATGTCGTTAATCTTAATCATGGCCCAAGCATTAAAGACCAATTCCCTCACTCACCCAGAAAAAAATGATGACCAATGTCAAAATTGGATAATATTTGAAATAAGAAGGGTCAATGCAGAAAATCAAATGCTTTATGGAAATCTAATTTAAGAGAAAAATATGGTTGACCACTAAGATGTAAGGAGTGAATGACTTCAGAGGCCAAGATGAAAGAATGGTGAATCCTCTTATTGTGGATAAAAGCGAACTGAGAGTTCAAAAATATTTGGTGAGCCACGACTTTCAACCTATTAGCCAACACCTTGGTGATCATCCGATAAAAGACACTCATAACAGAAATCGGGCGAAACCTAGAGATATCAGTGGCAGCATTATCTTTCAGAATTAAAGAAATAATTGCCAAGTGAGTTTGAATAGGCAATCTGGAGTTGTGATAGAACTCATCAAACATGTTAATAACATAAGGCTTAACACAAGACCAAAAAATTCTGAAGAAATCCACATAAAACCCATCAGAACCTGGAGCTTTCCACCCCGACAAACCTTTGATGGCCTTAAAAATCTTGTCTTTAGAGAACTTCATTTGCATAGATCTTACTTGATCTTGCTGAATCGAATAAACAAAAACAGAACCAATGACACCCTCCGCAGTAAGTGAAACAAAATATAAATCTTTAAAATACTGAATGACAACTGAAATAACATGTTCATTAAAGTACGGAACACTCCCAATGATGATTGATGGGATGACATTCCTCCTATGACAATGAGAAGCATATGAGTGAAAAAAATTTAGTATTATTGTCTCCATCCGCAAGTCATTTCACCCTTGTCCACTGCTTCCATCTAATTTTCTTCTTGACCCTTCAGTTTTTCAAAAGCGTTGATAACTCAATGAATCTGGCCTGCAAACTCTGTTGGTGCAAATCAGATAAAGACTTCGGAGAAGACATAGTTTGATACAACGCTGAATTCCCTTATTCCCAAGCAACCATTTGCTGAAATTTAACATCTCGATTATGGAGCCAAGCTTTGATATCTTTAGCGAGTTGAGACAGTTTCTCATGATACCGGATAGCCGCCCACTGCTCATTTGAGGGCTTGTTTTAAGAGTCCAAAATAATCGTATGAAAGTCTGGCTCCTGAAGACACCATTGTTCAAACACAAAACTCCTGACGGATTTAAAATCATCCCCCAAAAGAGTGATTAACTGACCATGATCCGAGATAGAATGAGCTAGCAAGACACACTTGACATCGGGAATGAGATCCAGAAGATTTGGAGTGACAAAAAACCTGTCAAGAACTCTGCAGCATGGGCGAATCCGACTATTCGACCAAGAGAAACACTCCTCGATAAAAGGAATAGGGTTATGGTATATATATATATATATATATATATATATATATATATATATATATATATATATATATATATATAGAGAGAGAGAGAGAGAGAGAGAGAGAGAGAGAGAGAACCTGTTAAATTAAAAATATACAAACCCTGCCAAATGAATATCCTTCATCTGATCGTCTTATGATGGGACGGTTCTGGATTGCCCCTTATAAAGTGTCTTTTACCCATGTCGTCTCTTCCTTGCTCCCTCCTTTTCCCCTCACGACCCTCTCTCTCCCTCACGGTTGCAACCTCCCTCTGGCGACGACGAGAACTACCAAACCTCTCTTATCTCCCTCTTTCCTCTTGTTCTTCTTTCTCCCTCACGGTGGTCATCAGTGGTGGATGGAATAGAGAAAAAGGGAAGGAGGCTGCACAATGGCTGAATCAAACAAAAGAGGTCAGGTGTCCGCTCAAGTGAGTGCTACCAGATCATTGACAAGGGAGGCCAAGTTGTGGGGGTGTCATCGGATCAGAAGAGGAGGGAGGAGGCTCGGCTCAAGTGGATGCCACCAAATTCGACACAGGAGGGCAAGTTAAGTTGGGGGGTGCCACCAGATGAGACAAAGAGGAGGAAGGAGGCCTGACTCAAGTGGTTGTCGTAGAATCAGACTCAAGAGAGGGCAAGCTCGGTTGGGTGGTGTCGTCAGATATGATGAAAAGGAGGGGTTAGGTTTGCCTAAGGTGGGTGCCGCCAGATGAGACGAAGAGGAGAGCGAACTGCAGGTGCCACTGAATCAGACACAGGGAAACGCAAGGTCAGCTAGTGGGGTCTTGAGGATGGTCTGGGTCGACGATGCTGCCAGATTGGAGGCTGTAGGTCACTATAATGTTGATGGTGCTGCCGAAGGTGGCGGGTCATCACGAGAGAGGGAGGTGGTTGATCGCCAGATCGGCAATGGTGATGTCGGAGGCACTGTCAGGGTCAGCAGAAGGGTGAGCTCAGCAAGGTAGGTGACGGGACATAGATGGTGCAGTCGAAGGCAGTGGGTAATTGATGCCGACGCCCTAGGGTGGGGGGATATGAGTCACGGACGAGTTCTCAAACACAAGCGCACACCTTAAACTATGCCTAAAATTAAACACAGACTTAAAATCTAACAGAAACCTAACGAGGAAGCGTTGTACGACCTGTTCTAAAACAATTAAGTTTATACATAATACATGTCCTTATATTCTAATACATGCAACAATAAAATCAACCCAACGAACGAATATTAGTTAATAAGGCTTAAACTAAAAATATCACACAATCAAGGCTGAATTTGAGAAACTGATTTGGGTACCCAAATGTCCTGAAAACTAACAGCAAATGTAAAAATGTATATTATTAAAATAATTTAACTATGCAACAAAAAATTTAGAATTAAAAGACATGTACAAACTCTTTAAGGCATTTCCCCGAACACATGGTGAGCACCTCCAAAACAAATTTTTAACAAGGTTTTTCTTAATTGTTTCAACACTAAAATTTCATGAAATGTCGTAAACTAACACTATCTTCTAAATAAACAACTATTAAAATAAAGAATTCATGTATACAAACATTCACCATCATAAAATACAATTTCTAAGCATGAAACAAAACACAAAACAATCCACAATGTAACCTTGTCCAAAATGAAACCTTCTAACACATCAAAACGTAATTCATTTAAAGAAATCTTTAAATCTAAATTAGATTTAATATTTAATCATTCAGCTACAAACAAATATTTGATTCAGCTCAAATGGGTGCTCAAAAGATTCCTAATAGTTCACATAAGCAAAAACAACATAAACACAAGTAAACAATGAAGGGGTTTCTTAGCTTCCGTGTTGGTTCTACATTGGCCAAACTCTGATCTTTAATGACAGCAAAGTCAACACGTCTGGCCATCTTCATGTACAATAGCTCCTATGCTGTAAGGCGCGCACATAGGCAATCGATGGGAGAGAGGAGTGTCCGCTTCACTCACAATTTTTTTCAAAGGAGATCTCAAAGGCAGCAAAATGTCATCCTTTCACAATTTTGGGTGGATGGTTTTAACATCAAAGAGGAGGGATGAGAGACATTAGGAGAGAGGAAGAGGGGGGTCTCTCTCTTCTTGGGTTTCATGAGCCATCAAAGACCCGCACTGGTGGGTATTTGGTTTCAACGGGTAGAAATGGGGATACAGCTGGATCCAGAACAACTAAGTGGGAAAACCAACTGGGCCTGGGTCCAAACCCACCCAATGGAGTGGGATTTGGGTCAAATGCTAGAAGGTCTAAATCCACCCAAGGGTCCAGCTTGGCATGGATCCAAATATGACCTAGGTGGATCTGAATAAGCTGCAAAATGAATAAAAACTATAAATAAATTAAAAAACTACCAAAAAATCCTACATGCACCTATCAATGGCCCAAACAGATCCTAGCAGGTCATTGGCACTAAACATATGAAAATAAAAAAATTATAGAAGTTTAATATACAAATCTAAACATTCAAAACCTATTTCTAAACAAAATAATATTGAACATGCTCAAAATAAATTTTGAAATTTAAAAATAAGCCTAAAGGGAGCTTTAGCCCTATAGGCTTGGTTCAAGCTGAGCAAGAGCGGGGTTTGAAAGGTCGAACTTAGGTTTCTGACATGTCTTCATTTTAACTTAATCCAGCTCATCATGAGAGGAAGAGGGAAAGGAAGAAAGAGGGCAGTAGTTTAGGGCTTGAAAAAAAGGAGAAATGAGATGTATTTAAGTGGCAAAATTTAGCAATCTCAAAACATGATGGGAGGACTGGTTCATTTAGCATATTTTGTAGGGAATCCATATTTTGTAGGGAAAGGACTGAACGTTGAAGATTCTCTCTCTCTCTCTCTCTCTATATATATATATATATATATATCTTTCTCACAAGCCATTACCCTCTACAAACCGACCCCTAATAATTTTCTCTTGCAACATGGATTTACAGCAGGATGATGCAAGAATCTACAACCAACCCCTAATCTCTCTCTCTCTCTCTCTCTCTCTCTCTCTCTCTCTCTCTCTCTCTCAGTTCCCTCCATTTCCCCTTCCCTCCTAGGGTTTGCTCTGGTGCTCTCTCTCTCGCCGTTTGATTAATAGAGGAGATCGATTTGAGAAGGGAGAAATTTAGGGTTTCTGTCTCCGTCCTCCCGACTGAGAGGAGAAGACGACGACAATGCTCACCCTCTCCATGAGATCTCTGCAATCACTCTGATTCTACTAGCTTCTTTCGTCATGGTCGTCCATCCCAACTCAGCAACCAGAAGAGCAGCGCAAGGGAGCAGGGTCAGATCAACACTTTTTCTCCCTCTCTCACCAGCCCCAAATTTTTGCAACTCAGAAGGCCGAGCACGGTAGAGGAGCAGGGTCGGATCAACACACGGACATCACGAGCTTCAGGCTGGACCACCCTCGGCTTCCCCTTGCAAGCAATCCCACCTTCCCCACTTGTTGTTCGCTCTGTCAAACCCTCCGTAGTAGTCGATACTTTCTACTGGCTGTGTTCATGCGGGTCTCTACATCAGGTGCGCTTTTCTCCTTTCTCTGCAACCCTATCCCCCCCTTCCCTCTATCGAGTATCAGTCGATGCCAGCCTTGCCTGTTTTCTGCCCTTAGCCGCCCGTAGTCGCATGACTCCACCTGCCTCCGCCCTGACCCAACCCACCTCGCTCCTCTACCCTCGAGTCTCCACCACTGACCCCTCCAACCAAAGTTGGGCACTCCTTTTTCGCTCTCTGTGTTGATCTGCCATTGTTGGCCGGACCCCACTTTGGTTTTGCCTCCTCTCCTGACCCCACCCACCCTGTTCCTCAATCTGTGAAGCTCCACTCGTGACCTCACCCACCCTTTTTCACCTCCATCTTGCCCCCGCAGGCTTCAAGCGTCATCTCCACCCGCATCTTTTCTGTCGTTTGGTTGTGTCTCATGCCTAACCCATCCCTCTTCTTCTGGGGTTTAGGCGCCTCCAACCCCCTGCGGGTCAACCAACTTGCTCTTTCTTCTATCCTAGAGGCTTTGAACGATTGGAGGCTTGCCTTCGCCCTTCGTCGTCAGGGTGTTTCTGTTGCCCTCCCTTTTCGCCTATCTTTTCGGGTATTTTTCTCCCTATCGGAGGCCTTAGTGTCCTGTCTCGCCGCCGGATCGCTGCCTGCTCGTGATGTCGGGCGATTCCTTTGAGCCGTCAGGGTGGAATCCCTTCAGGCTTGCTCTGTTGGCGCCTCTCTTCGGGCTCTGTTTTTCTTTCGTAGGCCTCTCAGTTCAAGCGTCGGTCGGGGCTGGCAGGAGGTGAAAGCAACCTGGCAACAGTCTTTCTCTAAAAAGTTGTCTCGTTCTCGTCTTCCCCGGGCTCAACTGGGTGACTGGTGGTGCGTGGGTTGCCTTTCGCTCAACTTTCGCAGGCGTCGTGGATGCCTCCATTGTGCCTCGTTGTTCAGGTCTCTGCGGCACCCGGTTCTCAGGCGCTCGTGGGTGGTAGCTTCTCCTTCCTCCCCAGGTCGAGCCTCTTCGCGAGGGAGGCACCTCCATCGCAAAACTTCTTTCGCGCTTTGGGTTCAGATCAGCATATTGGAAGATTCTTCAGCGTCGTTTTTGGGTATCAAGATGGGCTTTGTTTGGGTGTTGATGTCGTCGTCGCCGACCGCGCCGATGTCGTTCTCAGGGAAGTGTTTCAGTCTCAACCATCTTTGTCGTAACCGCCCCAGTGGATCGCTAGCTCTCATGGGTCGGGTCGATTCCTGCTCTGCTTTGTCGGGCCCGCCTATCCACTGTGATGTCGTCGTCTATAAGGGCCCCTCTTCCGGTGATTCTTGTAGCCCGGGGGTGCAGGCGGCAGTCTCGGGGGTGCAGGCGGCATGCTCTAGGGTGCCTGCATTTTATCAGTCTGTATCTCTTCATCGAAGCTTGGGGGTGCAGATTGCGGGCTCTGGGGTGCCAACGATTTATTCATGTTCTTCTTTTCGACAAAGGTACTATTACTTTTCTTTCGCCTTTTTTGTTTTTTGAGGAGATGGTAAGGCCAGAGGGCAAGCAAACAGGCTCTCCTCGATCCATAGAACGAGATCTCGCCTCTCTTTGTTTTGGTGGTCGTGCTAGCCACTCGGTTATCACGTCGTTCGACGTTCGGTGGTTAGTGTGGGCCCCTTTACCGACGTCGCGAGGTCCTTTTGGGCGAGCGGGGACTCTCTTCGTCCGCTGTCTTCATCTTGCTCTCCCTCGGGGGCGTTGGGGTACAGGCTACCTCGGCTCCTTGGCGGTGTATGTGCCCCTGTGTTGGCTGGGGGATTTTTGCATCCTCGGGGTGAGAGACTGTTGTCATCATCATTATTTGTAGTATCATCTTTTCTGGGGTCGTTGCTCGAAGGCGGGCGGGCTATCAGGTGGATTGGCGGGTATGACGAGGCATCTGTGCCTTGGTCAGGTAGATGCTTGTGGTCATGGGAATCCGGTCGGTCTGAGTCTCAGGTTATGTTGCTGCAGATCTTTTTGGTGGATCCATTCTTCGAGGTTGATGAGGATCGAGGAATGTCAGGGGTCGCCTGGGCGACTAAGGGTTCTCTCATCCCCTATGCAGTTGCAACATCTTCAGATTCGTTTTGACATGTCCTATGGGGAGTCTGGTATTGGGCCTTTCTTTCGAAAGAGGTCTAACTTTTCGGAGGACTCAGTTCTTGCTCGGGCCCACATGTCGCCTAGTATCGGAGTCTCGATCCGACAACATTTTTTCTGCAGGCTAGTTGATGGCCTTTCAACCTTGGTTTCGTCTATCTCAAACAATTGCACCGTCTGTCCGCTTCGCCTGGTCTCCATCAGTTGGGTAAGTTCCCCTCTGTTAGCCGTGTTTTGCAGGGCTCCGCCTGCATTGAACAACACCTCTTTTATCTGGGAGGGTGACTTCGAAGGCATGGGGGGTTCCCCAAACTCGGTCTACCCGTCGCTTGCGGGTTCGTCATCTATGAGTGATCATCTTTCATCCATTATGGGTCTGTCTGTGGATGATGCAGCTCGGCGGCTCGAACTCGCGCTTACCCAAACCCAGTTACTCAGCATCAAATCTGTTATGCGTGAGTCCCTGGCTGCAATCGCAGATCGTTTACCGAACTCGGTCGTGGATGAGGGGTGTTTCACGAACGTCAGCGCCCTATCTCCTTCGATCGGGGGGTTATCTCAACCTGAGCAGGGTGGTCTCCCAATAAGGAGACGTCGTCGGCTCTCGCTTTCTCCATCCGGCGAGTCTGGGGTCTCTCCCAGGCGGTCTATGAGGATCCGCACTCCTCGGGGATTTCTGGACTTTCAGTTATGAAGATCTTGTGTTGGAATATCCGGAGACTGAATTGCCCTTCCAAACGTCTTTTTCTGGCGAGTTGGATCCGTCAAGAAAAGCCTGATCTGATTGCACTTTGTGAAACGAAGATGGCAGATATCCCGAGATCCGTCAACTCCGAAATCTGGCGTGGGGCAGAGTTCTTCTTCAAGCCTGCGATTCAATATGCGGGAGGCATCCTCATCCTCGGGAAGCAGTCTCTAGCCTTACAACAGGTGGATGAAGGTACGTTTTCCATATCCATTACTCTTCCACTTCCTTCAAACGCAAATCCAGCTGTGGTCACTATGGTGTATGGTCCCCACCGTCAAAGTCGGCGAGAGGAGTTTTGGTTGGACTTGAATAGGGTCATTGATTCATTTGGGGACCATCATATTATCATGGGAGATTTCAACTGCCTTTTGTCTCCTATCGACTCAAGTATTCTGGTGCCCTATTCGGCTTCAATGAGGATTTTCCAAAACTTTATTCAGATGAACCGGTTGTACCACGTTCCCCATGTAGGCGAAGCTTTCTCGTGGACCAATCGACGATCTAGACCATGCTTTCGTCTGCTAGACAGGGTGCTTGTTTCGTCAAATCTGCTGAGTTCTATTAATGACATTTCATGTTACCTTCTTCCACCATCTGTCTCGGACCATAGTCAGATTGTGATCCGATGGGGACAAGGCTTCACCGGCGACAGATTCTTTAGATTTGAGCAATGGTGGCTTAAGGAGGCGGGTTTCGAGTCATTAGTCCAACAATCTTGGAGTCGACCTTGCTATGCGGTCCGGGCGGCTACTAGATGCATGGTTAAACTTTTTCGCTTATCCCGCGATATCAAATCTTGGCTTATCTCCAATAAAATAAGCAAATTCCAAAATATGGAGGATTGGGAGCGTGAGCTGTCTTCTATAAATCAATCTCTCTTGGATACGACCTATATGAATGCATCAGATATTGAAAGCCTCAATGCTAGATCGGCCGAGCTAACTCTTCTAGTGCAATCTTGGCGTCTAAAGGATGAGATTCGTTGGAAGCAGTGGTCAAGGGTGACTTGGCTTAAAGCGGGTGACGGGAATACAAGGTTCTTTCATTCTTTAGCGTCACACAAGCATCGAAGACATGTGATTCATTCTATGTATATTAACGGTGTCTCCTTTTCGGGCGATCAGGTAATCAATGTTGTTACCAACTATTTCTCTAACCTGTATTTCTGCAACCAAGCTGCATGTGGCAATATGGGTACGACTTTATTTTTGTCCTTGGATCGAGCGCTCTCCAACTCGATTCAGGGGTTATTCACCAAAGAAGAAATCGTCTCGGTGGTGCAGGATTCGTTTGGGTGGAAAGCTCCAGGTTTTGATGGGTATCCAGTGGATCTCTTTTGCATATTCTGGCAATGTGTTAAGAGTGACATTCTTAGTGTCTTCGCTGAGTTTCATTGCAATGGCAGATTGCCGGTTCATGTTCACCTAGCAATTGTGTCACTTATTCCTAAGGAGGAAGACGCATCAGATATCTCGCAGTTTTGACCTATATCAGTGTTAGGGAGCTTATATCGCATTATTGTCAAGGTCTTGGCTAATAGGATGCGGTCAGTCGCTCCTAGGATTTTTTCGGAGGCGCAGTTTGCCTTCATTCCTAACAGAAGGCTTCAACATTCCTTTATTTTGGCCACAGAAGTGATGCACTCTCTGAAGATCAGCGGGGGGGGGCTTTTTTACTCTTAAGCTTGACTTTCATAAAGCCTACGACTCGGTTCATTGGCCGTTCCTTTTCATCATGTTGGCGAACCTGGGCTTCGGTAGGTGTTTCTCTAGCTGGGTGCATGAGTTGGTTACCAATGCCCAGTCACAAATTCAGATTAATGGGGTAAAGGGAAATCAGTTCAAACTTGGTCGTGGTCTTCGGCAAGGATGTCCTCTCTCTCTCTGTTACTCTTTAACATCGTCTCTGAAGGCATTGTGGTTTTGGTTAAGAGGGCAGTGGAGGATGGTCTTATTGAGTCTCTCGGTATAAAGGAGTGTCGTAGTTAGATCTTGACCTACGCAGATGACATAATTATTTTTGGAAGGGCGTTCATCCAACAAATGTTAAGATTCAAGCTTGTCCTTCTTTTTTTCCTATCGATGTCAGGGTTATCCATCAACTACGATAAGTGTTGTCTATCCATGGTCAATGCTCCTCCGTCAATGCTGGACATGGGCCAGCGGATATTCGGGTGCTCGGTATCGGAAAACTCCTTTTCTTACCAGGGTCTGCCGCTTTAAATCAGTCGTGTAACAACGTCAGCCTGGAGCACTACTATTCAAAGAGTTCAGAACAAAATATCGGGCTGGCAAGCTTCTTACCTTTTTATCGCAGGTAGACTGACTCTCATCAAGCACGTTCTTTCTGCTATGCCAAAATTTTTTATGTCTATGTTCCTGATGCCTATGGGGGTTAGTAAGAAGCTAACTGAGGCAGTGGCGAACTTTCTGTGGTCGGGGCGAGGTACCAAAAACAAACGTCACCTCATAGGGTGGGACTCACTTCGACTTCCCCTATACAGGGGGGGGGGGAATCAAGGATCCAAGGCTGAGGAGTATGATTCTCGTCGTGAAGCAGAGCTAGCTTGCACACCAACCTGGATCCCCGTGTGCAAGCATGCTCCTGGCTAAATACGGAGGTGTGGAATCCTTGATGGGGGCCACTAGCGTGCGTCAACGCACAATGTCAAAGCTTCGTCGATCATGGATCCAAGCTTGGTCTGCGGTTCTGTTTCATAATGGAAATGTTGACTCGCAGTCTCAGTTCGTTGGACGCATCTTTGCTCCGAACGGATCTTTCTGCTCAAAAGAAGGCTACCTCGCTCTCCTTCCGTCGGGGGTGGACCGGTTTTCGACGAGCCTGCTCTGGGGCAAGGGTCCGACTCCGAGATCATGTTTCCTGGCTTGACTAATCTTACACGATCGGGTGCAGACTGACAATTTCCTCAAATCCATCGGATTCCATCAGCCGAGTAAATGTGTGTTGTGCGAGGCGGCCGAAGAATCTGCGTTTCACCTTTTTTGGGAGTGCCCTGTCTTTCAAAACATTTTGAAGGTGACTTGGAATAAGCCGGGGGTCAGCGTGCGCCAGGAATCGTTCGCCAGCGATTTGCTGTGGGGTCCTAAGAAAGTTCGTCATTGCAACTATTGGCGGATCATTTGGTGAACCTGGCTTCTCTCGTCATGGTGGGTTGTATGGATGACTCGCAACAATGCTATCTTTCGGCATATTCTGGCAGTGTTCAATAAAATGGTGAACCTTATTTTGGCGGACGTGTATGCCATTATTCGCATCAACATCCCTGATCTACAACACAATCTGCCCACTAGGACCACTCATGATCCAGGGTGACGCTCGCCGACAAACTGGAGTTGTTCCGTGCTTTTCTGTTAACTTTTTTTTCATTTTTTTCCATTTTTCATTTCTCTTTCTTATTCTTTTTTTCCTTCGTTTTGGGGCTCCTTGGCATGTCCTGGGCCTGGTGGGTTATCTGGTAGGTTCAATGTTGGTTGAATCTGTTTCGTAATGTTGATGGTTATAGTTCGGCTCTCTCTCTCTCTCTCTCTCTCTATATATATATATATATATATATATATGGACTACACTAATCCTTTTCTTTTGTGGACATCATATGGGTAAATTAACCAAACAGGCCTTTATCTTAAACAACGTTGTCAGCCTCTATCAACCGATACTTATCGAATTGACAGAAAATAGATACGATACTAACCTGAATAGGTTATTTTTAATAAATATAAACAAATGCTTATAATTAAATTTTAATATTATTTTAATGGTTTTAACACGTGTCACAAAATATTTTTTAATTATTTTTTTAGCTGATTAAAAATGATTCACTTGAGAATCGGTATGGGCCGGTTCATGACCTGAATAGTTGGCCAAACAATTCAAGGCCGATACCGATACCGACAACATTGATCTTAAGTATTTGAAAACTGAAACTGCTAAACATAAATTTGTTGTAGTTAGGTGTCTATATATAAATTACCATATTTTCTTTTGGTGTTCTTGTGATTATAAACTTACAGGACAGGTGCCTGCATGACTAAGTTGGGGTTGGAGAATCTCAACTTATGATAGGCAGAAATTAAAATAGGAAAATCATTTGTATGTGGTGGCAGATTTGGTTGGAGAGGAATGAACGCAACTTTGTAGATCGCCCACCACCATGTGGGATCTTTGCACCAATGTTGCCAACAAGGATTGGAGAATATAGCCTAGATGGGTTGGATTGATTCCAATATGAGTTGGATCGATACCATTTATTAGGACTTGTTAGATTCTACATTGTGGGGGCAACATCATGTCTCCCATTAGTTTTTTCCTCTGTATTTCTTTAATATTTCTTGCTCAAATATTAATCTCAATAAATTAAGAGAAGGATTTGTTCTCCACTTAGAAAAAACAAAAAAACAAAAGTTCAATGTGACTTGAAAAGAGTTGGATAAGCCCTTTGCGGGCGGGTCACCCAGTTGGTTTGGGTGAGTATTATGAGGCCCAGATGTTATCAAACCAGCAATGGGCATGGGGCAGCATTTAGGGGCTGGTCCACGATAGGGTAGTACTAATTGAGGGTCAATTCTATTGGGTTCCTCGTCATAAAAAAAAGAGTGGGGATTTCACCAAGTATAATGATTTCACTAGGCATAAATGGAGGATGGATCAAAGTGCAATCACATTGCACATTTTCAGTGTCACTGCACCTGACTGAGCTCCTTCTCTACGGTACAGCCAGTCATCTGCAGACGATAGTATGCACCTTATTTGCTTGAGTTTTTAATTTCAAAGAACCCATTGGTTTTGTACACTTGAAGGTAGAATTGTTCGATGCCTTGGTTTTGAGTTGTCTCTTGGTCTCGATGTAGCTAGCATTGATCAAACTTAGCAATTTTCAGACTTTGAACCTGACCTCTAAGCTATGTTAATTTCATTCAAGTAAATACACTTTTTGATCTTCGTCATAATATTTAAGAACTTCTGAATCTCATTGTGGGTGGCCGTTTGGGCCTTAAATGGGTGCATGCCACTCATTTGGCCTTTATGTACGTATAAAATGGTCTTCTAGACCGTTCTGCTGGGGCTGCCTCAGGTCATTCTATCAACTAGCTTAGCCCTATTTTTCTTCAGGCTCTCCACTTTCTCTTTTTTATGTTCATCCCCTCTTTTTCTGTCAATTTTTTTCTTGAAGTTGTTTAGGGTAGTCATGTCATGGTCAGTCTTCTCAGAGTGGTTGGCATTGCACATAAGGCCCAGGTTTGATTGTATTCTAAAAGCAAGGTTGTGTTCAACCTTATTGCACCAAAGTTCACTCACGGTGGGCCAATTGTGGCTTTTAAGAAAGCACTATTGTTTTTTGTTTTCAACCTTTTAATCTCACCTATTGTAGAGAAATTTCAATAATTTAAAAGTCACATCGAACTCTGGGTTGGTCACACACGTAGCAAACTGAAAATGATCATAATGTATGACAAAAATGATAGTTTCTTAAAATGCCCTATAATTTTCAAACTTTGGCCGATGTTCAAATTTTACAAATTTTTTTGCTTTAAAAGTATTTTTTTTACCTTTCACACAAGTAAATTTCTTCAAGTTCATGCGATATATCGGTATGCTCCCTGGGTATCGTAAACTCTCACTAAAAAGTATATTCACACATTTTCTTTTTACAAACCTCGCGATGTTCTCATGACCAAACTTAAAAACTTTATGTAACTAAAACCTATCATAACTTCACAAATATTCTATTAAATTCACATATATTGTATGAAATTTGCATGACCAAATCAATTAACTTTCTGCAACTGAAACCTCTTGAAACTTCACATATATTGTATAAAGTTCGCATAATCAAATCTGTGAACTTCATGTAACTGAAACTTAGAAACTTTATACAATTTTTATTAAATTCACATATATAGTACGAAGTTTGCATAATCATATGTATGAACTTTTTGTAACTGAAACTCATCGTAGCTTTGCAAATATTCTACTAAATTTGCATATACAATACGAAGTTTGCATAACTGAATCTGCCAAATTTTTGTAATTGAAACATGTCAAAACTTCATAAATATTTCACTAAATTTGTATATACAGTATGAAGTTTGCATAGAATCATGTGAATCTCCTTTAAGTAATTAATCCTTAAAGAGATCTGAAGATATGGGTTGATCTATGCAAATTTTCGGCATGTGATTTTTCTTACATATGTGTGCTTGGTGAATCATATATGGTCCTTTTTATTTATTTTTAGAAAAAAACCCTAACTCTTTTCCCTCAGAACCCTCAATATTTTCTCTCTTCACTTGCAGTAATTTTCATGAAAATTTTTTGTTGTATTTTGATGAGGTTGTGATATCCTTTGCATCAACTTCCTAAGTTAGGTCAAAATGTGAGTTATATATATATATAATTTTATTTCAAATATTTTTCTTTATTTGTAGATATGAGCATTTACAATGCCCCATGCATATTTGCAGTTTGTTTTGTTAATTTAATGAATGAAATGAATATGGATAATCTTTCCTTACACGCTATTTTCATTAGATAATGATATGTTGTGTCATTGGTGTAGGCAGTTAATGATAACTTCTAAAAGGGTTAAAGTACTCTACCGTAGCACTTATCACATTAATTGGAGATCTATATTGGTATTTAAAAATTGTAGATTTAACAAATTTATGACTTTGATGTCTCATAAAACTGGTTATACAAAATAGTTATCGAGCTTTCAATATAGTTATTCTCCAAACGTAGATAGCCAACAAATATGGATAGATGTTTTGAATAATGATGATATAAAAACAATGTTATTTAATGGCGATATTTACTTAGTTGCTTGCAAAGCTAGATAAAAAGTCATTGTTTGCGAAGTGAAATAAGCAGTTGAAAGTAATATGCAAGAAGCAGTTGATGAATGCAATTATGAGAATCCTATAGAGAATGGCCAAATAAAAGGCAGAAAGTGAAGAAACATCAGCCAATGAGGTGCCAGATGGAAAGATACCAAATATTGAGTTTTGGACAACAATGGAAAGTATAAGTTGATTACTATTATAAAACATTGGATATAAATTTAATAGAATTATCAAAGATTGTATATAAATTTAATAAAAAAAATTATAAATGTACTTTAAATATTTATTACAGGTTTAATGTTTTGTATATTTTATATATTTAATTTTATTTTGCAGAAGATGTGTATGTATGTTTAATTTCATTCTAGGTCTAATGTTATGTAATAAGGACATGTGCAAGCACATTCCTAGTTCTTAACACTATCGAAGGAAGCAAATGATTGTTGTATCAAATGCATTTTCAAAATTTTTTGGAGGTCACACCATGAAAAATTCATTATAGTCTCATAGATTTCATGTAGTTATGAAACCCGACAACCAATATATTTAAGATCTTAGATTTTGCGATTACCATCACCTTGGAAGACGTGGCACGAAGTGCCATGCAGAGCCAGTGAATGCACCTCAGTTTGGAGATTTGAAACACTTATGTGAAGTCTTGTTGAGAGAACCTAAGGATATATTTGAAAGTAAAATGTTGAAGTTGTCATGGTTGAGGAAGACATATGACAAGAGTAAGCCCGGGAGAATGAAGGGAAAGATACCCTCTATTGGAGGGAAGGTCGGTCATAGATTAGAGAGAGAGTTGAAGGCATTCTTGTTCTACTTCTTAAGCACATGTTTATTCATTAATAGTGGTGGAAAGTTGATTCATGCATCATATATGTAATTAATGCAAGACTTGGATCATATCGATGAATTTGCATGAGGTGAAACTTCACTTGCACACTTGTATGTAACATTAAGTCAAGTGAAGTATGAAAAAAAAAACTTGACCGGCCTGTTGGCATTGTTGAAGATATGAATATTGATTTGTTTTGATTGATATGAAAACATGATTTTGTTATCTTTATTTACTAATTTGTGTAATCCATGTATTGATCTTTACAGGTTTCGATATGAAAGTATATATCCAATAGAAGGTCTCTTGAACGTGAGCCAATTGATAATGATTTTTATAAAGTTTGTACTCAAGTTCTCATTGCTACGATGTAGCCTCCAAGTCCATTGCTATGTACTATGAATGTTTGTAATAAGTTTATTTTTTAATGAATAAAATAAATATATGTATGAACAAGTTCATTTTCAAATGACTGGAATAGATATATATGTATGAGCAGGTGGTTCAATTTTTTAATGAATAATTGTATCAACACATTCATTTTTTGATGAATTGAATAATATATGATTGTATGCACAAGTTTATTTTGCATTAAAGAAATGAATATATGCATGACCAAGTTTATTTTTTAATGAAAGAAATAAATATATGTATGAGCAAGTTTATTTTTTAATGAATACAATAAATTATTATATAAACAATTTATGTAAGTTTTGAAGATAGACATCTACAAATATTTGACCAACTTTACGCATTCTGATATGAAAATGCAGTCAAATTGATAAGGATAACTTCTCATATGTGAATGCTGTCCAATTATAGTGAGGTTCACAACTCTGATATATATTTACATTTATACATTCAACGTATGAATGCAAGAAAATTTACACGTCAAAAATTTGCACAGATCGCCCCATATTTGTGGATCGCCTTAAGGATCAGTTACAAAAAAAATTCACATGATTTTGTGCAAACTTATTAGAATATATGCAAAGTTTTGATAGGTTTCAATTACAGAAAGTTTGCATATTCAATTATGCAAATATCGTAAGGTATAAAAAAATGTGTGAACTATCTTTTAGTGAGAGTTTGCAATACTCTGAGAATGTATCGATATAGTTTATGTGAAATTCAAGATTTTTGCAGAAATATTGTGCAAATACAATTGTTAGTGAGAAGTTGTGAGATCCGAAGAGCGTAGCGACGTATCACGCGAAACTCAATTGATGCCATTGCTGATAATGAATAAGGGAAGTTTTCACATTGTGGAAATCAAGCAGTTTATGCAGACACCCATCGAAGCCTAGGCATTTCTGCAGGCCGCACAGTGGTAGGACAATCTTAACAGAGGCCCCCAAAATCAATGACTCCCTTTTGTGTGTGTGTGTGTGTGTGTGTGTGTGTGTGTGTGTGTGTGTGTGTGTGTGTGTGTGCAGGGTAAAAACTAGGAATCTAAATTATGGTTGGCACAAACACAGTAAAAATGATCAATTTTTTGCCTAGTCAAGCAGGTTGAGGCAAAACCCAGAGAGAGAGATCATTTATGCTAATTGATTAAACAAAAAAACATTAATATTCTAACCAAAATCAAGCATTCATTGATCATGATTTCATTATTAATGCTAATTGAAAAAAAAACACATACAAATCTTAAAACCACAACTAAATATTCATGCCAATATAAAAAACTAAATCAAAACCCTTATTCCTCCAAAACATCATAAATTATGAATTTATGTTATTTGATAAAAAAACCCAAATATTCTAACTAAAATCAAGCATTCATTATTCATGAATTCATGCATAAAAAAAAAACATAGAAACCCCTAAAATCATAGCTCAACATTTATGTTATTAAAAAATGCATCAAATCCCTAAATCCTGGCAAACATTACTCATACATATACTAATTAAAAAATAAAATCCCTAAAATTCTAACCAAAATCAATCGTGAATTCATGAAATCATGTTTAATGTTGATTGAGAAAAAAAGCACAAAAATACCTAATTAAATATTCATGTCATTTGAAAAATCAAAATCAAAATGTAACCCTAACAAAAATCAAAGATTTAGGGGTTTGATAAGTGTTAACTAAAATCAAACATTCATTAATAGAATCACGCTTAATGATAAGTAAAAAGAAAAAGAACACAAAAAAATATTCATGTTATTTGCAAAAATCCAAATCAATAGCCCGAATCCTAAAAAAATTATACATTTATGCTAATTAAAAATCCCTTAATATTCTAATGAAAACCAAGTGTTCGTTGCATGCATAATGTTAATTAAAAAACACAAAAAATCCTAAAACCTAATTAAAATTTTATGTTCTTTAAAAATAAATTAAATCCCAGAAAACATCATGCATTGTGCTAATTAAGGATGGGCATGATGACACTTCCCGCATACCCTGCGGGTGACCCATAACCCTTGGGGGATTTTTGTGGGTCAGGGTTGGCATGTGCCCACCCTCCCCACAACGTAGCTCTGCCCCTTTGTGTGTTGTGGGAGGCACAGTTTCCTTCCACTCATCCCCTGTGTCATCATGCCCATTCTCATACTGTTCTGGGATGGACTTACACTTTTTCCCGCCCCGCTACAATCCCTGCCTAGCCCCATCACCAGTCCTTCTAAAGGATGGCAATAGACTATGGGGAAACTGCCTCATCCCCGTTTGAACCCGGGATGGAGGACATGAAACAGGGATGAAGGCGGGGGTGGAGGTTAAAATTCATCCCCGTGCGGGGATGGAGGTTCTAATCTTGAGACGGGGTGGGGGTGGAGACCCTGTCCCCCGCCCCTGTCCATTGCCATCCCTACTGCCAAGACAGTGATAGTATGTATGGCAGGCACAGCTAGCGTGGCTAGGTCTATGATCCTGGGGTGGTTTTTTGGTGTAAATATCAAGCGAGCTAGTCCCATTTCTTATAATTCTGAATTTATGGTTACTTCACAAAACAAAACAAACTCTCCATGTTGTCCATAACAAACACGTTTTTGTTAGCTTGCACAAAATATCACTTGGGAAAGAACCAAAAGTGTGACCAACAGAAAGGAAAGGAAAACGCGTAGAAATTTTCTTCCTTTTACAAAAGGAAACGTTTTTGACAGCAGTCGTCAGGTGTCACTTTGACCATACGCCAGAGTTGGTCCCATTCCGCCACGTGAGTATCCAAGTCTGACTTCCTTCAACTTTTTATTTTTTATTTTAAATTTATAACCGGAAGAAACCGCACCCAACATGAAGACCTAACCACGCTGGGCCATCGATCGTGTGGGCAAAATCCTATGTAGATGTCAAGAACCAAGAAAACATGATACTCTCCAGGGTTATACATGAAATTTCTTTCTTTCTTCGTCTACGTGCAAGATCAAGTAGATAGGGATCCTCACCTTCATGAAGCGATCTCATGTCCTTGTTAATTATCATCTTAAAAAAACAGGAAACCTTTGCTTTTTCTTTGATAAATAAAAGTCACAATGAGCCAGCGACAATGTAAAGATGTTAATTAATAAATTAACAACGAGCTGCTCTACCCATTCTCAGTGCAGCATAAGCAATTAGCCTATAACCAACAAGCATTAAGGTCAATGCAGCCACATCCAACCCCTTATGGTCAAGCCCCACAAGCTTAACTGCCGGGTAGTCTGCAACCCTACAGAGGATCCTCCCTTGTGAGGGTGACCCACCACATACATAGCAGTCTTCATCAGAGTACTGAACTCCAAGCAGCAGTTTGTAGCAGTAATGGCTAAAGGAGAAGTACTTGAGCCAAGATATGAATGCAGGTACATGCTGAACGTAGTAATCACTAGCCAGCAGAAAGGTGAGCATCAAGACTGATGACAAGGTAGCCCCCTGCTTGGTGTCCATGAGGACCGCCCCGAGAGCTAGGCCCAGGCCCTGTGACACCAACACATTGTAGAGAATGATAAGGAGGGTGAGGATGAAAGCAGGGAAGTTTGGCTTGAGGCCTCCCATCCAGTAAGTTATTGTGATGAACAGTGTGGGGAGGACCAGTTCCATGGGCAAATCCCCAGCCATCCTAGCCATGAAGTATGCAGAGAGACGGTACATTCTGGAATTGCGCTCTTTCACCAGCATTGGCCTCTCTTGTGGGAAGGTGAAGACTGCGTTGAATAGTGGGAAGAAACTCCAGAAGATGGAGAAGAAGAAGAGCAGACCCACCTACAAAAAAAAAAGGTTGTTTTTAGTTGATTGATTTAATTAAGTGAAACAATTAAGACAGGCATTACCTAAGGCTGGTAAAAGAACCGAGCAACTCGTCGCTTGACTTAGTTCGGCTCGTCCCAAACTCGTACATGTTCGGTTAGTTTGGATGGCGAGCCAAACATGAGATCGTTCGTCATACATAGCCGAGTCCAGCAAGAACAAGGGGTGTTCGCCTGGGCTCATATAGGCTCGTTTAGATAGGTTATGCAAATTTTATTGCACTATAAATGTTGAAAAAACTATGTTAGCTCAACTGTGTTGGTGGGCATACTTGCATTTAACAGGTCACAGGTAACATTTTCACAATAAACCCTTCCAAAAAAAATTTTTATTTATGCGAGCCAACTCAGGCTCGGACATATACGAGATCGGCTTGGCTCGCACGAGCCATACGAGCCGAGTCCGAACACTGTAGCTGTAAATAAGCCGATCCCTAACGGCCCCGGCCTGTTAGGTTCGTTTGGCTAGTTTACCAGCTCTACATGTTACCCCAAAGGGTTAACGTAGTTGAAGCGGGCCTTGGCTGTATGTGGCTGTAAACGAGCCGATCCTTAACAGCCCGGCCTGTTCGGTTAGTTTACCAGCCCTACATGTACCCCAAGGGATTGGACTGGCATACCATCAGTAGGGGTTCGATTTCAGCGAGTGCTACCCGTGCATAAGCTGAAGCCCAGCATAGGTCCTGGGGGATGAAGGGTCCTAGCCGCGCCCTCGAGCACGGTGACTAAGTGGCTGCGGTTTCCCATGTGATTGATATTATATAGGGCGACAGGAGTAAGACAAGAGTAATAAATTACAAATGGACAAAAGTACCTGATCTTGAATGTTGGAAACTTTGGAATGCCACCACATGAGGCCAGACAGAACTGAGACTGAGAGCACCTGGAGAAGCCTTAGCCTGGAGAACGATTCATGCTTCCTTTCCTTCAAGCTCCTCGTTAACAGCACACTGAACTGCTCCCACCAAGTTGTGCTCCAATCATTCTCCAAACCTGATTTAGCTATAATTCAGTTATAGTACCTCTTTCAACTCTCACTAATTAGTTTAATGATAGTGCATCCTATGGTAATTGTATTGTTACATATAATAGCATTGTTAATAAGAAAAGTAACCAAAAGAAATGTTAATAAAAGTATTAACTCAAAAATTATAGCCCAACTTTCCTTAAAAAAAATTTATAGCATAACTTTCTCAACACACTTACCCGTACACGAGAATGAAAGATGGTGAGTAGATTTTGGTCGCTTCATGAGCGTAGCAGAGGAGTTACGTTGTTCCCAACAGTAGTCATTTTGATGAGGAAGCTCCATCTTTAAGGCAGTGGAAAGGTTCTTGTTATATGACAAGATGAGTGACTGCTTAATGGCAGAAACAGCATTGTGATCAGGCTGCTCCATGGCACTCAAGCCCGCCGAAGCCGTCTTAAGATCAGGTGCAACACCTGCGAATTCGACAAAATTTATTCAATTCGAAGAAGGCCGGGAGGAAGAGAAGAGGAGTTTAAGGTAACTGCTAGATTACCATTCGCAATATCAAGCAAGAAGTCGGCAGGATTCATGGCAAGCGATGGAGTGAATCCGAGGGAAGAGAAGTAGCTCATCGCTTCGGAGGCATTGTCGCTATAGATGCAGTTGCCGTCGCACAGGAGCAGAATCCTGTCGAACATGTGGTATAATCTGCTAGATGGCTGGTGAATGGTGGCTACTACAGTTCTGCCTCCTCTTGCCAGACCTTGTAGGGTGGCCGCGATCCTCTGCGCGGTTGTGGAGTCCATGCCGGAGGTGGGCTCGTCCAGCAGCAGCAGGCTGGGGTTGATGAGCATCTCCTGGCCTATGCTCACCCTCTTGCGTTCCCCACCGGAGACTCCCCTCAGCAGAGGACCCCCAATGATGCTGTTCTTGCACTTGGTGAGCCCAAGCTCCTGCACAACCCGCTCTGCTTGCTCCATTTTCTCCTCTCTGCTCAGTGTATTGGGGAGTTTAAGCAAGGCCGAGAACACCAGGGTCTCCAAGACAGTGAGGTGAGGGTAGAGCACGTCGTCCTGGCTCACAAAGCCTGTCATCCTCTTGACAGAGCTGGAGAAGGGCTGCCCATTGTATGTTATGCTGCCGGAGACCTTCCCCTTCTGCAATCTGCCTGCTAAGGCAGTGAGGAGGGTGGTCTTCCCGCTTCCGGAAGGCCCCAACATTGCCAGAACCTCCCCTGGCCTTACCATCCCACTTATTCCTTCAAGTATAGTTTTCTCTATTAAACACCTCATCAGGTTGGTGGGATTACTTGGCAAGCATGAGCCACCATCGTCAGAACCTATCTTGATCTTGTACCCCACGTCCTCAAACTGCAACAAATAAGAAAAAAAATGCATATTATTGTAGTAAAAAAGAACTGAATTGAGTGATGAAGGCCCAGAATCGAATCCTACTGGTGCATGAGAGCTGTCATTGCTTTATCACGGTTGGGGGATGTAATTAAGGCTGAGTGGTAGTAAGGCTGAGCGGTCGTGTCCTTGGAGTTTTACCTCACAGCCAGGCCTGTTAAGCGACCTAGTTCTCTTTTTTTTAAAGGCAAGCTTGGGTTGGGAAGATCCCACCAGTTATTATTAAAGGTAACACTGGGTTTTGAACCTGTAACCTCACATCACAAGGAGACGTGCACCGACAGCTCCTATCGCCCCGTTGGTTAAGTGACCTAATTCTCGGTAGGAGTTTTTCTTTGTTAAATGAAAGAAGAAGAGTTTTATCAAGTAAAAAAAAAAATAAGCAAAAACCAACCTTGAGTATGACATGACGCAAAGGCTGACATAGATCCAAACAATGGGCACCATTGGTAGGGAATGGAGTCTGCGGCTGCTGCTGCTGCTGTTTTTTAGATAGTGGAGATTGAACTTGAACATCAGCAGATGCATCAAGGATGGCCGAATCCGAAGCGCGTTTCATATTCTCTTGCTCCAACCGATCCTCAGGAGGCATCATTATCTCCAGGGTTTTTAGAGAACAAAAGAAATTTTGAATGAGGAACACATAAGAATGGAGAAAGATGGTGGAGTTGTGACAAGAGGAGAGCACGAGGGAGAGTCGAGATCCTTTATATAGGAAAAAAAAAGGTGAAACGTGGGTGTTGTGATGCTAAGGAGGGGGAGAAAAAAGAAGGGGGAATGGGGGATGAATGAATAGAGGAGGGTAGTGCTTAAGTAGTAGTGCGTTGGCAGCGGCCAGTGGTGGACACGACGCCTGTCACATGCAAAAGGAGTTTTTTCACTCACCGTACTTCCATATATGGGCAGCTGGAACCCAACTTCCTCCTCACTGTTTTTGGTTGTGAATATGCCATAAGAAGTAAGCGGTACCAGGCCAACCGCTTTGTATCCTGCGTTTCCTCTCTCAAATAGATATCTGTTCATGATTATGATGACGATGATTTGTACTTTATAATGATTATGATGATAATGATGGATGGTATTTTGAATTGTATCAAGTCAATCAACCCAAACCAACCAGAGTAGTCAATGGGTTGAGAGTGGTCAGGTAGACGAAACCCAAATTTAATTTAAGATGCGCGTAATCAAAGTTACAGAGCGAGAGGTCATGACTCACACCTATATATATATGCCCTCCTCGTGCTCATTTTTTTAGGCTGCTCTTTCAAAAAATATTATTTTTTGAATTTTTTCTTCACATTTAACACCATAAATGTGATCTATAGGTTTTGTTTAATGAGAACCGGCTTTTGAATCACCATAATCTGACCTGTATACAGGTTTTTTCGATGATCCAAAATCAATGGCCATGAAGGTATTAGTTTTTCCTTACTCATAAAATTATATTTTTTCATCTATAAAAACATGATCTAAGAGTCGATTCTAAACACATCTAATGATTCAGATCTATCATAACATACTTGAAAACTATGGGGCAGAATAAAGCATAATGAAAAATAAGGCATAATATGTTCAGTTATATATATATATATATATATATATATAGATAGATAGATAGAGAGAGAAGTCACTCACTACAAGAAAAATATGAATTAGCGACAGACACTATCCATCGCTAATTCATCACAAATCCGTCGTTGAACTGCTTAATTAGCGAAGGATAGCGCTCATCACAATTTTTTGGTCGCTAAATAATGATAGAAATGATTTGTCGCTAATTTATGATGAATTAGCGACGACTATGATCCGTTGCGAGTTCGTCGCTAAATAAGCATGAATTTAATTTTGCGACAGATACGTATCCATCGCTAATCCGTCGCTGTTTTAGCAACAGATTAGCTATGGATTACATTCCATCGCAAAACCAAATATTAGCGACGGATAATATCTGTCGCTAACATATCACAAATTTAAAATAAAAAATAAAAAAAAATTGTTTGAAATAAAAAAATTAAAACAATTTGACACTTGTGCATATGTTAATTAAAAAAATTGAAAAGAGAACCGACAAACATGTTAATGAAATAACTGCATCCAACATGACCTGTTTGTTGTTCACAAATGTTAAAACAAGTGCTTGAGGAAAGCAAATGATCTCACTTAAGAGGGTGAGATTGCACACTGCCAATGTGAAAACCATTTCTCAAAGGTGAGTTTTGTTTAAATCATCAAAGTAAGTGTGCTCCATTGCCTTCTTTGCAGAGATTCTTTTTGAGGGATCATATTGCAACATGTTCTCTAGATGTTAGAGCACATATAAGTCAAGAACTTAACATGGTGTACATATATGATGATGAGGATGGTAATGCAGCATAATATGGCTTTGACAAGAGAAAAGGGAGATTTCTATTTCTGCTGCCAACTCTCCATCTGGCCTAAGCCCATTTATGTCTTTCCTTTTATAAAGACTGCATGAAAAAGGAGGGGGCAGTCTATTGTTTAGACTGAGGGGATATAAAAAGCAAAAAGAAAATGCCTTGTGTTTGATTTTGAGACATGGTGTCTTTGAAGATTCTCTATCTTTCTTTTTCTCTCTTTATATTTTTTCATGTATCAACCATTGAAAGCAAAACTGTAATGAAGAAAAGTGAGTAGGTTTGCTTTTCATGGGACGTCTTGGAATGAATGTTGATATATATATATATATATATATATATATATATATATATATATATATATACTGCAAAGAATAAGTCATATTAATTTTTTAATACAGTAAAAAATATATGTTGGTGGTCACTGGTCAGCCATCCATCTCCGAAAAGTGTTGGTAAGTCCTTTTCTCCTCTTTCTATTAGGCATAGGCTTTGGTGAGTGCATAAGGAATGTGAATCAATTAGCAAACGCAGCAATGCCCAACAATAGTGGCCTTTAATGTTAGATAGGTCGATAGGGGGGCACGGAAATGAAAGGACACTTGAGTAGGGATGCACACCAGCCGAGTTCGAGTTGAGCCTTGGCTGTTCTAACTGGGCTCGTTTCAAAATGCCTTTGTTCAAGCTCAGGGCTCGAGCTCAGAGCCAAGCTTCAACAGCATTGTTCAGGCTTGGCTCGATTCTGAATTCAAGCCAAGCCGAGCTTGGATAGCATTCTAAAAGGTTAGCAGGTGGGATTCAATTCTTAACCTCCCCAATCACTGTACAAATGTCCCACCACGGCTCCAGACCATGTTTTTTGTTTACTATGACACAAATACTAAAACCCCTAGACTAGCATTTACCGAAAAAAAGTAAGGCGCAAAATTCAATCTCAGCACCTACTGCAAAATAGGTTATGAATTAAATTTGAAATATATATATATATATATATATATTCGAGCTTCATCGAGTTTTTGAGCTTAATCGAGTTCAATGACTTGATCAAGCTTGGCTCGTTCATGCACATCGAGCTTAGACTTGTGTTCAAGCTCGGCTCATTTATGTTTACGGGCAAGCTCGGACCGAGCTTAAATGAGCCGAACCCGAGTCAAGATCTAGCTCGGCTGGTTGTGTATCCCAACACCTCTCTCTCTCTCAAAAAAAAAAGGAGTGATGCACGACCTTCCACCCCTCATTCCCAATGGAAAGCAGATCAGGTCATGCTGAACATGAGTGTTTTTTATCATGCCGACATCGTGGCCGTCTGTTTGCATTTTGGATGAATGCCACCTGGTTTTATGGAATTTTGAGCTTTTTAAAATGCAAATCGGATGGCCAGGATGTCAGCATGGGCAAAAACGCTAATGTTCAGCATGACCTGATCTGCTTCCTTCCCAATGTTGGGTTTTTTTATTTATTATAGGGAGTAGGACATACTATTCTGGGAGGAAGAATCTGGTGAAGTGATTGTATCTGTTGTTAGACCACACAGTTGACGGGCTATATCTAAAATTGGTAGGTGATTAAGTGCAGCAGCACACTAAAAGTGTGCAATTACATTGCACCTGATTATTCCTCCCAAAATAGTATGTCCCCAGTAGTGCGTTGCTGCACTTGATCACCCACCATTTTTTGCTATACAGCCTGTAAGCTGTGGGAACAAACAACAGTTGAATGCAGCAGCATCCCGAACATATGCCATCACATTGCATCTGTTCCTCTCAAAATAATATGTCACGAATCCCAAGGAGGCTATTGACACAACTTGTGAGTCATACAACCCGCACATTGAGAATGAGAGGTGGAAGCTTGTGCGTTACTACTTTCCTTTATATATATATATATATATATATATATATATATATATATATATATATATATATATATATATATAGAGAGAGAGAGAGAGAGAGAGAGAGAGACTAGAATATGAGAATTAAAAATGCAGGTATTTTCAACACTTTTTTGCAAATTCAACCTTGTGGATGTTCTTGGCATGGTGAATTTGCTACGAATCAACCATTGGATCATGTATTTTTGATGAAAATTATGATTTTTGAATGCTTAAATTATGAGCCATTGATTTTTAAATCATAAAAAAAATCACTTTTAGGAATTAAAATTGGATGTTTCAAGAGCAGCTTCTTATAATTCCAAGCATGTAGATTACATCCTTGTGGTTAGATTCAAGAAAAAAGAACAAAAAATCTGTTAAAATACTGGTTCAGACATTAGTTTTCATATTTTCAGTTATGGTATTCTAGTGATTCTCTCCATATATATATATATATATATATATATATATATATATATATATATATATATATATATATATATATATATATATATATATATATATATATATATATATATTCACTAAGAGTAACTAGAATATGAGAACTAAAAATATAGGCATTTTCAACACTTTTTGCAAATCCAACCATGTGAATATATTTGGCATGGTGAATTTGCTAGGAATCAATCATTGGATCATATATTTTTGATAAAAAAATATGATTTTTGAATGCTTGAATATTTATGAAGATGATGAGTTGTTGATTTTAAAACCTTAAAAAAATCACATTTATGCATCAAAATCAGATTATTCAAGAGTGGGTTCTTATAATCACATAGGTATGGTTAGATTCAAGGGAAAATAATTAAAATTTCATGAAAATAGTGGTTCACATATTAGTTCTTGTATTTTCAGTTCTCATGTTTCAGAACATGAGAACTTAAATATGAGAACTAGAATATGAGGGCTAAAAATATGGGCATTTAAAAAAAATGCAAATAAAATCATGTGGATGTGCTTGACAGGGGGAATTCGATAAGAATCAATCATTGGATCATGTATTTTCTATTAAAAAATGTGATTTTTGAATGCTTGAATATTTATAAAGATTATGAGTCATTGATTTTAAAGTCTTAAAAAAAATTTGTTTATGCATGGGGTTCTTCTAAATCCAAGCATGTAGATCACATTCGTACTGTTAGATTAAAGAGAAAAGAACAAAAAATCCATCAAAATAGTGGTTCACACATTAGTTCTCATATATATATATATATATATATATATATATATATATATATATATACCAAAATCAGAGTTTTTAGTATTTTTTCTCACATCTAACACCATAGACGTGATCTATAGGTTTTGTGTAGTGGGAACTAGCTTTTGATCACCAGAATTTGACCTATATACAGGTTTTTTCAGTGATCCAAAATCAATGGCTATGAAGGCACCAAATTTTTTCAGATCATAAAAATACATTTTTTTGTCAAAAAACATGATCTAAAAGTCAATTTCCACTAAATTGAGCATGCTAAACACATATAATGGTTCAAATCTATTATAAAACACTTCAAAGTATGGGGCCTAATACTCTCTCTCTCTCTCTCTCTCTCTCTCTCTCTCTCTATATATATATATATATATATATATATATATATATATATATATATATATATATATATATAGCACAAAGCGTATCGTCAAACACCCGAAGCGTTGGGCGTGCAGCCTTGCACCACACCATTTTTTTTCAAAGGATTACTCTTTAACAGTTTTGAACCGCTGCTAAAAAGTGTAAAGCATGCAATTTGTTTTGTGTTGTTGTTTTGTGTGGATGATCGCCCACGATCAGCAGCACAAAAATTCTCATTTGTATCGGACAGTTTGACACTACTCCCATATATATGGGTGCTTCTATGGTGGTATTGAAACACCATCACTTAGTACATGCTTTGTTTACATTGATTCAAGTGCCAAATGAAAAATCAAACCATTCGATCGTGTTTAGCATGTTTTGCTTTGTTTACATTGACTCAAATATGATGTTTTGTATTATTTTAAGCCATCGTTATTTTCATGAATTGTGAGCCATTAATTTTTCACCATCTGAAAATAGAATTTTGTGGCCTTTTAAATATGATAAAACCTTTTAAAACAGTAAGTAAACCATGTTAAACACATCTGTGTGGTTAGATTATCTTTTGGTGGCTATATCCATGAAAAACAAGAGGGTGTACTACAATATGGTGTCATGGTACAAAACCACGCTAGATGGTCCTTCCGTCGAACAATGCTCGTGCATGAAGTTTTTGAGATTTAGAGGCATTAGCGGCGGTCAAGACCTCCGCTAACGATGCTGCTAATTCCCTTTGTTTTGCAAAAATAAAATCATTGCCGCTGATCTCCTCATGTTGAATGGCTGAAAACAGTCTCTCTCTCTCTCTCTCTCTCTCTCTCTCTCTCTCTCTCTCTCTCTCTCTCTCTCTCATTAACAACAATAAAAGAACATCATAATGCACCTGATTTACAGTTGCAAAGTAGAATGAGTGTGTGTCCAGAAGAAGCTAAACGAAGTATAAACTGGTGAGGCTTTGAGGCTCAAAACCAACACTAAGCTGCAAAATGAAATTATGACCGGCTACTTCTTTGTTGCACAATAACCTTGTATTAACTAGGGGTGGGCAAGAGGCTGGGTTTGGGCCAAGATTTTAAGGCCAGGTGCGTTACATACGTGGGCTAGGCTTGGGCCGGCCCAATGGGCCTGAGTTATTTATTATTTTTTTAATAATATAAACTATTACTATTTACCTAATTAATTGTATTAATTTTATAAAAAAATAATTAGTTAGGTACACTTGAAGTTTGAAATTTGTTAATTATTACTATTTACAAATGGATTTGGGTCAGGCCAAGTCGGACCCAACCAGCTTTACATTGGCCCAATGGCCAATGGGCCGGGCCATGCTCTTAAAACCCGAGCCTGTTAAGAACCGAACCAAAACTCATCCAGTTAGTAAACGGGTCAGGATGCACTTAAAGCCCAACATGCCAAGCTCTAAACGGTCCAGGCCGGCCCGATGCCCAACCCTAGTATTAACAGAAACCCCCGTGTTCGTTATCATATGTTGCAGATCTCTACGTTCTCATTTACTAAAACATTCAACTATGCTGGATGTTGGACTTGATGAGCTCGGACAGGCTGGTACAGTCAAACTTTATAGAGTCGGGATTTTGTCCTTCTTCTGCATGCTTCCTGCTAGATGAGGTATTGGCATTGTTGCCAAGCTCCAAGAAGGGCTGCATCTCCATCTTCACAGGGATGGACGATCAGAGGAACTTCATTTCGATGCTCGATTGCCAAACCCTAATCATAATATAGGAAGGCTCCAACACCAAAATCTCCAGCCGAAAATTTTGCAAAAAAAAAAAAAAAAACCCAAACAAAAACTCGCAAGAAAACAAGAAATTGCTCAAAATGAACCAAAAAATCCAATACAAAACCTAAGTATGACACCCATATTTCTTCACTTCTTTCTAGAGAGAGAGAGAGAGAGAGATTTATGTATGCTGAACAATACTGGACACCACTTGGCACTCGGCGGATTTAATTCCATTGTTTTTTCGCTGGATTTTCGGCCATGTGTGAGCAATCAACAAAAGAGGGAGGATGGCTTAGGGAAAGGATAGGGGATTTTGAGTTAAGGGTTGATTGATTATTGCATGTTTAAATTAAATACAATTCAAACAAATGACAGAAAACCTAATTTCAGAAATTATATAAACGCCCACTTGTAGGAGCATATCTTGTTTAAAAATCAATTGTGTATGTTATTAAAATGCAGCGACAGTTGTGTACAGTGTGACAAATATCGCGAGATTTATGAAAATCTCACGATAATATCGTGAAAAATTGCCTGAAAATTTAAAACGGCAATTTCTCTCGAGATTTTCAAAATATCGCGAGATTTATGAAAAAACATAAATACCGCTATTTAAACGCGATATTTATGAAATTTATCGCGATTTAAACGTTGGTTGCGCCTGGCGGTGCCCAGATGTTCTCTATGAGACAAGTAATAGATACAACAGCCTCTGCAGAGCCATTTCTCATGCATCGGAACGATGTTGGTTGCACTTGGTGGTGCCTGAAGAAAACCCCAAATGCGATGGTGATAAGGTCACGGTGACCCACAAACCCCCAAAACAGTGACAAGACCAGCAGAGGAAGAAACTGGCGAACCGCTTTCAGGCGCTTTTGAAGTTCGACCAACCTTTAGTCACGAGGAAGGATGAAGAGCAGTCCAGCCATGGGAGGTCATCTGTGCATGGGGACATTGGGGAGGAGCAGGCCGCAGTGGAAGGGATGACTTTGGACTGGCTAGAGGTGATGCAGGCTGGAGCAGAAGATAACAACCTTCAACAAACGACCGAAGGCCGACGGTCATGTCAGAGGGAGGAGGGACATGATGAATTAGCCTTAAAAGTTGTTAATATTAGCCTTAAAATGTGAGATTTTTGAAATTTTTATTTTTTTTAAATTTATTTTTTTATTTCCAAAAAAAATGCGAGATTTATGAAATTTTTTCAATTTCTGGTAAGTTTTTGGAAAACGAGAAATTGCCGATAAAAATGTTTGTCACTATGGTTGTATATTGTAACACTTCACACACACGATGTGTGTGTGTGTGTATATATATATATATATATATATATATATATATATATATATATATATATATATATATATATATATAAGGAAAGGAGAAACCATCAACCAAAAGTGCAAAATCTACAATGATGACGAGTGGATGGCTCCCCTTCATTCAATGTTTGAGGTTTTTATCGATCAGACCTTATATATTTGTTCCTTTTAATTTATTTAGTAAGAAATATGCTTTACACGAAAATTTTATGATACTTAGACGTGTTTTTTTAAATATAAAAAATCGACAACTCACAATGTATTTAAAACTTTACAATACAATGCATTGTACCTTGTTGATTTTTAATGCTTTAAAAAATGCATCTAAATATCAAAAATTCATATTTTTAAACATGTTGCTTACTAAATAAATAATAAAAATCTAATATATAAAATTCAATTAATGAAAAACTCAACCTTTAGTTGGACAGCCTCCCTTTCCCTACCCTTTCTCTTTCTATATATATCAACAAAATATGTAAACTAGTTTTCATAGTTTTTTTTTCTAAAATTTCATAGTATGGGGACAGACTCTTAGATCATTTGATTATAATGTATAAGAAGGATTTTTAAGGCTTCAAAATCAACGGCTCAAGATTTTCATAAATATTCAATCATACAAAATCACAGTTTTTTTTATCCGACTACGAGGATCTAATAGTCGATTCCAAGCAAATGTACCATGCCGAATACATTTGCATGGTTAGATTTACAAAAAATCCTATGAAAATCTTGGTTCATACTAGTTTACATATTTTGTTAGTTTACATATTTCAGTTTCTATATATATATAGTGAGTGGTAGCTGCCTACCACTCACCTGGCAAGACTCTAGTGAACTCGTGTACATAGTTCATCGTGTGCATGTCTTGTGCGCACTAAAAGGCAAAGTACTTTTAGCAGCGCTTGTAAAGCACTACTAAAGGTTTTTTATCTTTAGCAGCACTTTTAAAGTCCCCGAAAGCATTTTATACACAGGATGTATGCTGAGCATCCATCACACGTGCGATAGACACTCAACGTGCATCCATCTGCGTCAGGCACAAAGTGTGTCATGCAACTACCACTTTATATATATATATATAGATAGATAGATAGAGAGAGAGAGAGAGAGATGGTCGTAATGCTGGGCGACCATCTTGTTGAACGAGCATCGAACGAGACTCATTCCTCTGTTTTGTTGGAGTGTTACGCAGCTAACAGTCATATATATATATATATATATATATATATATATATATATATATATATATATATATATATATATATATATATATATATATATATATATATATATATATATATATATATATATATAAAAGGAACCATGCGCACCCACTAAATAGGAAAGTAGATCCAGTGTATGGGGCAAAACACTTTATAAAGTGGTTTGCCTAAAGGAGCCTTCCTTCTTTTAAGGGCCCAACACTCCACAAGTGTTCAGCCCTGAACACAGAACCACGCCTCACCAAATGGTGGAATTTGAATGAAACAAACTAACGAGACAAAGCAGTGCAGATAAAAAAAGATGTCCGAGGGGGACACCACAATGGTGTCACGGAAGGGTAAGGGGTGTGCACTTGTCAATGGTGGGTCTGTTTTGACAGAAAATAAATGCATGATATGCGTTGTACCTTTCGTACAAACTGGCCTATAAACTGCTTCTGCTTATCAGAAAAAGAAGAGAGGAAGCCTAAGGCCTTATGCCAATGTTGTTAAAATCAATTCAGTAGGTGAATCAGTTTCTTAAAAAAATGAATAGAATAGAATCTATTGTGAATTGGTACATTGAAAAGTTGATTTCTTATACCACCGAGGATGATATCCCATGTGGTAAGCGGGGTGCTGTGCCAAGTTAAAGGGCCAGGTTAGAATCCCTCTGCCACACGGGGCTTTAAGAGTTATCCGGTAGGAGTACCCCAGCTTGCCTTTTAAAAAAAAAACTTGATTTCTTACTAAAAAATCAGAAAAAATATGAAAACATCAAAAAAATAAGATAAAAACTTAATACATGTTTTGTAATGCCCCAAAATCCAAACTTGTAAAATTCTTAGATTTTTAAAGGATTTTTTTTTTTTTTGAAAACATTAGGCAAACAAAAAAAACATAAGAAAAAATCAGTTGAAAAATTTGAGCGAGTTACAGGATAAACAGCAAAAAGAAATATTTCATTCCACAGTTAATTTACAAAATGAGACAAAGGATATACATCAACTCATTTACAAAAGAGTCTCTCAAAACAAAATTGAGGATTTCTCAAACCAACTCCCAAGACCGTGTAAGTCCAAAGTGTGGATCCAAAAGCCTCTGTCGCACAGTCGTCGCTATCACACCTCTAGCAATTATCGCATGTATCCCCATAAAATGGGGTCAGTGCTCTTGCGAGTTGGTGAGATAATATTTTCAACCATACATTTATGAAAACAAAACAGCAATAACATGAATGCAGATATCAATATGGCTAACTAGCATAACGACATAAATAACTTTAGCATGATGAAACGGTAAGAAATATTTTAAATAATTAATTAAGTGCAACAAAGAAATTAAACTACAACATAAGCATTTATTCATAAAGCAGTAGTTAGCAAGTTAGTTTAGTTAGCAAGGAACCTCGCATTCTGTGAAAAATACCGCCGACAATTATTATTGTATGTTATGTGATAACTGAGATACCTACAGACCGAGTAAACCTCATGCGAGTGGCTCATAGCCGAGAGAAAACCTTGTATAGGTAACGGATTGCAATTCACACTAATGCAGTAGTTAAGGCACCTCAATAGGTCACCTCGACCTCCCTAACTCTGAGTGATTGAAGGTCAAAGGACACATTTGCTCCTTAAACATGTCATGAGAATCAATCGATCACTCAGGGTTGTACCATTCACTCCCTTCAAGGTGAACCATTTTGTAAATGGGTAACATTGCGGTTTATTTAATTAGGGCTTCAGTTAGTAAACTTTCCCTCATTTCGAGGTACTTAGCCTATCTGGCCTTGTGTTTTCTGCAGAGCAACACGAACAACACTCAAGGTCTAGCCCACCCATTCATGTGCTCAAGCCTCACACGACCTCAAAAGAGCTCTTCGCCTATGAAGGTGACCATCACACATTCATTATTTAGGGGTTTATGACACAACAAGCACAAGTGAGCTCTATTCATGAAAAGGACTCAAAGCCCAATACAACTCGCCATGGAGTTTCAAACAAGCATCCAAATACGCAAAACAAGTGTCATAACCCTACTGTGATGTTCATGTCCCCCTGTTATTCGGGACAAACCAAGTGTCAAGTGTGCATCATGTGTCAACTAAAAATGCATGCAATTCTATTAAACATTCATTGCATGATAAGAACTTGCGAAATAAGACACTTGATAGATTGTTGTCGCCAATTTCACTCCTCACTTGCACATGTTGACATATAAGCCAACTACTCATTATCCTGTATTATTTTACAATTATGACCAAATAAGCATTTAAAATTTTTTGCGCCACATCACATGTCTTTTTGCATTGCATTTGGTGCTATTAAGTGCAAAGGTCGTTTACATACTTGCAATGCATTTCTTTCATATTTTCCATCGTTCTTACGCTATTTAATGAAAAGGTTATCATACATGTGTCATTATGTGCAAGTAGTGTACAACATCTTACGAGACATACATTGCGAGAATTACATTGGCATGCTTCTTTTTGCAAAAATTTGAATGAGGGCGCTCGCGCCTCAACATACATGTACTAAAATTTGATGCAAGAGACCACATATCATAGTCATGGTGGCTGGAAAAAAATGCAGCCAAATTTTTTGAGAATCATCCATTTTACAAGTTGGTAACAAGCGCAAAGACAAAAATCTAGCAAAAGTGCCTTGCACATACAACATTCATGCGCAAAACGAGAGTAACCAACTGATTGCTAAAATCTAGGAAAATGGGGCAGCATTCGGCTTCCACGGGACACGAGCAACCCGTTGCCATAATGGCAGAAAATGGGTGTCAATGCAGCACGCATTCGTAGTCTGCGGGACTGCGGAATGGTGGTGCCCAAGGTTGACCTGCAACGGTAGAGGCTGCAGCCCCACTTGCAGGCCATAATGCTCCCCAACACAAGGAATTGGGCCTGCTGCAGGCTGCACAGTAGCAGCCTGACAGGCCGCCAACCGAAAGACGGAAAGGGTCACGGGTGTAGGGCAGGCGCACTGCTGTCTTGCGGCCCGCATGAGACTGCCCCCGACAGTGACTGTCCGAGTGCCCAACTAGAGACCGGGTGAGCCAAGTCTGGCCCAGGTGGGACCAGACCTGCTCAAGTCTGATTTTGACCACACCCTGGTTTGAGCCAGGGTGACTCAGACCAAGGGTGATGCTGTCAACCCGACGTGCACCCTGACACACAGGGTGCATAGGCTGGTGCCATGCTGGGCTAGACCACCCTGCCTGCCACGGCTATAGCAAGGTGCCCTGTACACCGAGGCTGCTGTAGTGGTAGGGAGGAGTTGGTTCGGGTGCTAGGGGCCCGAACACAGCAGGTGCACAGAGTGCTGGCTGGACCCAAACACCACCCTTGCAAGCGGCCAGGCACTGTTGCACCCAAAAGAAAAGAAGAAGGGGCGAGAAAAGAAAAAGAGAGGGGGGGGGGGGGTTGACCCGAGTGTGGTCGGCCTGGGTCACCTGCTGCAACCAGACCAGGTTTGAACCCCTACTGCCCAGAAATAGAGCTACAACCACTACTAAAGAGGAAAAAGGAGAAAGAAATGAGGTGTGGCCTCCACCCCTCCACAGACGGCTACCAACCCGAAACCAAAATAACGAGGTGGGGGTGCTGGAACAACAACCCCCTTGCTTCCAGCAGCAAGGAAGCGTTTCAGCCACCTACATAGTTTTACCCCTCTAGTTGGAGCTCCACACAGCCATAAAGAAGCCGTGTGAACCCAACCACAACGGCAAAACCCAAAAACAAAAATTAGATGGAGCGTGTGTGCACAAAAATGGTGGAAATGCAAAACATATATATATATGTGTGTGTGTGTGTGTGTGTGTGTGTGTGTGTGTGTGTGTGTGTGTGTGTGTGTGTGTGTGTGTGTGTGTGTGTGTGTGCAATATCTAATCCGCCCAACCCCTTGCATTTCATCGAATGCAAGAAGGGTACGAGGCTTCATGGCATTTGGACATGGCATGCATTTCCAAAAGAGAAGAAAAGAAAATGCTACAAACACATGGAGAAGAAAAAACTCACATTTGCTTGAAGAGGGGAACCAAAAGAATGGAAGCTTCCCTTGGCTGGAAGTGTAAGGAAATTAAACTACGACATAAGCATTTATTCATAAATTAGTAGTTAGCAAGTTAGTTTAATTGTTCTGACTTGATTACTCCTTCGGGTATGTGAAGGAACCTCACATTATATGAAAAATATCGTCGGCATTTATTATTCTATGTTACGTGATAATCGAGATACCTACAGACCAAGTAAATCTCATGTGGGCGGCTCGTAGCCGAAAGAAAACCTCGCATAGGTAACAGATTGCAATCCACACTACTGCAGTAGTTGAGGCACCTCAATAGGTCACCTCGACCTCCCTAACTCTGAGTGACTGGAGGTCAAATGACGCCTTTGCTCCTTGAATGTGTTGTAAAAATTGACCGATCACTCAGGGTTGTACCATCCACCCTCTCTAAAATGAACCATTTTGTAAATGGGTAACAGGGCAGTTTATCTTATTAGGGCTTCACTTAGTAAACTTTCTCTCATTTCGAGGTACTTAGGCCTATCAGACCTTGTGTTCCCCGCAGGGCAACACGAACAACACTCAAGGGCTAGCCCGCTCATTCACGTGCTCAAGCCTCACACGGCCTCAAAAGAGTTCTTCGCCTGTGAAGGCGACCATCACACATTTATTATTTAGGGGGTTATGATACAACGAGCACAAGTGAGCTCTACTCACAAAAAGGGCCCAATGCCTAACACAACTCGCCACGGAGTTTCAAACAAGCATCCAAATATGCAAAAGAAGTGTCATAACCCTATTGTGATGTTTATGTCCTCCTGTTATTCAGGATAAATTAAATGTCAAGTGTGCGTCATGTGTCAACTAAAAATGCATGCAATTCTATTAAACATTCATTGCATGATAAGAACTTGAGAAATAAGACACTTGATATACAAACTTGCTTAATTCAGCACATTTTAGTTCAGTGACATGATTTGCCAACGTGTGTGAAAAATCTAACTTAATCAAACATGTCTTGATCACTTTTGCACACATGCTAAGATGTAAATCGCATCAACTACGTATGTCACATATATTACATATCGCATTTATGTCAACATGTATAAGTGAGGAGTGAAATTGGTGACAACAATCGATACATAAGCCAACTACTCATTATCATGTATTATTTTGCAATTATGACCAAATAAGCATTTAAAATTTTCATGCCACATTACATGCCTTTTTGCATCGCATTTGGTGCTATTAAGTGCAAAGGTCGTTTACATACTTGCAACACATTTCTTTAACTTTTACCATCATTCTAACGTGATTTGATGAAAAAGTTATCATACACGTGTCATGATGTGCATGTGGTGTGCAACATCTTATGAGACATACATTGCGGGAATTACATTGGCATTCTTTTTTTTTCAAAAATTTGAACGAGTCATACATTCTACAAGTCGATATGTGTCGTAACAAGCGCAAACACAAAAACCTGACGAAAGTGCCTTGCACATGCAACATTTGTGCGTGAAACAAGAGCCACCAACAGATTGCTAAAACCTAGGAAAATGGGGTGGCATTCAGCTGCCACAGGACACGAGCAACCCGCTGCCATAATTGCAGAAAATGGGTGTCAATGCAGCACGCATTCGCAGTCTATGGGACTATGGAATGGTGCTGCCTAAGGCTGACCTGCAATGGTTGAGGTTGCAGCCTCACTTGCAGGACAAAATGCTCCTCAAGACAAGGAACTTGGCCTACTGCAGGTTGCACAGTAGCAACCTGACAGACCGCCAACTGAAAGGTGGAAAGGGTCATAGGTGCAGGGCAGGCGCACTGCTGTCTTACAGCCCGCATGAGACTACCTCGGAGAGTGACTGTCCGGGTGCCCAACTAGAGACCGGGTGAGCCAGCCCTGGCCTAGGTGGGACCAGACCAGCTCTGGTCTGATTACGACCACACCCTGGTCTGAATCGGGGTGACTCAGACCAGGGGTGATGCTGCCAGCCCGGCATGCAGCCTGACACACAGGGTGCACAGGATGGTGTCGTGCTAGGCTGAACCACCCTGCCTGGCACGGCTACAGCAGGGCGCTCGGTACACCGGGGCTGCTGTAGTGGCATGGAGGAGTTGGTCTGGGTGCTAGGGACTCGGACACAGCACCTGCACAGTAGGTGCATAGGGTGCTGGCCGGACCCAAACACCACTCTGGCAAGCGGCCAGGCACTGCTGCACCCAAAAGAAAAAAAGAAGGGGCGGGAAAAGAAAAGGAGAAAGGGAGAGAGGGGCTTGGGCTGACTCGAGTGTGGTTGCCCTGGGTCACCTGCTGCAACCAGACCAGGTCTGAACCGAGTGGTTTAAACCTTGGTTTGGACGTCTACTGCCCAAAAATAGGGTTGCTGCTACGGCTGAGGGGGAAAAAGGAGAAATAAAGGAGGCATGGCCTCCACCCCTCCATAGTCGGCTGCCAACCCGAAACCAAAATAAAGAGGTGGGGGTGCTGGAACAGCAGCCCCTTTGCTTCTAGCAGCAAGAAAGTGTTCCCACCACCTACACCTTTCTACCTCTCTAGTTGGGGCTCCACACCGCCATGAAGAAGCTGTGTGAACCCAACCACAATGGGGAAACCCAAAAATAAAAATTAGATAGAGCATGTGTGCACAAAAATGGTGGAAATGCAATATGTAAGAAAAAAAACATATGCAATATCTAATCTGCCCAGCCCCTTGCATTTCATCGAATGCAAGAAGGGTACGAGGCTTCATGGCATTCGGACATGGCATGCATTTCCAAAAGAGAAGAAAAGATAATGCTATAAACACATGGAGAAGAAAAAAATCACCTTTGCTTGAAGAGTGGAACCGAAAGAATGGAAGCTTCCCTTGGCTGAAAGTGTAGGGGGAAGTCCCTACGTGGTACCTCACCCTACACAAGAGCTCAAGGAAGAGGGTA
Source organism: Nuphar pumila (assembly GCF_984573655.1). Lineage (NCBI taxonomy): Eukaryota > Viridiplantae > Streptophyta > Magnoliopsida > Nymphaeales > Nymphaeaceae > Nuphar > Nuphar pumila. The sequence goes on along the minus strand of NC_143252.1, from coordinate 135,078,172 downwards.
ATGGGGCACACGGTTGGAGAAGGGAGGGAGAGAGATAAGAGAGGAGAGGAGAGAGAGAAGCCAAAACGGCTAGTGCTTTCTCTCTCTTCTCCTTTCTCAAACTACTTATAATCTAGGGTTTGAGAAATGGATGGCTGAGATTAGAAGGGAAGATGGACAGTTCACCCCATTTCATGCCCTTTTTAAAAATCTTTCAAAATTGCCACCCCCCCTTGGGCTGTTTTTAAGGCTTTTGACATTTTGTTTTATTTTTTGTTTTAAAAAGTGTGTAGTCACTTCAAAATGGCATGGGCTGCACTCTAGAGTGCGCCCATGACCTTAGGCTGACGTTGGCTTCATGCCAACTTCTCTAAAATTCTGAAAACCACTTTTTTTATTCATTAATTTTCATTTTGGCTTATTTTTCAAAAACCACTTTTTTTAAAAAAATTATGCTTTGATCTTTAGAAATATCCTTTTCTAATTTCTGGTAAAACCTAAAAAAAAATTAAACCACATTTAGTGTACAATGTTATAATGAAATGGGTTTAAGCCTCTTTTTAAAATCTTCATGGTTCGATTCTAATGAATATATATATATAAAGGCCCATCAAACCCTCTTTAAATATAACTCTATAACAGCAACATAATCGTTATCATTATAGAGTAAAACCCTATAATGACGCGATCCAGATCTCGTCGTTATTGATCTATAACAACGAGATTATATTATAGTTAAATATTATCATTAAAGTTTTTTAAAGGCAATATTTAACGGCAAAAAAAAATCCCCTTATATATATGTCTTTAACAGCGATATAACTCTCATTGTTATAGAGTAAAACCCAATAATAACAAGATTCTGATATCGTCATTATTGATTTATAACAATGAGATCTTATGCCCGTTAAATATAGTCGTTAAAGTGTTTTAACGGTAAAATTTAACGGCCAAATAATCTCACCGTTATAAACATATTTTTAATGGAACATCTAAATGTCGTCATTATAGATATGACTTTATTGGCGAGATTTGTACAGGGGCAAGGCATTCAAGGCTCGGTCTAGCTCGCCATTATTGATGAAGCAATAACGGCAATATTCATGGTTGTAGTAGAGTAATAATGGTGTGATGTTCTTGTTGTCACTATTACCTATCAATTAGAGGGGACAAAACTCTTGTTATTATTGTGTGATCAATAGCAATGAGTTTCTTTTTCATCGTTAAAAAGTCGTTGCTTTGACCCTCATTCTTGTAGTATCTTCAACTTCAAGGGTTGCATCTCTTGGTTCAAGGGGTATGTAGTTGTATATTAACTTGTGTTTTTATCTTACATTTTTGTTTAGTTTATATTTTCTATTTAATCCTTTGCATAGCCTCTACATGACTCTTGAGAGACATGTAACATTGGAGGTGACCCCCTCTAATTGTTACCTTATGGTCACTTCACTTGGCCATAAAGGGCAACTTGTTCTACCAAACTGACTCTCACTTTTGAGTTTTGCATATACTTTGTTGAGTTGTATTCTATTCACACAATTATTGTGGACTATATACAAGCATCATTTTAAACTCATGTTCAAATATATAAATTAAACATACTTGAGTCCCATTTGATTCACATGTCTAGAGAAAACATCCTTAGCGGCTGCTTTTGTTAAATGATTAGCTACGATGTCACTTGATAGAACATAATTAATTGTTTTTTTTTAGACATGTAACATTGGAGGTGATCTACTCTCCAATTGTTATCTTATGGCCACTTGATTCTTATATCTCTCACTTGTCCATAAGGGGCAACTTGGGCTACCAAGCTGACTCTCACTTTTGAGTTTTGCGTATACTTTATTGAGTTGTATTCTATTCACACAATTATTGTGGACTATATACAATCATCATTTTTAAACTTACATTCAAATATATAAATTAAACATACTTGAGTCCCATTTGATTCACATGTCTAGAGAAAACATCCTTAGCGGCTACTTTTGTTAAATGATCAGCTACAATGTCACTTGATAGAACATAATTAATTGTTTTTTTTTTGAGGCATGTAACATTGGAGGTGATCTACTCTCCAATTGTTACCTTATGGCCACTTGATCCTTATATCTCTCACTTGGCCATAAGGGGAAACTTGGGCTACCAAGCTGACTCTCACTTTTGAGTTTTGCATATACTTTATTAAGTTGTATTCTATTCACACAATCATTGTGGACTATATACAATCATCATTTTAAACATATATTCAAATATATAAATTAAACTTACTTGAGTCCCATTTGATTCACGTGTCTAGAGAAAACATCCTTAGTGACTGCTTTTGTTAAATGATCAACTACGATGTCACTTGATAGAACATAATTAATTGTTTTTTTTTAGACATGTAACATTGGAGGTGATCTACTCTCCAATTGTTATCTTATGGCCACTTGATTCTTATATCTCTCACTTGTCCATAAGGGGCAACTTGGGCTGCCAAACTAACTCTCACTTTTGAGTTTTGCGTATACTTTATTGAGTTGTATTCTATTCACACAATTATTGTGGACTATATACAATCATCATTTTTAAACTTACATTCAAATATATAAATTAAACATACTTGAGTCCCATTTGATTCACATGTCTAGAGAAAACATCCTTAGCGACTACTTTTGTTAAATGATCAGCTACGATGTCACTTGATAGAACATAATTAATTGTTTTTTTTTGAGACATGCAACATTGGAGGTGATCTACTCTCCAATTGTTACCTTATGGCCACTTGATCCTTATATCTCTCACTTGGCCATAAGGGGGAACTTGGGCTACCAAGCTGACTCTCACTTTTGAGTTTTGCATATACTTTATTAAGTTGTATTCTATTCACACAATTATTGTGGGCTATATACAATCATCATTTTAAACATATATTCAAATATATAAATTAAACTTACTTGAGTCCCATTTGATTCATGTGTCTAGAGAAAACATCCTTAGTGACTACTTTTGTTAAATGATCAGCTACCATATCACTTGATAGAACATAATTAACTGTTATTTTATTTTACATAACCATGTCATGCATATATTGATATTTGACATCAATATGTTTACTTTTAGAGCTACATGTTCCACTATGAATTAGATGTATGGCAACGCTTGTCACGAGCATATTTCCTTCAATAGGCAAGCATAGCACGATGATCCTTCCTTATTGCCGCAAGCCTACTTATCACTCGCTTATCGATCGCAAAAGATTGTAATCAAAGAGCAAGAGAGAATGAAGGGAGAAGAATTGCAATCACAACGAGGGTGAACAAAATAAAGCTCAACGCATTTAATTCATTCACAATTTAGCCTGTAGGCCTCTTACAGTTCAAGTATATGGGTTGCCCCTTTGGGGTATTGATTAACCTGAACTGGGCAACTTATATCAGACTCAACGAAAGCAAAACAGACTCTAGATATAACTTTACAATGTGAGTCACAATGGAACATGCTCTCCTCTTCAAATCATGTGTCATCCTCGGTGTCATCTGCTTCATGGCAAGCCCTGACTTCAGTCGGGTAGTGGTTGTTCATCGAGAAAGCTAGCTCCCACGTAGGTTTTGATGTTTTCTCCCATTGCACTAAGTATTTCTTCACTTTGCCCAAGTAGTTGACCTTGCGGTGAAGGATCTGATTGAGGTACTTCTCGGCCTTTTGTATTGTTGAAGCCCTCTGCATGATGGGAGCACATTGTAGCGCGCTACATTCTGGATCTTTGTCATCTGTATGAAACTATTTGAAGTTGCACACATGAAACATCGGATGCACCTTGAAATCTGGGGGCAACTCCAGCTTGTACGCCAGTTTTCCCACCTTCTTTGTGATGGTGAATGGTCCTTTATACTTTTTTATCAATCCACGGTGTCACCCATAGAAGATGTATGTGCGACTAGGATAAAGCTTCACCAACACTTGGTCCCCAACTTGGAACCCAGCGCATTGACGATGTTTGTTCGCCCACTTCTTCATAAAATCTCTTTGCCTCCTTGTGTAAGAATGCCTTCTCCAACTCATTTTGCTTGTTTCAATCTCGAACAAACTGATAGGCAAATGATGGTCTTCCATTTTCTTGTGCGGCAAGAGTGTGCGGGGTCAACGATCGTTGCCCCATGGCTATTTCAAACCGGTTGTGGCCTCAAGACTCGCTCTTTTGCAGATTGTAACATAATTGTGCCACGTCAAGTAGCTTTACTCAATTTTTTTTGATTGGCACTAACAAAGTTCCTAAGGTAATGCTCTAAGTATCTCATTGATGCACTATGTTTGCCCATCGGCCTGCAGATGGAAGCTTATTGAAAACAACAAATCAGAGCCAAGTAGCCAAAATACATTATGCCAAAACTTGCTCGTGAAGCGAGCATCGTGATCACTCACAATGCTCTTTGGTATGCTTGAGTGTTTCACCACATGCTTTACAAACAACTCTGCATGAAACTCCTTAGAAGCTGAAAAGAATGTGACATAATTTGATAAATGATCAACCACCACTAGGATTGAGTTGGTGCCATCTACCTTCGGTAGACTAACGATGAAGTCCATGGAGATGCTTTTTCAAAGATGTTTTGGAATTGGTAGAGGCTCAAGGAGGCCGGTAGTCTTCTGGTTGGTTCCCTTGTCTTGCTGGCAGACGAGGCATGTTCGCACATACTCCTCCATATCGTCTCTCATCTGCGGCCAATAGTAGCCACGCTCAAGGAGTGCTAAGGTTCATTTCTGACCAGAATGAACGACTCATAATGTATCATGGCACTCTTTAAGCAATTCTTGATTGAAGCTTTCCTATCGTGGCACGAAGATGTGTTCCCCTTTTGTCACGAGGAGGTCATCTTGTAGCCGAAATCACTGAGTCTTCTCTGTCTACGCCAAATAAACAAGGTGTTGCGTCGTCAAATCCTACTATGTACCTTCACGGATGCAGCTTAGCAAAGCACCCTCCAAATGCACTTCAGAAGGCTCCGCACGTACAGCAGCCAGTTCAGCTTTGAGGCTCAAGGAATCCGCAACTACATTGGTCTTCCCAGCCTTGTACTCTAAGGCAAAGTTAAACTCAGCCAAAAACATCTACCACCGAGCTTGCTTAGGCATCAACTTCTTCTGTGTCTGAAAATTGCTTGTGGAAACATTGTCCATCTTGACGATGAACCGGGCACCCAGACGGTAGTGCTACCAAATCCTGAAGCAATATACAATGATTGTCATCTCACGTTCATACACTGTGTAACGCCTCTCTGCATCCTTTAGCTTACGACTCTCATATGTGATCGGATAGCCATCCTGTATAATAGCTCTACTGATGGCAAATTCTGAGGTATCTGTTTGGACCTCAAAGGGTCTTGTGTGGTTCGGCAATCGCAGCAAAGGTTCTCTCACCAAGGCTTTCTTCAAGCTATTGAAGGCATCTTGGCAAGCTCATGTCCAGAGCCATACCTGGTTCTTCTTCAGCAAATCTGTGAGGGGCGCAACAATGGGGGAGTAGCCTTTGATGAACTGTCAATAGTAATTTGCCAAACCAAGGAATGATCGCAAGTTTAGGACTTTGCTTGGTGAAACTCATTTCTAGATGGCTCTTATCTTTTGCCCATCAATGCGCAGCACCTCACGCCCCACAACGTGGCTGAGGAAGTTGATCTTCTCCTGATCGAAGAGACACTTCTCTCATTTAACACAGAGGTCATTCACCTTTATTACCTGAAACATTGCTTGCAAGTGCCCGAGATATTCCTCTATGTTGCTGATATAGATCACGATGTCATCCAAGTAGACTACCACGAACTTGTTTAAGGGTAGAAAATTTGATTCATTAGGGTCATGAACATGGCTGGAGCATTCGTCAACCCGAATGACATTACTAAGAATTCGTAAGCACCATAGTGGGTGACGCAAGATGTCTTTAGTTCATCACCATCTGCAATCCTTACCTGCCAGTAACCCGATCTCAAGTCTAGCTTTAAAAAGACTCGGCACTACCCAATTGATTGAACAAGTTAGCTATTAGTGGCAACGGGTACTTGTTCTTTACCATGACCTTGTTTAGCGCACGATAGTCCATGCACAATCGCTTGAAGCCATCATGTTTCATCTGAAATAGGACTGGGGTACCAAATGGTGCTTTCGATGGACGAACGATGTCTGCATCTAACATCTCATCCAGCTGCCTGTGCAGCTCTTTCAGCTCAATTGGCCTCATGCGACATAGAACTATTGTGGGAGGCTTCGCTCCTGGGGTCAACTCAATCTTATGGTCGACCTCGCATTTTGGTGGTAGATGCTTTGGAAATTCCAAAGGCATCACCCCCTGAAACTCTCTCAATAGCGGGGCTAGGGTTGACAAAATTGTTGTTTGCACCTTCTCTTTTTCTATGTGCACGACAACTAAGAATGCCTGCTCCCCATGCTTGACACCCTTCTTAAATTGCATTACTGATAACACTGAAATCTTGCCTTTCTAAGTAATTCATTAAACTGTGTGTGATAGGTTTGGACCCATAATCGTCAATGAGTTAAACTTTGGTAGCATCATCACATTCTGGTTGCGCAGAAACTCTATATCTAAAATCATCTTAAAATTGTCTAGGAGCACCACAGAGAAGTTGGCCTTGCCGACCTAACTACCAATTTGGATAGCCACATCTCTTGCTTCACGAAGGATGGGCTTGGTCTTAGAGTTTACTGTTTTGATGGTCCTCTATTTTGGCCCAGGCTTCAAGCCCAACCGCTTTGCCTCTTCTCTTGAGACAAAGTTGTGTGTGGCCCCAGAATCTACCATTGTTGAAGTAGACATTTTATTTGTAAAGATTTCTAGGTACATGAGTTCCTTACTGACCTGCATGTTTTCAGTTGTGCAACTTCTAGCTGCGTTAATCGATCGCATGGCCCCCATCCTTGGTTGCATGGTCTCAGTATCACTACATTCTGCCCGCGCTGCATTAGCTTGCCCATCATCTGTCTGGCAATATGTCCATCGCCACAGAACCAACAAGTAACAATTGCTCTCTTGTTGTTGTTGTTAAACTTCTTGAAGTTTTGTTTCTTATCAAATTAGTGGGATGTTGATGCCTCACCTTTATTGCCGCGTCGTTGATTCTTCTTGCCTCCGTGGTCAGGCTTCTTCCCTACTTTGGTTGATGGGGTGAAGGGCTTGCGTTGAGTGTCAGTTAAGTGATCGGCTGTTACGTATGCATCTTCAAAAATACTGGGGTTGCTCCTTTCCACTTCATATTGTGCCTATGGCTGAAGTCCCACAATGAACCAGTTGAGCTTGTCCTTATCTGGTATGTTAAGCACCTCAAGCATAAGCTTCTGAAATGTCCTGATATAGTCTTGCAACGAACCAGTATGTTTAAGATCTGACACCATCCTATAAGCATGTCTTTGCGTATTCCTCGGCATGAAGCAGTTATGCAGTTTTATTTTGAAGTCGTCAAATGTGTCTTTCATGCATTGACCCCCTCTCCATGTCACTACGCTTTCGCCTCCACCAAGCGATAACATCTCCATCCAGTAGGGTTGTTGCAGCATTGATCCTGAGATCTTCAAGTGTCACATTCTGAATATCCAAGTAGTCTTTTACTTGGAACAAAAAGTTCTCAATGGTCTTGTTGTCACAAGAACCATTGAACTTTGCTAGTCTTGGCATATCAATCATTGATGGCCTCTCACCATTTTTCTCATTTAGGGCCACTGTCTGCTACAATATGCGGTTCTTCAACTGAAGCTCCCCTACTTTAGTCTGCAAGTTGGCCATTGTTGTCATCAACGAAGTGACCTATTTCATCAGTAAGATCAATTGCTCTTGCAGGCTCGCCATCACATCATTCAGTCCACTGAATGATTCAACTGCGTATGAAATCGCTTCTTCATGAGAAGTTACATCTTTCACTAGCTTGTTGACAGTTGCAGCCATCTGCTCTTGGCCTCGAGGTGAACCTATCTCCTCAGCTTTGACAATTGTCTTACCTTTGGTGTTAAGCAAGTTTTGATAGGGCATCACGATGTCTTGCTCACAAATCATAGCATGTCGGTGCGTCTGTCGACACCGACTCTGGAGTTCCTTCCCCAGCACGAGAACGGGCTCTGGTACCACTTGTCACAGGCCTATTTCCTTCAATAATCCAGCACAGTGCGACGGTCCTTCCTTACCGCTGCAAGCCTACTTATCGCTCGTTTGCCGGTTGCAGAAGCTTGTAATCAGAGTGCAAGAGAACAAAAGAGAATGGAGGGAGAAGAATTGCAATTACAAGAAGCAATCACGACGAGTGTGAACAAAAGAAAGCTCAACATATTTAATTCATTCACAATTTAGCTCGTAGGCCTCTTATAGTTTAAATATACGGGCTGCTTCTTCGAGGTATTAATTAACCTAAACTAGGCAGCTTACATCAGACTCAACGAAAGCAAAACAGACTCTAGACACAACTTTATAATGTAAGTCACAAAGGAACAACTTTGTTATCATAATAAATTTAAACCGGATATCTTTGAATATCCAATTTCAAATACTTTAAGAGGTGATTTATCCAAATACCAAATGTAATAGCCATATTATATGCTATATATTCAACTTCTGGAATATGTTGTAACATACACCCTTCTTTTTTGTATGACCGTACAACTGCCCTACCTCCTAAAATAATCGCATAGCTAGATGTGCATTTTGTTCTATCTCTATCATCAGCAAAATCTGCATCTGAATAACCATAGGATTTAGCCTATCTGCATGATAGTATATCTTGAGTTTTTTGTTTCCTTTAAATACTGAAATATTTTTTTTGTTGCTTCCCAATGATAAAGACTAGGATTGATGTGGTATCTACTAAATACATTCACTGCAAAGCTTAAATATGATATATTGCATAACATAACATACATCAGGCTTTCAATTGTTTGTGCATAGGCAACATTCAATTTCTCTTGCCCTTCTTTTGAGCAATCATTTTTGCTCAATCTCAAACCTTTAATTATAGGTGTTGACTTTGCCTTGGTACTCTTCATTCTACATTTTTTTAAATGTGGTCAAGATTTTTTTCTTGTCTTAGGCTCAATTTTCTATCAATTTGGATTTTAATTTCTGAGGATATATGATGCTCCACTTATATCCCTAATCTTAAATTGAGAACTCAACCAAGGCTTGGTTTTATTAATTGTTTCTATGTTATTTTGACAATTAATATATCACCAACATAGAGGAACAAAATTATAAATTTACTTTCACTTTTTTTGGCATATATACAGTAGTCTAAATTATTTGCTTCATAATCCAATTTGATTATAACCTTATAAAAAGTTAAATACCACTGCCTAGGTGACTTTTTAGGCCCATACAAGGATTTGTTTAATTTGTATATTTTATTTTTTTGACATTCAATTTTAAAACCTTATGATTATTGCATATATATTGTCTTTTTAAGTTTACCATTTAAAAAAGTTGTTTTTGCATCCATTTGATACAAATCAAGATCAAAATAATTCACTAATGCCAATATTATATGAATTAAAGTTAATTTTGTTACACGGAAACAAGGGTCTTTATAATCTATTCTCTCACATTGAGAGTAACTTTTTACAATCAATTTTGTCTTGAACTTATCAAAAGTTTCATCGATCTTAAGTTTCTTTTTTAGAACCCACATACTACTATTTTCCTTACAACCCTCAGGCAATGTAGCTAATTCTCAAACTTTATTTCTTTTTATGGAGTCTAACTCATCCTACATTTCTTCTATCCAATATTTAGATTTCTTTGAAGCAATAACATCATGAAAACTTCAATTATCAAGAGTTTCATCCATGTTCTTAGAATAACATAATTTTTCACCCAAGAATAAGTAATAATTATTTAAATAAGATGAAGAAACTCTTAATTTTTCTAACCAACTACAGGTTGTAGAGACTACTCGACATTTACAACTAGATCATGATGCTTGAGTTCTTGAGTTGGTATCTCTAAATCATTTTAAATACCAAGAGAGACATCTTCTTCTTTCGGATCAAAGCTACATTGTTTATTTTCTAAAAAATCAACTCTTTTGTTTTTTATAAATCCTTTCTTAGGATTATATATCATATAACCCTTTGATCCTTTTGGGTGCTCCATAAAAATACACTTGATAGTTTTCCTATCTAGCTTATCCCTTAAATTGATTAGAGATTAACTCATCGACAGCTAGGCTGCAAAGTCTTGAAAAAGCTTTCAAGGTCATCTTGCTTTGTTGAATGATACATTTTTGGTGACACGAAGCTAGACCAGTGAATCAAAACTGAATATAGTTTACCAATTTATTGGCCAATTTGCCTCAATGGCCTGCAACAACTTATTCACAGCAAGGTGCCCATTCACTTTCTGTACAAACAACAACAACAACAACAACAACAACTACTACGCTTTCATCCCAAAACAATTGGGGTCAGCGATATGAACCAAAAAAGAAATTCATTTTGGGTCTTCCACATGAATCCTTTTCCTCCAATCATTTCTATCCAATGCCATGTCCTCGGTGAGGTTCAAAGCATTCATATCCTTTCCTATCATCTCCATCCAAGTCTTCCTAGGCCTACCCCGACCTCTTTTAACTAATATATTTTCCCATTTCTCCAACCTTCTAATTGGAGCATCATTAGGCCTTCGCCGAATATGTCCAAACCACCGTAAACAATTCTCTCGCATCTTATTTTCAATGGGTGCAACACCTACCTTCTTACGTATCTCCTCGTTCTGAATCTTATCTTTTATTGTATTTCCACACATCCATCTAAGCATCCGCATCTCAGCTACACTCATTTTTTGAATATGATGTCTCTTGGCAGCCCAACATTCCGTACCATATAGTAAAGCGGGTCTAATAGTCGTCTTATAAAACTTTCCCTTCAACTGCAATGGCATTTTACGATCGCACAACACTCCAGTTGCACTTTTCCATTTCATTCACCCAACCTTTATCCTATCTTTATCCTATGATTTACATCTCCATCAATTTCTCCATACTTTTGAATGATGGATCCCAAATATTTGAAATAATCATTCACCGGTATTTCTTGCTCGCCAAGCTTCACTACATTCCCATCACTACTTCGTTGCTTGCTAAACCAACATTCCATATATTCAGTCTTACTCTTACTCAACTGAAAACCTCTAGCTTCCAATGTCTGTCTCCATAATTCTAACTTAGCATTAACCTCAGCTCTAGACTCATCAATCAAAACAATATCATCAGCCCATTCACTTTCTGTATTAATTAGTATTGATTTTATTGATCCAGTATGAGAAAGAGAAACAAACACCAACAACAACTTATAGTGCACAAGACAACAAACGTATACAGAACCATTAATCCAAACCATGTTTAAAAGAAAAACAATCATCTTTTATTATATTATTGCCGCTCTAATAACTTGACAGAATTAAAAGTATAGCTTGCTTTCAAAGAACCATCAAGACTCAGTGACCTAATTTAACGAAAAATGTAGGCAACACAATCAGAACCATCTGTATGCTCAGCCGGTGTTTCTCATGCCAGCAGCTATTCCGTTAATGGTGATGAGCAAAGCATCCCGAAGCTTGTGATTGTCATCATCTCGTCTCAACCTCCGTAGTATCTCCACTTGCAGCATGTTGATGGGGTTGAGACAAGGCAGCCTACTCTCTATGAGGCGCTGGAGGCTGCGATTGTTCTCTGAAAGCTTTTCATGCCCACTTACCACCAGAATATACTTCTCAGTGTTGTCTAGCTCCCTCCTCAGCTGAGCACCAAGCTCCTGCCTCAAAGGAGAAACTAGAACTTCGTCATAATGCTTTGCAATATGAATGTCAGCCTTGGCCAGAACCATCTCAATAAGATCAATTGTGGACTGGAGAAATGGCCATTCTCGATACATGGCCTGCAAATCATCCCTGTAGCCCTTCTCACAGGCTGCCTGCAGCCCAGCTCCAACACCCAGCCATGCTGGCAATACAAACCTCGTCTGAGTCCAAGCAAACACCCAAGGTATGGCACGCAGGTGCCCAATGCCTATAGAGGCCTTCCTCCTTGTTGGTCTGCTTCCAATGTTGAGGAATCCCAGCTCTGCCTGAGGTGTAGCTTCTTGGAAGTAAGCAAGGAAATCTTTGTTCTCGTATACAGTGGATCTGTAATGCTGGCAGCTGATCTTGGATATTTCTTCCATCAAGTTTCTCCACTTCTCCTCTCGAGGTGGGAGAGGGGGGCGCAGAGTAGCAAGCAAAACAGCTGTGGTGTAAATCTCCAGCTGCCTCACTGCCGTTTGGGGCAGACCAAATTTGGCTTGCACCATTTCCCCCTGCTCAGTTGAACGAAGAGTTCCCTGCATGTACACACATAAACAGTTATTGTTTACAAGATAAAAAATTTCAACCATCTGAAAGTTTCAGGAGCCAAGAACCAAACAGCCATACTATAGGATAGGGTGTAGTCGAGCAGCTAAGCAAGAACTTCCACCACTGATAGCACAGGACAAAGCAAAACCTTGCTATTTACAACTTAGCAAACTTGAAATTTATCATAGTATATACCCATTTGGGAACCCCATGCAAAAGACAGTAGCTAGTTTTAAAAACCGTAAACTGCTCATATTGCCTATTAATGCAGGAAACATGACGGCCAAACAGCAATGGCTATGAGGTCCTATCACCTTTGCACACACGCAACAAAAAGTGAAAATACATGCTATAATTTTGGTGCACAAGATTGCTTTAGAACTTCAAATAAATTAGAAGAGCACATTATCACTTTCTAAGTTCAGTTAACTAGAATGGTATCATCATTCGGGAACACTTCAACTGAATAAGGAATAAAAAAACTTCATTCCATAGGGAAAAGTGTTTGGCAACCACAATGTAGACCGTTACTTTAAAAATATCAAGCAGAAATAAAAGAAATACTTTCACATACCATTACAGATCCAGGAGGCTGGGATTGTATAGCGAGGTGAGTGGGACCACCACCCCTACCAATACTCCCTCCACGCCCATGGAACAGAGTAACTTTAATACCATATTCGTTGCAAGCTGCCACTACATCTTCCTGAGCCTTGTACAGTTCCCATGCAGCAGTAAAGCGTCCTGCATCTTTCCCAGAGTCTGAATACCCGACCATCACCTACACCATGATTTTGCCAGTGCAGAGGTACATTAAGATGAGACCATACCAAACTTGTAATTGCAACATTAGATGATACCTCTTGGTGTCCATTGTGATTTTGAATTACATGTTCTCGGTACCAATCAATAGACAACAATTTTCTGATTACTGATCCTGCTTCACGCAGATCTTGTACTGTCTCAAACAATGGTACAACCCGCAACCTGCTCAATCATTAATTATGTGAACCCAACTTGCAACTCAAACAATAGAGGAAGCACCATATACATAATCAGGTAATTTTTGTCTTACGTTCCCCCAGCACAAGTTCGGCCTGGCTCACCACTGACAGCAAGTCTTGCATCCTTTTGCAATAGCTCAACTGCCAAAACATCACTAGCCTGTAGCAACAATATGTAGAGATGGTATATACAGGTTGTCTTGCAGATTTGGCAGAAAATATATATATATATATATATTGCGAATAGTGATCCAGTGCATATTAGTTTGTCAATCACAAAGATTCAAACACTAACAGAATAGACAAAGCCCAAGAGTGCATACATTGGAGGCCATAGATATCACGTATGCTCCAAATGATTCACTCCCAAGTTCAGCTGCAACACGGAAAGTGTCCAGAACCTCCCTTACATCAGCAGAAACCTGATAATAGCAATATACATATTTCATACACAAAAGCATGTCCCATAAAAAGGTGATTGTTACAGAAAATTTTCCAAATAAAACCAAAAGTGGATGAAAAGCGCAGATGTCCATGCTCATATAGAATTGCATGTTAAGACTTCGTATCACCTCTATGCTTGGGGGCACAAGTGGCCTCTTCCCTTTGAGCTCACTTGTGAGGAATTCCAGCTTCCTGTCTTCATCCCACTCACTGAATATCCCAATATCTAAATATTTTGTAATTGCATCAAGTGTTTCAGCATGCCTACCAGATTCCTGGAAAAGAATAGAACACTAGTCAAACATATTACTTTCACAAATTAAGGTGAAGAATAATATATCACTGCTCACCTGACGCAAATCAAGCTTCATCAATATCATCCCAAAGGTAGCAACCCTCCGGATAAGGTCTGCTAGCCGTCCATCTGCCAATGTCACTGATCCACAGGATTGCTGCAATAACAAGTGACCAAGTGACAACCTAGCATGATAGAGAATTGCAGCCAACCGTGACAGACAATAGAAAAGAGAATGTCACCAGGGATTTGTAGCACAAAAGTAGTGGTTCAAGAAGCTGTTCTGATGTTTCATAATAATCAGAAGGATCAAAATCACAAGGAAGACCCTCAAGTAGAAGCTCTAGGTGTCTTCGAGTCTTTATAAGCTGAAAAAATTAGACACGAAACATTAAGTTCTACAATATAAAACAATTCATCAAGATGACGCCAAGGTCCTCCTCATATATGAGATAGCTACTAACCTTTTCTCTCACATCCCCAAGGACAATCCTATATGGAGCAATGCCAGGGCGTTGTGGCAAACTAGGCTCTAAAAGCTTTTGAAAGCTGGATTTGCCAATTTGAGATTCTGAAAATATTTTCGTCTGTGCAGTAAGCTGACTTGAACTGAAAGAAGCAGATCTGCTGGAAGTTCCAGCATACTGTACAGTACTGGAAGAAACTAGGTTACTGTCTGCTGAAAGCTGACTATTCTCCATTCTAGCTGATATACCAACAGAGCTTAAAACTGAATTGGAAGAGTCTTCACAATCCTAAACCATTTATGCACAATATCAAGGTTACAACACAATATATGAACTGAATCATCAATAGGACAAAAAGCTAAGAACCATATCTAAAGAGAAAAATACTACATGAAATTTCATACAGGACATATCCTAGAAATAGATTGATACCTGAGACTCTGTTATTCTGCTATCAGTGCATGGGAATTCCAGTATGGGGAGTTGTGCTTCTCCATCATTACACCCTACACAAGTTAAAAATTGGTTAATGCATTAATTCTACATTATGTCCATGAAGACTGCAACTGGCATAGATTTTTCAGTGTAAGTCTCAAAGTATACTGAAAGGCATAAGCTTCCAGACAATCAAACAAGAAATAACAAATAAACAAATGCATATCTACAGTAAGATGAGTAAGCAATATCAGCACATCATGTGCATACCATCAAAGTGTATAAGAAGGCAGGAGAGAGAGAGAGAGAGTCCAGCTTTTTATGTTTCCTTTTTTATCATTATTATATTGTCAAGTGTCAACAGCATCAGTCATCCTATGGCCGTCTTAGTGATCCTAAGCCAGCTTCTAATTTTTCCTTTTTCTAGATAAATAAAAATGGCCTGTCTTTATTTCCCAAATAGTCATAATAGTGAGCAGTACTGCATAACCTAATTAAGACCAACTCAGGGGAAAAAGGAAAAGAAGAAAAAGAAAGACAACTTTTTTTTCCATCAAATCTAATGTTAGAAGATGTAGTTTCTACAATTAGACAGTTATCATGACGTATGTGCTCAACCACATCAGCACAGATGGAAGGAGAACATATGATGCCAAAATGAATAATAAAGATTGAGAATGATAATTCACCTGTACATGAAGGCAAATCCGCACCAGCAGGAAGCTGGGTAGGCAGTGCTGAAGTTGGTTGGTCAACATGCTTCGGCTGATTCCAACCCTCATGATGCCAGTCCTCTTGAGTTGTTCCTATGAAAGAATTTGCAAAAGACAACATAATTTATTGGAGAATTGCACCATGAATACCTATATTTGTTGGACAACTGATCATTAATGCCAATCTAACTACAGTTTCATAACATATTTACTTGCACTGCAATAAGAAATGAACTCTAACCCTGTATAATCAAAAATATGTCACAGATCATTATCCAAAAATGCATCATTATTCTTAAATATGAACAAGTCTTTCCAGAAGACATAAAATTCAGCAGCATTGTGACTAGGTTGTAGAAAATGGAGCCGCATATCAAAACAGATCGATGTAGTGAAACAAGGCAAGCCGGTTTGGTCATTGCAGAGCTACATACTTTGATGCATACATATATGCAACCAATTAAAGAGAGATGAAAATCGCCCAAAAAATAATTAAAACTCAGTGTTCTTAAATAGCTTTTCACTATAGTTTGCAATTCAAGTTCTAACTTTAAGCACAAATTCAAGTTGATAGCATCCCCTTTGAAGTACAATGTAGCGTTTAAATAGGGTCCTAAAGAAAAAGCAGTATGGCTCAGTTATACTCAATTGTACCAGCTTAGACAAGCTGGAAAAAGATGTTTAACGATGTGGACAAAAGAGCAGCAGATTTGTAGCATTCATTCTCAGCAATATCTTGTATACAATTAAATTGTGTTCTTTCTATGACACTCTAACAAAGATTTGGATGTTGCTAACATCGCAAAATATCACATCATGAAGATAACATCGCCACGCATGAATTCAATATTTTCTAGATATTATCTCCTTCGGCCTGTCTATGTTGAAGACGTGGCAATCATCATCTGTCACAAGAGTCCCAGGCTGGGCCAATATAAATAAGGCAACAAATAAAAAGAGGGTAAAAAAAAGAACAATCATGTTACTATCAATTTACAGAAAAATGAAAAGGGAAAAGAGACAAACAGAGAACAGAGATTAAAAGAAGAAAGAGCAGGGAATAAGAATGGTCAAGTAATTTGTTCCATTTTAATAAAATAAATTCTACTTAATTTTTAACTAATAAATTCTAATATCAAAGTTTCCATTTAAAGGTTGTGTCACTGAGGCCACACCTAAGCATGAAGAAAACAATGTTCTTTATCATCTTTCTCCCATTAATAGAAGCAGAAACCCTCAACAAGCTGTCATAGAAATAATGTTAATACTTCTGCTGAATCGAGTGTAAGTAACAGAATTATACCTTACATGCCTTTAAAGGACACTAGACCCACAGTAAAAGATGAACCTTACCTCAATCACAACAAATGAAGACATTGATAATAAAAGAAAATCATTGTATACCGAATAAGAGGTAATAATTTTGGTGATAGTCAACATGCCACTTTGCCACACTTTTCTATTGAATGGAATCATAATGATATGATAAAAAGTAGGAGGTGCCCAATGCTATCAGTGTTTGCTCTCCAATATCAAGCATTAACCATGTTGATAGCTCATTCTGAACAACCATATGCCCTTGAAACTCAAACTCAATTTTAGCAAAGAAGTGGGCAAATTGGGTATCCTATATATAGATGGTTCACGACATATTTTCCACTTTTTACCTTTCTTCAGTTCTAATCTTTGAGGAAATCACAGTTTTAAAGCAATGTGATATATGGATAGCACTTGTATGACTATGAAGTGATGATGTGATACAGGTCAAAGGAACTAGAAGGGAAAGACCACATAATTATTGGAGGCAGTCAATGTGAGATATTGGAACATATAGATCTGCCACAGGTGATTAAGTAGCAACTACAAAATACAGCTTATGAAAATGTAAGAACCCATGTGGGCACAGCTGATAATAATATGATGAAAACAATGATGATACATGTGTGCTCTTGTACTATCCCCAATATCATTGCATTTTCATTCTTATTATTGTTAGGCATAGCATAAATGCTAGATGCAAAGTTTGTGGGTTATAGGTATCCCTCAAGCCAAGTGGCCTAGATCTTTTTCCCTTTTTTGTCAGTGGAATGTTGCAGGGAAAGGGTGGTGAGAAAGACTGGAGGTGAAGGGACGAATTGTACACCACATTTCATCTCTTATGCTGATCAAGGGCGTTTTAACTCTGCTAGCCCATAGACAAGAGCAACAATAACCCTTCTAAAGAAAATTGGATTACAATATTACTAACCCAGATAGATCTACAGGAAAGAAAAAGCAGTCAAAGGCATGAATAAGTACATACAGAATATGACAATTTTTATTGTTTCCTTCATTTCTGTTATCTTTTGATTCCTCAGGTCTAAAGCTGATCGTAAAAAAAGGATAGCTTCTTGCTCAAATAAATATTTCTAAGTCTAGATTATTATCAGAAATCCTACAAAAACCTTTTAAATTTGCAGACTAGCACTTCAACTATATGGTCATGCTGATTACTGAAAAAAAAAGTCAAAAATGTAAGTTAACTTTTTTCTTTTTTGCTTTGCCAAAGCTTTCCCTTTCAAAACTAGGACAGGTTTGTATTTTCTTTCTGTAGCAAAGCTGCAGTGCATTAGTTTTACTCATAGCCACAAATATCAGTCAGCTATATCTCGGTGAAGCAAAATCTCCGGATATTATAGGTTTTTCAATAAATAATGAGAAGAGCTCAGAATTTCAAAAATAAAACAAAAATGACAAATTGGAAAAAATAAGAAAAAATACATGTTAAGCAAAGAAGCTCCAATATGATAGAAACAACATGATGGACAACCTAAATATGCAAAACTTGATCTTAAGTATTTTATTAGCCTAGACATTCTAGAACTAGCAAATCACAAATATTATCTATAGTATCAGGATATTATCACGATAATATTGTGATAAATGTAAATAACTGATATTTTCAAAATATTGTCATATTTTAGCTTTTAAATCTTTTTCCATTTTAATGCTTTAATATCCAATGTTTTCAAAATATCACCTATATCTGTGACTATGGCTTTACTTTTCCTAAGGAATATATATATATATATATATATATATATATATATATATATATATATATATATATATATATATATATATATATATAAGAGTACCCTTTAGCTTAATGCAAATTCTGTGTTTTATATAAGTAGAAGAAAAGAACATGCAATAAAGCACTAGTATAGAAAGAAATTTAGAAATTTGAAGAATTAATACTAAAGAGTGATAGATTTTATGTAATTACAGAAGTGACAGACCTTTATATAAGACTTCATAGGCAAGTTTTGCCAGTTGATCACTGCACCTGCTCATGGAAAGTTCAAATCTGAGACTATCAATTTCTCGAATATAAAGATCAGTTACCATCCACCGTGATAAAAAGGCAACATCCCTTGTAACCTAAAAAAGGAGAGAATAAAATAAACTTAGAAGACCAAAGTTGATAATGGAAGGGTGAAACATAGTCTGAATCAGCTGTATGCATGCATGCCATTAGAACTCATCATCAGATACATCCATGTGTTGTTACAAAAACAAAAAATAGTTGCCACAGTGTTATCCTGATATCAGGACTACTCAGTTAAATAAGATATTTCCTGGAACACTAGAAAAAAATAGAATTTTTCAGCAGCTATGGACAACTCAATATAATTATCCACATGATTCACATATCTTGAGACTTCTGAAAACTAAGAATACAAACTCTCTAATATTGCCTACTCCTATTCATAGCTACTAGTACTAAGGAGGCATTTGGATGAGACACGTATTTGACAGAGCACGAAGTGAAAGCGAAAGTGATAGGGGAATCAGAACTAGGAAGCAACAATTTTAAAGCTTAAACATATTCAGGTAGTGAAAAGCAGGAGGGAAACAAGAAGTTTGAGGAGAAAAATAGGATTTCTGTGTGAAGTTATGGAGATATGAGAAAATTTTAAGGAAAAAACTATTTAATACGTGTATATTGTAACCTAAAGCTATTTAAGACACCCTAGCTCACGTTATTTAAAAGCGCAACATGAAAATGCATTTTAAAAAGCAGTGACTGCATATGCAATAATTGAGACAAATTGACAATTTGCAAAGTAATTTTCTGTTGTATATCTAGATATTAAAGTTTTTTAGAAAAAATTGTTCAACAATTAAATGTATTCCACAATTTCTATCAAGTATTAAGAAACCTAAATAAGCATTATAAAAAAAAAGAAAACTAAATTATTTCATAAAATAATTGCTTCAAGAATCCCAATTTCTTAAACTAGAGGATCACATTTCTTGAATATAAGGATCCAAAATTCTTAAACCAGGATTTCTAAACTGCTTCTTGCTCATCTTGGAAGTGGGTGTCTTTTTGCTTCCACATCAGGCCTCCTAAGAAGTGGGATTCCCACTCTGTCTGAGTGCTTCCAGTAACAATGGCCCCCACCAGGGTTTGGGAGAATAGAAACTGGATGTGAAAAACCAGGTGTAGGTTTGTTGGGTGACCCTTGCCATTCCCTTCTCCTTCTTCCTCAAATCTGAGCATGGTTGGACCAACCACTTCCAGCCATAATTGGAAAATGGTCTGATGATATTATCTGGCTTGGACAATACACTCAGTCAGTGGATCACTGAAAACATCCTAAAGTAGACCCTCCCTCCTGTTTCCTTGTTTGCCATCCATGAATGACTATCATACGACCATAATATGGCTAAGCTAGGCGATGGCTAGTCACTGATGGTTGGTGTCATTCTGTCTTGTTTTTCTATAGGTGGTCACTGGAAAACATCCCAAAGTAGATCTCCCTTTTTTCAGCCATTGTCTAGCCATAATATGGTTGAATGGTAGCCAAACATTTGAGTGTCACATCTGACATAGATAGCACCATCTCTTATGGCTGCATGATGGCTAATCATTAAGTGTTGGTGTTGTCTGACTTAGACAGCAGCAGCTCAACCATTTTTAAAAAGTGACTAGAAAGGTTTTTTTTCAGCCACCCAGACCAAAAAATGGCTGGAAGGTACAGTGTATGCATCTGATAGCACCTCCCAGATGTTTTCTAGCCATTGGTGGCCGAAAACAGGCAGAAGAAAATGGCACAAAAACCTATATTTTACTGTTTTTGTCATCCAAACACACTCAAAAATCAGAATTTAGTAAACTTGGAATTGGCAAACCTAGGTTCTAGTATGTGTCATACAACACATCCTAAACTACATCAACTCAGGATGAACCAATACACACAAATGTGAAATGCCCCAGGACTTGGAAAACAAGCCAAGCTCCATAGAGAATAGTTGAGCTCTTTTGAATTTTAGAACTAGGAAGAAGCTCCCGTCGCTGATGAAAGTTCCCAAAAATAAGGACAACCATTAAACATTTTAATATAGAAACATATAAAAACATAAATTTTCCAATTAAGTTCAGAAAGAATGAGCCTGAAAGAAATAGTGTCAATATCAATTCTTTAATGATGTTATAAATCATGATGATGCTTCCACTATTGATAAGTTTTTGACATTAAAATTCAGGTCATTGCTTCCTGTAAACATTCATCATTGCAGTTGCAGAAGGCATGTAATCTAGACATAGTCAAAAAGTACCCCAACATGTGCCTTGGTGTCAGCCAACCTAGTGCCAAGGTGCTGTTGGGGTACTTTTGACTATGTCTAGATTATGCCTGCTGCAACAACAATGATGAATGTTTACAGGAAGCAATGACATGAATTATAATGTCAAAAGCTTATCAATAGTGGAAGCATCATCTTGATTTATAACATCATTTGTGCCTTGGTGCCAGCCAACCTAGTGCCAAGGTGCTGTCTATTAACCTGAATAAATGCATTAATTTATAAATACAATTTAACATATAAAATTAATAGAAATTTTAAATACTTAAAATACTAAGTTATGATTATAATATCTTTTAACATTATAATTAAAGGGCAGTTCCGTCACCTAGTACCAGGATGCTGGCTAGATGTTGATGTATTGCCTAGGCCACCTACACAACAAAGCAAGTGCCTAGTTACAGTTTTAAATGTAATCCAATAAATCAAGCACATTATTTCATATAATAATGTTTATTTGCTGAGAGAGTTGTTAATAGGTCTAATTGGAAGATATTTGATTGTGTTTTTTCCACTCATGCAGATTTTGGAGACTGTATATTAATCAAAGAAGTGTAGTAAACTTGGTTGAATAAAACCAAACCAAGAAGGAAATAACCTGTAACTTTAAGATCCGTGGCATAGGCTTCTGGTATCATTTCTCAGCTCATTATGTAGCTTGCACATACATATCAAGTCTTTTTACAATTACATAGAGAAAAAGTTATTATGAGTAGAACATAAATATAGAATCAATTGGTTTATAGTTGATCCTTGATATCAACAACTCTCATATTCAAGCTTAGCAACATTTAATGGCAAATATGGGTATAAATGCACAATAAAAGTCAACCAAGTTTAAACTATATGATGCTTGATACAGATCACAAGGTGCCTGAGTTGGAGGCTCCTAATCAGAAGAAAAAAGCAATGCATATATCACAGAAACCACAAGTGCCCAAATTAGTTCAACAATATAAACATTCAAGCTACATGCTATGCTGCACTTGCATGAGCATACAAGCATGCATGCATGCATGCATATACACACACACAGACAAAGAATAACCAGTAACAGCCTCACCTTTGATGTTACATTAGGATTTCCATCGCGATCACCACCCATCCAAGAACCAAACCGTATTGGCGTGCATGTTAATGGAAGTGGTCGAGCTGTATTCTGCAGAATGCGCATATCAGTGAAATTTTGGAAAAGAAACCATCGTTGATATTATAGGATGTCGAAAAAGGAAGAAGCACAAACCTTCTTCAAAGCATTGCTAACACGGCGAAGATAATGTGGAATAGCCTTCCAAAGAGACTGTTCCACTATGTGTAAACCTAAGAAAAAAGGTAAAACAGATAAACAGTTCAACAGGGAGATATCCAGGCATAAACATTGTTAGTGTAGGTAAGTATTTCTACCTGCCCTGGCTTCATCTACTGGAGTGGGCTTCTGACGCCTCAACTCATCTGTTAGCCATAATGAGGTTATCTCCCTGACCTGCGAACAATAATGAATTGTGGGAATAAAATGGAAAAGGAAAGCCCCAAAAATCAAATATGAATGGCATCTAAAGTTAGGTGAATGAGTACCAGATCTTCAATCAGCATCTCTCGATCTTCGTGGCTAAGATCTGCCCGATCATTAAACTCCAACAGATGCTACAAGAGTAAGTTTACAGTTAATTTCCATTTCCATTCTTATTTCTATTTTAGAGATATAAAAGAACTATGCAAAGATCAAAAGATCCAAAGCTAAATTGAAATACCCACGCCACATGAGCACACAGACAGACAGCTGAACAGAGAGATAGATATGGGTAGAATTAACATACACAGCTTTAGTGGATCCTAAGAAGATCACCAAATACTTTTTTCCCTCCAAGATTTTGAAATGTCACAGTGCGGCTTTACAACAATTTTCACCTCCAAGGGCGTTCATAAATTTATAAAAGAACACGTTAAAAATACCATAAGTTCCATTTCTTTTTAAAAAAATTCACTAAAAAGTGGGGTGACAAGCATTCACTGCAGGAAGGATACAATGCAAGAAAACAAAAAAGAAAGCAATAATTGGAGTACAAAAAAATTGCTGAATAATCTAGCATTTTCAAGATAGGAATCATCAAAACTTACAGCTATCCTGATGTGCTTGTATTGAAGCGTCCTCCGGTTAATTTGAGTCGGATGTGCAGTGAGAACAATTTCAACACTCTGTACCATAAATCAAACACCATGAAGTAAGATTGGAGAATTTAGATTTTCCCATCAACAAATCATCAAAACTTGATCCATCATATCTTGGTTGCAAGTTAACCTGCTTGCAAACGGTATCGTAGAGCTCTTCTGGAGGAACACCGCTTTGAATCAGCTTGTTGAATATGTCATCACACGACTTGGATAGATAAACCGTGTTTTGTGCCTTCCGTACACTGCACAATCAGAAAACACCAGGATGAACCGAAGCAACATAACAAGGCTTCCGGACCAGCCTTGTTAGAACGACAACAACAGCAACACCAAAACCATTAAAACGATCCAACAAGTATTCGACTAATGTGAACTCTATAGAATAATATAATCATATGCGGCGCCAGATATAAAGAGAAAAACAAAAGACGATATGGGTATCGATTCTTTCATCGTTTTGAGGACCACAGAGCTCAAAGATGACAAGATGAACAAGTAAAGATGAAGGAACATCAGTCATCGCTCGCTTCTCTCTGGCTTAATTTACTTTTAGGAAAAGCTACCTCCAGAGAGAGAGGGAAATTAAACAAATTGGCAATTGACAAATCAACAGAGCGGTACCATCTAGCTACAGATAGATGGATGGAGTAAGATAACACGCCTAAGATTCACTCTACAGGAGAAACGCCATAGGTAGAGTCAATTGCATGGCGACCAACATAAAGAAAGATGAACAGAACCTGTGATGCGTCTCCGCGATCCCCATGAGATTGAGGTAGTGACTGAAGGCTCGAGCGAGCGTCAAGGCCTCCTCCAAAGTCATCTTCGATATCTCCGACGCGAGCTGCTTCTCCAGCAACTCCGCCATGTTCTCTATTCCCGCCATTCTCATGTTGAACGCACTCTGGCGCACCCCCACCCACCATTTTAGAAACCACCACCACCACCAAGATAAGGAGTAAAGAAACAAAAAGAACAAAGAAAGAAGAAAAAGAATAGAGAGAGCAGCCTCTCAAACCTGAGCAAGAATCCTCTGCCTCTCGACCTTCTCCATGAACTCCTGGCCAACCTCTCGCTGAAGGACGTCGTTGAGGAGGTTCCACAACAAGCGGCAGTCATCGTCGAACGCTTGGAACGAGATCTCCTCCGCGATGTCGTCTGTTGTGTCCGTCATGCTCTCTCTCTCTCTCTCTCTCTCTCTCTCTCTCTCGTCTTAACACTTCCCACCAAGTGCCAAACTAACGGCTAAGAGCCACTCTTCTTGATGAAAAAGAAGACACCAAGTCATGTCTATCACTCTCACCGATCGTCATGTGCAAAACCGTGACAGCTTTTGTTTTTAGCCGAAAAGGATGCTTGGGCTTTGCAAATTGGCAGCACAGTATGGTCCTTTTAAATTTCTAGTTCACTGTATCACTGCCCCTAATGGATTTAAGACAGTGCCATTATATGAGAACCTTTTGCTACTCTTTTTTTTCCACAGAAAAAGCTGGGGTTAGGCATACCCTACCAGCTATACAACTATACCCTTGAGATTCGAACTTGCAACGCCCCAATACAAGGTGACGTGCACTGACTGCTCCTGCCACACAAGCGGAGCCCCCGTTGGTACTTTTTGCTAATTGGTTTTACAATGACAGTGCCATTATTGTCTTTGTATAAAGTATAAGAAAAAACAGTGGGGGCACATGACAGACAACTGCCGTTTTAACATGAGGAAGATGCTTCTCCTTTTGCTGCCAGCACACTGGTTGCTGTTGTTTATTCAGGTGAAAGAGGGGCATTGGTGTGCCAAAATAATTTACTTTAAAAACTTTTTAAAATTACATTAAGGCTTTGTTAGATCCAAATGTCATTGTAAAATTTCAATATATTTGGTCACAGTATCCCATCACGCATAAGAGAGACAGCGATATTTAGTGGTTTTAATTAGATGATGTCATTAGATAGAAAGAATCTGTAGGGACGTTAGATTAAAAATTAGAAATATCCTAACAAATTTACCAAAATCAACGAGGGAGAGAGAATCCTATGGAGATTTGAGGACCAACTTACCTCAAAAAGAGTAGGAAATCCTACCAAAAAAATTTATAGTAAAAGTTATCTAAACTGATGTAATAGGCGATAGAGAGAGAGAGCTCTATGTGGTAAAGTGAGAATACATTAATATTTGAAAAAATAACCAAATTGAAAAATTTATAGATATTTTTAAAGGTACCAAATTTCACGACAGTGGGGTGGTTGTAAGGGTACTATGATGAAGGCACCGCATCAAATCGCACCCTACTGGTGCACATGTGTGTCCGTAGCTTTCAAAGCTAGGTCACATAAAGCATGGTCATGGGGCCCCACTCTAAGTTTTCCTCCCTTTGGCGTGGGTTCAGCATCAATAAAATAAAATAAAAGTAACCAAATTTCAAAGGCTTTAGGTATTCTTACATTATTTTTAAAACCAGCCGTTAAAAGAGCGTGAGAAAAGGGGTTTATATATATATATATATATATATATATATATAGTAGAGCATAGGTACTTGAGCATTAGATGTTTGTGATACCTGCATGATGTGGTTTTTTGCTCTTTCAATAATTTTCTCGCAGTTCCGACCCCATAAATGTGTTGGGCATGGTCGAGTGATGAGGAATTCACACTTGGATTATGTATTTTTGTTGAAAAAAATTATATTTGGAGCCTCGAATATTTACAAAAAAATTGGACCATTGATTTTTCAAACCTTATAAAAACTCACCCGTGTTGGAATCAAACACTTCAAGAGTTGATCTCCATAAAATCACGTACATAGATCACATATGTACGGTTAGAATTTAAAAAAAAAAAAAAACTGAAAACCCCCATCAAGCACATATTGCAAGCACCTAATGTTCAAGCACCTACACTCTACTATATATATATATATATATATATATATATATATATATATATATATATATATATATATATATATATATATATATATATATATTGCTTTCTTCAACCTTGAATTAAGTCGGTGTAGATATTGGTTATGATGATTAAACAAAATACTTATTTTTTTAAGGAATAACATATAATAGGCATTATTTATTTTTTCCATACATAGTATATATACTAAACTTAGTTTTGGATTCTATGGCCATCCTTTAAATGGTGTGATTATTTTTATATTGCGCGGTTTGTAAGGATGGCCCATTGATCTAGTAAATATGATATATCATTGATGTCTTTTTTTTCAATTTCAAATGATTAGTTGGTATCAAGATTTATTTTTAAATGTTTAGATTTTAACATTATCTAGAATAGTTAACAAACTTCTCATTTTTTAGCATCTAATCTTGCTAATAAATAGCTGATTCTATTAATTTATACATTTTTTGGTTGGCAGGTAATTAGGTCTAAAATACTAATTATATCCTTAAAGCTAATTTTTATGAAAAAGGTGAGTAATGAACTTAGTTTCACCTCCAAGTTTTGTTTTGCCCTCTAATATGTGCATCATATACTCACGGAGACAAATTTGTCAACTTGTCTACTAATTATGATTTTTGTTTAATCTAATAATTTTATATTATCGCAGAACTAAGCATTTGGAGGCAAGTGATTACTCACTAATAGTTAATTAATTTGAATCTGGCTAATAAAGCTAATGTTATTTGTCAAAATGTTTGGGGTTTTTTGACTCATGGCATTGCTAGTATAGTATTCTGTTGCACCCTTTGGATTTTTTGAACTGGGCAGGTCGGAGTTGAGCTCGGTTAAGAGATCCAAATTTGCAACAAGCAGGTACTTCAATTGGAGTCTGATGGACTCTAACGAATCAAACTTGTTGGACTTAAGTCTTAGGGCCTATGGTGATGTGTATGAGGGTCAGCACCATTGTTGACATAGTGGAAAAGTGGTTATAGGTTCCTCGTTGTTGCAAACGAAGATGAATGGTAGGACTAGGTCAATTGGCTAGTCGGGTAGGTTAGGGGTTTTAGAGTTGTCTCAAAATGTGTGTATAGGTCGGGTACGTGTTTTAAAGGTATGGGATAACAAGTTGAGCTTCGGAGTGGGCGGGTGAGGATAGACGGTCAAGACTATGCGAATTTCCAAATCAGTTGGATGCGGCTTCAAGTTTTCGGTAAGAAAAAACATGGGTGTTAGGGGTTACTTATAGGTTTGTAACAGGTTGGGAAGAAGGCTCCCACATTCTAGAATGTTAACACACAATCTGCAATAAGGGGACACTAGTCGGCTAGTCAAAAAGCAAGACTGCACTCACCTAGGTGTTAAGAGTTTGGGCACTTTAGAGTGGGTGACCAACCAGCTTGAGTGCTTGGTTCTCATGTGAATCAAGAAGAGAATAAGAAGGAGCGAGAGAGAGAGAAGGGGATTTCTTATTTTAATTTTTATTCATGCATGACAAGGGAACCTATGCCTCTATTTATAGTTTTTGTCGGGTAAGAGTACAATTCCAATCCAAAAATAAAAGCTAACCCAAATAATCCAAGCACCTTCTAATTATAAAAAAAAAAGTCTTAACTGGCAATCAGAACTATACTACAAAAAGGATTCTAGAGTCTTTTTTAACAAAAATCCTAACTAAGCCTAATTAAAAAAAAAATAACAATTAAGAAAATGAAAACATGACTTAGCTAGACTCTATTTTTCATTACTTAGTTCTGAAAGGAAGAGACTTTAAAAAAGTAGGGGACGTCTCTCACTTTTCTTTCTCCTTCCAAATTGGTCCCCTATAAGCCCCACTAGCTTGCCTCTCTTTTATTCTGGTATGGACATGTGTTCTTTGACTTTTTTTCTGAGAGAGGAATTATATCACCACTTTGGGCTTCATTTGGAGTTGAAAAGACCTTTTGACTTGATGAGGTGACATTTGACGTCAAATCTAGGCCTATAACATATTCTAATTTTGAAGAGATGAGTTTTACTATATTATTAGCATAAACGATATTTTAGCATTGTATCCTGATTATAGAACAAGTTGAAACTAAACGTTTATGATCGAGATTTGATCCAAGTTAAACACTTCATTCATGAAGTGCATAAAATGAGACACCCTATATCAAGATAATGAATAGTTGTTAATGATGAGTTTACCCATTTGGTCAAATTCTATTTTGAACCAAATAATGACTTTATAATATCTAATTATAAGAACCAAATTAAATTTGAAAGCATGTTGAAATAAAACATTTTAAAATATTTTGTTGAGGTTAAATTTTGTTTATCATTTTGAATGATCGAAATTTATTCAAAATAATCTTGTATAATATGATAATATTTGAAAATGCTAAAACTTATGGGAATAAACATGAATTTTGAATTTTGCCATATTTAAATCTCATTTTACTAAAAGGTGAATCCTATAATAGGACTAATGAGTTGGCGATTTGAGAAAGTTCAATGTGATATATTTCAATGTTAAAGAAAAATATTTTTCTAAGAGATCCACTATTCTTACATAGTGATGAAAAACCAAGTTGAATTCATTTTTTTAGCCTATTTTAAAAGAATGTTTGCCCCGATGAAGTTTTCATAACTCAGACATAATTTTCAAAGTTATTCAAGGTTTTATAAAAATTTGAGAAAGGAATTGACTTAAGATTCCAATTGCAATATTGAGAGGATATGTTTTATGAAAGTCTCAATACATTGATATTTGTTTTGAGAAAAACTTGGTATTCTTTTATCAAAAAAACATATTTTCATTAAAACATAGTGATGGTATAATCATTTGTTTGTATGGAGATAACATGTTATCATGAACAATAGCGTAAAATGCATACATAATA
Organism: Nuphar pumila; assembly: GCF_984573655.1. Taxonomy (NCBI): domain Eukaryota; kingdom Viridiplantae; phylum Streptophyta; class Magnoliopsida; order Nymphaeales; family Nymphaeaceae; genus Nuphar; species Nuphar pumila. Next base: position 135,048,881 of record NC_143252.1, on the reverse strand, counting down.
CCAAATGAATTCTTTAATAGAAGATATGAGCTTAGTTGATGTTATACTTGGTATTAATTTTTTGGACATGTGTGGTCATATATTTACACAATCTTACTACAATGAGTATAAAATCACTGTGATTATAAGCCCCTTGTAAATATGTTTGATGCTAGTGTTAAATTAAATATTAAAATTGAAAGAAACATGTCTTATATGATTATTATTGGTTATCTCATGTATCATATAGATGGTATTAGTTGTGAGGATTAAACCCTCATGCATACTTATGTATAAAAAACTTGTTGCACAGGTAAGTTGAGTCATTATGTTGGAAACCCAGAACAATAGCATTATGATGCTCCATATCAAGTATTGAAGAACTTGAAAGGAACTTAGGAATATAAGAAAAAACATTGTGCATGACAGACATAATGATATGAATTGGAATTTCAATTCCAATGAATCATTATTCACAAAAGAGGATTTATGTTTTCCTTTGAATTTGAAGCAATATCCTAGGGATACAAAAAAAATTATCATAACACATTCAACAATGAAAGAAGATTTGTTAACACTAGCTTCATCTAGTATGAAAGTTGAATGACTAAGAGTCTTTTGATAGAGATATCAATAAGTTATAAACATATGATTGCTAGCAAGCTCTGCAAACACATAAGAACATTTAGAGTGAACATAGACTTGGAAAGTCTAAAATACATTTATGTGTATAAGTTGCTCATGCAAGTAGTAACCTCAAATATGTGAAATCTTGCTAAAACTTAGCATATTTGTTGCCAAAACTTAGCGGATTTGTTAGCAAACTAACTATGACTAAGTAACAAACAACAATATAAAGATTCAAACCCAAAAGGTACCTTTGTTTATGAACCAGATCTTCGTGAATAGTCTCTTGAATCTTTTTTGTTGGGGTTTTGTCTCAAAATTGTTTGGTTAAATCATTGTATTACCTACTCATTTACCTAAGTTAGTGGGTTGTCATTTCTTTCAGCAATTTAGTCTCACATTGAAGAGTGTGAAAACTTTCTTTGGGTTTATATAGGGTAAATTTGCTCTTATGGACAAGGCTCATTGGGGGCTTGTCAATTGAACTTTTAACTTTGAATGTTGGACATTAGATTTGGCTTTGACTTTAGATTTGCACTTGAGTTTAGGTTTGGGTTTAGGTTTCAGTTTCATTATGACTTAGATTGACTTGATTCAGTTTGGTTTGGTCTTAGTCATGGTCATTCTTGAACTTTGACTAATCTTTTTGGATCTTAAGACAATTTTATCTACAAGACCATGACCGACACTTTTGAAGCCTTTGACAGACCCATTTGTATGCATTGGCTTAGACCTAGTCAACCTTGATGTTGGAGCCACCCTTGATTTGGGCCAATGTTCTTGCTTGCGGCATTTATTATCTAACACTCCCAAAATTACCCTCTTTATTATAGGTTTGTTGAGTGTTGATTGCACCCCATTAATTGAACTGTATTGGACTTAGAAGGATTATTCTCGACTCTTTGATTGCTTTTTTCATCCTTGGACTTAGCCCAGCTTGTAACTCCCTCTTCCTAGTCATTGGATGCTCTTGAAGGCCATTTATTTTTTGTCGTTAGGTCCTTTATGGCTTGTCGTTGGGTTGGGGGCTATATATACCACAGCCCTCCAAAGCATGAGCAGAGCTTGAACACCTTGAGCTTGGCTCTTTTACCATCCATAGGTATAAAAAAAGGTCGAGAGAAACTTACTAAAATATAAGAGGCCAACTCAGTCCAAAGCCAAATTTATCAAGTAGAAACATTTTTATCCCATTCCTTAATTCTCTCAAAAAGGGTCCCTAGGAGATGCCACCCACCAAAACACCAAATACTCTAACATTTATATGTTTGAAAACTTGTCAAGATGTAGTAATTCACAATGCTCATAATTTCATATAACATTTTTCTATGTTTGAGCTACAAACAGGATCACAGACTCACAGTCAACATATCAATTGTCTTTAGTAGAAAGTGGAAACCAAGATTGTTTGTATTGTACCATGTCGTATGATATGGTATAATATATATCATTACTATGAAAAAATTGATATGATACACACTCATATCATATGATACAGGCTCATATTATAACATATTGTATGATATGGGGTATATCGTACGATACAAGGTCGTTGCACTTAAAAAAATATCGAATCATAATTTTTTTATTTTTTATTTTTAAAGACCTCTTGAGGGTCGACTCCCTTATTTATGTAGAGGTCATTAGAGAGGTATTCACGCATCATATGACTCTTGAGAGCGATTTGGGAGTTGATCTATGTGTATAAAAGAAGGCTTTTCCTATTTTATCAAGAAAGAGTGTATTTTTACTATTTTTTTACTCAAAGAAGTAGGTTAAGATAAAAAAAAACTCTAATTTTTGCTTTTTATTCATCTTTTTGGGGAGAAGATGACATCAAATGATCCAGCATGACTATGGGGCACTCAAATAATGAGTAAAAACTGGTTAAAAATCAAGTATAACTAATGTCATATTGTTATTTCGAGTGGTATCACTCGGTTGAGGCATCATTTAACTTAAACACATCTAAATGTTGTGCCATGCATGTCAAAGACTTTGTTAGATGCCATGAAATGATAATGCCAGCAATTACTTACTGGTTTGAGAGAAAAAAGACAAGAAAAAGAGATGAGTGAAACAGAAATGGGATATGTGTAGCCCTTGGAGGACAAAGATGAGCTTCATATTTCTGATCTTATAACCACTAACTTAGCATCAGAAGTAAGAAGTTCTGCAACGAAGAAAAAAGATGTGGTTGGTGCTAGTAGAAGTAGAATCGTAGGTACAAAAAGAAGATGAGGAGGCTGAGGGAGTTCTTCGAGAGAAGGAAGAGCTAGAGGCTCTATTAGGAGTTTTTTCCCTCTTAGGATTGTCCTCAGGGTGTAGCCTGATATTCGTACTGCTATAACTCATCAACATTTATTCGAGTAGGCGAATTGATATATGGTATTATGATGTATACATTCCTTTTAATACGATAAATTCATTTCATTTTCAAGCTATGGTAGATGTCATAACCAGTATTGAGCCTAGATACAAGATGCCTTCATATCATGTTTTGAGAGAAAAGATTTTAGAAGTTAATGTTAATGAAGTGAAGGCTTATTATGATAAGGTGAGACAATCAGGAAGAGAGACTAGTATAGCATCATGATAGATGGGTGGACAGATAGAAAGTCAAGGACTTTAATAAATTTTCTTGTCTATTGCTCCAAAAGAACAATCTTTTTAAAATCAATTGATTTGTTTGATACACCCAAGACAACAGATGTATTGCTGACATCTTTTTAAAAGGTTGTAAAAGAGGTTCAGCCTCAAAATATTTTGCAATTCATTACTCATAATGCAACGAATTATAGGAAAATAGGTAACTAACTGGCAGAAAATTATGGGTTATTCTTTTGGACCACGTGTATTGCCTATTGCATGGACCTTATGCTCAAGGACATTGGCAGCATGAATGAGATATGACATACAGTTGAATGTTGTCAAGAAATTATAAAAAATTATTTATAATCATGCATAGTTTTTGAGCTTAATGAGGAAGTATACTAATGGTATTGAGTTGATTCGTAGCGTAGCTACTAGATTTGCTATGAATTTTTTTATAGTGCAGAATCTTGTAAATAATAAAAGTGCACCTAAAAAGATGTTTTTCAGATAACTGTAATGCATATCCCCATTCTAAAAAAAAATACCAAAAGAAATTATAGATATTGTATTTAAAAGTAAATTTTGTGATTCATATGTTAAGTTGTTGAGAATAAGTATACCTTTGGTAAAGGTGTTTTGATTGATTGACAGTGAAGATAGACCAACTATAGGTTATATCTATGAGGCCATGAATAAGGCAAAATAAGTCATTAAAGATAATTTAAATGAAAAAAAATATTGTATTTGCCTATATGAAACATCATTGACTATAGGTAGACTGGGTACAATGATTAACCTCTTCATGCTGCAATATATTATTTAAATTATGCATTTAGATACTTTGCTATATTTAAGATGAATAAGAAAGTCCACAAGGGTCTCTTGAATTGCATTAAAATGTTGAAACCTGATTATGGCATTCAAGATCAAATTCATAAGAAAATAAAATTTTACGACAATGTATTATATGATATGGGAAAACCTGCAGCAGTGTGAAACCATACCACAAAGCGCTCAGGTAATTTATTTATCTATTTCAATTTTAATTTTATATTGTTATTTAGTTATAATATTTTGTATAATTGTATGGTTTGAATTAATTATTGTCTTATTGATTTCTCATTTTCTTGTTTTTTCATACATGTGGTGGATTAGGTTTGAAAGTGATGTTCCAAACCTAAGAGGTTCTGTTATTTGCATCCTAAGTCAAACATGAAGTGCAAGTAGATGCGAAAGAAAGTGGTGTGTCTTTAAGCAAATTCATACAAAGCAAAGAAACATATTAGAACACAAATGACTCAATAACCTCATCTACGTTCGCTATAACCTATGATTGGGGCAAAGGTAATTTTAAAATTATAAAGTTTATTTGTTATATTCATGTGTTATTTTATATTTTTTATGTATACAAAACTCAACTAATTTTAAATTTTTGTATTATCTATTTAGGCAAATACAAAAGTTGTCATTAAGGAGGCACAAAGAACAGTTTAATCTCATCAGTTTAGAAAAAATCAATGTATTGGATAAATGAGTTCTAGAATAAGCAAACCTCCTGAATGAAGAGGATATTCAATGGATAAATGTCGAAGAAGATGATGAAAAATAACAAGACAATGATGATGATGATTGATGATATACTTCTTAAAAACTTGGTTATGGATTGTAATTTGTAACTGTTAAGTATTCATAAACTTGGTTTTTTTTTAGATGAATCTTATGGTATGTTCTTAATTGAAGATATTACCATTTTGCATTGTTCTTGTGAGATTTGATAATTGATGATATGTTATTTAGCTCATAGAGACATAAATATTTTACATGTGATTTTATGGTTGCATTTTATGTATTTTATCATTATTTTGTGTGTTATGATTTTTTAGAATTTTTGCTATTTTTTTATGATTTTTTATAAATATTAATTTTTTAAAAAAATTTATGATTTTTTTACGATGTGATACTATCTTATTTTGGGTCTGAACGATACAAGTTACGATATGATACATACAACCTTGGTAGAAACCATATTTCTTACATTCTTCTGCATTATGTTTGGAAGCAAGAAAGATGTAAGAAAAGTGATGCAAAATGGAAAAAACTTCACAGATTTTCCGACCCTTCCAAATAAGTACACATTTTGATAGAAAACATTTTAAAATGAGGGGTGGTGGAGTAATGTTTTCTATCAAGAGAAATTTAATTTTTATACTTCCCACTACCCATCTCACCACCACCGCAACCACCCACCATCTCACCATCACCACCACCATCCATCTCACCACCACCCTCTTGTTTTTTCATATTTTCTCACTTTGTTTTTCTCATGCTATACAAACAAGCGAAAAACTTTCTTTTGGAGAACTCATAAAAAAACAAAGTGAAGAGTACCTCCATTTGCCTCAACCAATCAAAGCCTCAAAGAACCTCAATGTAAAATGAACAGTACCTCCATTTGCCATAAAACATGCATAAATTCACATACAAGCAAAGATGATAATAATAATAATTATTATTATTATTATTATTCACTTCAATTCACACCCTCAACGCCTGGTTTTTCATTGACAAGCAAAACAAAGATGCGCCCACAATCACTTCTCTAAGCTTTCAAAATCAAAAGCCAACACAAACCAGAGTGCCAGATATGTTGTAGTTCTATTATGTCACCCATAGAAAAGGGCAAGAATATCTAGACAAGTCTTTCATTACAATACTCGCAAGATGTCGTATATAACCAGAGGAGCAAACATGTAGAATCTATGCACAGACACATTAGTGGCCAACCTAAAAACTGAAACAAAAGAAGAAACAATGCTGATGATCAGGGATGTGGCAAAGGTAAACCATACTGGCACACAGAGCATGCACCACACTGGCAAGAAAAATTCATTTGAAGTCTAACTTCGTCATCCATCAACTTTGTTTTCCAACCAGGCATGGTAAATAAAGTCACAGCAGGTACTCATGAGCTCCTCAACAGTCACAAGTTTGTCAGTCCATAAGCTCTTCATTGATATTGAAAAAATGGGACAGAATTTTGCATTATCAGCACAAAGGAGCAACCAGAAGCTCAGAAAACCCTGATAACCAAGGTGCAGTGATGCTCTTCACCGTGGTGCTGGTGCTTATCCTTTCTTCAACATATAGCGTCGTGCTCCTTCACTGATTCACCAGCTTCAAAGAATGCTTGCTATAACTATATAATCTATTGGGAACTTATAATTGCGCAAAAAGGATCTCATTCCATGTATCAGGAATGCCTGGAAGACACCAATGCAGGCAATCCTGCACGCCTTCAGTGGCTTTGATGCTGTACCTAGATATGTGACCCTCATCTCTAAGCATTGACAAGCCAGTAATGTCCAACAACCTCACCCTCGTTCCCCTGACAGCACTCTCAGCAGCCGGATCGCCAGAGCTTTCTTGCAGGACCCTGTTCCCTCCTGCAAAAGGAACTGTATTGTCACAGGTCCCCCCGGTATTCCAGTCCCCGTTGAAGAAGTGCCTGGGGGAGATGGTCCTGAAGAACGCCTTCAACCGTGGGTGATGCGGAAGTTGCGAATCCAGCCACTTGACAACACTGTGAATTGTGAGGTTCTTGGCGCTTCCCATCTCTCCTAGAACCCTGTTCTCATTTGGCTTCCCATTCACGTACATTACCCACCGATTAGCTCGTAACTTGCCTCTGTTCCAATGGTGCCCAGTATTGAGAACCAACACATCAAATCGATGAAGATAGAGTCGTAGGAAAGTAACAGGTCGATCTAGATGCATGGCAAAATCAGTTGCTGGATTAGATGCATTCAGGGGCTCCAATTCACAAAGGCTTGCAGACCAATAATAAAGGATGGTGGTGTTGGTGGCCAGGAAGCGAAAAGCCCAACCATCAGGACGTTTCGCACCGCGGGGCACGACCAACCCATACTCCCAGCCCACATCTTCAACATCTGATCTTTCCTCGCCACCGGTGACCATGCACATCAAGGATTGGAACTGTTGCCTACCCAGTGAATCCCCCACCATAGCAATTGTCTTGTCCTTCATCCTGAAACCTCATCCATTGCAACCATAATCAGCCAAAGCAAATCTCACCAACAATTCAGATTCTGAGACGTGAAAATGGAAATTAAAAAGTAAGTCATATCCTGTTTAGAGCCTTTTTCCTTATCCCCTGCTTTTGCAATTACGCCTAGGATTAGCAGAGAAATGGACAAAAATTGATCTTAAACAAAAACCATCACAAACCCAACGGAGAAAAGGATCTCAGGGAAGTCTATCAAATGAAACATATAAGAGTTCTGACATAGACCAAAGCACAAAACCTGAACTAAAGAAATTGAAGAAGAAGAAGAAAAAGACTAACTTCCTCAAGAATGCGGATCCTTCAAAGTTCGTCATTTTGCAATTCTCCGGTTGCCACCGGAACGATTCGTAGGCAAAATCCAGCCGCTGGGTTAGTCGGCACGCCCACATCGCCGACAACCACTGCCTGCAACCAAATCCAGAATACAGAGGCCTGCTTTTGTCCGGTACCCATTTCCCCTTGCCATAGTTACACTCTGTTCCATTACCAAGCAACACTCAGGGGAGATGCGATCAAGCAACTCCAAAAAGGAAACAGCAAAACGATAACAAAAAGAAAGAGGAGCCCCACCTTGGTTTATTTTCTTGCTCTCGGTCAGGAATTCTTTTCCAGTAGTTTCTCGGCTCTTGTTAGAGCCTTGTTTTATGCTTTCATCTGAAACAACAGACCTGATATCCGAAAGAGACGACTCCGAACTTCGCTTCAAATCCACTTCTTCCTCCTCCACGGTATCCACGTACACATCGGTTTTAGTGCGAATAAATGGAGCTTTACTCGACAAGATCTCTGCACAAAACGAGAAAAGGTTATGTAAGAATCCATCATCTGTTTCAGCAAGCATGAGAAAGACGGTACCATTCTTCATCAAACAAAAACGAGAGAGAGGGAGGGAGGGAGAATCCAACCAGGAGATTGCATTTCGAAGCGACTCGCTGGAAGAACGCCAGGCGTCTTCTCCCAGATGCAAATGAGAACGGTGGTGCAGACGAAGGCCATGAGCGTCAACGACAGCTGCCTGCCTCTCAACCCATTAACGCTCCCCCCTTTCATCATTCTGATTTCTGACCGCTATCTATCTTTCTCCTCGCAACTACCCTTCTGATCTAGACTCTCCGCATACGAAAAAAAACAGTTTTTCTATGAGATTTTCACACTCACGAAAGGTAAGAAGACGATTCGATCAACTAAAACACCCACAACCATCATCACATAAACGGTTTCACACTCACGAAAGGTAAGAAGACGATTCGATCAACCAAAAGACCCACAACCATCATCACATAAACGCCACCAACAAACAAAACTCCTCCCCAATCCACAGAAGGAAAGAAAAATCACGCACCACCAACATCAATCCAAACAAAATACCCAAAACCCACTTGGGATCAAAAGCCAATCACCCACCACTACCATCATCAAACCAAACATTACATCCAACACCCACTTGGGCTCAATAAACACCTACCATTGTTAATCTCTCTCCCTGGATTTTAGGCAATGAAAGGCAGAGAAAGAAGGGGAGGCCGGCGAGAGGGACGGTTTCTATTTGTGGGGGGACTTCCTTTTCCTCTTTTTTCTTTCTCCTGTGAAGGAAGTAATGAATATCCTTTAACCCGGAAATGGCTCGGTCGTCAATCCAAACCTCAAGTTTTCAACTAAAAGCACGCACCGCCCCAGCAGGGCTGTCACGGAAACAGTCGTCTGTTTGTATGTCGACGTTAACTATGACTGAATACCACCAAGATCACACACATAAATGTCGACGTTAAATGTGATTGAATATACCACCTAGACCAGACACATAAAAGTCTAACGTACGGCATCTCATTTCAACCCTCCGTTGAATGGAGATGGCTCCGCGTGGAAAAGTAGAGCTTCGGGAGAGTCACCATCAAGATCAGACCCACTTCTTAAGCCCTTTTCTCTCAGATTAATCTTGGAGCAGCTACATTCCTTTTATTATCAATGCACTCAGACAATTATAAAGATTTTTTTTTTTTTGGAGAGGTCATTTTTTATGCAGCCCAGCTGCATGCTCCGCTGCTGATGATCATCCATCTCAACGTTTCTTCAGATAGAAACGCCGAGATAGGCGGCTGTCAATCAGGTTGCTGCATGCCCATCATGCAACGATGCTTCATATAATGTGAATACAATATTGGTTGTGAGGGTGTTGAGATTAAGGCACCAGATCAAACCCTACTGCTGCACAGGTGTGTCCGTAACGCAGGATGGTCGTGGGTTCTATTCAAGCCAAAGCTTCTCATCATAAAAAAAAAAAAAACTTTTTGATATAATACAAAAATACTCTTCAATCTTACAATACAATGGGAGCCCCCCCCCCCCCCTGGTATCCATCTTCAATATTTTTTTCAAATGGCAAGCTGGAGTTAGGTAGACCCCTACCAGTTATACAACGATACCATTGGGATTTGAACTTGCAACATCCCAACACAACGTAACATGCACTAGCTGCTCTTACCAGACAAGCTGAGCCCCAATTAGTATCCATCTTCAATCTTGCCACAATAGACACTCCTTGTTTCGTACTCGTGACTTCTTAAGAACGGAGGCTCTGCTTGTATGGTAGGAGCAGCTAGTGCACGTCACCTTGTGTTGGGAATTTGCAGGTTCAAAACCCACTGATATACTTGTATAACTGTTAGGGGTCTGCCTAACCCCAGCTTTCATTTCACAAAAAAAAAAAAAAAAATTGATGACGTTCACAAGTCACCCTTACCAAACGAGAAGAGTACTTAACATTATTAATCTCATTGAACATCTGTGAACCCACCCTGATTGGTTTAGGATCATCTGGACCGTCAGATATGGGAATTATGAGGTTTATGGTGGCTTGCTCGTCTTTCACTAATCAAGGAACGAGACGACAATATTCATGTGATCATAGTTGTTTTTAGGGTGCTTGATAAGAGTTTAATAATTACAAATTTTTCAATTGAACATGCTTTGTCAATGTGAAGATGGGGCCCACCAAGTACATTTTATTGACCCACCCACCGATCTTGGTTGTCCAAGTGATGAGCTCATCATCCATTTAGTATGGGCACCACACAGATTCATTGGCCCTCAATCTGAAAAGAAAATACTAAATTTGACGCCACCACAGGCACAGGGTAGGCAGTTTTGACCGTGTGATGTCTAATTACAAATAAAATAAAATATGGAGAGTTGACTGAGCAAGAAAAAGGAAAAAAAGAGTAACCTTCAAAATGGTCCCTAACTTTTTAGCATATTTCAAAAATGCACCCAAAGTTTAAAAATTTTCAAAAAGTTCCAAAATTTTGTTTGTGCAGATCAAAACAAACTTTTCTAAAATGAACTGCAATTTGAATTAACCTATCACAAATTAGTAAAAAATTATTATCATTTTGCCCTCCAATATTCTCGGTCTTATATGCTAACTCGAGTTTGCTAGTTTATGAATTCGGTGGTTTTGATATGATATATTGGTTCCCTATATTTTAGATTTAGTGTTTTCTGCTTATTTTGAAAGGGTTAGTATGTATTCGGTGTTATTGAACGTACCCAACTATTTAGCTGAAAATCATAAATTCAAGCTTTATTGACTCAATCTAGTTAATAGATGTGTTCAACATAGTTTCTTTGCTATAGATCAAACCTTCTATTATATTATTTTAATCTGAAAATATGATTTTTTGAAATAAAATCGTAATGTATTGTATTGTATTGTATTGTAGGCCATTGATTTTTTAAGCCTAAAAAAACTGCTTACATGCCATAATCATATAATTCAAAATTCTTTCTTTGCTAAATAAACCTCATAGGTCACATTCATAAGGTCTGATCAATAAAAAATTTATAAAAGTTATGAAAAGAAGGTAATTTATGCTATCTTAGACAGATATTAAATAAGATTGTGAGAATCATTATTGTGTCGATGTGTTGGAAATATCTATTCATTTTGGAAAGGTTATATTATACGTTTGCGCTTGAAAGCTTATTGCTAACCATTTTGTCTTTTGCTGATTATAGCCATTCCAAATATAAGTTAATTACATTTTGAAATTTCAATATTGATTCCAATTTAACACAAATTTTTTGCATGGCAAAACTAGTCACTTGGTTAGGTTTTGTTCTTTCTAGATTTTTTTTTTTTTTTTTGGGGGGGGGGGGGGGGGTGTTTGGTTACCATAAGGGAAAACCTTCAGTTAATCATGGGTGGCACATTGACAGGCCTCTGGTTGGTAAAATCCTTGACGTCCCCTTACCATCCAGGAGTACACCAAACTTTGACCATGCGGCAAGAAAAGTCCTCTAAAATCTCTCACAAAAAAAAACTGCCAAATGATTATGTTTTTACATATATCAGCAGGTATTTGGCATTTTAATCCCATCAAAAGTCATTTTTAAGGGCGCGTTTGGAAGGAAGAAAGATGTAGGAAAAGTGATGCAAAATAGAAAATTTGTATGGATTTTTTTACTCTTCCAAACAAGAGACTTCTTCACCCTGAGAGTTTTTCAAAATAATACACTTTTTTATAGGAACATTCCTCTAGGGGGTGGAGGAATGTTTCTACAAAGAGAAAATGGTTATTTACACTCTCCACCACCCATCTCAGCACCCATCACCCACTATCTCACCAACATCACTACCACCAATACGATTTGGGAAAAAAAATCTTATGCTACACAAACAAGAGAAAACTTTTCATTTTGAAAAGTTATCCCATCAAAACTTCTCGTAGGAAAAACTTTCTTTTTCTATCTTATTACTTCTGAAGTCACCTTGTGTTGGGATGTTGCAAGTTCGAATTCCAATGGTATGGTTGTATAACTGGTAGGGGTCTACCTAACTCCAGCTTTCTTTGTTAAAAAAAAAGCTTATTACATCTACATGTTTATATAAAACATATAACTTTTTGGTTATTAAATTTTTTTTAGGACATGGAAAGTCGGTATCAAAATTGAGAGACATTCCCAAATTTGAGAATGGATCCCCTCCTCATCCGTTGTCAAATATGAGGATCTGGCCTTTATCTTCTCTTATAGCAAAAGTTTCAAATCCATATTATAGATCCCTCATTAGAATAACCTTGAATTTTGGATCGGATCTAAGATCCGAAGCTTTTAATTGCCTTAGTGATGTCACTAAAGGCTTGGATGGTGAAACTGAGGAACACATCCACATGCCTCCCCGAGATTTTAGGTTGCACTATGTATAATAATTGGACATGATACCTTTCATTTTTTGTATTTATTTGCAACTTTAGGCTAACTTTTCACGTGAAAAATTGCTTTCTTGTTTCTTTTTGTACCTCCATAAGCTTTCTGCAGTTACATTATTTTCTATCTAATTGCATCAACTACTTTTCACCTGGAGCAATACACTAGAAGAGCTCAAATATTATAGGCCCAAGGAGTTTACATTTTTTTTATGAAGTATGCTGTTTGCTGGGGGTTAGGCCCCCTTGCAGTAAGAGCTTTGATTCTGGAAACAGGAGATCTCCATCCATTAAGGTGAACCCTGCTCTCAAGAACCTCCCTTCCCCGTTCTTGAGTGTGTAAGCTAACTTGAGAATGGTTGGCATTCTCGGATCTCGGTATCGTATCGAAAGCATGTAACTCTACGACTCGGACCAGACAACTTAGTGACTCGGGTGAGTCAAGGTTTTTTATTTAATTTTTAAAATTTGTATAATACATATTTTTATAATATAATAAATTTTAAATTAAAATATGAGTGTGATTTATTACATATAATAATACAAATAACTTAAAAAGTTATGGTGACAAATATTGGCAATATTTTCAAAATATCATAGAAAAATAAAATACTTTAGTTCATTATTTTAAATTGTACAATGACATGATATTTGCCAAATATCATGATATATTGACAAAATATAAAATTACTTAAGATATTTATGTTTTACATATAAATTTTCAAAAAAAATAGATAATTAATTGCATGAAAGTCATTTAAAATGCATTAAAATAATGTTATTTTCATTAAGATCTCTCTTTATTAACATTTAATTCTCTCTCTCTCTCTCCATTGAATGGTAATAAATGTCTTCTCATCCACCTTTACCAAAACCTAGAATGAGAAATATTTTCAAGAGAACCTAGCTTTGAAAAGTGTCAAGATTAGAAAAAAACTTTTCAAAATCAGCTTTGGAATATTTAAAAGCTTTAAACGCCTTTAGTTAGTGGTTTAATTTAACAAAACCTTGAACATACGTTATCATTTCAAATGCGTCTCATGAAAAAGTAAGCAAGACTCGATCGACTCCAATGGTAAACTCGGGCAATTCTTGTCCGACTCGTCCGAGACAAAAAACTGACTTGATTTGACTCGGACGAGTTTGGTCCTAATTAACCGAGTCATATGATTTTTTCTAACTCAGTTAGGACCCGATCCGAGCCAACTCGGGTGAGTCACAAGTTGACTCGCCAAGTTTGGCCAACTATGAACTTGAGGCCCTTCCCAACTGATGGTTCGCCTCAAGCCAATCTCCACTCGGGACGATTCCAACCCGATACCATAAATTAACCTAGGGTTTGTGTTCCAGTCAATGCTTGGTCTGTTATATATGGACAATAATTGGCCCATCAACTCGTGAATGGACCGGTTAGAAACACATCCAATAAACATATATGGCTACCTTTCAAAGAAAAATCAAAAGAAAAAATTGGCATGAAGGTGGAAAGTGAAGAAAATGAAAATATTTGCTGCTCCATGGAACCTAGATGTGCACATGCAGTCGCGTACATGCAGAAACAGTTATATACCCCCAAAAAAGAAGAGAGCAACAAACAAGTCTATAAGGTCAAACTAACTAGAATTATGAAAAGCTTCTTAGATAAGTGGGAATCCCGCTTCACCAAAACTCGCTTCGAAAGTGAGATACTCTTAACTTTTGAAACTTGATGAGAATCTTGATTCTCCCACGCTTCTATACTTTCCACACGCCTCGTCTATTTTTCTTATATGTTCCATCACTCTAATTTTCATGTTTTTTATGTGTTTCTTCTTATGCTTCACTCACTTCCGTATACTTTCTTTAGATTGGCAGGCATCATTTTTAGATTTTGTTAAAAATTTAATTCTTACACTAAAAATCATAAAATTTAAGAATAGTTATTTTTATTTTAGCTTTTATTTGTGTTTCATTTCAATTTTTATATTATTTTTTGTATTCCTTGCTTTCAGCTTCCTATACATTTTAAAATGCATTGCTTCTCGTTTCCACTTCACATATCGTTTTCCGTGTTTTGGCTTTCTAGTATAAGAACCTTAGGTCAAACCATTGGAAAAATAGTCAATATCACATACATGGAAAGAGAAAACAATTTAACAAAATTAGCCAAATCTAAGTAAGTTACCTAATTGACAATATCGACGATATTTTGTAAATATCTAAAAAAAGTGCAGTATATTATCTTACCATTTTTAACTTTAAAATCTCATGATATTTTCAACAAAACCTAAATAAGAAATTTTTATCACGAGATTTAAAATAAAAAAAGACCCTTGCTTTAAATTCATTTCGAATGCATTGAACAATGTTATTTTCAAGTGGATAAATTCTCTCTCTCTCTCTCTCTCTCTCTCTCTCTCTCTCTCTCTCTCTCTCTCTCTCTCTCTTATTTAATAGTAATAAAACTTTCTCTCAACCACCAAAACATAAAACGAATTTCTCAACAAGACATCTTTGGAAAGTGTTGATAATAGAAAACGGTTTCCTAAAATCTATCATGAAAACTAAATGCTTTAAATGTGTTGAGAATAGGAAAGGTCAAATAAAGTCCTATGTGTAAATTAAAACCATATTTAAATTTTAAATTATTTTATTTAGAAGTTTCAATTTTGGACAAGACCTTAAACTCATATCATTTTCTAAAATTTTTATTTTCCCAATATTTATTAAATATTAATTAATTTATTTGTAGTAGATATTTTCACAAAAAAAATGAGATAAATAAAAAAATTCAAAATCTCACGAGAAAAATTGCCATTTTAAACTTTTGTCACTATGCTTAAAAAGGCTACTTTTGCACCCTTTACAAAACTGCCTACTAGACATGAAAAAAATCCAACAACCCAAAGTCACAGGTTCCATCATCTCTTCCAGCTTCATCACATGCCCAAATCAAGAACCACAACAAAACATAAAGATCAACATCTTCATTTTCCTGAAATAAATAAATAAAGCATTTGAAATAAAAAAATGAAAATCAATACATGAACAAAATTTTTACATTATGTGCATGCCACATAAAAAAATCACACAATGCAAATTAGAAAGGGCAATAGCCTCAATGGGGTAGCATTTTGAGTAAAACCTTCCAGGTGTCACAAAAAAGTCAATTGAATGACATACACACCACCAGCCAAGTTCTAAAAGATACTGTTATTCCTCTCCAACCATAGAAACCACCACACTAAAATATCTGCCATCTCCAAATCAGAGTCCATCCCTTCCCTTTAGCACTATTCCAGTGCCTAATCTCTGTGATACTGTCAAACTTACTGATCTAATCAAGCTAGGCCATCTGATATAGATTCTTAAAGAGCAGATAGAGCCAAAATAATATATTAAACTCTCACCTATCTCAAAGTAGAGTGGACACCAATTTGCCAATTGAAAGCCTCTACTCTTTAGATTTGCCATGTTACTATTTGATCTAGCAAAATCAGCTACAGAAGTATAACTATGCTCTGTAATGGGCCTTTCCTCCGAAAGGAATCCTTAGGAAAAGTGAGACCCTAGGCTCAATAAGAGGAAGAGAGTCATTTTCATGTTAGAGCCCTTTATCTTATACACTTCTAAACAACATCATCTTGCCTCTCTGAAATGGATATATGCTGGCATCTTCAATGATGCTTCACATTGCTTGATCTTATCTTGCAAGGTTCTTTCTCAACATAGTGTCACACACATGTTGTGCCCAGTCTGCCTAGGCGAAGAACTACTAGTTGGTTGCTTGCCGGTAGATTGACAAGTCCTGACTAGATCAACCAGTTGATAAGCACCATTGTGGTATACTTTTTTTAACAAACAAAATGACAAAATGGGAGGGGTTCTGTTTGCTATTTCAGACCCTATTTCCCTTCATAACTACCCACCATTTCATACTATTTCAGACCCTGCACTTTTTTCCTTTTTTGTTTTATGCTTTTATCTATTCATCAAGGTTCATAATTTCATTGCCTCACCCTATGTATAACAAAGTTGGAATTGATAACTACATGTTTCTCCTTTTGATTGAATTGTTATATATGATTATAGTGTACATTTTTTTTATTATCAGCATTAGTTGATTATTTTAGAAACTATTCATATCTTTTTCTTTTATTCTTTATATTGAAGTAGTTGCAGCATGGTTTTAGTAGGGAGTTTCTTTGTGGCACATCCATAACACATTTTCCATTTTCTTTGCAACGTGGTTTTATTGCTTTTAGTGTACTGTCCATGCAAATTTAAGCATGTTTGTTTACATACCATGAGAACCGCTCTCTCATCCAAATGAGAAAATGATTCTCAACGGCTCCATTCGCTCCCATCAAAACAAATGAAAATGTTACTACAGTTTTACTGCACATTTAATTGAACCTACTTTATGGTGGTGTGAGAATGTATTATGATTTACAAAAAATTGTAGTTGCACACATGGTTGCTTGTGTTTTTTCATGACTGATTTTTTGGGTTATATAATTTTTACAACAGGTTATTATGCTTTCTTACATTTGAAATGTTGAATATGTTAAATTAGCATTTTCATGTATATTTATCTTTTGGTTCCTTAATAGATGCCTAGGCACCGACTAGGCTTTTAGGGGTCTATCATTTTTTACAGCATAGAGACCAGCACACACTGTGAAAATGCAAGGTCTCTTTCAGTTAAAAGTTAGTAAGAGTGGAGTCAATGATTGTTGTATATCAATGACTCCATAAGCACCTAAAAATATTCCCAGATAGAATTATGCAACAAATAGTATATATCTAATGTAGAAAAGAGATCGATGAGCAAGAAGTATGGTTCCTCTTGCAGTTGGGATTGTGTGATTCAATTAAGCTGACATCTATAATGATCATAGTGAAAAAACAATAATAAAATTCATAAGAAAAAGTGTAAGATGAGAATATTTTAGAACACGTTTGGGTCAGTTGTGCACACTAACAAGGGATAGATAATAATCATGCGAAAACCAATACAAGTAATGCATAGCTTTGTGGCAATTATGGGTCTGATGGGCGTTCTCATTCTAGCCAAAGACGACGCCATGGTTTCCATCCTTTTGAATCTAAACAACCTATTATGGTCATTTTGTCAAAAGAACTAATTGGCGGATTCACAACCACATCCATTTATATCTCTATACAACAAGAATATATATTAACATTGGCAATGTTCGTTTGTCCATTCTTCATCGCTGTAATTTTTGTCATCCTTCCACCGGAAACCAACCAAATTACATCAATTTAAGCACAAAGGACATAACGGTTATCGATCAAAACTCAGGCTAATTAACAAGATATCGCCTAGTCGGCCATCTCACACGACCGGGACCATGGTGCATTTCAGGCACATTTCTTAACAAAAAAAAAGGTAAAAAAAACTGAAGTAAAGATCATCACTGCAATGTCTTACTGACAAAAAATAACAATCAATGAATCGATACAAAAGAAGAACATTAAACAAGAATCTAATGACACAAAAAAAACGAAACAAAAGAAAGAAAGGATGAGAGTTACCTTGGGTTTGGCAAACCAAGTGATCGACTTGAAAGTGGCCAATCTCCGCATGAGGCCCCCTCGATCCCATGGCCTGCATAGAGGAACCATCGGCGGGTTGCGTTGCACTGGAGCCGTTCGCCGATTCAGCTCAGGCCGTGCCACAGTTGCCGATTCAGTGCCACCGAGCGATGGCGTTCCCTTGCAGATGCCGATTTCAGAGCACCGTTGAAGTTCAAGTTTTCGAGTAAAAAGGAGATAACAAAGATGGCAGGAGGATAAAAATGAGGAAGGAGAAAAAAGAAGACCCACCTAGTGGATGGCCTCGAAGGAAAGAGAGAGAGAGAGAGAGAGAGAGAGAGAGAGCTTATCCATTGCCACCCGGTACCTCTTCTCGGCATTGTCTGCCATCGTTATCTTCTTTTCTCTTTCCTCTTCAACGGATTGTACCGAGCACCACAGCGTTGCTTCAATGTAGAACTCAAGTCGGTAGCCTTTTATGGTTGGGTATGCATCTCTCTCTCTCTCTCTCTCTCTCTCTCTCTCTCTCTCTCTCTCTCTACATCCAAAATCTGGAAATACCGGAACTTCACAAATCTCTTTCTTGGAAACTCTTGGAGAGGAAAGTTCTGGTTTTCGTGAGAAACTCTCGAAAATATGGGCATATATATAATATAGAAAATTTATAAGATATATAAAAATGGAGCCACTATCTGAACTTAGATTTTCATGGGTTATTTTATTTTTTTCTTAAATTTGATTACACGGATGTGACCTACATGCTTTGTTGCTTTGTTTTAAAGGGACCGACTTTTGAATCATCCAATTGCCATGCATAAACAGTTTAAGGCTTGAAAATCAACAATTCAGAATTTTTATAAATATTCAAGCATCCAAAAATCTTTTTTATCAAAAAACATTATCCAAATGATGATTAATAGCAAATGGACCATGTTGAATGCATCTGCAATATCCAAATTTACAAAAAACAACAAATAAATGCCTAATTCACAGTCTAGTTCTCATGTTCTAGTGTCCCTATAAAAATGTAGTAGATGTGCATAAAAATAAAAACTACAATTGCCTTATTGTATTGATGCCTTCACATTCTTAAAGTAAGTAGTATTTTTAAAATAACAAAAGAAGTTAGTACATTGTATTGAAATATTTTGAAGATATATGTAATAGGTCCCAAGCTTATAGTTAGAAATTTAGAAGGTTTTAGAATCTTGAATCATATCTAATTGAGATGTCTTTGGACGTTATTACATGCAGTATAACCAAGATTCTGAATTCCGAACATTTTAGCTCTTATTTTTAAAGTTTCATTACAATTGAAAGCAGAAAATTGTTGAAAAAAAAATAGAAAGGAAAAATGGTAATTTTTTATTCATTCTACATAATAGACAACTTTTAAAGAAAATATTTTCTATTTTGTCTTGATTTTGACAATGAATTTTATCTCATAGATGAAAAGATTTTTCTTATAAAAAAAGTTTTCAGTTTTGAGGGCAATCCTAACCCCAATCAAAGCACTTCAACATTTTTCCAACCTAATTTTCTCATGTCACACAAATAAAAAAAATCACAAAAAAATATCACATAGAAAAACTTTTCATTGGAAAACGTTTTTTCCCACTTTTATAGTTTCTTGTATGATTAATGCTTGGAACTTAGATTAAAACAAAGCACTAGGAATTGTTCTAAAGACAAGAAAGGTAAAAAGTCTTTTGCTAGCCCATCACACTATCTTACCTCAATAATTATCTTATAATTATCTTTGGTTTCATACAAAAATTAATTATTATAATAATAGTAAATACATGAGGACACGTTCTCATAACTTTCATAAAAAGAAAATGGTACATGCACTGTGTGAATGGTTAAGCATAAAATACCTCCAATAGATTTCAATCAAATACAAAAACATATGAAAACAACTTATCATATATGTATATCTTGTAAACCTTCATTCATTCTTTAATAATTCTGGCTTGTTGATTGAAGATGATAGTTAAAAATTCAAAAATATTAAATGTATGTGATTGTTCATAAGGTCTAATGGTGTGTTTATAGCATCATTTGTATGATTTGAGTTACATGCATGTGTTGAAGTTTGCTACAATCATTTTTACATTCAAACAACTTAGCAAACTTTCATTTTTTTTTTTGGAATTGACCCTATAGATGTGATCTTCATCCACTTTTTAGTGGGAACCAACTTTGAATCACCGCTATCCGGCTTTTTTCTTCTACATGTTTTTCCAATGATGCAAAAATGAATAGGTATAAAAGTATTGATTTTTTTCAACTTTAAAAAACATGTTATTGTGTTCAAAAAACATGATCCAAGAGACAACTCCTACTAAATCTACTATGTTGAATACATCTATAACGTTAGATCGAGTCAAAACAACTTAGAACATGAGATTTTAACAAGATTGTTGGTATAATCTATTGTATTAGATATATACCCTATATATAGTGTGAATTGATATTTAGATTATGGATTCTATCATGTGGACATGTTTTATTGGCAATGCATATATATATATATATATGTGTGTGTGTGTGTGTGTGTGTGTGTGTGTGTGTGTGTGTGTGTGTGTGTGTACATTAACACTTATTGACACATGAAAACAATTTTTCTTTAAAAAACACAATGCAAAATCATTATATAGCTCATCTACATGGTCTGATTGAGTCAAAACAACTTTCACCATAAGATCCTAGTTGTTTATATATATATATATATATATAAGATTGTAGTACACATATTTTTTGTGTATATACATATGTCTGTGTGTATGAAAAATATTTGTTATAATTATTTATATGTAAATATTGAAAGTGTTGTAGGATCGATGTAACGAGCACTAAAAGGGGTGAATAGTGCTTTTAATCATCTTTAAAATTTGAAGGAGTTTGAGTACTGCAAAGCAATCACACACAAAGAACACAAGAATTTTATCATGGTTTGGTCTTTCAGACCTACATCTAGTCTCCAAGCAAAACCCGCTTGAGATTTTCACTATCACACTTGTGTCACCACAAGATCAAATAGACCAAAATCGGTCTCACTTTCAGCAACAACCCTGCTGAAAGCAAACTTCTCATTTAAACCAAGGAGACTATATTTTTTTACAAAAAAATTAAAATAACCAACTTACAATCAACCTACGAGCCTTTCTTATGAATGCAAATAGAGTGAAATAGGCTTCTAAGATTGCTGAAATACTCAACTCATAATTTCACTAACTCACAAAAAGAATTGGAGAGAGAAAATGAATACTTGAATAAATAAGAGTGAAAAAAAAAAGAATTTAATATTTTTCTTATTTTTTTTAGTGTAGATCTCATTCTTATTTATAGCTAAAGAATTCAAGACGTTGGTGGTACGAAGAGGTGTCAAACAAAGGTTTTTGAACAGTAAAAAATGTTTAAAAAATGAAAGAACATAACTTTGAAAGTTTCAGAAAATTGCTATATTAGTCGACTGGAATAGTTATTAGTCGACTGAAATCAAATATTATCAGACTGACAGTTAAAGTTAGTCGGCTATTGTATCTAGTCGAACATTTTTAAATTCTGGATTTTGAAACTTAGTCTACTAAAAAAAATTAATTGACTGATAAAAATCATCAGTAGACTGAAAAAAATTTCAATCGACTCCTGCTAAATTTGTCAGAAATCGAACATTCTGTTTGGTCGACTAAAAAAACTTTCAGTCGACTGCTGTTAAACTTTCCAGAAATCAAACTCTCGGGTCAGTCGACTAAGAGTCGATTAGTCGACTAATCAGAAAGTTGACGTTTTGCTTTGAAAAACTGACGCAAAAAAATTGATCGACTGATGAGTCAATTGGTCGACCAATAAACCTGAAAATGTGGGTAAAGGGTTCTTTTAGAAAAGTTTATCTTAAGTATTTTTAGGTGAAATGCAAGTAAGATATGCCATCAAAGTAAGGCTCTTACAAGAATTTAAGACTTTTAAAGAGATTTATATTTGCACACTTGTCTTCACAGATTCTTTAACGAATTCTTTAATTCTTGTCATATTTTTTCATTGCCTTAGCTGAAATTCAGTTATTCCAGTTGTTTATCATCAAAATCTTGTACTTGAATTGTCGTGTACAACTTTCATGTCTTAACAATCTCCCCCTTTTTTATGATGACAAACTAGTCATAGATAGAGCATTGATAAACAGAAACTTAAACTTACTCCCCCTATCAATATGTTGTCAAATCATAAGAAGTACATTCATAATATCAAGCACATTCATAATATCAAGCACATTTAGCAAAACACATTATTCTCATGCATATTGGTGTTTCTTCTCTCCCTTTATCATGATCAAAAGGAGTAGGTGGAGCCATAGTATAAAAAAAATGCAGATACAAGTTCAAAATATTACAACTAAAAAAAAATGTTATCAAAGCAATATCAGTAAACAAAGTTCAAAAGAAGTGTTGGTCTGAAAATTTTTAAGTAAAACAAAAATTTTAAAAATAAATTATAAGTCTAATAATGAGCAAATGCCTAGTTCTCTTCTAATTTTCATAAAATCTTCATTTTTGAGTGGTTTAGTAAAGATGTTGGCATGTTGTGCATTTGTGGGTATAAAATTTAAAGAAATATCACCTTTTAAAATATGATCTCATAAAAAATGATGTCTCACTTCAATATGCTTAGTTCTTGAGCGTTGAACAAGATTTTTCGAAAGATTTATAGCACTAGTGTTATGACAATAAATTATTGTTGTGGAGTAATTCAAACCAAAATCTCTTAAGGTTTGCTTCATCCATAGTACTTGTGAACATGTTAAACTAGTCGCTATATATTCTGCTTCAGTAGTTAAGAGTGATACTGAATTTTGTTTTTTACTAAACCAAGAGACTAAGGAATGTCCTAAGAAGTGACAAGTTCCACTAGTACTCTTGCGATCAGATTTGCTTTTAGCAAAATCTGCATCACTATATGAAACTAAATCGAATGAAGATGGTTTTGGGTAAAACAAACCAAAGTCTTTCAAGTATCGAAGAATTTATTTTATAACAATTAAGTGAGATTCCTTTGGATTAGCTTGAAATCTAGCACACATACAAACACTAAACATTATATCAGGTCAACTAGCAGTTAAGTATAATAGAGATCCAATCATATCTCTGTAAAACTTAGTATCTACAGTTTTACCATTTTCATCTTTGTCAAGAGAGGTAGTTGTGCTCATAGGATTTCTTCTTGATTTAGATGAGTCCGTGCCAAATATTTTAAGAAGTTCTTTTGTATACTTGGCTTGGTTGATGAATATTCCTTCTTCAGTTTGCTTTATTTGAAGTCCAAGGAAGTAGTTCAATTCGCCCATCAAGCTCATTTCAAACTCTTTCTGCATAGCTTTAGCAAAATCTTTGCAAAGAGAATAATTAGTAGAACCAAATATTATATCATCAACATAAATTTGCACAATAAGAATATCTAAATTTAGATTTTTAATAAATAGAGTGGAGTCTACCCGATCGATGGAAAAACCAGATTTTTCTAGAAAACTTCGTAGTCTTTCATACCATGCTCTTGGTGCTTGTTTGAGTCCATACAAAGCTCTTTTTAATGTGTAGACTCTTTCTGGATATTTCTCATTTTCAAAGCCTAAAGGTTATTCTACATAAACTTCTTCATTGATGTATCCATTCAAAAAATGCACTCTTAACATCAATTTGGTATAACTTAAAATTCATGTAGCTACAAAAAACAAGCATCATTCGAATTGACTCTAATCGAGCCACTGATGCAAAGGTTTCATCAAAATCTATGCCTTCTTCTTGGTTATAGCTTTGTGCTACTAGCTTTGCTTTATTTTGAATGACTTCATTGTTCTCGTCCAGCTTATTCTGGAAGACCCATCTCATTCCAATTACCGAATGATCCTTTGGTCTATCAACTAGATCCCATACATCATTCTGAGTGAATTGGTTAAGTTCTTCAGACATGGCCAAAAGCCAAAATTCATCATCACAAGCTTCATTGATATTCTTTTGCTCTATTTTTGATATGAAAGCAAAATTTGCAATATATTCTTCCAATTGACTTCTAGTTTGGTCACCACTCTTTATTTCTCCAATAATCTGCTTATGTGGATGATTACGAAGTTCTTGCCAAACCGGTGGAAGATTTTGAAAAATATTTTCTTATGAAATGCTTTCTATCAAAGGTTCTCCTTGAGGTATGACTTCTTCTCCTTGGCTTAAAGGTATAACCTGCTCACAATTCTCATCAAATACAATATGTAAAGTCTCTTCAATGCAAGGAGTTTTTTTATTAAAAACACGATAAGCTTTGCTTCTAAAAGAATATCCAAGAAATATTGCTTCGTCTGATTTTGAATCAAACTTATCAAAATTATCTTTCGTATTTAACAAGAAGCACTTACTACCAAAAATTTTGAAATATGAGATCTTTGGTATATGATCATAATATAATTCAAAACATGTTTTATGTAAAAGAGGTTGTATAAGAACACAGTTTAAAATATAACATGTTGTATTTACTGCTTCAGTCCAAAAGTATTTTGGTAAATTTTTATCTTGAAGCATGGTTCTAGCACATTCTTGCAATGTTCTATTCTTTCTTTCAACAACTCTATTTTGGGGAGTTGCTCTAGGAAAAGAAATGTTTTGAGATATTTCATGTAAATCACAGAACTTTAGAAAAGATTCATTTTCAAATTCTCCTCCACGATCACTATGAATAGTAATATTAAAGGTAGATTTTTCATTTATAATTCTTCTATAGAGTTTAAAAAATTCAAAAAAAGCATTATTTTTGCTTTTCAGAAAAGTTACCCAAGTAAAACGAGAATAATCATCTACTATAACAAAAACATATTTACTATCATTCAAATTTTGAATTCTAGATGGTCCAAATAGATCTAAATGTAAAAGTTTAAGAGGACGATTTGTTGAAATTATATCTTTTGCTTTGAAAGAACTTTTGATTTGTTTACCCATTTGACAAGCATCGTAAATGATTCTTTTTATATGATATTCTAGGTAGGCCTCTAACAAGTTCATTCTTGGATAACTTAGAAATTAATTTGAAGTTAACATGTCCAAGTCTCTTGTACCATAACCATTGAATTTCATTTGAAGCAATAAGACATTTTTCATTGAAGGTGGGTAACTCATCAAGATAAAGTTCATATTTTTCCTTTAAAGATGATTTTTTTAGAACAAGAATAAGAAATTAAGCATAAATCAAGTTCAAAAGAAATGAGAAAACCTTTGTCACATAATTGACTAATAGATAACAAATTATGCATTAATTCATCTACTAAAAGAATATTTTCTATCAAGTAAATTTTGGATTACCAATATTACCAATACCGATTACTTTTCCCTTACTATTGTCACCAAAGGTGACGGTTCCTCCATCCTTACTTTGAAGGGTGGAAAATAACTCTGGCCTTTCAGTCATATGTTTCGAACAACCGTTGTCCAAGATCCACTTGTTCTTTATTTTGCGTACCAACAACAAAATTGGAAGACAAAGCATTTGACCCTTTTTTATTTTCGGGTCCATGAGAGTTAGTCTTAGGAACCCAAATTCATTTGGATTTTGGTTTCTTTTGAGAAAAATTTCTCTTTCTATCATAAAATGATTTAGCATTTCTAGAATGATAAGATGGATAATCATGTCTAGGCTTATATGCATTGAAAGTACCATGATGTGATATGTTTCTACCATGATATACATGACTAGAAAACTGAGTTCTTTGAACTAATGATTGAGAATTTTGACTTTGATTCTTTACCACATAATTTGGTCTATTTTGAGTATCAAAGAAACTATATCCCAATCCAGTTTTGTTAACCGAGCATATTTGAGAACCAAGAAGTTTTTCTAGGTTTTCTTGACCATTAGTGAACTTAGTCGCTATAGAAAAAAGATCATTAGATTTCTTTTTCAAACTAGATATCTCTTCTTGTAAGGCATTGGTTCTAATGTCAATTTCTTTTATCTTAGATGCTTGAGAAAAGTTTTCCTTTTTGAGATCTTCATCTCTTGAAGTAATAAATTATTTTTAGAGTCAAAAGTCAAATTTTATGTTTTTAGAACTTAGACTCTTAAATTTAACATATAAATCATTAAAAGTTTCTAATAAGTTATCATAATCAAATTGACTTACCAAGTCTTCTTGTGCTACAAAGCACATGTTAGCGACTTCTTCATTTGATTCTTCATCGAAAGAAGAGTCACTTTCATTCCAACTTGCTTGAAATGCTTTTTTCTTCTTGAATTGGTCCTTAGGCTTGATTTTGAGAAGTAGACAATCTCTTTTGATATGTTCAACCTTTTTGTAGTTGAAACACTTGACTTCATCAGAATTTAATAGCTCAATTTTCTTTACCTTTCTTTGAAATCTCCCATTTTTTATGAATCTTTTGAATTGCCTAGTGATAAGGGCAATATCTTCATCTTCATCTTCATCTGAATTTTTAGAGTCTAAAGTGACTTTGAATGCAAGAGATTTCTTCTTTGGTTCTTCTTATCTATCTTGAAGTTGAACTTCATGTGCCATCAAATTGCCAACTAAATCTTCAAGAGAAAGGATGTTTAAATCATTGGCTTCCTCTATTGTTGTGGTCTTTCTCTCTCATTAAGGAGTTAAACACCTCAAGTCTTTTTTAACTAAATTCACTTAGAAATATTTTTTTCTAAGAGATTTGAGAGTATTAGTAATATCGATCATTCTAGTTATCATGTTAGAAATTAACTCATTTTACTTTATTTTAAATAACTTAAATTTATGAACTAAAGAGGCAATTTTAGATTCCTTTACTTTTGACGTACCTTCATGAGTCACGAGAAAAGTATGCCAAATTTTATTTATAGTAGAATATTGAGAGATACGATTGAACTCTATTTTGTCAACGACACAATATAGCACATTCATAGCTTTGGCATTGAGTAAAGCAGTCTTTTTTGCTTCATCGATCCATAGGCTGAAATCAGTTGATGACGCTTGGTACTTTTTTGAAATGACTCTCCAAATGTCAAGATCCATGGATTGTAGGAATATTATCATTCTTACTTTCCAATAGCCATAGTTTATTATGTCAAAGAGAGGAGGACGAACTGAGGAGCATCCTTCTTTGTACTGAAAAGATGATGTTCTTGTCATGCTAGATGATGGTAAGATCAAAAGATAGCAAACCTTACTCTGATACTAAATAAAAGTGTTATAGGATCGATGCAACGAGCACTAAAGGAGGGTGAATAGTACTTTTAATTTTCGCCTTTGAAATTTAAAGAAATTTGAATACTGCAAAGCAATCACACACAAAGAATACAAGAATTTTATCCTAGTTCGGTCTTTCAGACTTACATCCATTTCCCAAGCAAAACCCGTTTGAGATTTTCACTATCACACTTATGTCACCACAGGATCAAATAGACCAAAACTGGTCCCACTTTTAGCAACAACCCTGCTAAAAGCAAACTTCTCCTTTAAACCAAGGAGACTCGGTCCTTTTACAAAAAAATTAAAATAACCAACTTACAATCAACCTACGAGCATTTCTTATGAATGCAAATAGAGTGAAATAGGCTTATAAGATTGCTGAAATACTCAACTCACAATTTTACTAACTCACAAAAAGAATTGAAGTAAAAAACTAGAGTAAAAATACTCAGTGAGTAAGAAAATGAATACTTGAATGAATAAGAGTGAAAAACAAATAATTTAATATTTTTCTTATTTTTTTAGTGTAGATCTCATTCTTATTTATAGCTAAAGAATTCAAGACGTTGGTGGTACGAAGAGGTGTCAAACAAAGGTTTTTGAATAATAAAAAATGTTTAAAAAGTGAAAAAACATAACTTTGAAAGTTTTAGAAAATAGCTATATTAGTCGACTGGAATAGTTATTAGTCGACTGAAATCAAATATTAGCAGACTGACAGTTAAAGTCAGTTGACTACTGTATCTAGCCAAACAATTTTGAATTCTAGATTTTGAAACTTAGTCGACTAAAAAAAATTAATCGATTGATAAAAATCATCATTAGACTGAAAAAATTTCAATCGACTCTTGCTAAATTTGTCAGAAATCGAACATTCTGTCCGGTCGACTAAAAAAACTTTCAGTCGACTGCTGTTAAACTTTCCAGAAATCAAACTCTCGGGTCGGTCGACTAATCAAAAAGTTGACATTTTGCTTTGAAAAATTAGCGCAAAAAAATCGATCGACTGATGAGTCAATTGGTCAACTGATAAACCTGAAAATATGGATAAAGAGCTTTCTAAAATGATTTTCGCCAAGGGTGCTTTTAGAAAAGTTTTTCTTAAGTATTTTTAGGTGAAATGCAAGTAAGATATGCAATCAAAGTAAGGCTCTTACAAGAATCTAAGACTTTTAAAGAGATTTACATTTGCACACTTGTCTTCATAGATTCTTCAACGAATTCTTCAATTCTTATCATATTTCTTCATTGCCTTAGCTGAAATTCAGTTGTTCCAGTTGTTCATCATCAAAATCTTGTACTTTAATTGTCGTGTACAACTCCCATGTCTTAACAAATATGACTTAGTAAACATCATTTTTTGTTTCTTTTTATGTACATCTAACACTATATATACGATCTATGTGGCTTGTTTTATGAAAAGTGATATTTTGATTGCCAAATTTTGACATGTGAGTGAGTCTTTTTTGGTGATTAAAAAATTTATGGTTATAAACATCTCAATTTTTTAACTTATAAAAACATATTTTTTCATTTAAAGAACATGACCCAATAGCGGATTCCTAACAAACCTAGCATGATGAACACATCTACAACTTGTATCATGAGGTTCTAACTAGATTATACCTACAAATAATTGTAATATATATATATATATATATATATATATATATATATAATCACATCAAGCTTGTATATCACATATGTATGGTTAGATTTTAGGAAAAATAGAAAAATCCTTCTAAAGCTCGAGAGGCTAGAAAAGTGGTAGGCAACTACCACCTAGCTATATATATGTATATATCATGACATCTTGTGGTGGTACACACTCTTGTTTGTACCAATCTAGCCCACCATATGTTCAATCTAACCATACAAATGTGTTTAACATAAGTTTTTTAATATGTTAAAAGATTTTATCATGTTTTACAACATCGCAGGGGCCGATTTATGAGACTGAAAATTCAAAAGCACACAAATCATGAAGATATATGTGATTTTAAATGATATAAAACATCATGTGGGAGTCAATTTTAACACATGAAAACAATAAGTAGAACATGTTGAACATGATCCAAAGGTTAGATTTACATAAATCAAGCATGTATTGTAAGTTATGGTGGTTCTATACTATAATAGAAGCACACACACATATAGTAAAGAAAGTAAATATCGCTACTAGTGAATGTATAAAACTATTGAGTTGAAAATCATAGGTACAAGTTGTAATGACTCAATTTGACCACATGGATTTATTCAATATGCTTCATATGTTACGGATCAAACTCTCAATTGTGTTTTTTTTCTAACATGTGTAAATGGTTTTTTGAATCATAACATTTTGGCACATTATGGGATTGATTTTTAACACATTTGAAAAACCTATTTACTACATATGGAGGCAAGGAACTATAGAGTAAAAATCACCTCCTTTCACATATATAATTTTTTTTATAAATTATACCCTTCATGGGTTTTTTAGTATGAATTTTATTTTAAATAAGGTGTGCATTTTTTTGCTTATGATCGTAAGGATAATTTATATAGATATCATAAAAATGTTTGATAAAAAACAATAACATCATTTTTATAAATAATAATAACAAAGTGCTTTGCAACCTACATCTACCAAGTAGACACTGTGGATGTAGACTACAATTTCCCTATTATATCCTATATATGTTGTCACAAAGATAGTTGTACAATCCCTCATGCAATGTGTGTTTGAATATTTTTTCTAAAAATAGTTCATGAAGACACAATTTTATAATTTGAATTAATGATGCAATAGAAGGAGTTACACATATTTGAGTCTATAGGTCCATTTCGGTTCAGTTTTATAGTTTGGATATATTCTTTTGTTTTGGGTCTTTGTAATAATGGTTTTATATTTTTATTTTGGTAGTTTTATTATATTATGATGTTTCTTAATTTATATCTATCAAAAATAGGTAAGCTAGAACTACTGGATTGAAATTATTCTTTTATAAATATTGAAGACATCTAGAGAATGATGATGAAATATTGAAATTGATTACTTTTCAACTTCTTTTAATTTATTGTTATTTCTTTAACTTTCAATCATTTTCCAATAATTTTTTTAATTTCTTTATTTTTCTTGTTAATTATTAGTTTTGGATATTTTTTCTTATAAATCCAATCTTAAGTTTGCATGCATTAATAAAAAATATAATCTTATATAATGTTATAAAATATAATAAAATTATTAAAAATATTAAAGATAATATCCATATGTATTTGTGTTTATATCAATATGGTCATGTCGCCAAGAATTCTTATTGCTTATATGCTTCTATATCTTCAAAAATTGATTGAAAAATTAAAAATAATATGCATATGTTCAATGACAAGATATACAAGTTGTATATGTGTGGTGCACTCGATAAATGTGTTATAAGAACATATGTTTATACATGTCTTAGCACAAATGGTTGACTTCTTTTCATGTTTTCTATAATAAAAATGTTAAAAAATATCGAAACAAAAAAAAATATGTTCGCATGAATTGCTTCATGATATCTTTATATTATGATTAATTGCTTCATAATGTCTTAAAAATATATTATGATCAATTGCTTCATAATGTCTTAAAAATATGTTTTGATTAATTGCTTTTTAATGTCTTATATTTTTTAATTATTTATTATGTTTTTTATGTAGACTAAGAATGGTGTCAAGTAGATGTATTGCAAAAAAAAACTATAATGGCAAGGGTGGTTTTTCCTTGAGAAGTGTATGGGAAGCAATTTCATGAGAAAGGGAAGTCAGACAATTTTTTTTAATCTTGTATGGAAAAGTAAAGTCTCACATAGAGCGATCTTCACTCTGATACTTGCTATAGATGGTAGATTGTTGACCCAAGACTGCCTTAAAAGAATTGGATACCATTCAACCAATTGGTGTGTCTTATGCAAGAAGTAACGAGAAATTGCTGACCACTTATTCATCAGTTGTGAATGGGTTAAAAGTGCATAAAGAATGGTAACAATTTTTAGAGAAAAATGAAAACCGAGTATCAAGATTAAAGAAGACTTTCTTAGGTGGGCTGACACGAAATTTAAAGATAAAAGAGTGCAGTGTAGTTGGGCTGCTAAGTTTCACATTGTCATATGGCAAATATGGCGACAGAGAAATGACAGTATACTTGAGAGTAAAGGTAAATCTCAGGAACAATTTTTACAAGAAATGATAAAGAAGGTTGTCATAATTTTGGGGGCCTCTGTTTCAGAGGTAGCATGTAAATGGAGACACCTGAGAGATTGGTCACCCCCCACCCCAAGGATGGTTCAAGCTGAATATAAGTAGCATATATGAGGGAGGGTGGTGTCTTGGGTATCTGCTGCGGTCTCATGAAGGCAAGGTGTTAAGTGCAGGTTGCATTAGAAAAGAAGGCCCACACCACGAATGGAGCTGTTGGTTAGACATAATCAAAGAATCCGGAATAGATGAAAAAGTTATCATTTAAACGAGCAGGGCAGATATTGCAACTGGTCTAAATCGCAGATTGAAAGACAGACATAGCTCGATCCACATCCCTTCAGTTTTGATTGATTATCTGTATACTTTTAATAGATTAAAAATGTGATACCATTCTTGTACAACTAACAGTCTGAGTAGAAAATTAGCACTTCTTGTCAGAGGCGGGTTGATCCAATCTTGGAAAGATTGGCCTCCTGATTGGCACCCATTTTTGTATAGATGATTGAAATAGTTTTCATGTTTTTTCAATAAATCGACTATAAAAAAACTTGATTTGACAACAAATAAAATGAATTATGGGGCCATGCTAAACATGTTTACTATGACAATATATGATTCTATATATGTGTGGCTCAATATAAAGTTTTAATTGTATGTAGTTTTAAAGAAAAACATTGTATAAAAGTTAGGCATTTCACTGAAGGATGAGATTCTATTAGAAGTATTGGTGTTCAAGAGGGTTTGAACATATTGTTGAAGACAACGAACGAACATAATGTGCAAGTATGCTTTTATTGTAGCTTAATATTACATATTTTTGTTCCATTGCATGTCATTTATATCTCGATCTAATTATAGTTTTTTATTTTTATAGAATGATGGCAGTTGTAGTTTCTTTAAATGGTGTGAGGCATAAAAGGGTATAATTCCTCCAAAAATCTCAATAATGATAAAAGAGCTAAAAGGTCAACAAATGATGCATGAAATCAATAGTTCACCACTGCCTCCAACATTAGCTCTACTTCTCATTGAGAAAGGAGAGGTTGAAACAGAAAAACAAGTGTAATTGTGAAGCCGAGGTGCTTGTAATTTATTGAAAACCCAACATCAAGCAGATTTGAATATGTGGATATATAGCTGATAGGATGTATTTGATTTTAAAAATAACTTAAAAAAATCTAATGAAGAAATGAATATGGTGTTGTCAAAGCTACAAATATGAAAACCATTGTATATTTTCAAAATTGTACCTAAATCTTTGTTTGATTGATAGTGGATGGTGGATGATAATGAGCTGTGCTTTGATTGAATAAACATTTTTAATTTTGTAACGTCCTTGATGATAAACTGATCATGTAGTCAAACTCGGTTTGTAGATGGAATGAAACATGTATATTTTTCATTAGAATCACTGGAATGATAGTTGTGGTTGTGAGCATTGTGGGGCAGAAGTTGGTATATATTTGTTCCAATTTATTATCTTGAAAACACAATAGCTTTCATACCTTTAGATGCAGGAGTTTTGGGTATTGGCATTGTAAATTTGTAATGCTTGTAACGTTCAGGTTCAACATGATTGTTTGTAAATAAGATTTGCATTTGATTTATGTAAAAATTTTTATACGAAAAGAAAATGGCATAAGCAAGACAAATGAAATTGAGGTTTGATCAAGGTCAAGCATGTGAAGCTGGATACCGTTCCAACCAAGGTTCGATGAAAGAAATGGAAACAAGAAATATGTTGGGAAACAAAAACAAGAAAACAAGGCTTTTTAATGCTCATGTGAGTATATATTCATATATATTGTGTGTAGAGCAATATTGCAAGTGCCGATAATATGGTATTATGATAATTAAATACGCTTTGCTTTATTTATTAATATTATGATAATTAGTAAGAATTAACAATTTTTTTTATAAAATATATGATTACATTGATTAGAACTAAAATAAGTAACTAAAATTTTGAATAACAAATATATCTAAAATGTTCATTGAAAAGAGAAATATTAGATTTCAAAAAAAACTTGCAAAAACAAGTTTCCCAAATAAAAGAAACAAGTTTCCAATATAACTAAGCAGGTTTCCCATGTGATGTGAGACGAGTTTCTCACTTCATGCATTTTTAGTTTGGAAACTGCAAGGTTTTCGATTTAGAAAACGGTATTTCAGGAAACGAGCTTCCCACATGTAAGTGGAGTTTCCAGTAACAAGGTTCCAACTCATCAGGCCTACTATTTTTCCATATAAAAATATTAATTTCTACGCCTGGTTCAACCATGTGGGGAGGTGACCCAGCTGGGAGATGCATCCTTTTGGTTCCAGGTTAGTATCCATTTGACGTGTCATTCTGATCAAACCCAAATTAGGATCCACTTTTGTTTGGACCCAATCCATTGACAGTCCAAGGAAGTCATAGGCCCAAGCACACCATCATCCAACGTGGTCAACACCATATTCAGCTTACCACATTGCAAGACGTGGGGGACATGACTTCGTTGGGCAATTCGGGTCGGACGCATGCCCACAATTCAATCGAACTCGTATTTGCCACTCAAATGCGGATGTGTAAGGGTAAATTAGTCATTTCGATCTCACCTTTTCTCAAATCAGTCCCTATCGTAATTGTTTCTTGGTCGTCGGATAAGGGTAGAAGAGTCATTATCTTCAGCTTTTGCAAATTAGTTCCTACCTTATTCAGATTTTACAAAACGGTACTCTATAAGGTATAACAGTCAATTTACTTGCTGTTAACGGTTTCTCTCACGCTTAACAGAACAACGTGTTAATGCTACGGGCGGATTTGCAAACTAAAATGAAAAGGTGGGGACAGATTTGAAAATATGCAAGAACAAGGGACATATTTGTAAATTGATGAAAAAGCAGGGCGGAAATCGCAAAAAGCCCTCATTTTTTTTAAAAGGCGATAGGGGAGGATAAAGGCAAAAGACAGAAAAGAGAGAGAGAGAGAGAGAGTTTCGTTTTTCTTCCCTTTTCTCGCTCTAGGGTTGCGATTTTTGCGATTTCTCGCGGTTTTGGGAGATCAATTTCTGTTGGATCTGTGGCGTTTTGGGTTGATCAGGTCACCCCAAGGAGGAAGATCTGGGTAGGGTTTTGTGAGGGGAACTCGGGAGGATGTTCGCCCCTCAGAGGAAGGGGTGGCCCGGATGGACCCTCACCCCAGGAAAGGCCGACGCCAGCGGCGGCAAGAGCTCCGTGGCCGCCTCCTCCCCTGCGACGGGGAAGGCCGTCCTCGAAGCCCATCCTCCACCGAGGGCTTCGCTCGAGGACAACGGCGGGGTTGTGACGCCCGGCACGCTTTCTTCTCCCGGGGAGGCGCAGATCTGGAGGCGGTTCAGGGAGGCCGGCATGCTCGACCAGGCGTCGCTTGAGCGCAAGGAGAGGGAGGCGCTCGCCGAGCGCCTGTCGAAGCTTGAAGCCGAGGTCCGTTGCTGAAATCTGTTTTTTTTAGTTATTCTTCTTCTTCTCCTTTTTAGTTGGCGCGGGATGTAGTTTATGTTGAATTTATTGAAGGACCTACCTTGTGTCTTTGTGTTCTTGTCTTGGTTCTGTTGAGGGGGAAACTGGAAGCCCTAATTCTATAAATCTTGGTAACTCAGTGTTTTTTTTGTACAGGGGGACCAGTTCCGTGATATATACATTTTTTTATTATTTGTATTTGGTTGGTATTGGTTTGGGGAAGGTGATTCTTTGTTTGATAATGGAAATATTAGTGCTTGATTTATGTAAATTTTTTTCCGAGTAACATGGAGCAGTATCACTGTCCGTGGTTGTGACTTTTGCTTTTCTTAGAAACCTTTCCCCAACCACGCACACAGGTATATTTAAACTGTCTCATACGATCAATCAGTTTTCTCGTTGTACAATTTAAGAGAGAACAAATGAGAAGGGGAGAAGGAAAAAAGAAAATGAAACTATAATAGCTTCAGAAGGAAAATGATATATTGTGTGTCCAAGTTTGGAGAAATTCATGGATTTTGTTAAACTTTTTAATGATTTCAATTTGATATAAGGTTCTATAAAATAGCTGGAAGTTGCACAATTGTACGACATTATGGGAGTTGAGAATTATGTATCAAGAATGTGCGTCTGTGTGTTTGAGATGGTTTTGGAGGGAAATTCTGCTGGACATGCTAATCAGCTCCCCTTTCATGTAATTGCGGCTTTTCTCATGAATTTCAATCACATATGTGCGGCATAGCACAATTATTCATGGATTTCTGGTGATCTTGGGACTTCAATGTTGTCGTTAATTGAAATTTTCCTTTTCATAATTGTCACTTAATTATATCTTGGCATCCAAAAGACTAGAGTGGCTTTAAGTGATTATACTATATCTGCTGTTTGTTTTCCTTAGCTTTCTGTGTTGTGGTTCATGTTACATATGATATGTATGTTGCAATTGATATCTTAGGAAGATGGTTACTTGTTAGATATCCTACATTGTCTTGATTTGAAGAAGTAAAGTTTTCACAACAAATGTAGATTAGAACACCAGGATTATGCATCTGTATATGTATGTGTGCATGTGCCTTTTTTTTTTGAGGGGGGTGGGGTGGGGGATTGTGGCCGGTGGGGGGAGGGTGTAATGGTTGGCACATGCTTTTTATATGAATGTGATTCATTAATCTAATTTAATATGGGTGGGTGGGAGGCATTTTAATGAAACACTTTAAAACATCTTTCTGGTAGTCATCATCAGGATGTTCATGCTATGAATGTTATGCTCTTCCATAACCAAGCTTAACAGGTTTGCTCATTGTAAATATGGGCCTGTATCATTTTCCTGCTTAATATTCTGAAATAACCATAACGTTTCTTGTTTTTGTTTCTGATTATAGGTGGAGATTGAAACTAATTCTACACATGTTTACATTGACGCACCAGCAACCATGACTGACCAACTTAGTAACTGTTTAATTTTGATATCTCTTTCAATGTTATTAATGAGTTGGTTAAGTAGTTTGCTTGTCTAAACATGGAGGGTTTACATTGTCCCAGATAAAGGAATAATCTCTGTATTGATGATCTTTCAATATCCATTACAGAGTAAAGTGTCAAATGAGATTAGATGGACATGAAAATCTACTTCCCACACACCACACGTTAAAAGCGTTCAGCTTTCTATTTGGTCTTTAAGAACAAGTCCTAGACGCATAGCTAATTGTAATTGTGGCTGAGAGTAGTCATGAGGTCATTATTTGGGTTTGGGCTTAGGTGTAACATACAAAGAACACATGTTACCATGGTTGTAAAAAGCGTATCATAACTCATATCAGCCGGGATCAAAATAAGATACGTGTAATAAAAGATCACATTTTCACTAAAAAAACTTTAAAAATCTAAAAAAACAAAATAAAAATCGTAGAATACAACATAGATGTAACTAAACATAGATATGCCATTAACCATTCATGATTAAACTAAACATAGCTGTCTCATCTCATGTCACAATCAACTAAATATAGATCTTGTTACACACAAGTTTTGTGACAAAAGATACAAAACATCAATCATCTTCACTATCAAACATCCCACGTTCGGCATCAGAAATAACATCTTGTTGTGGGCATTGTGGTTCTTCATTTGGTTGTGCAGCCACTGCACGGGCATGTGCCAATGCTTATGCCTCTCACTCTCTTAATCTAATATTTATATTTATGATTTCTTCTAAATCAACATGCATCTTAGTTCGTGCTTTATCTGTAGCCAATTGTCATCGTGGAATGTTTCCACCAACCACTGCAATGCTTTCTTTCATGCGGTTTGGGCCCCCGTGAAGAAATGACAAAACCTGCATCTCAAATTAGCATGCTCTATGTGTCCTTCAAGAACCTCACAATATCGCCACACTGGTCCATCACCACTATGGGGACGTCGCCACAAGTACAATCACTTAAGACAAAATAACACTACATTAAGAAACCAACAGGTTTTCAATTCATAACTCATTACAAAAGTTAAAGTTACAATTTTTAGTTATATAAACATATGTTTATGACTCTATATGTAAAAGTCATGTTCAATATCAGGCTTCAACTCGATGATTTTCTCCATTTATTACATCATTTAGTAGCCTAAGATGATGATGGTTCATCTTCATCTTCTGAGTGAGGGACCACTTCAGGCAATTTCATCTTATAAATCATGGACCATCTTTTGAGTTCTATGGGCACATAAAATGAGATTAAGGGTAAAAGTGAACAAATATCTTTTAAAAACATTAAAAAAGAAAAGAGCCCACCCTCCAACTTTAATCATACACAAATGAAGCAAAGAATGTTAATTTTTTTTTATCTTATCTCAATTCCTTGAGTGAAAAAATGGTGGAAATGCATTCTTACTTGAGAAGACCACTTAAACCCTTTTCCTTGCGCATGGATTGACCCCCAAATCGTTGTAACTGCTTTTAGGGTCCGTGGGTTCCCTTCTAATGACCTCTATACGAATGAGGAAGTTGGCCCTCAAGAGGTCTTTAAAACCTAAAAAGTAAAAAAAAAGGTTTTAGCCTTTTTAAAGTGCACCATACTTGTATTGTATGATATAATCGGTACACTTAGTTGTCATAGGTGCTAGGCGGTGGCCCCCTAAAAAGGTGGCCTAGGTGGTAGCCCAAATATTAAAAAAGAACATAATAAGAAACATAATGTAAAATCAATCAACAATAAGCAATAAACAAATAACATGTCTTTGAACACTGTAAAGCAATTATATTACATAACCTTAACATGCTCAAACAAATTAAGCATAAATTAACATTTTGAATAAACAAACCATACAATTATCAATGTGAATGAACAAAACTCAAAAATAAAATCATGTATACAAAAAATTTAACAACAACAATAGACATATTACAAGCAACTGACAAATAATGTCTTCTTCTTCTCAACAATATACATCATACAAGCAATAAATAAATAATGTCTTATTCTTCTTTTCGACAATAGACATAATACAAGCAATAGACAAATAACATGTCTTCTCCTTCTCGAAGAAGAAAAAAACAAATGATGTCTTAAAAAAAATAGCCTAGGCTCTAAAAAAATCCTAGGCGGTCCAGCCTAGGTGACAATATAGGCCCCCACTGCCCAAACCTGGTCGCCCAGGCAGTGGGGCTCTGCCTAGGTGACACCTTTGACAACTAAGCCGATACGGATACAATACATACTCGTATCGTGATACAAGGGTGTGTCGTATCGAAAATGCTAATAGTAAAGATCGTACCATATCATATGCTATAGTACGATACAACATTGCATGTTTACCCTCTCTTTGGTATATGACGTTGGACATTAACAAATCATGTATTCAAATGATGAGA
This sequence comes from Nuphar pumila, assembly GCF_984573655.1. Lineage (NCBI taxonomy): Eukaryota > Viridiplantae > Streptophyta > Magnoliopsida > Nymphaeales > Nymphaeaceae > Nuphar > Nuphar pumila. The sequence goes on along the minus strand of NC_143252.1, from coordinate 135,010,071 downwards.
CTTGTATGTGAGCTTAAAGGCAAGTTATAACGATACAACTTACCATCTATGGCTGAAGATGGATTCAAAGTTCTATAATGGGAGGTTTTGTGCACACACCTTAGGGAGGGGGGTGTTGTTTAAGAACATGCTATTTGAACATTACTAATCCAACTTTAATGTAGTCCAGTCTATGTGTCCATTTCTTCTCTTCAGCTAATTCTTTTTTGTTGTGCCTCTTGTCCAAGTCTATTTTAGCTTCTTCAATCTCTCTAGCTTGATTTGATGGTAGGTGTCATCATCTTTTCCGTTTTTTTATTTCTTTTTAAAATTTTTATGTCTACATTTACAATCTAGTTAAATATGATGTTCTAAGGTTCAATGTTCTGATATCAGTTGTTGATACTATTGCAGCTTTATGACTACCAATACAATATGGGTCTTCTTTTGATTGAAAAGAAGGAATGGTCATCTAAATATGAGGACTTGAAGCAAGCTTTGATGGAAGCTGAGGAGAATCTCAAGCGAGAACAAGCAACTCATTTGATTGCTCTATCTGAAGTAGAGAAACGAGAAGAAGCTTGTAGAAAGGCGTTAGGGGTTGAGAAGCAGTGTGTGACTGATGTACGGTGACTGACTTTTTTGAACTTTGTCTTGATATGCCTTATTTAACATTGGTACTTTGTTGCTTTATTTTGTTTCCAGAAGCAGTGTTTTCAGTTTCTCAATGCCATCTAGTTAATTGGTCATTTTATCTAAAATTATAAGATGTTCTAATGCATTAGTTTTGAAATCATATCTTCATAATTTTATATGAATCACCAAGCAACAAAATTGCTTTGTGTGTGTGTGTGTGTGGTGTACAGTGCACTGCATGAGACCTAAATGAAAGGGGCACTGGGGCAAGTATGAGTCTGAATTGATCAAATTTTGGTCAAACCCATTGAATTTGGATCAAACTCGTGCCATTGTTTAGGTTAAATCATTGTTTGCACAACATAAGGTGGTTTATTTTTTGAGATGTTCTGAGATCATACATTAGAAAAGTGTTAAAGCTGAGTTTTTTCCCTATCTATTTGAAAAACTTAAATTTGATTTGATAAGGATATCTGGCCACATAATATTTCAACTTTAGGGTGACAATATTAATTTGAAGGGAAAAAAGAGGGGACAATTACATAGCAAATATAAATGGTTTAAAGCTATGTTGCAAGTATCGGAGTGTATCTTTGATGCTCTACAATATGATGCGCCCTTGGATCATACCATACACCACGGTACATGGTGTATGGTACACCCCTATATCTTGTGAGATATGTGTGCCATTATTATATTGATTATTGGATGTTCAATGTTTTATGTATCTCATAATTGTTTATATGTGATATTATGGTCTTATTTTTTATCTATATCATTATTTATTGCATTATGAAAATTTTAGATTTTATATTTTTGTTTTCATTTAAAAACTACAAATTTTTATGATACAATATGATGCATATCTTATTTTGGGCCTTGCTGCTACAGCCAATAATACACTTTACAATCTTGGTTTAAAGAAACATGTAATATGAATAAAAGGAATTTCACATTCAGGGACACTGAAGAAAAGAAATCAATTTTAGGTGGGGGATGAGGGAATGGAGAAAATAACATTGTAAGTTCAGAGGTACTTCTCTTGATCTATGTCCAACTGCATATTTTCAAGTATTAGAAGTACTAGTTCTTGATTGTGTTGTCTTCTATGATAAAGTCTATCAGTTTAACACTTCTTTAGTATTAGAAGCAATGCTTGAAAACTTGCCGAGTTAACTCGTTGACTCGGCCTGGATCACCCAGTTACTGGGTCTAACCAGTGTACAGACTCGTTGTGCACAAAAATTCGCCATGACTCGCCTAAGACTTGGTTGACTCAGATGAGTCAACCGAGTCATTAGCAACTCGGCTGAGTCGTGCTTTGCTATATGCTGAAATTTAAAAAAAATCAGCATTTTTTTTGAAGACAGCCCCTTTAAAAGGGCTAACAAAGCCCGATATGAGCGTTTCCTCAACACATCGTTAGCTGCTTCCTTTCCTCCCAAAATCTGTTCCACTCCCCACTGCTCCTGCGGAAGCAAGGTGATAAAGGAATCTGGCCTACAACAAGTTTTTCCGATGAAATATCTGACAACAACGATGTATGGGTGGTGAGTTAAGATAAGATCCTCATTGTTCTCTTTTATTTTTTATGTTTTCATATGGGGTTTTCACATTGCCGACAACCATCTCACCAGCCTGCAACTGCAAAAATGCGTCTGTATCTCTCTGTCTCTGCCAAAAGAGGATTTGCTCCTTTTTTTTGTGGGGGATTTCCTTTTCTTTTTAGGATTTATTACAAGAAATTGCAACTCTGTTTTGGGATTTTTTTCTGCTTTTATTTTTTCCCTCGATGTCATGCTCTCTCACCTGAAAACAAATCTCTTTCTCTCTCATGTCCACAAGGGCATTTTTTATGTTTTTCTTTATTTTCATAATTTTTTTCTTTTTTTCTAGACTTATAGTGTTGGCATCATTGATTCAATATGACTCTATGATTGTATGACTAGATGACAGTTGTAATTAGGTTTCTTGTTACTAAATGACTAGATGTAGTTTAGTTGCAACTTAGCATGATGTTATCAGATTTATTTAGTGATTTTAGAAGTAATGATGCCACTTAAGTTTTTTTGCATTTATCTGACAATGCATTATTTTTTGTGTAAAATCAAAAGTTAACAAAACCTGGACGAGTCACCTAGTTGACCCGATGGAGTCACAAGTCAGTTAAGTGCTAGTTCTTAGTTGCACCACCTAGGATTAATTTTTGCAGCAAAGTGCTAAAAGGAAACGACACTAAGTTGAAAGAGCCTTTACCTTACATAGCTTGAATGTTATTTCCACCTTTAGAATGTATTTGTAACATAAGATTGCATTGAGCCTTCACATTTTATTGTGTGTTTTTGCATGCACACATGCATGTGTGTGCACTCGGCAACTAAGTTCAATGATGCCGTTCTTTGTGTTAATCTTGAGTATCCTTTTTACTTTCAAGAATATTAAGAATTACTAATTCAATGAATCTCTGGGTTTCTTGAAGCTATCTTATTATTATTTGATTACTCCTATGTAACTAGAACATCCTGACAAATCGTGGAAAAATATATTATAATGCATCCGATTGTGTCGCTACTCAATGAATGTAAGTAAATTTAAAATTTGCATTGTACATGTTCGCAAGCATTTGGGCAAAAATACTTTGGTGAATTTTTGATATCTTGTTGTAACTTGGTATATTGACACAGAGCCAAGTATTTATCCCAACTTTTGATGCTGGTAACTCCTTACAAGTGACTTGATAATATAATTTGTACATTTTTAGATGCTTTACCACATGTTCTGAATTTTTAACACTTTGATTGATGCAGATTGAAAAAGCATTGCATGAGATGCGTGTAGAATCGGCAGAGATTAAGTTCACATCTGATAAGAAGTTGGCTGAAGCTCATGCTTTAGTGGCTAGTGTTGAAGAAAAAACATTGGCAGCAGAAGCCAAAATTCATTCAGCTGAGGCTAGGCTTGCAGAAGCAAATCGAAAGAGTTCAGAAGCAGAAAGGAAATTGCAAGAAGTTGAGGCTCGAGAAAGTGCTTTTAGAAAAGAGCGGGCATCTTTGAAGGCTGAGTGAGTGCTTGTCTCTTCATTGCCAGTGCTGATCATTGGAACTGTTATGTCTTCTATCTATTGAAATTTCTCTCAACTGTATTTTTTGGACATAAGGCGAGAAGCACACGAGGAAGTTTTTTCTCGAGAAAGAGAGAATCTCCGGGATTGGGATAAAAAGCTTCAGGAGGGCCAAGAGAGGTTGGTTGAAGGTCAAAGGCTTCTCAATCAGAGAGAGGAGAAGGCGAACGAGAAAGAAAAGACACTTCAGCAAAAGGACAAAACACTTGAAGAATTACGAAAGAAGGTTGAAATGGATCTTGCAGCGTTGAAGGAGAGCGAGATTGATATAAATTTTAGATTAAGTACATTGGCTGCTCAAGAGGAAGTGAGTTAATTTTTTTTCTTCTATTCACATTTTCAAGTCTTTTCTTATCTCTTTGAAAATGATTTAATTAGTTTGATTATTCTATGAACGCAGGAAGCTAATACTAAGAGAAGAGATTTAGAGGCCAAAGAGAAGGAACTCACTGAACTACAAGATACACTAAATGCTAGAGATAGTGTAAGTCTTTTTTAATCATGTTTAATCTGTTTGTTGAATATGAACATAATTCTTGTATTTTTTGCTGTATTTTACTTGGTTTCCAGCTATGGCATGTTTTATTAGATTGAATTGGTTTGGGTTACAATTTCCAGCATTCCTTGTTTTAAATTCCCTGACAATTTTAAAAGTTCTAATTTTGATCTAATTTTTATTTTTGTACTCGTGTATTTCACTAGGTTTAGATTGCATTTCCTACATTCTTCTCCCTCCCTCAGCCACACAATGTTAATTTTTGTGTGTGCGTCTTTGATGATAACGAATTCCCGAGCCTATTCATTTGTTTCACTTGCTCGGTTAGGTCTGGCAGTGAGTTGTTTGTCTATTCGGTTGTTGGCTGACTCCTTCCCGAGGAGTTGAGGTCGAGCTTATCAGGTGGGGAAATCGTAAGTTGAAGGATTAAAAAAGTACATCAATGCTGGATTTTGGCATTCCAATTAGTTGTGTGGCAAATTTGGACATTCAGGAACCAACTTACATTTGAGAATGTGCAAAAAACTGGCTAGTTGCATTAGTTCAGTTAGAGAGTATGTCCTGTATTCTATTACAATAACCCCATAGTTGATCGTTGAGGGAATATTGATAGGCAGGTTACCCTAGTGAGACGATGGCTCAAAGTGAAGTTAGATCTCTGATGTGGCATCTAAGCTTCACAATCATAGACCACTTAGTCAACTCTGGTTGGTGGATAGTGTAAATGGGACTTTTCTTAGATTGGGTGTGTGGGACTTCTGGTTAGAGATTCTCCAAATGGTGGATTCTTTCAATATTATTATCAAGTATTCTTGTAGAAAGTGGTTAGTGTGATCAGCAGCCACTTGGAGGGTAGAGCTAGAATTGGTCTTGTTCAATGCTCTTTTCTGGATAAGCTTCACCAATTTAGTAGCTGTCTTATAATATGTATACCTAAATCCTGTGATGCCATTGCATGCCAATTGGCCAAGTGGGCGATATTAGGTCCAGGACAAACTTGGAAAGATGAACCTCCTGACTGGGATGCACACAAATTGTATTTGGTTTATTTTCTGGTTAATGAATTGGTAGGGGTCTGCCAAGCTTTATTGTAAAAAAGAAGAGTTAGTGAGTTTCCTATAACTTTTTATCCCCAACAAATTTATAGATTTAAAGACTGATTGTTTTATATATTGATATTGTTAAGGGTATTTAGGTTATTTTATATTTTCAAAGTCAGTTTTTGGCAGTGCCTTGGTAATACAAGTATCATTCACTGTGTTGCCTTTGTATGTATTACCTTGATGGTGTCAACTGATGCATGAAACATCTAACAATATTTTCCAACTTGTGTTGGGGCCTTGGTGGGGCAACAAAGGAGCAGTGACTTTGTTAGCGTGTGAGACACTGCACACACACATATGGTATTTTTGTTGTTTTGCCATCTCTTTGTATATTAAGACAATCTGTAGATATTGTTGCTGAGAAGTGAGAGCTAATTGTTGGTATTGTGTTTTGTTATGGTGTTTCTGCGGATTTTGAGCTTCTATGGTGCTTGCTTGTAGATAGATTCTATTTTTTTCATAAGTTTGCTTTGTCTATGTATTTTGTCTGTTATCCCAAATTATTTTGCTGGGTCGTAACTGAGCTTGGATTTTTTTGTTTGGTTTTTTACAGGAGGGGATCCAGAAGCTCCTTGATGAGCACAAAGTTATCCTTGAATCAAGAAAGTACGAGTTTGACTTGGAGCTGGAGCAAAAGAGCAAGTCTGTTGAAAATGAATTAAAGGTAAAAGAGCTTGCACTTGATGAAAGAGTAGCCGTGGTTGATAAAAAAGAGGAAAAAGTTATCAAAAGAGATCAGATGCTGGAAAAAAAGGAGGAAAAGTTCAAGGAGAAACAGAAAGAGTTGGATTCAAAACTAAAAGCATTTAAAGAACGGGAGAAATCCATCAAAATAGAGGAAAAAAATATTTTGTCCGAGAAAGGCCTGATAGCTAGTGAGAAAGAGCAGCTTCAAAACACAAAACTTGAGTTGGAGAAACTTAAGGCTGCTGTGGAAGCAGAAAAGCAACAAATTTGTATAGAACAGGAAAATCTGAGAGTGGTAGATGATGAAAGGAGAGATTTTTTGCGTCAACAATCAGTACTGAAGCAAGAGATAGAAGATAGCTTAGTTGGGAAACAATTGCTAAAAAAGGAAGGTGAAGAATTAAAGAAGTTGAGGGAAAATTTTGAGAGAGAGTGGTTAGTGCTAGATGAGAGAAGAGATGATCTTAAAAAAGAACTAGAATATGTGAATGAGGAGAAGGAGAGGCTGAAGAAATGGATAGATGATGAAAGAGAGCGTTTGGAGCATGAGAAACAAATTGTGATGGATGAGGTACAGAGGGAAAAAGAAGCTCTTAGACTTAAGAAGGAATCATTTGAGAGCAACATGGAGCATGAACGGACAGAGCTCAATGAAAAAGCTCGTAGAGAACTTGATGATAGACACCATAAATTGGAGCTTCAGCTTAGTGAACGTGAGCGTCAAATGAATTTTGATCTTGAGCAGAGAGAAAAAAATTTCCAGGATGAAATGAAAGTGTTTGAGGATTACAAAGAAAGAACTTCAAAGGATATTAGTTTCCAAAAGGATCTACTTCAGAAGCAAATGGAAGAATTACACCGGGGGATGCAGAAGCTTGACACAGAAAGGGAGGAGCACACCAGGCGCCTGAAAGATATTGAAGGGCAACATTTAGAGATTCAGAAGGATACTGATCAACTTTTTGTTCTTAGTAAGAAGTTGAAAGATCAGAGAGAAGCTTTTACGAAGGACAAAGAAAACTTTCTTGCCCGTGTGGAACAACTCAAGCGAGATATGGGTGAAGATGTCATTAGAGATGATTTGGCAAGATCTGAGCTTCAGTTGCAGAACTATGAGGATATCGGAGCCAGTTTCTTGCCCAGCCTTATTGATGGATATATGAAGGAGACAGGTAACTTGGAGCCTTCGCCAGAACAACCAGGTCTTGATTCTAATACTCCAAGTCGCATGTCATGGCTGCGAAAATGTGCCTCAAAGGTGTTTAATTTTTCCCCTGGCAAGAAAATTGAAGCTTCCCCCGAAAACCACACTGGAAAGTCACCTGTACAAATTAAAAATCAGCCAGAATCATTTGTGGGGATTGGGAATGTGGCTGCCGATGATCATGGAGTTTTTCCTGAGGACAGTTATGGTGGAATGGAGGATGAGCTAACACAATCTCTTGATGGCAGGAATTACAGGGGTAAAGCAGTTGAAGCTTTATCTATTTCACTTAATGATATGGACAATTCTCAGTCGCTTGTGTCCAGCAGCAGCAAGCAAAAACCTGGCAGAAAAGGTAAGACAAAAGGTTTCAAACGATCACGTTCTGTTAGGGCAACTGTTGATGAGGCCAAGGCATACCTTGGGGAAGCATCTGGAGGGAATGTTGGAGGTTCCTTACTTGGGAAGGTTAAAGGATCTATTGAGCATAATCAAGAGCGCAAAGAGGACTCTCTTGATGGGGATGGAGGAGCTACAGGGCTTGGACAGAAACGTCAGAGTACTGTTTCATCATTTGCTACAAGCGATGCTGATGACAATGAAGTTCGGTCTGATAGTGTCACTGGTAGGGGCAGGAAAAGAAAACCTACAAACATGGCTGGTGCTGAAACACCTGGAAGGAAACGGTACAATCTGAGGCGTTCGACAGTGTAAGCTATCAATCTCTACTTGGCAGTTTTGCATTTGATTTATTGTTGATCATGTCAAATATGGGATATATCCTCATTTGTCAATGTTCCTTATAACGAATTACCTGGCTTTTTATATTTTTGTTTTGACATGTAAGCCTTGTCTGACACAACATTTTTATTTTGGTTAGTGCAAGCACAGATGCTGCCCAAGCTTATGCTGCACTGGACGATAACCATGGAGAAAAACAAAATTTGACTGAACTCAGAGAAAATGCAGTAGACAATGTTGATGGGACAACAAATGGAGTTTCCAATAAAGTAGACAGTACTAAAAATGAAGCTTCTAGTCATCAACATGCTCCAGCTGCTTTGATTGAAGCTGATCAAGGTGGGCTTCGTGTGTGCGAATCTGGAAACAGTTCACATCGCTTGGACCAAACAATCATTGAGGTTCATCAATTCTCATCACAGAAACTTACAAGGGTATCATTGCATAACCCCCTCCCTTCAGTGTTTGTCTCTCCTTTCTACTAAATTGTTTTCTCATCACAATGGCCTTTATTAATCTTCGCAAGGTGTACTTTTCTCTTTCCCTGGGTTAAGCATTTGTTCCCTTTGCCTTTCGATTGCCCCTTTCTTTTTTTGCTGCTGGTATTTTTAGTTTTCATCGCCTTCAACCGGGTTTTATTTCCAATACGAAAATGATGGCGTTTGAATGTCTCAGTAAAGCTGAAAATTATGAGTCAGACACGGTCTCTGGCTGCACCTGTAGTTATGATCTACAAAACCAATTAAGTGGCTTTTCAAGTGCCAATGCAACTTTTATAACTCTATTCTGGCGGATGTTAAAATTTCCCCCTCTTCCTCTCTTATTTTCCTAATAGTATCAGAAATATCAGCTGTGGTCGAGGTTCCATGTTTCAAGATACGACCATCTTTACTAAAATTTTATCTTCTAAACCAGGTTGAAACTGAAGTTGGTGTAGAGAGCAATTTCAATGCTGAAACCGAGGGAATAGATATCGTGGACTACATTCAACAAGAGAATCATGGAGATGATATTGAGGAAGGGAATGAAGAGTCAGAGTATGATGAGGACGGGTGTGGCAGTGAGGACGGTTACAATGATGAGGATGATAATGTTCACAACCAATCCGTAGGGAAGAAACTGTGGAACTTCTTCACGACGTGACACCTTGAGGATTCTGCAAGTCGAGTCTTGACTGCATCCTTCTGATTTATGTATTTTTTTGGCAAGGAGCCTTCTGTACTTTATGGTCTGTACTAGTCTGTGTCATTTTGCACGCTATGACCTTTCTGGTTAGTCGCAGGTGTACCAGTCCCCTTCCCCCCCCCCCCCCCCCCCCCCTTTTTTTTTTCTGTTGAAGTGGTCATTGTTTCTACTGTTTCCTGCAACAGTGTCCTCTGTGTTTGTATCAACTGATTTTTCTTTTTCTCTTTCCAAGTCATCTTGTGCCACATTTCCTGATGGTTTGATTAGGAAAATTGTTCAAAGTTGTAGCTGGTTTAAGTGAACAGCAGCATCGTGTTGAGTACCCAAAGCCCCCCTAAAGGTAGCCTTTTTTTTTGTTACCATATTATTGCCCTATTCGTGTGCACTTTGTGCCTGGTTTCCCATGGCAGTCGGTTCTTTGTTTTTCTATCTTGTTGAATGGCTGTTGATGTAACACTGGCTTGAAGAGGGTTGAATTTATGAGCTGCTGATCCCTGAATTGATCCTGTAACAGATCCGCCACATAACTAACTCAAAAGGAACATGGGTCAGTGCAATAAATCTATTTGGGAGTTTTCAGTCAGATATTACTTAAAACTCTATGACTTCAAATGAACCCTCAGGGTAGTGGATAGATACACATGCTTTCAAATGTGCCTCAAGGTAAGTTTGGTTTGCTGGGCCACGTGATTCTAAATCAAATATGCTTTCAAGTCGTGTGAATGAGAATCACGAGCTTTCTTGTGATTCTGATTCTTGTTTAAACGAGAAAGCAACTCTCATTTGTAAAAGCTAACCTGGGATTATTTCTCACCAATCATTTTTCTGATGTTTGATTAGACAATGTCAATGGGATTCATTCTCTCATTTGCATGAGAACCAAACATTTAGGGGACGTTTGATGGTGCGTCCTGCGCATCACACGGGATGCAAATAATGAGGGATGCTGCAGTTGTGCGGGCTGCTGCATCCTAATTTTCGTGTAATTTTTGCTCCACCCCCTCCCCCGTTACGGTGAGAACAAGGATGCAAGGAACAGTTTTGAAAAAAAAAAACACGGGACCCCGAATAACTCTCTCTCACCCCTGTGTAGGCTGGGTGAGGCCACCAGCGGCCGGCGACATCACCGGCGATCGACCATGTCATCGTAGGCCACCAACGGTTCTCTCCCTCTCTCCTCATTTTCTTCTTTCTTCCCCTTCTCTCTCTCTCTATTTCTCCCCCTTCTTCATTTATCTTCTTCTTCGTATTGATTTCTATTATTTAGGGTTTTTTTCATTGATTAGGTTTTTTGAATATTATTTTTTTTAAATTAAGGCTTTTTGTGGTTAATTTGATTATAGTTTTTTTGATTTTTTATGATTAGGGATTTGAATCAATTTTTTTTAAAGCTTTTTATAGTTAATATGATTAGGGATTTTCTTATATTAGATTAATTTTTTATTTTATTTTCTTTGGTCATGATTGAATTAGGGGTTTTTATTTAAAATTATGTTTTTTTGTTATAGTTTACTACTTTTTGTTTATTTATAATTTATTTTATTTTCTTTGGTTAGGGTTTGAATTAGGGTTTTTTATTTAATTTTATGGGTTTTTCTTATAGTTTAAGGTTTTTTGGTTTATTTATGATTTATTTATTGCATTTTGAGATTTGTTAATTTGATTAAGGATTTTCTTGTACTTGATTAGGGATTTTTTTTATTTTCTTTGGTTAGGGTTTGAATTATAACTTTTTATTTAATTATATATATTTGATTTATTTATGATTTATTTTATTGTATTTTAAGGTTTTATGATTTGATTAGGGTTTTTTTTTAATTGTCTTTGATTAGGGTTTGAATTAGGGTTTTTTATTTAATTTTATAGTTTGTTCTTATAGTTTAAGGTTTTTTGGTTTATTTATGATTTATATTATTGCATTTTAAGCATTTATGATAAGATGTTATAATTTGATTTTTTATAATTAATTTGCTTTTAGGGTTTGATAATTTTTATGATAAACTTTCATAATTAGATATAATATGACATTAATTAAATCATTTATATATAAAAAGTATCATTTCTTAATTTTTCTCAAATGATTCGTGTTGTAAACATTTTTTAGTTTTTTGATCCAATCCGAGATCTATATCCGAGGCTAAAATACATAATAAACACGTAAAAACAGTCATATAGTCAGAAGGATCCAAAACAAAGCCATTATCCATGTGTGTTTATGTTGTCTGCATAAAGGGTAAAACAAATGTTAAGACACAAGAAGCATAACTTTTTATACAAACATTGAACTTGGTACAATTGTTATAAAATGAGTTGTTCGTTCTGTTATTTTGTTCATTTCGTCTAATCCTCAACGAGTCATCAAACACACCCTTAAGGGTCACGTATGAATCTGGTAAACCCTCGTTTGGAGAGAGAGATAAAGTTGGATTGTGGGCACTAGGCACGTCAGGCATGTGTCTGGACACTCTGTGGACGTACTTTTGACAGCCGGAAAGAATCGGTCTTAATTCTTTGTTTGGTTATGGAATATCTTTTTCCAAGTATTAAGACAATCACATTTATAAAGGCACACTACGTTTATCACAAATATTATAAAAGGCAGGCTCACTTCACGTGGTCAGTGGGTGGGCGCTAAGATCCCCGTATGGTATTTGATTTATTCAGATATATACAAATTCAATCTGATACAAAATACTTTATTGGATCAAACCAAAGATTGTGTCACTTTACTATATCCAAACATCTGATCTAATACCGATCAGATCCAACCTTGGTTCAAATATTAGATCTAATGGATCCTAGTCCAATTACGCTTGATACATATAAAATTGGATAAAAAAGATATACTAGATTGAAATATAATATGATCCAAAACATGAATATAATATTAAAATATATAAAAAATAATATGTAAATACAATATTTCAAGATCCAAGTTACATACATGTTAAAACTAACCTCTCTCATATTAGGGTAGAGATCTAAAGCAAATCATAATTGAGTCCAAAAAGTTTTACCGGATCCAATCAAGTTTATAAAAAACTATCTGAATAACTTGACCCAATTCAGATCCAAACCTATCTCGATAACTCTTTAGGAGGCATTTCGCAAATTAGAAGCACTTTTCTGCAAAATCAAAAAAGTCAAAATAGTTCAGGCTAAAATCAACAAACCAGAACACTAAAAATAAATTTTTTTAATTTTAATAGAGAATCCAAAGTGATTTTCTATAATTTTTAGAAAGATTGAAAGCCTATTTTAAGAAAAAATATATTCTCAACCTTGTCTATGATATTTTCCAGAGAACAAGCCTGTATATGAAATTTTTTAGAAACAAAAGCTTGCAAACATAATATCGAATAAAATAGGGTCTGAACATAAAAAATAAAACAAAAGGTTTTGGAGAAACCCTAACCCTCTGTTTTTTATTTCCCCTTCATTTTTTCCATCTTTACCTCCAGTTCCTCCGCGGCCGCCGCCGAGGTTTCTGGCCACCACCCGACGAAGTGGGGTGTCACCATACCCCCGACGGTCAGCTAGCTGGAGTTCCGCTCTGACGCTGCCACTGCCACGGACGATGACCTCTTGCCATGCTCCTTCCTCACCGTATGCAGGAACACCACAGACACCACCACACTGAAGTAGTTGTTCACAAACAGAAGGCAGTGGGCATCCCCCTCCCGCATGTCATGTACTTTTGAATGCCCTCCATCGCCGTTATGCGCAGTATCGCCAATACCATACTCTTTTGGCGATCGAGGGCATGCCTGATGCAAGACTTGTCGCCGACCATCGCCACCATCCTCTGACAGCGTCCACCTAATGGGGGTCTCCTCTTCCTCCCGCGTGCACCGGCGGAATCCCTCCGCCTCTGCGTCGCCGACAGTGGGCAAGAGAAGCAATGAGTGGGCTCCCCTAATTTTTTCTTTTCTTTTTCATTTTTCATTTTTTTCACCCTCTCCCGTAAAAGGGAGAGACCCTTAGGGTTTTCCCCTTTTACGAAAGGGGAAAACTTAGAGAAGAAGAGAAGGTGGGGGCAGCCGTGGCCGCCGCCACCTGCTTCATCGTGGGTTTCGGCAACCGCCGCCTAACAGAGTAGGCTTCAACACTATTTCTGGTAGACTGTTGCAGT